>NC_050474.1:1110000-1732371 GCF_013373865.1 Monomorium pharaonis | reverse complement strand
GCGAGAATGCGTAATCGTTTCACACGGGCTTACAAGCAAAATTGCATTTCAAATTCCATCACGATTCAGTTGGTTCCTGCACTTGGCACTGATTTTCAACTCATAGTTGAATACTCCGTTAACAGACATTTTTCGTGTTTTTTCTTTGCCTTCATAGTAGAGTGAGCTTCACTCTGGCGCGTGTTGCATGACTTTACGCTTCTCGTCACTCTTTCATTCTCACCGTCGTCGGCTTTTGTCGATCTCGTCTGGCTCGGTAATCTACCGATGCCGTCGCTCAATTATGCATTCAATCTCTCGTCATCGGCAGTCAACTTGACAATGTTCCATGTCTACTACGTGTATGTCGATAGCTATCAAGCGTATAATCATTTACAAACTAACGTGATATGATATTGGTCATTTACACATAGAACGTGTGTTATCAAGCGTGGTAATTTGAACAAGTCATTGGATTAATACGATTTGCTTGTCTGGCAGAGATTGTATTAATTTGCGGTAAAACTCGCGCGACTACCAATATGAGGAATGCTAATTTGAAATTTAAACTCATCTCACAACTATGTATTATAAGATTAAGTAATAAAAACAATAAGTTTTATATATATAAATAGTGCTATTGATCATTTATAATAAATTGCTAGATAAATTAGTCTATAATTATATATTGCAACTAAAGTTTTAGTTGCATTAAATACATATACACGTTATAAAACTGCATAGTTATTTTTACAGTATGAATTTTTCTCTGAGTGCAATATCAATTATTTCTCTTGCATAAAATACAGTAACGTAAACAGATTAAGAGAGAATTGTTTTCTATAGGATCTTTATTTAAATCGACGTTCTGAAGTAGAGGCAGGCCGAGCGAGGTCTCTCTGCTCCAAGTCCATTCGGAATAAAGGGGGGGGGGGGAGCGACTGTAAGGTAGTCGAGGCATGACGAGTTTTAAATTTTCCTCGTCGTTCCACGGTCGGGTATCAGCTGGAGGGTCGTAATGCCAGCAAAAATCCAATATCGCATTCAATAAGCCGCACCACGCAAAAGAGATTCAACCCCCTTCGACCCTCCCGCTGCGGCATGACGAAACCAGGACATCATCTTCGACACCTTTCCATCCCTGATAACTCTTCCTGGTCCGCGAAGATGTTTCTCTGTCCTTCGTGAATTGACTGGGTTAGTTTGTCAGCGAAATGGCTCATCGAACACCGAAAGCCACGGGGACCTCACTGTGGCACTATAGACGATTTTATTTCACCGGAAACAAACAACGATGACGACTACGTAGTCGTACGCTTAACGGAAATAACGCGGAAACCACAAAACAATGGTGAAGGGAAATTGAGAAGGGAATTGAAAAGGCTATCGCCGTTCCTAGCTCGGTATTTCTGGAAACGATTTATCGAAAATATTTTTTTTTTCTATAAAAACTCGAATTTCCACATAGTGAGAAATTCGTCATGAATATTCAATCAATATAGAATTCTTCTAAATATCAGATATAATAAAAATCACCAATCTTTCCGTATCAGTGTAATAAATTATTAAAACGCTTTATTTCATTGTATCATTTCAACACCTTCCGGTCCTACTTTTCTATCCTGTTTCTCTCGAAAATATTATTTTATTATGCTAATTATATAATTTTATCTTTTAAATAAATACAGAATGCTAAAATTCAAATAATAAAAATTCAAATTATTCTAAATCGTGATGCAGACACCGAAAATATGTCTCTGTTAATGCATTGCAGCGTATCGCGCGTATCAAATAAATTTACGACTAGGGGGATCAACCGGTTGTAAACCGACTGCACACGCATGTCGTTTGCACGTTAGCTCATGTCCATTTACAAAGTTTAAAGGGCTCCCTTCCTGATAACAGCACAGTAACAACGGCAGCAAAATCAGATTCGAGAATACTGCGCGATGTTTGGTGGTTAACCATCGTCAGGATAGCCATTGGATCAGCAAATCACTGACAGTCATGTATAGCTACGTAATTATTTTATGACTGTTATGATAAACTCAGGTAATTTAATGTTTGTGTTGCGTATTATTTATTTATACAATGCAACTAATATCATATACGTATGTTAGTATTGCGAAGACGTCTAGTAAATTAATACAGCCAAATGAAACGTATACAGACGTGCTTTTTCAATTATTAATTTGTTGTCCTAGCCGTTTCATTAAAAAAAAAAAAGAGACAAATTTAAAATTAAAAAATTTCGTGTTATCGACTTTGGAAAGACCAATTATAAGAGAAGCAATACTTGAACAGCTTACAACTTTACTGCAATTTCAACGTACAACAATAATTGCGGAATATAGATAAATCATATCACATATACCGCGTATATGTCTGAGTTAAAAAGTCGTTACTTCCATCCAATAACGCGCAGAGATGCCGGATAGTTTTCAACGGGGTCGTCTTAGCGTCGTGTTATAGTATAAAGTCACTTAAGAGTTGGAATTACGTTCAGATCTCTGTACTTCAGACGGGCTCCCGCGGCTGTTATCTTACAAGAGAAGTACGTCTTATTCTTGGTTATCGATCGAGAAACCATTACTCATCTACGTTGTCGAACGCAAGAGAAAAAAGGGACTGAGAAAAACGAGCGTGAGGATATAACCCCGAGGCTTCATCCTCAGAGGTAAGGAGAAAGCGTTCTATCCCATGTTCGGTACCATGCAGGTATGTACTACTACGCGAAGTATTGTGTCTCGTCAATGAAATCGATTCGATTTGATTTTCCCCGTACAACGGCAGCGCGACGACTCCTCTTGCTTCGTCGGCCATGAATGAAGGAGTAGCTCGCTCGCTCGCGCTTTGTCATATTTTACGCGCCCGTGCTCCCGTGACTT
Source organism: Monomorium pharaonis (assembly GCF_013373865.1). Classification (NCBI taxonomy): domain Eukaryota; kingdom Metazoa; phylum Arthropoda; class Insecta; order Hymenoptera; family Formicidae; genus Monomorium; species Monomorium pharaonis. Next base: position 1,729,504 of record NC_050474.1, on the reverse strand, counting down.
CGCTTCACCGAGCCCCGATGCCAAGAATACAGAAGCAAAAAAGTCAAAATGAAATTTCACCATGCCCAAGCGAGCCGTACAAAGGGTTCATTGTGCGTCATACGCGTGCCCCGCTGCACCGTATGCGCACCGGCGCGGAAACTGTGTTAAGGGAGAAAAAGTTATCTTCGGTTCTTGAGAAAGCGGGCAGCAGGAGATTTGAAATATCGACTATGCGCCACCCACAAAGTGTTTGTTTGAGATATCAACTGCGTTTGGCGCGCACAAATATCCGCACGGTTTTATATTTTCAATTTTCCTTTCCCTTACCACTGATACGCATTACGTTTGCGTGGAATTCGAGCCAAAAAAATTAAGTAATGCAAGCATTTGTTTTCTGCAATGAGAATGAGCGCATTGGTTGTTCTGACGTGTACATTTTATTCAAAGACAATATGTATCCTTCGCAGGAAACAATCTATATTAATTTAGTTATTTCTTTCCTTTAATATTACATGAAAATACCATCTGCCTGCATGGACTAATTTCATAAAATGTTAATGCCCCGAGTGTTGACATATTAAACACACCAAACACGCGAGCTCAAATATCAAATATGTATCACATGTATTTGATGGAAGCTTTAGTGCTAACGTTTAAGATACACCTCGACCATTAATGTAACATGCGATGTCAAACATAGCATGTTGCATGCAGTGTCAGTGTTTGATGATAGAATCGTGCACACAGTAATGACATATCTTACGTAAATAGTAATGGTCGATTTCTATCGAAGCGCTTGAACCGAATGTATTTTCATAAAATTATGTATTAGAACGCAAACGTTTCCTTCACCATATGGCGCCCGCTCGATGCTCATACGATTCTACCGAGTTTCAGAAATTTTGCTTGCTACTCTCCTTTTATTTTTGCCTTTACGCGAGTTGTGGGACTACAAGGGGTAGTAATGGACGGCGAGAGATGAGGTAGCCACGGCGAAATAAGGCGATCACTATGCATTCAACGCCCGGCAGCAGCGGCTGCGTCCTAAACGAGGGACATTGAAGAAGAGGATGCATCCCGGCGGTGCCGGGAAAAATCTCGAAGCTATTTGATTTCGTCAGTCGCAATGCCCTTCTTTTTAAGCAAGAAACATCAGACAGCACGTCTCTCGCTTTAAATTAAGGGTACTCAAGAATTCAAACGTTAATTGGCGCCTTTGAGGAAGACAAGTAACATAAAAATAATGTTTTTATAAAGCAAAAATTCCCTTCCCCGTTATAAAGTTAATATTAATATTAGTAGCTCATTAACTTAATTGCATTTTTTAACCTACTCTTCTTAGGTTAAATATTTTTTTTATCACATATGTAACGCGTAATCAAAAACGGTTCATGGCGCGGCATATTGATGCGTATACGAGCGTATACGAGACATACAACACTGAACTGTAGGTTGCAATAAATGGTCGCCGGATGCTTCCAGCATTTCTCTTTATTTCAGCATCAGCGATCAACCAATGGCGAGCACCACGAGGAATTGTGTCAGCTTGCCCCCAAGTTAAAACGGCGCTTCCAGATGCGGAAACTCGTTTGGAGAAGAAACGATGTTTCGTTCTGCGACTGACCACGAACGCAAGAAACAAATTTCTCGTAATTATTTGCTTTTATGACGTAATTTAAAAAAAATTATACACGGGCTGTGTATGTAAAAGCAATTACTGTTTGTCGAGAAATTATTAACAATAAATATTTTAAATATAACATTACTATCAAAACAAAAAAATGCAGCATTTGATTCTACGTTTCTAATATTTAAGATATTAAGAAGATACATCACATTTGAGAGGCTTCGGGTCATAACGTGCTGAATCCATAAAGAGCAACTAAAAAACTAAAACAGGCCAAGAAGCGTCGATTTTTCAAGTTTGTTTAATATAAAGAATTTATATATATAAGTAAAATCAAAGATATGATATAAAATGTATGTGCGTTCCATAAATTAAAGATATTCCGTAATTGAAATACAATGTGCAGTAAAAAATAATAATATACTATAGATACTTTCATACAATTAAATGATATATTCCCTTCATCCTGTAAGGCCTTCAATTTATGTTCGTAATAGAACAAACTCTTCCATGTTTCCCTTTGACAAAGAATAACGAACAGCGAGATAAATGGAAGCGATCCGCGTATTTCATACGGAGAGACGTGATCGTACTATGTAATTGAAGCGACAGTCAAAATACAGAAATATACGCGGCAAACTGAATACTATAAAGAGGAAAATGAAAGGAAACGTACGAAGTCGCGATGGTTACTGTATTAATTTTATTTGGTGAACTGGAAGAATCACCCGACTGTAAAAGAGCGTTAAATTCGACTCGCGGATACATTTTGTAAAAGTTGATCCTCACAACAATTTTTTTGCTGAAAGCTGCGTAGTGAAGAATGCGGAAATGTAGTCAGACGCTCCATTAAAACATCGTTTGCAAGAAATGATTAATAATTATTAATAATTTCTTGCAAAACCTACTTTTTACTCCGTTATTACCGTTAATTAACGGATGAGTTGAAATCAGAAAATAAAATTAAACTTTGGTTATTAGCGCCAACATTATTTGCTAATTAAAAACCGCTATACATATTGACAGAATCGGTACTTCATGACTATCAACGTCGACAGCAGCACCCTGGGCTGTCCCACGGTATTACGATCGAAATTTATCACACGCGGTAAAACACGACGCGGCAAAAATCGTTCTCGACTTTTTTCCATCGCGGTTCTCACGGCCGTGACACCGCAACTCGAGCCCACGATAATTATCGCGGCGGCCACTCGCGTTCGCGCTCGCGCGACACGTCGAGCAAAATCAATTAACGGGAATGGGTGGTGACCAGGACCATCGATCGATGGAACAAGCCGCGAGATCGATTGTATCGCGTGTCGCGATCGAATAATTAATGACTCACGGCACCGCGATTAAAGCTCTCGCATTTACAGTCACCATGAATTACGGATGTTCAACGCGACTCCGCGAAAAAAACGACAAGATATTCCATGGGGAATAAAACTCTTATTTATTAGAATGACTCACGTCAATTCGCTGCAAATAAAATCGCGCGAACTGGATTACGGTTTTAATTATCACAAAATGTGTGTTTAAAAACAGAATGAAATATGTATTATAAATATAAAAAAGTATAAGTACACGGAAAAAACAGCAAAGCTATCGCTTGCAAGTATAACATTCATAACTGCTAAGAAATTGCTTTCAGACATAAAATAATTTAAGATAATATAAAATTTATAAAAGATTTGATACAGTAATTTCTTTGCTGTATCAAATCTTATAAATTTTATATTTGCCTAATAAGTTATTATTTGGATGTATCACAACTAATTTTTTTTCTCAGTGTATTAATAAATTAATTATATTCAAACAATATATAATTACTTAAGTAGTTGATAATGGACTCCAAATATATTTTTAAAAAATTCATGTGTTGCTCATATCATAAATAATTATTCTTTCATTTTGAGCAAAAATAATATACAATTGTAAGAAAAATTTAATATTAAATTGTGTGCCATCATAAATTGTATCATTGTAATTCGCAAATGTGTACTTTAAAGGCTGCACAATCTCAAATATATATATCTTGAAAGAAATGCGTCCCGCAATGCGTTTAAGGAGGGTGATAGTCCCTTCGTGGTGCCTATCAGGAACGAGCACGGTCGGCTTACCGCCCTTCGTATTACAGCTCTTACACGTAAAAGCGGTTAACTTCCGTCGCTCTTTTCTTCCACGCTTTATCTGCAAGGCAATTCTCGCAAAAATACGGACAGTTTCGCGCGATTTCGTGAAATGTCTCGCGTTGAAATCCCGTCATCTTCATTAAAACGATCTTTCCCTCTCTTAATGCGCGGCTGTCGTTCGCTTTCAATTTAAATTCTATTACCCGGCGACTTATTCGTGAACGTAGGATTGCCAAGCTTGCGAGAGAGTTCCTTTTACTTTCCATATTTAATGTAACGTGACGGAAAGTGTTTGAGAACAAAAATTTATTCCGAAAAATTAAATTAATTATTCTACGTGATTCTGTTTCTTTCTCCTCTTAGTTTCTTTTACTTCTATTCTTCAACGCCCATCACATCTGCGCAATAACACTATGGATGTATATATAAAATTGAATCTATTTTATAACTTTATAATATACGCTGTGATAATTAATTTTATTATAACAGAAAATAATGTTTTTGTTAGTAAAATAACCATATATAAACTGTTCTCGCGCCGCGTTAAAAGTCGGTGATTCCCACACAAAATAACACATCGCTGATGTTTTCATTTTCTACCAACAACATTAAAGTCGCACGGCAAACTGCGGATTAATAATATTATAACGAGAGACAACCGCGATAAAGCTAACTTCAGTTTGTTCGCTACTCATCGGAGAGAAAGAAGTACATGTACGCGGAACTCATTAACGAGAATGACCTCGGGCTTGTTATAATTCACTATTTACATTCCTGTCAGTTTGATTATGAGATATTGTTATTTTATGGTTACACGTTTGTTAGGTTTATTTCTATTTTTTACAAAGCGCGCAATTCAATTCAGCGAATTATCAACAATTTATCACTGCAATTCTTTATACATTTCATGTATCGTCTTTTAATTTTCATTATAATAGTTTATCACGTCTCTCTCTCTCTCTCTCTCACCACACACACACACACACACACACACATAATATGTTTTACAAATAGATCGTGATTGCATTCATCGACATGTCAAAATAATAAAATAAAACAATAGAAAATATAGAAAGACGCCGAATTTATCCAGATTGTTTCGCAATTTAGCGTGATTGTTTCGCGGTTTATATTCAATTTTGGGAATAATGTTTTCATACTTCAAAATAGTTTTCATATATATTCATATAAATTTAATTCGTACGATTACAAATGTTTGAAACTGTTTATTCCAACATTTTTGCAGTATTATATTAATTTCATGTAATTAAACAGTGATACCGTACAATTATTCACACAATCGTTAGCACAATATTGCCAGTAGTATACTTTTTATTTAAACTACTCGATCGGAAAAGTCATCGGTACTTTTGTCGCGCGTTATGCTTTTGTATGTGTGCATTCAAAAGATCTTCCTGGACGCCCTTTTTATTCCGCGCAATCTTACGGGTTCAATAGGCAAGTGGAACGAGCTGTCTTCAATTTCTTGAAATTCAAGAATCTCGAACAAATGCGAGCACACGTAGCAACCGTAGAGAATTCTAAATAAAGGTAGCACAGACGTTGCATCAGACCATCGTATCGCGTTGGAGATCGAGATAGTACCAGCTCTTTCCTCTTCTAGAGAGATTCTAGTAAAAGGCACGCTTGTATCTATCGCAGATCAAAAAAGAACATCTAGGATGGATTTAAGCTTCACGTCTTGAATAAGCAAGCGCAGTGAAAAGGTCCAATCTTATAAGCTTTGTATAACTTTTTTACCATATATACAAGTTTAAAAGATTGCTTCGACGTACCGACCAGCGTGATTTTATTTCACATTTAATTCTATAAATCTGTCATTACAATAAGTAAAATTCGATTTGTCGGAATGTAAATTTGTGACTAGCATGTAGGTTTCTTATAATACTCCAAGAAGCGGGAATAAGGTCGGAGACTTTCCTGCGCATTCATTTCTCTTAATCTTACAGCGGCGTTAATGGAATTCCATCGTGAATATTATTCGATCGTCCGCTATTTTTTTCTCGTGAGGAAGTTAATACGGTGCAATCAGGCAAATAATCTTCACTTTCTATCAATCTCCTTATTTAGAACACCTAGATAGAGCGCCGATGATTTTAATGGCTATCGCACCGCTCGTTCCCATTCCGCTTCGATTGCTCCCAATTGAATTTCACGCAAGTGAATGCCGTATCATCGTTCGTAGCCAGATCTCTCGTTTCACGTTTATGCATGCTGCATAAGTTGTGTGCGCATATACGCGCGCGCGTGTGTCTGTGTGTGTGTGTGAGTCTCGCACGACACGCGCGTGCGGAACCCGGGTGTTTCTCCTGACAAACCGTCGTGACCGTGAAGTGGGTCGTCCGCGACCCTGAACCGGAACCGAGAACGAAAGTGATGTCCCGTCGACTCAAATCTTAAGCTCGTTCCACGCTGTCACACTGCTATCGCGTCGCAATGCCGTAGTTGCGCAATCACGATCGCGAAAGCACGCGGATAGAATATTCATAGCTATTCTGTATAAAAGCTATACACAAAACAAAGAGAGAGAAAGAGAGAGAGAGAGAGAGAGAGAGAGAGAGAGAGAGAAAGCGAACCACACACCTATACAACTCGAAAAGCCCCACGTCAAAACGATATCTTTTTTTAACAGTTTGATTAGCTGTTTGGTCAACTGTTATATCTACAAAACAATCTTGATAAAAAAACATGAGATTGTCGATTTTTAGTGCCCATGCAATGTAAATGTCATATAAAATATTGAAGCTTAAAAGAGTTAAATTTTTTGTAAAGACTTCTTATGCTTTAGAGAGAAATTTCAATAGGAGTTAACAGTTATAATGAATGACTGTTTAGGATCACAAAAAAGAAAGATTGCTATTGAGGAATTCATATCTAATGACGAAACTATAATCGGCATATTAAAACAAGTTTATAAATTTACGAGGAAAGTTAAAATCGTGCATAATTTATATTCTATTTGATGTCGTAAAATATATCTGTCTAGGATCTAACGGTTAAAATCCATATCGTGTCTGCAGTTTTAAATATGCAGAACCGAGACATCCAGGAATTCGCTATAACAGCAGTCATTTCCATCAGTAGCAACAAAAGTGATTAGATGATTAGAACGTTAAAGTTGAATAATTTAGCATCAATCAATCTGAATGCGTACCGAATCGAAGAAAGTGCCGTAAATACATTAAGGAAAGAGTAGAAACCGCGCATAATATGATCATCGTCGTTATAGCGTACTCTCATAAAATCATTCTGGTACATTTCCTTTGCACTGCAAAGGAAAGTAAATCGTCGTGTGAAATGCAAAGCTACAGGCTTCTTCATTAGACTGAGAGTCACCGTAATTTATAAAAACTCACATAAAAGTAGAAATTGTGAGAGATGTATCCTTCCTAGCTAATATTTGCCAATAAAACAATTAACACTTTATCTAATTGCCTAATCAATGTTGGCTTTCGCTAGAAGAATCTATTTGTAAAGAATTTCAATAGCCAACGTTTGCGAAACAGTTGTAAACAAGTTTTAATACATATTTTCTTCGATTTAAAGAAACAAGTTTATATTATTTTATTAGTTTTGCAGAAGATTATTATTACAGATTATTATTACTAGATTATTATTATTACTATTACTATTACTGAAAATATTATTATTACTATTATAGAGATGATTATACCAGCAAGTTTTATATCGTCAAATCGTAAAAAGTTTATAGAAAAAATGCAAATCTGACGGTATCAAACAATGAATATGTAACATACAAACTAGCATCTTAAATATCTGCCCTTACACAGATTTGAGAGTTTATATTCACAATCTTAGTATCTTCTTATAAAAGTACATTTAAATAGAATACATAAAAATTATTAATATATATTTTAACTTTAAATTCATAAAATAATCATAATTCGTCCTAATATAAGTCTCAAGTTATATTTTCTATTTTAAAACAAAATGACTAATAATACAAGCGCGCGGTAAAATTTATAAAAGTTAGAGAAGATAAATTATAACTCCTTTTTATATTTTTGGAAGAGAGAAAAAGATCTGGGGAAGCCCTCCACAAAAATGACGGTAAGAAAGCAAATCGTCGTCGAGTAAAATGTGAAACTATGCGACTCCCTTATGCTTCGTTGTGACGAATTTCACGGTAAATAAAGTACCGCAGCGGAGAGTAGTATAAAATAAAGAATAAGAAAAGAGATCTTGCAACGAGAGTAATATAAGATATAGGACGAGCACAGAGTAAAATTTATAAAAGATTATCTTCTAATCAGTAAAATTTCTATTTCAATTAATCAAAATTAAAATATTAAGATTTACATAAAGCCATTATCTCTTTCCTTTTCAATCAAATCATAAATATATACATAAGGTTAAATTAATTTCTAATATCATTGATAAACACAATTATATTAAAATTATGATTAAGATTTCATTAAAATAATAAATTACTATTTTATTCTGGTTCTCAATTTTCATAAATCAGGAATCATTAATTAAATGATCATACCAAATCATATCTTTATAAAAATATAAACAACTTCATAAAATAACATTGATTATTCTTTGATAATGATCAAGTATTTGCCTATTAAATTTAAATATTAAATGTGATAAATAATATTCGTAGCAGCACGAAAACAACAAGAAAAAAGACAGATGGATAAAATATCTGTCACGATTACGATAAAATTCAACTTAAATAAACTCAGTGATGCGTATAATTAAGAGCAGCAGCCGCTACCTCTTCGAAAATGTACGTCTCAGCGTACTTTCTGACACACCAGTTTCCGGAGAAATCGCTCGAAAAAAACGTGATGGTGGGTAAAGAGAAAGAGCAAGATCCGACAGAGATTGGCTGCTTGCACTTGGAGCTCATACATCTTACTCGTAGCGAGATTCCGCCTTCTTTTCCGGCACCGCTAACGCTAACTCGGGAAGAAGAAATAGGAGAGGAGAGAAGAGAGAGAGAGAGAGAGAGAGAGAGAGAGAGAGAGAGAGAGAGAGAGAGAGAGAGAGAGAGAGAGAGAGAGAGAGAGAGAAAGAGTTATACATATATCTCCCTCTCCTCGCAGATATCCCACCGAAAATTAATTGCATGTTGCGCGGAACGTAATTAGTAATTTTGTTCTAATTAGGGGAAATTACTCCCGGGAGTGCATAGAGGAAGGAGCTCTCGTAGTTATTTATGCACACAACGAGTTGTGGACCGTACGAATGTGAAATAGAAGATTCGCTGTAATTAGTTTTCAATGCGAAAGTTAAATCTCGCAAATAAAGAGAACTATATTAAAACAATCATTATTACAAGTATGATAGATACACCGTGGTATCATATATAGAAGTACCAGGCAATAATTGGATAATAATTATCAATAAAAAGGAAATTCTTGTAACCAGTTATGTAGTACGTAAAACTTGCTATTTTAATAATTAAATGATTCCATTACGATTTCATAAATCGATTCGGAAACTCAAACAGAAATTAAATTAGCACATTATCAAAAGTATGATAAATTTGTAAATCGTCTTACATAAAAGTTAAATAAATTGTATTAACCGCATACATAATACAACTTGGTTATCTGACGCCCTTATAATGGCGCCTGATTTTCTTACTTTGTACAAAGAAAATGTCAGATTTGACACCATTTTTCTGCATATTTACGAGAGAACAGTGACCTAATGTTTCTAGCACGACTTTAGATAAAAAGACACCCCGCCGCTCGCTATGATTTATAGGACGTGGATGACGCTTGTAAAGCGGCCATTGTTAGATCCTTTTTACAACGACAGCTCCCCGCGCAATTGTTCCAGCACGAAGGGTGCATACTATTTTGAGCGTAGCCTGTCAACGACCGAAAATCGGCGAGAAGAGTAGAAGGGGTGTTGATAAATTATCAGTACAAATGTGTGCGTCGCGTTCATGGCCATATAAAGACGCATTACTTCTCGATTCACGTTACTAATTAAAGAGCCTGTTTGCCTACGAGCCTGGGTAACAATGTGTGAACAATAATGTAATCTAAATCTATGTTCCACTATATAATGTATAAAATAGTCTATAATTATATAATACTTTAAAAAATTATAAAAGAATCTAATTATAAAAGAGACATTAAAGTCAAAATAAAATTATGCGTTAAAAAAATGTTTATAAGTGCAATACCGCGAATACAATACCGTGATACTCATCATTGCATAATCTTTCTTAATTAGTTTCCTTTATCTCTCCTTCCAAACATATAACGATTTATAGATTTAATATTCGCAGATCCAATTTTCTCCAGATCCAATAAGCGAGATACTATATTTAATCAAGACTAATGTAATATCTAGCAAATTAATGTTACATTCTCTTGCAATATCAAAGTATAATCTGCTGATATTCGATAAACGTTGTATATATTTAAAAATATCGTAATCAGGTTCTATTAACTCGTGAAAGGAAACAGGTTGCAAGGCAAGGGTAATCCGATAAGGAAGAAGAAAAAGTCCCGCACTCTTTCGGCATTGTTATGGTTTAATTAAACAAACTGTAGCAGAAATACCGGTGATAAATACTTTCGGCTTTGTTCTTTAATCTGTGCGTATGAATCTCAAATGTCTTCAGCTTGTTCTGACAAATGCACACAAAACTGCGTCAGCATATACACGATACCGCATGGAAAAAAACGTAATAAGATCGTGCGCTAAATAGCTAAAAACGGAAAGTGCATTTGCAAGAAGCATCGATGGTGATCGCGTTGAATTTTAACCAGATCGCTAAACAGACATTCAGTCCGGTGGCCAATTCAAACTTTTGTATTTTATTCTGGACGATCGCCCGAAATACCTCAGGAGAAATACCGTCGTGTCACTAGTGCAGAAAAAAATAGACGAAAAAGGGAAATTGAGTCGCAACGACAATATAGCTACTCGGAAAGCGGACATTACTCTACGATGACAAAAACATCGATCAGCCAATTTTTCCGATGATATCGTTGCGTATAAGCCCTGGTCCGGGCTAAAGCAAAAGCTTTTTTTCCTCTTTTTAGAGACGCGCGTGCGCATTACACTGATGCACGTTTCGCGAATGCATATACAAAACGTGGCCGCGTATGAAGCGACACACACACACACACACACAAACATACATATACATATATATATATATATATATATAATATATATAGAGCGTTGGCTTAACAAAAGCTGGCGCGATAAATCTCTTGGTTACGAGGGGAGTTAAAAATTAACCCGCTTGATGCTACGCGGCACCGCCCATTGCGTCTCGACTATTTGTCATGATCTACGGTTTATTGTCCAAAAGGAATTTCCGAGCAAAGAAACTACGCGACGGGGTGTGCATAAACTCGCGCGGGACACACGCAAAGGTTCCGTCGCGGAATTTTCAAAAATCACGTTAGTGAATGACAATAACCGGATTTCGATTAAATGTGTATTTCAACGTGCAGACATGTATCTCAAACGATGAATGCTCATTTACTGTAATAATTGCCTCTTACATCCCTCGCAACAATATATTTTTTATGTGTTCCTAATATAACAATTGAGGCACAATGGTTTGAGTGCCAAAGTGGGCTTTGTAAGAGGCCCACGTCCGATGTCATTATTATTATTAATATAACAATTCCTAATATATTTCTCATTACACAGTTGCAAGCTGCAAGTCTGCGGGGCGTGCAACTCTCGAATGTTTCATGGTGGTTTTCGTAACTTGCGTGAGAAAGAAAAAAGTCGGTTGATTTTAAAAAGTTTCTCAAGATTCTAAGAATAAATGTGCACTTTTAAAAATATCTTTCATTTATCCGAAAAATATCGCGCCTCTTTTGGGCTTGCACTTCACCACTTTTCAGAGACAAGCGAGCCATATATCAAAACTACCATCCTCAACCATCACTAGCTTTTTAAAGCTTTTTTTTTTATTTCACCGAGCAAGCACCGTGAAAAGCTGTGCGTTAAAAATAATAAACGAGAATCTACCACACATACGCATACACACGCACACAGAAGTGGTGCCCGTCGCGACGTCTCAGAGCGCCCCTTCTCGAGATCTCTCTAGACCAGAAACACTCCAAGCTCCTGGATCTTTTTTTTTAACAAGGAGGACTCCCTCGATTCGCAATTACTCGGGAACGGCTCATAAAATTTGGAATTCCTTTTTTTCCGAACACTGCCAAAGAGATAGAGAGAGAGGATGCTATTTAATCGTGATTAACGCACGCGAGAGGGATGAAATAAAATTAAAACGAATAAATACTGCGCACCGCAGTAATTCGGTACGTTTCCAGGGGTAGCTGATATACAAACACACTGCAGCGCGGCGGTATCTTCCGCCTCAACCCTTTTCGAGTTTTATCTGGTCTACCCTTCTCATTCCACTTTGCACAACGTCTTCTGTCTCGACCTCGCTACTATTTCTTCCGTTTTGCAGCCTGAAACCCACGTGCATGCACGATAGAAAATCCATGGCGAAAATCCGCAAGACGAGTTGCGATTGCGTAGAGAGACGTCGGTCGACCGAAATATTTTACCAAACAAAATATTTTTTCGGGCAATATCGCGTTAACTGCACGAGTGCCGAATGGTAGAGTTGGGATAACAGCAAAAGCCATTACGCATTCGTGTGGTTAAAAGGAGAAAAAAAAACACGCACGTTGTACGATGTCATACAGTGGTTTCAGAACGTACACTCATTAGACTGCGGTAACGCAAGTGATTTTAAATAGAGGGAAAACACCGTAAGCATTAGTAGCATTAAAAAATTTTTATATTTTTTTATCAAAGCCTTCGTGACGCGATTTTCGTAATTCCTTCTTTTTCTCATCCTCTAAATCAATTTTATAATTATTAATTTATTTAAAAAATATATTTGTGCAAATATTTTTAATAAGTTAAATGTCATGAATCTCGTTAAAATCTTCTACGTGACGCGATTGTCACATTCTTTTGATATTGCAATCACGATGAAAAGAATAAATAAATGAAAAATACAAATGGACAACACAGTGAAATTTTCCCTTACATATCCGAGTGTTACGGCTACGTGTTACGGCTATATCTGATGACAGAAGTATACTAGATATTTGTATGACACAAGAGTGAAAAATATTTTTGACGATGGAAAATCGACGGGTTGAAAGCACGACAAGTTTCTTCGTTCACAAAAAGCGTATATACACATGCAAGCCATAAAATCCAAGCACATAATACCCTTAACAAAAAAATAAAACAAACCCGTGAAACATTGCGTGAATATAATCCTATAAAAACTGAGACTTGTGCGTATGAAATAAAAATTAATAAAGTACTTTTATCTTCTATTTTACATTTATTATTTTGATATTACAAAATTAATTCCTCCAACCAATGTAATCGCCAAAACTTTTATTTACTTTTATTAATCCTTAATATAATTATTAATTTTATTATAATTACCTACAAATAAATTACCTACAAATAAGAAATGTCAAACTTTCTACTTTACATCATGTTTGGGACAATAAAATATAAATTGCAACCAACTGCAATTTTCTGCGTAAATCACGTGAATCAAACTCGCTTTCGCATGGGGAGAAAAAATGAGAAAAGCAGATGATGCGGGTAGCCATGCTGTTCGTGTCTGTGAATGCAACCGGCTCATTACGCAGCATGTTTACGCGTGTGTTTTAACACTATAATATAATCGCCGAGCAGCGAATCTCCCATGGGAGACCGAGAAAACACCGTAGGGCAAATCTCGTCCGCATGGCCGGACCAATTACGCTGAAACGTTGCCACAATGCTACGCTACGAAATGTACACCCACGAATATCATGCCCAGAATTATGGCAGGTATTAAGAGCATTAGGAAGCTATTGTCGCGTGGGCGTGCAACGTGCCGTACCAAATGCCCGTGTAATTGTTCACCGTCGAATGATCAGGGATCGTCGAAGCTAGCTTGGAACTTAACCACGTTCGGGTATAGGTATACATTTCATGTTACGACACGAGCATCAAATTCTGCTTACAGTTGACAACAAACAAGATTCATATATTTGTGATAATGAAAGTTACAATAAGATGAGAACGTTAGTTATGTATAATAAAATTCTGGGAATTGTATTTTTCACAAGCAGAGATAATTGAAGCGCATAAATTCCGCATTATTATATTAAATTTCAATGTTGAAACTGCATATTTTACGGTCGCGCATACCAATTAAAATAAATTCTACGCGAGTTATATTTCATATTTATATTTCGTACTATTCGTTATTAAAGCTGGATAAATGAAAGTGGAAGAAGATATTAAACTCTTAACTTTATTCCCTTCTCCAAGAAAATATTAATATATGACTGTACTTTCAATTTGACTTGTAATTTAATTCGCAGTATTCATTGCCCCCCAGTGCTGAATTTTTTCTTACGTTTTTCATTTAATTACAGGTCTTACATCGGAACGGCCGGTGTTAAGCCGATCATCGTAATACCGAAAAGGGTACTTCAACGATGAAAGGATGTATGGCAAAAGCCGATGAAAGTTTAGAACAGTATTTCCTCCTCCCCGTATCAGTCATGGTCCCTTGAAAATTTCATTTTGGTACCAATCACGACAAATCGGCTTTACATTTATGCTAGAAAGAACACTAATATATATTCCGGTGCCATCGGTATTTGGACGAACGGAAAAACCTCGTTCTTTGCAAATAACATTTTTTCAAGATAATAAGCCGCTTAACTGGGTAACGTTATCACAATGATAATATCTGCATAAACGTTATCTGTATAAAATTATTTAATAAATCAGAATAGAAAAGTAAATGAACAAAATGCAGATAAAAAGTTTAAAAAAAATATTAATTAGTAAAAGATAATTTTAAGAATCCATGTCTTGGAAAATATATGAAGATAATTCTTTTATTGTTCCTAATTTTTTTTTGTAACGTACTGATTTCGAACTACAGCATATTGCGCACACGCGAGATGAAAATCTCCTTTAAGAACACGTGCTATGTTATAAATGGAGAGCCGCCGGAAGGAAGGGCGTTTGCAGCGAGTAAAATAGTTTAGTTATGCGAAGGAGAGCTCGGTGAGTACCGTGCAGCGAAAAGAATTGAGAAAAAATATATTTGCCTCGGCGAGAACTCGCGAGACGATGCAGAATTCTGAAGAGTGAGCAAAGAAACAGTTCGCAAAGCAAATGAGTTACTTAACGAAGGCTCGAAACTTCTTAAGAGTCACAAAAATATTCAGAAAGAAGGCGTTAATGGACACCATTTCTACATTGCAGAAGCATTTTCTCTTGAAAATCTAAGCATCTCCATACTCGTGCAATCATAAATAAACATTATTATGTAATCAGAGCTCAATTGATTTTTTCGCAATTCAAATTAGAACAATCTTATTGCGCGATTCTATCTATTTAAGAAAAAAAAGATGTCTCTCTCTCTCTCTCTCTCTCTCTCTCTCTCTCTCTCTCTCTCTCCTATAAAATTTAATTTTCTTATGTAAAATTATCAAAAATATTCAAATTAATTCACCTTATATTGCATAAGGCGTAATTATTTTACGTTGCAATATTCCTTATACATCAATTACGACATTAAAATCAAATTCTTTTTACTCCTTCAATGGAGAGTAAGTTCAGGCAACTTTAAGAGAAAATATCAGGCTATAATAGATCGAGAAGAAATAAATAAGTATATAACGCGAAAGTATATAACGCATATCACGCATTAAAAATTATTAAGGTGCTCATATGGGCTCCTTAAAGAATTTGTTCTAATATGGGACCAATTTCGCGTCAGCAGACAATGTGCGGCAGCTGGCAGAAAGAAGAAAAGTTCAATTAAAATGTTCGTCGGGACGCACGTTTTGCTTTAATTAGTCCAGATTTCTCTTAGTCCTGCGAAGAATACTAAAGCGGCTGTAACCCCCTTTGTCTGGTGACCTAATAAAACCCTTGACACATTTATCCCCGAGAATGTCCTTTACATGAAAATCAGTCGTTACTTCACGCTTTCACGCGCTTGATGTAGATTTGTCTGAAATAAATCTATAAAACATATGACTTTCCGACAAATATTAAAGAACATATCAGTTAAACACTAACAAACATACTTATTCAGGAGCAACTCTTCGATTTTATAACAAATTTATTCTTTCTTAGAAGCAAACCTCCAATATTTTTTACAATTTCTAATTATTTTAATAGTAATTTTCGCTATTTTTATTTCAGTAATAATGAAAATGCAAAACTCTTTCAAATCACTTTCAGTCTGTTACACAAAAATATTTTATATGCCATCATGCAATATACGATTAGTTTCTCCAACAATGAAATGTTTTCGCGTCTAAACTTATTTTCCAAAAATGCAAGTTAAAGAAGAACAAATATCTTTCTAACCTAGTTTTCTTTGTGCATCAGTGACTATTTATACGACAATAAAACATATAAAAATAATTGGCACGGATTCTATAAAGCACAAAAATAAGAAATATTATTTATCGTCTGATAACTCAATTGAAACTTTCTAGATATTTTAACGTGTATTTCGAGAAATAAAAGTAAATAAATTTTGCCTAGAGATACAGAACTGACAGTTGTATAATCAAATTTATCGAAAAATTGTTCAAGCATAAAATAGATGCAAAGTGAAAAGTGTTGTATGAAATTGTTTGCGTATCCGAGAAGAAAATTTCCGTCATAAAGTTCGTCAACATTCGTTAGCTACTCGATGAGAAAAGCAAATAAACTTTGCAACACTTTCTTTTGCTTTACTCGTCTTTTATGATACCCTTGCTTGATGGAAAAAAAAGACTCGAAGGTTCTCCTCTTTTATAAAGGCTTCTTCCCTCCCTCGTTTCAGTAATATCATTTACAAACAGTAAACAGTGCTGAATGACGGATCAAAAATAAGATCTGAGAACTACAGCGTCTTCAATTCTCAAAATAGCTTCGGAAAACGTTGGAAAACGTAAAATAAGCATTATTTATCAGTCTCACTATCGAAAAACGTACAATATTTCGTGGGTAAACAATTAAAAAAAAAAAAATTACTTAAAAGTATTTATTCCATAAATAATCTTCATTCCTTTTCTATCGAAAGAAACAACTTGTCTACGAACTAATATTTCAAAAGAGCATTATATGTCCTTAGAGGCATTATAGTATGCATGATATTATAATATACATGATGAACATTTCGGAAGATAATTTAGTATGGTGTTTAATATGAGAGTTGCGTTCAAGCGGTTTATCGCGATATAGCCTATTTTATAGGCTAACGCGATAGGGAAGGATGATGGCGTTGAAACGGATGAAGTGCAGAGTGACATTTCGGAAATTAACGATTTCTAGTTGCTGACAAAGCCGGATTTATGGACCGAGTCTGTGATGCGCATAGGGTATCGAATCGGCCGCTTTAATGAACCCCCGAGCAATTCTCCATCTAACCCTCATGTCGTGTACATTATACGTACATTTCAGCCCCAGGACTCTCAGTTCTGATACCGATTTCTGACAAGCAGGCGCACGAATGCAATTTCGATTCGAGTGCATCTCTGTGGATTATGACAATTTTTGCATTTTATTGCACATATAAGACATATTTCTTCAAAACTATACCTGTTAAAATTCTTACTATAATATTATCACTCTCGATTACTCAAACACAAGCATTGTACGGTGAAACGCTGTTATATTTTGTAACAAATAAAAAAAAAGCAAAAGAAAGTGCGCGATACCAAATATAACCAAATAATACAATGAAATGTTCGCATTAAGTTTCGCGAATCTGAAGTCTCAAATATGTGGTGTAATTCATATTGATATAAACAATAATATCAATCAAATTTATTTTCCAGAAAAACATTTCTGATCCTGGCAAAAGTGACGTAATTCTACGTTGTCCGAAATTGTAATCTTATATTTGAAAACAGCTTTTTAAACCTCTATTTTGCTATTTTCCCTTAAAATATAAAAAATCTTTTGTTACTTGTAACTATATACGCGATGTACCGTATGGTATTTTCGAAAAAAAAACAATGTCAAAAATGTGAACAACAAAATATATACGTAAAAATAAAATTGGAAATAATGCGAATTGTAAAAGAAGAGAATAACAAAGTTACGGCAAATAATGTTATAAGAAAAATAATAAATATTTCCACATACGCATAATTTTATGAAATATTATACATAAAATACATATTTCAAAAGTTAATATAATTAAATATTTCTCAAGTCTCTATAGACGAGATTTCCTTCAGACTTCCGTTACTGAAACTGTATGCGCAAACGTCGACTCCCCAACGTCCACCAGTTTCGCACAAAGTCGTGCAATTTCCGGTTACTTAGCCAGACCGTATGTTTTCGGGATGGAGTGCTGTGGAAAAAGGATCACGCGGACGAACAAATTCACGTACCTATATATACGCATTCTGCATCACTTTATAGAACAGCGTGGAAATTTCTGCCGCTTGATGCGGGAGAAAGAGAGAGAGAGAGAGAGAGAGAGAGAGAGAGAGAACGACGCGCCCGTACGGACCGATGCATGCATATGCAGATTTGCGGCGGTTCGAGGACCGCCTTGTTACCGCCGACCGACCAACGGACCGGACTGGTGCAAAGGCCGTAGGAGAATCCCGCATGCCGGTTATAGACATTAACTAAATATTTGCACGGGTCGCAGACAGAGAACCGCTGCGCGAGAACGTCTGGGATTAACCTCGGGCGATGGTACGTTAACACGATGCGGGAGGAAGGAGATTGCTTGTGCGCAAGATGCACAGAGAACGAGATGGACGACAAGGGAACCTACTGAGAGGATGACAAGCCGACCGGAAAAGCAGAGAAACGATTCGAAATTCAAGGATAAAATGCTAATCGTGCACGATTGCACGTCTGCGGCACAATCTAGGCTGCAATTAATGTAAAAGGAAAAACAAGGAGATATGAGATAGCCGTTTTTATAAACTTCTTTTAAAAGACTATTTAATAAGCCTCTCTAATAATAAATAAGTAGGCTAAATAAGTAGAGAATAAAAACTGAGACGTTATGAGAATAAGTACACAAATAATATTAAAAAATTACAAAAAATAATTATTATATAAATATACTTTGTTATATATTTATAATTGCTTCGCCGTTACTCGATAGGTATCCCTCCCAGGATTTCCTCTTCTCACGTTTCTTCATTTCTCGTTCGTTAAACTTGCATAACGTTGACTAGCGAAAATACGTTAATTATGTATCTATCGCACGTATTAATTACTAAAATACTATGATTGCATGGTGCTTTGTACACGACCTTAATTGCAACTCCAGGCATTAATTGCAACGCGCACTTTTTATTACGTCACGAAGATCAACATGAAAAACATACGATCGCGGAAAGTTACGATATGATACCTCCGACGTAAATTAACGTATCTCAAACGGTAAAGAAAATTCAAAAATCGAATGGTCAATTTCACGTACCATTTCCGACGTCAAGCATCCTTCTTGATCTAAAAATATTGAGTTACATTAAAATTGCATTTAGAGCAGCGGAGAAATTAAAGTGTGATGCGAAATAATCTTATCCAAGTTATAATTATTTTCGTAAATATCATGAAACAATAATATATCGAATATTTTCATCCGCTATCACTCCGATTCTCACTTTATCTGATTAAATCGTGCGAAATAATTTTCGATAAATAACCATCGCTCAACACGCTTACGTAACATTAATAGTGGGAGTTAATTAATTATACAAGCTAATAATCGTTAATTGTTTATTGGAAATAGTCGCGATCGCGTCTCGAATGATAATGCGAAACCATATGGAGGGACTCGAGGGAATGTATGAAGAAAATTTTATGTCGAAAATTACTGTGCTAAGAAGTAAGCGCAAACCAAAAGGAAAAAAAATATATAAATTTTTAGTATATTTTTCACCAAATTGCCATAGTATTTACTTCTAATTGGTACCATTTACTTCTAATTCATTGTAATTTCTTCTTATGCCATGGTCCGTGACTACTATATGTATAGGTAATTGTCAGCTCAAATCTCATCGCATGTATAATAACGCGGCGATCTTGCGATTACATGACGTTATGCGATGTTTTCTAGAAAAAAAACCAATTAAGAGCGTTGTATATAATGTTCTCAAAATATTTAACGTAATACGAGATAATTATACGCCGAATAATTTACATCTCGCCTTTCAAATCAATTATTAATAAATGGTCGCCTAGGTCCATATACTATACGACCTTTTACCAGGCCGGCGATTCCATATATCATCCCACGCTCTTGATCTGAAAATATTGAGCGCATTATATTCATACCCAACAAAGAAATTAAAATATGATACGAAATATTCAAGCGATGTTATTTCTCGTAAATATCAATGAAATAATAGTATACAACTCTCGTCTGTTGGTTACAGCTTCCACTTTAACTAATTAAATCGTACGAAATAACTTTCAATAAATAACCATCACTCGACACGCTTTTACGAAACGTTATTCGTGGAAGTCAATTAATTTTGCGACTTAATGATTGTTAACTGTTTATTGGAAAATTATTGCGTAATAAATTTAAAATTTTTTTTCGAGATAAAACAATCAATCAGTTATTCAAATTTTTATTAAAAGAAGAAATAATTAGTGTAACAATTGAAATTTGGCATCAATAATTAATTTAGTATCAGCTAATATACTCAATATTTAAGTTTGTAAAATTAGTAACGAAGTAATACGTTTTAAGTTACGAAAATCGATAGTAAATGATCGATAAGCGTGTAAGCGTAATTATTAAACGTTCGAGAACAAACTTCATTATCAACTAACAATCGTTTATTTTCAAGCAACTTAAATTATAAAATATACACATTATATTATACTGTAAAACATTCTATGTATAAAACATAACAATTTAATTTTGTTTTTATATTGTTTAAATATAAAATTGTTTTTTATATCTCCAGTACTTTCTTTAGATATTTTATCTACGACAATTTATGAATACACAAGTGATCAAAGTAATGATGGAATCGAAACAATCTCTAATAACAGGGCATATTGATAACTCCATTGATAACGAACCCGTTCATTAAAGTATCACCAAACGCTGGTTAACTGCAATCTTGTTATCTGTCGTTGACGCGATCGTGACAGATCAATCGAAAGGCTACTAAACGTGGAAGCGAATTTAAACCAGCCAGGCGATATCGGTTGGCCATTGACTAAATAATACAAACGACAGTACATTTGCCAGAGTTGAAACGATGTACGTGTAATGTGCAAATGATTAATCATGTGACACTGTGCTTATTAAAGTGACAAAAATGTGATAAATGCATATCATTATAATCTCTGATGTTTAAATTAAGAAATTAAATAATAAGATATATTTTTCACTTTTCATTAAAGCAATATGAAATCTTCCGTTGCCAGCATTTTCAAGGGAGTAATGCCCGAAAAGCCCTTCTTTCCCTCTGATTGGAAGAGAATATCCGGATAAGGTTTAAAAATTCCCAGAAAATCTCGGGATTTCACGATTTAATCCACCACGCGGCTCGTTTTATTTTATTTATTCGTTTTTTTTTTTTTTACTTTTTTGACAACCAACCATAGACCGTGTCATTCCACCGGGTGGGAATATCTGGCATGCCCGATATCGCGACGCTATGCGAATGATGCGGATGCACGTGCGTGTCGTAAGACACACGTGCACGCATACCAGCAACGCATGGTGTCGACCGCGCTCATGCGAATCAGGTCACTGGAATGGCACCCGTTTCAAACCGGTCTTCAAGAGTAAATCACCCTTATTTTACGCATACGCGGGCACACACGCGATTGAAGCAACCATTGTGCCTGCGGAGCAAGGACTTACAAATTATTATCGACCGTGCGACTTTACGTAGCATCGGCGACTCGAACAGGTTCGGTTGAACGAGTTCGTGGCCTAAATGCTCGTTACCGAATATCGCGTGAACACACAGGTCGCGTTCTTCTTTCTTATTTTTATAAAAATTTATTACAAATAGTCGAATCATACATAATCTATATACAATAGCAATAAATTCAGAAAATGCCCGAAAATTTCTGATCAGGAGATTAAATTTATCAGATTCAGATTTTTTGATGAAATTAATTTAACCTAAACTTTATCTCTAAATTTTCCACTTTGGAACATTTATAATGCGTCGATTTTCGAGCAACGGAAATCACCGATGTCGATATCCATTCCATCGCGTCTGTATCATTGTCATTGCATTTCGCCGACGCGTTTTGCTCATTGCAAACTCCGATATCTTTGTACACGTGAATATGACGTGCAGTTCGCCACGTGTGTTCACGAGTTGCGCATTTCTGTCTCATAAATAAGATACATTCCCACTGAAAGCTTCGTTGATAATCGCTCTGCATATATATGTTTTCATAGAACGCGCATTGCTATTTGTTATAATAAAAAGTATACACGCAATGCGTAAAACAATTTCTTTCATCTAACAATTTCATGTCATTTCTCTCCCGATTTTTTGCTATCTCTGCGATCAATAAATTAAGACAGAAAATGTTCTGTTATAGAATGAAACATTCATAAAATTGATTTAATAACTTTTGTAAGAAAAAATATAAAAACTTTATTTAAATTTAAATAAATTTCGAAACTGATTGTTTATTTAAATAGTTAAAAATTAATATTCAACAATTCGTTAATTATAAATAACTAGAAATGTTAAACATTGATTTTCAGCATTGTATTATAAATTTATTTATTAATATGTGGAAAATTATTATCAATAAATTATATAAATCTATTAATAAGGAGATATAATAATCTATCTTGCTCTCGCTTAAAAAAAGTGGAGTAAAACACAAATTATAATCTGCACATTTCCAATATTGGCTATTCGGAAGCCAATTACTGAATATCAATTTGTTGTATACACGATAATAAATAATATGACTAAAAAAACCAGGCTATTGCCCGATGTCATGAATAAATAGCACGAATAAATACTAATTAACTGAAATCTATACAAAACACCGATAAAACCGATAAATGAGCTTGTCTGATTGGTTGCGGTAAAATTTGTCAATTACCGTTTAATCTGACATGCAACGTTATTTTATACATATTTCATATAGCTAAACTGCTAGAAAATACATGCAATGCAATAAAATTGGAAAAAAATTATTGCATTAATTTACTCGTAAATAATCATTAATATAAGACTGTGATGTATAATACACAATTAAAATTAAAAACCGTTCATTAGGTTCCTTTCTCGATTGTAATTAATTTTTACTCATATCTTTAAAAAAATTATAAAATTCATAGATTCGTGCAGCAAAATTTCAAATATAAAATTCTACAACATTTTTTTAATTTTTTTTACTGAATTTTTTTACTGAAATATTTTAACGAAGATAAAAATATAATGTAATCGCAAACTAATAAGAACAAATTCTTTCCATTTTAAATAATCTTTTTATCCTTCGCTGCACGTGTTAGGTGAGATATAGATCAGATATTATGTGTCAGAATGTAACACTGATAATTGGACAAATCACATTACTCGTATGCTCTACATTTACTCATCGCGATAATTAACGTCTCCTGTCGAGACGGTAATGTAATATGGCGGATGTAGCATGCAACGCGAACAAAGCGTGAGAACTTGTGCGAGGTACGTCTTCTCGATTTACAGGCTACGAAGGAAAGCGATAGTAATATCATTAGCCTTGCAATTTGTTTATCAGCGTTGTTTCCTCTCAATTTTATATACTACACGTTTTCAATAAAAGTGAATATAACTGGTTTTGTAATACAAATAATAGTGCTTTCTTTTTGTGCAAGTTTTCAGAGACGCACGACCAAATATTCTGCATATAGCATTGAAATTATATAGCCTAGCCAAAGAAACGATAATGTTTCAAACTTCCATTCTTTTTGCGAAGTAAAAAGAACTATTTGCATGCAAGAAGATCGAAGGGGGAAAAAGTGCCGCGTTATGACCTTCGTGACGAACTTATTCGAGAATGTACCATTTGGTTCAAGTACCGCAATGCATTTCGTCGAAGTGACGATGATTCGATCGTTCCTTTATGCCGCACCTTAGACATAAAGCGGTGCCAACCTCACCTGCTAGAAGCTCTTTCCTTTAATGCATCAATTTTATTTCATGCAAGAACGAAATATAACTTTGAAATATGCGTTAAATTGAATTAATGCATATTCCTAAATAATTCAACTACATTTCTTTATATGTTACGATATATAAAAATATAGTATAAATTAAAATTCGTAAATAATTTTCGTACGAAATAACATAAATCAAATTTAAAATAAAATAACAATTAGAATAAAATACAAATGTCAATGGAAAATCGATATGCCCGAAGAGTTACGCGTAAGATAAAAAAAAAAAGTACGGTCGATAGGAATGCACGATCAGTTCAACTCGGCCTCTCAACACAAGATGATCAACAACGTCGAGCCGTAATTTGGCTTGAACACAGCTGTGTTTCACGGATTAAAGCACAGTTTCGCGACAATGTGTAAAACGGACGTTTCGGAATGGCACTCTCACTTGAGTGCAACGCTCGCCATGCGAGCAGCAACGCGTGACACTAGAAACAACGATGATTTAATCAACTCCGCTACGAAACCAGCACTCGGCTTCGATTGCGGCTGCCGTGCTTAACGACCGAATCGTTTCCTGCAGGTTAACGCGATTAGTCCGCCCCATTAGCGCGTTCGCGTTTAAGCGCCGCGTCGCGTCGGCGATTACCGGGCGAGTCAGGTCAGTCTCCCTTCTCCCCTCCCCTCCCCGCTTTCTCTTTCTCACACCAAACATAGTCTTTGGAATCTACCCTTCTTACAAGATCCTTGATTTTAACGGCTAAAAAATCGGTTCTCAACCGAGGCAAGATGACAACCGTGAAGCGACTTCACTCGGTGAATTTTACTGCCCCGTACGATAAGTTGCGCGCAAAGACACGGATTCCACCGTCGCCGATTTCCGCGGTAAATGGCGGTGGCGAAATTTATAGCGTTCTAGAATAGTCACTTTAAGCGACGAGATTTCGACGATTCTGCGGTTTCGCCCCGGCGAACAGGAGATCGTACGAATAGCGCGCGATATGATTTGACTGTCTTAATTCATTTAATTTCAACAATAGCGTTTATTTAAAAAAAAAGGCCGGCAAATGCTTAGCAGATAAAGCCGATAGTATGTCGGTATGCTCTGTGTAATTGCGGTACTTAAGAAGATCGCGCTTTCGCTACGTATTGTTAATTATTCAATTGTATCGATTCGCTTCATCGCAACGTGATCAGCGGCGATTAATGGAGAGTCGGAAGCATCACGATTTGCGGACAAGCAAACGGACTTTAGGAAATGTAAATGTTCGGTGATGTAAAGCCTGCAGCTGCAAAAAGTAAAAGCCATAGTAACATCGGCCGCTCGCTGGCGAATGTCTCCGAAACTTCTTGACATGCTGCATGCGATCGTGCAATGCTACGCGAAGTAAATCACGATTTCACCGGTATAGCATCACGTACACGGTGCATTTGTCTAAACGCGCCCGTTAGGTTGTAGACTACGGTCAATGCGTAAATGTGTGCCGCGTAATGTTGTGATTGATACGCGACTCCAATGATAACGCTTAGCAGAAAGGTCAACAAGTTCACCAAACATCGGGGTTTGCCACTTGAACACATGATCGAATTCAATTCAAATGTTAATTGCGGCAGTAATTGTCTAACTGTCCATTAGAAAGGAGTAAATCGTCTTGTTACTTGAAATCTAGTCAAGAAATAATATTAAAAAATAATTTAAAAATTGTTCAACACTACGATAAAATTTATAAAAAGACAGAATATATGATAATGTTCAAACAAAAATAATATTAAGTGATCGTACATCCGTATCATAAATTTCAACTGAATAAGTTATTTATTTAGAAAAAAATACATTTATTATGTATAAATAAAATAGCAAAATTAAAATAAATAAATCCAAATTCGATTCGTGTTAACAGAGATTCTCAAAATTCAATAAACTTACGAATTCTTTGGAATCTAAGAGCTATCATATAATAAATGTGTTTTTCTTACAGTCATAATTGCGCAAAGGCCGCGAAGAAGAACAGTAAAGAAACGTCAGTGGGAACAATGAAACCGGTCGGCAATTCTAAGATAGTATTATTCAGCGAATAATAATATTGTTTAGTAAGTGATAGTATTGTTCAGCAAGACGCTCCGAGTTGGAACGAAACAGAGCAATTCTCAGGAAAAACAAAATCCGAGACTTACAATGCCTCGATCGATCTTCCGTGGTTTTTTAACAACAAACAGCCCTGCACCATTCGTTCATATTATCTGCGTTATTCGCGTTTTATTCTTCTCACCTAAGCTTTTCGCATCTAAGACAAATGGATACAGCTATGCTAAAATCTGACTGATGTCAATTTCCCGAAAGATCGAATAAATTTACATTGTTTGCTTGGCAAAAAATAAGCAGGTAATTCTCATAAAATTTGATTCATTCTTTTTATTATAATATTAAAATCATTCCACGAATAAATAAAGGGAAATAATTGTATCTAGCTTGGTCTCTATTCACCACGGGCTGAAAGTACATACGTTGCAAGTCGCAACGTACTCGAAACAGAATAGCTTGATGTTTACGATTAAATGCATTTACCTCGACGCGTATCACGAACAGCTCGGACATTATGCCAGCTGCCGCACTGCGTGCATGCTTGTGTATGGTGTGGCTGTCTTGACGTGTCATGAATGAAACAGCCATACGCTCTTGTGATTACCTATTTTTCGCGTAGTCGATTAAATTCTAAAAATTAAACTTATTGTCGCATTTATTTTTTGCGCTTTCGAATTTCATAAATTCGGACATCATTTGCCGAGAAAATTAAGGTTTGTGGGGTTGAGTTTTTTTTATAGGTATAACCAAGTTTGCTGACTAGGAAAAGGGCTACTAGATCGCATGTGGCGTTCAAGATAATGACGATAAATAAGTGCTCGTAAGATTTTATGATTTATTTGATGGCTTGCAGGAGCCAAACACAGCAGGATAATATCAAAAGCTGCACGTGGGGACGCTCAAGTTTATTCAGGCGAGATGACGAACGTATATGTCAATCACTGAACCGTGTCGTAGGATAAATGGTTGTTCACGTTAATATGATTTTGTTACGAACAAACATCTGTCGCCACCGCTACTGAAAAAGGATCTCTCGATCCTCGGGGTGATCGACCGCGGTGTTGGCCGATGTACAAGTAAAATACCACAGTCCAGAAATAGCTTTGATAATGCATGCCAAATTTTAGGGAGCACACTTGGCATTCAAAATATTCCTGTTAATAAATTAATTTAAATATAGATTCTCAACTATTCGTGTATAGAAGACGTACGTTTGCATATTGTCTCATTTCGATGATTATTTATGTCGCAACTATTTTCTTTTCTCTTTGTTTAACGAGTAATGCGAGAGAAATCTGGAAGAGCTTACAGAGCCCAACGTAATCGTTCCGTTCATGTTCCTGAAATTTAGAAGGACGCAAATCTGGAGAGACGACGTGTTCTCTTATGGATTAAGTAATTTAGAGCAACTTCTCATAATTACGTAACTCGCTGGTGCAAATTGAGGTATAACTTCGCATACTTAATTGTAGCTCTAATCTATTCTAATCTAATCTAAGTCGCTCTCGCACAATTTCGAGTTATGGACGGGAGAACGGCTTGTAAATTAGCGCGTATAAATTTTATTATATGACCGACACAATATTAATTTTTCGTACGACGAATCCAGTTTTAGTTAACAAATCGCGAATTATGCATTGGTGTAATAATTATAATTTATTTTCTAATCCATACCTAATGATATATTTAATATCGTGAAACAAAGATATTTATGTACACGTTAAAGTTACAATACGAAAAATTATTTCACCCTATTGTAATAAATAGATGTAATAAATACGCGTTATAATAATGATTTAATAAACATCTCGTTATGGATGATATTATAGACATTAAATTAGCGTGCAGAATTTTAGTCGGATGTTTAATTTACGATTCATCTACTACACATATCGGTCCTTGTACCAAAACTTAACGCAAGCTGTAGATTGCTGCAGGAACTTCGCGGTATTTCGAGTTTATCCAGTGAAGTATCCGCGTTTTTTACGATAGCACAAGCGTGTGCAACTGCTCGCGTCGCACGCGAGACTAATAATCAATCGAAACGGATACCGTGGCAGAGTCCGCCGCACTCCATCATTATTCACATCACATTAAGCATTTATTATGTTTAACGTTACATTTACCTCGGGGGTTCGTCCGCTTCCCGAATTCAATGTAACATGTATGATCAAGTGAATGCATCACTTGATCATACATATGTGACATTAGAATCGTGGCCGCGCATTTATGTTAAACAATGGTTCTGTCGCAACAAACTTCAAAGTTGCTAAATCTTCCTTTAATACACTATCTCTTTGCTGTTTTTTGCTTGTTTTTTATCCAGCATATTGTTAGTTATTATATTAAATTTATATTCAACATTACATAATAAATCAAAAGGGGGCACATGAAGATTTTACCTAAACTGTTCATCGTGATCTTCAAAATAATTACTCAACATAAAGAGCTTCATTTTCCAAGTGCGTTATCCAGTATATATTTTGAGATACGAGATTCGGCAACATAAAGGTTATAAATGTGGACCTAATAGTCAAAGGATATAGAAAAATTCTAACTGCATTAAGATTCACGGGTCGCGATGTAATTCGAGTATCGACAAGACACGAAACGTCGGAGGAACGGAGATAATCGATCTTTTTTTCCCTTCCTTTGTATACTACGTAATATTATTCCACGCGAAACGCATGGAAGTTGATATCGTAATGCAAGCACGGGGTCGACATATGTCGCTTGGGATTTAGAGTACAGTGAAGCTTATTTTCATATAAATAAGAATACACGCGTAGAACGTTGGAGAAATATTTTTTTAAGAAAGAAGTTCATTCAATTATTATAATACGTGGCAGCGTAATGTAGCAATGTGCAATTACACAGTTGAAAAAATTCATGTTAAATTTAACCCATATTGCATGTCCCAAACAGAAATTTTTCTGTTAATTTCACATATTAAGCATATGTTAAATAACAGCATAAATATTATGTTATATTTAACATAAAAATAAATGTAAATTTTATAATTTGACATTCTTCTCTTCGATATATTGTTTCGTATTAAAAGTAGAATGATAAATCTGAATAAGTGTTGCAGAAATCATTCTTGTTTATATGAAAATAGTACAATGTAAAAACTGCAAGCATAGGCAATTGTGCTTTCTCAGTGAGCACATTATATTTAATTAAAAATCTGAGAGATGAAAATTCCAAAAGCATAAATAGAGACCAGAATGGTTAAAAAAAATTACGTGCAAACCGCACGAAAAATTTAATGAAAATATACGCGTTTTAATGTAATAACGTATATATAATTACATTTTTATTTCGCAAATTTCAGCCCATTTTCCTTTTTATTGTACTCTTCATAGATTCGATCACAGAATGCTACACGAAATTAAAGTATGTCAAAGTATTTATTAATAAAGTATTCGTATGTGACTGAGAAAACTCGACAAGCAAAATTATGAAATAAAACACACATCATGTATGATATGTGTAGACAATCTGTCTTCGCGCTACTTAAACATTCGAATTTGTATTCGTCACGTGACTCGTGACGTATCATGGCAGCAGCATTTCTCGTGCCGCGCTATCGAAATTTCACGCTTTGATCGCGATATTCTAAAAGGGACACTTTTACTGCTCTTCTCTGATTACATGCGCGTTTAGCGACACATGAAACGACGGAAACACACAAAACGCAAACGACAGACCACATAATAGGTTCCGAAGTGGCGTGAGAAAAGCGTCGTTCGTGCACCGCGGAACAGCGGAACGTTACACGGCGTGATTATTCGATAATCACGCTCATCCGGAAATTTCCGTCGCTCCGATCAGCTGATAGCGATTTCTTACCTTGCTATCCCTGGTGTGGTAATAGTAAACAAAGGCGAACATCCACGCGCATGACAGGAGCAATGCGATCTTGACATTCCGCCGCATGACTGCCTCCGGCTCGCACTTGTTTGGCGTTCCACGTCCGGCCGACCGATGCCCGATGACACGTCTCCCTAACCGCAAACCGCGTACCTCCTCTCTCTCACGAAACAGAGCACGCACACCCGCGACCGAGAACGCGGTGCAACGCCACGGAACACCACTAACGTACGCGTACCGGCAGCTGAAGCCATACTGCTGAGGCTGACCGAATGCCGCAACGGCCGCGGTGCGCTCGACGATGGCGGGCGGGCCGGGCGAGTTCTTGCTTTAGCGTCGCCACCTGTTGGCGGCGCACCGAACTCGATTACGCCCACGCAATAAAAGGGCGCCAGATTTTGGAGATATGATCGCGAGATTGGGAGAAAACGATAAAGCTCAATTTTTTCCCTCCCTCCCTCTACGAGGATTCCAATGAAATTTTGTTATCTTTCCGTGTGAAAACAATCACACGTGCTTTAAAATAAAAATATGGCAAAAATGCTTCTAAAATAAGAGAATATTTCTTAGCGTAAAGTATGTTGGCATGTATGTAATTGAATAATTAAAAGAGATTGAAGATCAATACTATGATAAAATTTTAAAGCAGCCTAAATAAAAATTGTACAACCTTCCTGTATTTTTTTCAGAATATATATATTATATATTATATAGATTAGCTTATAAATTCATACGTATTTATTTCTTTTCTATTTTTTGTTAAGCAAATATATTAAAATTATTTTCTAAGCTAAAGCAAAAATAAGAATAAAGAAAATTAAAATTGAAATAGAAGATTCGTTTTTTTATATAATCTCTAAATAAATTGCGCACCGTTTTCTGGCATTTTGTTAAGCAATTAATATGTTTGATAAAATAAAATAAATCTTTGCAATCTTTTGTTAAGTAATTAATATGTTTGATAAAATAAAATAAATCTTTGCAAGTAAATTTAAATAAATACTGTTACAAAATAGACTGTTACACAAAATAATTTTACATTATCGTAATAATTTCATTAAACATCATGATACTTTTATGTTACGTATCTCTTGCTCGGCATACGTAATTTATAGTGACTGTAAACCGATATTGGGTGGAATTCGATAAATCTCTCAAATACGCCCATCCGGAGATGCAGACGCCCACAGTGTCGATCTCACGGATCAGTCTGTCAGGACCTGTCTTTTCGGTAAAAGTTCCGCGAGAATCTAACAAGGTATAACAGAATAATATTTGGTTTACTAAGTTTCAAGTTGTTGGTATGGCTATTGCATCGACGTGGTTGCTATTATTATATCTCAGCTTATGCGCAGCATGGATGGATGAGAGGTAGGTTTATTAATAAAAATATAATATATATTACCAGCGTCTAATATCATAATTGCATTTGTATAATATTAAGACCAAGTAAAAAAAAAACTGTCATATATTTATATTTTATGCTCGATCAACATAACGTTTTGACTTTAGAAATCGAATGGATGTCGAGAGAACGCGCGATAAAACGTATAGGTGTTCAAAATATGTAATCGGATAAGAATACCCGATGTTAAAATTCATTGACATTAAATTTTGTTAGTAGATAAACTCATGTCTAAATAATTTGTATAAAATTCAGGCCTGTTCTGGAATCTCGAGATGGACACCTCGTAATTTCCAGCGCAAAGGATAGAAATATTACGCTGAAGATAATAGGGAGTGGTTACTTGAACGTCAACGAGATCAATCTGCTTCACATAGCTTCAGCGGTAATGAATAAATATCCGTATGTTCAGTCTAGTAGAGATACAATTAG
Source organism: Monomorium pharaonis (assembly GCF_013373865.1). Classification (NCBI taxonomy): domain Eukaryota; kingdom Metazoa; phylum Arthropoda; class Insecta; order Hymenoptera; family Formicidae; genus Monomorium; species Monomorium pharaonis. The sequence goes on along the minus strand of NC_050474.1, from coordinate 1,697,815 downwards.
TTAAGTGCATAGAATTCCATCCTTTTCAGGCGCAAAATGCGACGCGAGTCATTGATAGATGGCGAATGGGATATTTGGCTGAGATGGAAAATTCTCTTAACCAACTGATGACTATAGTGACAGGCACCACAGGCTTACAGAAAAGAGTCTCTCTGCTCGAGAGAAATATCGACATGAACGGTACGATTCGTGCAGGAAACAGATCACGTATACTGGTAAGAATGTGCAATATTGAATCAACAGCTTGTGATGACACATTTCTCTATATCCCCGTGTCAAATTATACCAATACGTCAATAAAAAACGTAACAATTATTTTATGTGGAATATATAATAAGAAAGAAAATAATAAAGATAATAAAATAGGCAAATAGCTTCAATGATTTTTACAATGTTAAGACACTATTCATCTCTCATCAATTTATAATTTAGACAGTTTTAATTAGTGATGAGAAAAGTTATATGCATCGTGTTGCGTCAGAATTAAAATGATATCTTTTCAGAATCCATTTTCGAGTATAGCCAGAAGCAGCATTCGTCGTATCAATGTCCGAGTATGTGTAATTCACGAATATCTATTTGTAATTTACATAAATAATGACTTGTACAATAAAATTAAAATTGCATAAATTTTTTTAAGCTTAGAGCATTAGAAGACTCATTAAGAACTGTAGAAAGACTGTTACGAGAGAACGAGTGTCAGAGTAACCCATGTCAGAATGGTGGTTTTTGTGAAGATCTTTATGATGCCTATCAATGTCACTGCCCATCAAATTGGGAGGTATGCCTACTTTATGACTTTAGGAATAGAATTTCATGAGAATAATTACAATGACTTTAGGGTCCAAACTGTATGACGGACGTCAATGAATGTGCGAGGTTTCTCGGTACAGATCTTGGATGTCAACATGGGGCAACTTGTCGTAATTTGCCGGGATCTTATCAGTATGCAATATCAACAATTACGTTTCTATTCAATTTACAAATTCATAAAATATTTTTCACAAAATAATTTCAATAATTTTAAATTATGTATATTCTATAATTTTTAATAGTTTTAATAGTTTTAAATCCTACTTCTATTCAAAAATTCTGCTTTTAAATAATTCTATTGAATTTTGCAAGTAGCTTTCATTGATGTGATTTCTCGGACATACATATAACTATGTAGAATATGTGTGTATATAATATCGGTTTGGATATTAGATGCGACTGCTTGCCAGGATGGTTTGGCCTTCATTGTACGCAGAAAACATCGATTTGCAATACACAGAATTCCGAAGCGCTTTGTGGCGAACATGGTGTATGCGTCGCCAAAAGTGGTTCTCCAGGATATAAGTGCATTTGCGATCAAGTATGTTCTATTTTCTTTTAATATCAAGCACTTCAAATCCGCGTCAAGCTATGCCAAATTAAATTTATATAAACTTGTTATATAAACTACTATTTTTGTAGTAAATTCTTATTGTGCTGATCTTTTTCTTCATCATTTTTAGGGGTGGGAAAGCGATGGCACAAGCCCAGCTTGCATTAAGGATGTAGACGAATGTGCAGCACCCCATCCACCCTGCTCTGTAAATCCGCCAGTGCCATGTCTCAATACTCGTGGCTCATTCGCTTGCGGTGCCTGTCCGCACGGTTATAGCGGAAATGGCTATTATTGCGTAGACATTGATGAGTGCCTTATTAACAACGGCGGCTGCAGCACATCGCCTTATGTACAATGTATAAATACAATGGTAAACATATTATATATAACACAAAGTAAAATTAAAAAATAAAAAAAAACGTTATGTTCTTAACAATGTTTACTGTTTCTGCGTTATTAAAGGTACGCGTATCTTTAAACTTTATGTACATGCTTGCTAAAATACCTATAGATAAAGATAAAACAAGTTGATAAAGCAGAGCTTTACAATTGCTTGCAAAAAGTAACTTATTTCATAACAATAGCTTTAATTACAGGGTTCTAGAACATGTGGTGCTTGCCCGCCAGGGTACCGTGGCGACGGTGTGAGTTGTATTTTTGTCGGCGGTTGTGCCATCAACAACGGCGGATGCCATCCATTAGCTACCTGTACCGAGAATCCGTCGCTTACAAGTTCTTACGTGTTATGCCGTTGCCCACCGGATTATGTTGGTAATGGAATGGGACCAAACGGCTGCCAATTAGCTGATGTATCACTTAATACGGCGTGTTCTAGCAACCCCTGCGTTCATGGCACATGCGTGCCAAACGGTGCACATAGCTTCACTTGCACGTGCAATTCGGGATACTCGGGTATGTATTACGGACGAAAGTGAGAGAGGTTGAGGGAAATAGATCCGTAAACCAACTTGTGTAAATTGTAACGCTCTGCTTCTCATGGGTAATAAGACAAGGAATTAATTCGTGTTTGATAAATGCACGATAATCGTAGAGAAAATTAATACAGTGCAGTGTTCAATTTTCGAGGAATAAGAAATTGCTTTAGAAAGTTTATCATAGTATTGATGACCTTTTTTAATATAAATTATAAAGTTAAAATTTTATGTGTGTAAAAAGCATAAATTTAAATAGAAAATAACGTCAAACAAAATTTTGAGCAAAATACCAACAAAATTCTTAATTTATTTAATAAGAATTGGAGATAACGAGAGTTTCTCTCTCTCATATATTTATATATTTTATCAATATGCTTTTTATTATTAGGATCTACATGCAACACACCGACCGATCCGTGCTCGCCAAATCCTTGTCGAAATAGTGGCATTTGCACTGTTTTAAATGGACAAGCGACATGTCAATGTACAACTAGCTTTACTGGAAGCAGGTGCGAAATGCCACGGCAAACATGCGGCGGTGTATTACGGAATCCTATGGGAACACTTCAGTTCCCCATAGGCGGTAGCAGTTACCAACATGGATTGAGTTGCGCCTGGGTGTTACTTACGGAACCCTCTAAGGTTCTGAACGTTACTTTTACGGCTTTTAATCTCGAGCAATCCATAGATTGCAAGTTTGATTTTCTACAGGTATAAATTAATGTTGTATATTTAATGTTGTATATTTAAAGAAACAAAAAAAAATTTATTTGCTATTTTTTTTTAATTAAAATTACTGTATTTGTAGTAGAAATTGTAAGGTATATAAATTCTTAAGATCATATACTTTTAGAACTTGTAGACTTTTTTCGGCATTAAGAAGTTTAGAGCATTCCTTAAAGACTTTTTAGAGACTTGCTCTTTAAATTTCTATATTCTTAATTAAATTAAATCTATATTCTAAATCTTACAGTATAATGAATCAAGGCATAAAGATTGACAGAAATAAAAAGAATATTATCTCTATAACATAGGCATACGCTTTCAGATCCATGATGGTAGAAATGCTGGTAGTCAAATGATCAATAGATTCTGTGGTCATACATTACCTAATGGAAACGGAACAATTATTTCGTCTCATAATACTCTGTACTTGTGGTTCCATTCGGACAACAGTATATCTCACGATGGATTCACTTTTCATTGGAGTAGCATTGATCCAACTTGCGGAGGTATTTTAGAAGATAATTATGGTACAATCATGTCTCCAGGTTCGCCTGGGAGATATCCTCCAAACAGAGACTGTTTCTGGAGAATCGTTGTCCCTGCCTCTAAAAGGATCCAATTCCATTTTGGTCAGTTGATGCTCGAGCAAAATTGCCAAAAAGATTATTTGGAAGTAAATACTTTATATATACTTAATTATAATATATATATTTTTAATTAATAACTTTATTATACTTAAATATATTTAATATTCTAGAAAATTTTTCTTTCGTATCTATATTACATTTTCTAAGTCAACATAATTACGTTTGCTTTAGTACATGCTGTTAGTTTTAATTTCATATCTGACATTATAGATTACCGGTGCAGAGGAAGAACGTTTAGGACTTTTCTGCAATCACACTCGTCCACCGCCTTTGACTACACCGAGTTTTGAAGCGGTTGTTCACTTTCATTCTGATAGTTCTAATCAAGATATTGGCTTTCAAATCCATTACTCCACGATTGAAGGTATTTAAGCTAATGCAGCTGATCTGTAGAGTTTATAAATGTATAAACAAATTACACTTCATTTAAAAACATTTAGTAATTTTACGTATAATCTTGAATGTCTGATTTAAACAATTCGTTTATATTTAGGTGTACCTGGTTGTTCTGGAATTTATACCAGTGCCACTGGAATGATCAATTCACCAGGTCACTCGTCGTCGTATCAAGCAAACATGGAATGCGGATGGAAAATACAATTGCCGGTAGGCGAACGAATCCGAGCATCATGGCTGAAATTTGATCTCGAGACTTCCGTCAACTGTCAATTTGATTTTGTTGAGGTGATCTTTCAGCTCTTTTATTTTTTCTAACGTTTCATACAGAGGTTAGGTTAGGTTAGGTTTTGTTATTAAGGCGATTTTATTTTTCATATTCTCTCTCAGATCTACGATGGACCCGATACGCTGTCTCCACTACTTGGCAGATACTGCGGCTCGGACATGCCGCCAGCGATCAAGTCAAGTTCAAATTATTTATTTGTATTTTTCAAATCCGACTGGTCGTTCGAAGCGGAAGGTTTCACGTTGTCGTATGAAACGTTATGCGGCGGTGAATTCCATGAGGATAGTGGAATTATCAAGTCACCTTTCTACCCGGATCCATATCACCACTCGAGAACATGTATCTACGAGATAATACAACCAGTTGGTAAAGGGATTGTATTAACTATAGAGGACTTGGATATCGAAGGAAGAGATGAGAACTGCTACTACTACGATTATGTCGAGATTTTCGACGGTGATAATGAAAATGCGACGAAACTGGCAACATTATGCGGCGATGAAATGAATATGCCCAACATTCCCTACTATTCCACGCATAATTTCATGTACATAAAGTTTACCACCGACAGTAGCATCAACGGCCGAGGTTTCAAAGCGAACTACACTACTATCGATCGTAGTAAGTGAGATCTCTGCTACGTCTTAGGCGTAGTCTACAATGAAGATTTAAGCTTTAAGCATAAGAAATTAACCAATCACAGTTGATTTTTATAAAAATACTCAATTGTGATTAGTCAATTTCTTATGTCTTCATTGTAGACTACGCCTTATTATCAGGGTTGGGTAGTATAATTTAATTTAATTTAGTTAATTTTAAATGAATTAATTTTTAACTTTAATTAGTTATTTTTGAAACGTATAAACTTATTAACTTTTTTTCTAAATTAAAAATTTTATCTGAGCAAAAGAAAAAAATTATAAAATAAAAATACATTCCTGCATAAAAACTATATTTTTTTGTTATTTCATATAATTAATATTGTAACTTAATTTACAAATAAAATATTAAATATATTTGATGATTGATACTGTAATTATGTTGGTAATTTGAATTAAATTATATGACTTTTAAATTTAATATAAATAAAGCTTCTCAAAATTAACTTTTACTTCAACTTGAGTTAAATTAATCTTAATGTAATTTTAACTTTAACATAACTTAATTAAGTTAATAATTTATTTATGTAACTTTTGAGTAACTTAACTGAATTCATTTTATAGTTCATTAACTTTAATTTAGTTTAAAAAATATTAACTTATCCTGCTTATTATGAACATAATTGTAGGTTTGACATAGATTTAAAAGTGACAGATTTATTTTGCGAGCGAGCCAATTAAATTTTTGTCCAAAAATAGAGAGTAGATAATAATAAAGTAAACATTTATATTATTCTTATTATTAAGGATGTGGCGGATTATTAAAGGAATCAAATGGTGTAATTCAGCCTCCCCTTCAAAATGGAATGTATGTTGATAATGAGGAATGTATCTGGACTATTCAAGCGCCACCAGGATATGTAATACAGCTCACCTGGATGTCATTTAATTTAGAATATCATAGTCATTGTGCCAATGATTACGTCAATATTTATGAAAATTACACCTCGCCTAACGAAAACATAATAGCCACGTATGATGATATTATAATTTCTTTTATTTTTAATGATTTTATAAAATATGAAAAGTTATTAATTATAATATGTATTGTAATTATTTTTTATTTTATTTTATTTAGCAGCATTTTCATATTATATATTTATGTGAATGTATATTTTAGATACTGCGGTACTACTAAACCACCTGATTTAACAACACAGGATCGTATGCTTACCATACTTTTCCACACTGATTCAAGTATTACAACGGATGGATTTGTTGCCACATATATTTTCATGGACATGTCGAAAGTCTGCGGTGGTCATTATTCGAAGCCAAACGGCGTTATTAGATCACCAAATTATCCTAATTTTTATCCAAACAAAAAGGATTGCGTCTGGATTATCGAAGCACAAAATAGACATAGAATCATACTCATGGTCGATCACTTTGAATTGGAAAGCCATACATCTTGCGTATTCGATTACTTAGAAATTAGGTAATGATCTTGAAATTAATCGTATTACTTTTTCAAATTACTTTTTTCACACTTTTCTTATTTCAGAAATGGTGGATATGACTCTGCGCCGTTAATCGGTAAATTCTGTGGCACAGATATACCTACCGAAATACCGAGTCAAGCCAATCAAATGTATATTAGATTCGTTTCGGATTTCTCGAGGACAATGCAAGGTTTCGAAATACGATGGGATAGTACGACGCAAGGTAAAAACATATAGAAAGCTTGACACACTGATCACGTTTTGTCAGCGTGTCTTCAACTCATTTACATATATTTGACTTTAGGTTGTGGTAGTACACTGACTGGAGTAACTGGAGATATTATATCTCCAAACTATCCAGAACCTTATTCAGCAAATGCGGATTGCTATTGGAAGATCGCTGTGGCAGCGGGTAGTTTAGTGCAACTCGTAATAGTGGATCTCGATCTTGAGCAGCACGATAGTTGTCGATATGATTTTATCGAAATATATGAAGGGATCACTCGTCGCACAAATGCAAAGCGTTATTGCGGCGGCACGTATCCGCCGATTATTCAATCCAAATCCAATCAAATGACCGTTCGGTTCCGCAGCGACTTCAGTAATTCCGGTCGCGGTTTCCATCTGAAATACGAAACGCGTAGGTAGACGTACTGTTAACTTAAAATACTCTGCTCAACTTTAATTTATCAATGACGATTATTTTAGAAAATATATATCAGTTAAGATTTTTAAATATTTTTAAAGATAAAATTTTCTTTTTTAGTAAACATTACATATTGTTTTTTTTTTTTTAATTAAAATCTAAACTATTTTAAGTTATATTTTTTATTAAAATTTATAATTAATATTTATTATTTTTTAATTTTAATCACATATTAGAGTAACTTTACTGTTAAATTTTTATTATTATTCTGATGCAGGATGTTATAATAAATTACACGGCTATTACGGTATAATAGAGTCACCGAATTTTCCCAATAAATATGAAGACTCGACGAACTGTAGTTGGACTATCGAAGCTCCGATTGGTAACACAATTAATTTAACTTTCTCGCACTTTGATCTTGAAAGAGGTATAGATCAGACACCGCGGTGCACATATGATTATCTCCGAATCATGGAAGGTGACAATGATACTCCCAACAATGTACTGGGTCAATTTTGTGGAACTATCGATCTCCCTATGAAAATTAATTCACTACAACATCAAGTATTTATAACGTTTGTTACGGATTCCTTTATTGCCTTCAATGGTTTTCGGCTCGAATGGACGGTGCATGGATGTGGCGGACATTTGACTAAACCGTACGATAGTTTTACATCGCCTGGATATCCATCGGCTTATCCAATGAATGTTGACTGTGAATGGCTAATCGAAGTCGGTTATACGCAAAGCGTTGAACTTACATTTTACGACGTGAGTATATCTAAAGAAAGAGCAACTATTATACAAATGTTAATATGAAAGATGTTAATGTGAACTTGCGCTATTGTAATTAAAAAAAAATGGAATTTTTGTCTTTCAGGTTAACACTGAGAAACGCAAAGGCTGTTCCTCTGATAACATTCAAATCTTTGAGGGCGAGGATGCAGATGCTCCTAGATTGATCAAGCTTTGTTACGCGGAGAAGCCAGTGACGTACACTAGTCCTGGAAACAAAATGTTTATCAAATTTCACTCAGACTCATTGTACGCCAGTCGAGGATTCAATGCCAGCTATAGAAGCGTTCCTATTCAATGTGGTGGCAAATTTACAACAATTTCCGGCATTATTCACTCAGCTAATTATCCACAAAATTACCCCCATCTTCAAAATTGCGAATGGTTGCTAGAAGTCGATAGCAATCATCTCGTGAATCTCACATTCTTGGATTTTGATATTGAGAACAGTAGAAATTGCACAGATGATTACGTTAAGGTACGTTACAATCTTTATGATCTTTACAAAATAAATTCCTTGTAAAAATCTGCAATTTTGAGTATCCTTTTATTTAATTTCAATAACAAATGGTTAACTTTTGTTTCGTATTTTCATAGATCTTTGATGGTCCAACAAAAGATGATTCGTTATTAGGAACATATTGCCATAATCAGCTACCACCGACCTACATTTCAAGTAGTAATCAAATGCTAGTAGTTATGCGAAGTGATAGCATAATTTCAGCTAAAGGTTTCAAAGCTCAATATACTCGAGCCTGCGGTGCTCGTATAATTGTCAAGGATTATGGTTTCCTCACACCTGCAACTGGCCGTGCCGATATGCATGATGACACTAATTGTACATGGACATTGATAGCTGAAAATCCAGGTAATCCAGCTTAGTTTTAATTTATAATTATCTGTAGAAGATTACACATTTGTTATTTTTTCTACATTTTTAACAATTGCTCTACTTCTCACATTCTATCTGTAGCCGACCATGTAACTATTACTTTTACACATATGGATATTGATGTACATGATTCAGGGGAATTACCCCCATCGCCATATCCTTGTTTTTTGGTCTCCCTCCGGGTATTCGAAGGTGAGAGCACAGATGGACCACTTTTAGGAAAATGGTGCAATTATGTTGCACCACCGCCGATCACGAGCACCGGAAGCGCGCTCACGTTACAATTAACCGTGAAAAACGAGTTTATAGGCCACTTCGTCGCTATGTACTCGGTCCTGAATACAGGTATATTTGATTTAAAAAATTAAAAGGTACACAAATGTACATAATTTTATCTTTCTTTAATTTTATCTTTGTTATTCAGCTTGCGGCGGAAACTACACATCTGAACAAGGAATAATTACCTCGCCTAGTTATCCAAACAGTTATCCCCTAAACGCAGAATGCGTTTGGATTCTGAATACTTCCCCTGGTAATAAGATCACTCTCGTGTTTTCTGAGTTTGATATCGAGTCGAGCGAAAACTGCGATTTGGATTATCTCGAAATACGGGAGAATAGTGGAATTGGAAAGCTCATTAGCGTTTCTTGCGGGAAAGATGCCGCGGAAGTTACATCCTCCAATAAATTGTGGATCAAGTTTAAGAGTGATGGTTTAGGCACTGCCAAAGGTTTCAAAGCTGAATATAATTTTATTGGAGGAAACGAACTTGAAGGATCTACAGGACGCATTACTTCGCCATTGTATCCAATGGCGTACAGGCGATCTGCTGTGTTCTCGTGGCGTATCACTGTTGAAATGGATTCAATTATACGTATTAAATTTACAGATTTACAGATAGAAAACGAACGCCAATATTGTCTTTATAACATTAAAGTAAGTGCTTATAGAGGATGTAACAACATATAAATTATATACATATATGTACATATATGTACACTGAAAAAAAAGTAATATATCCAATAAGATATATAGTTGCGAGCTACCAACTACAGATATACTCAAAATAATAATATATACTATTACAGTATCAACATTGTACTTGCATTAACAGTAAATATTATTGTATTGAGTATTTTATATAGTTGGCAGGTTGCAATTACATATGTTATTGGCTATATTACTTTTTTTTTGTGTACATTAAACATTGACTAATATCGATCTATGCAACAAAGTTACAAAATATTTATGTATTATTTAAATTATTAACAATTTTACCCACTTTTAATTAGATATATGATGGATATGATAACGAAGCACCAAAACTACTAGAAGTATGTGGCTACACTTTGCCAGATCCTATAGACTCATCTAGCAATGTGGTTTACATCACAATGTCAACAGGGCTTGCCAGACAGGGAAATTGGTTTGATCTCACATGGCTTCAAATACCAAGAAATCCTACCGAATCAAATAACAAAGAAATCAAATGTAAATTTCAATATATTTAATATTTTGTATTTTACATAAGTTTGCAACAATATAATTTTGATTAACTCTATGTTAATACTTTAAACAGTCTATATTAAAGAATTAATTTTGTCGTTATGCCAATATATCTTATTTCAAATTGAATAATGATTCTTTGTAACGTAAATGTGTAATATACATACATATATCGAATGTAGTAAACACATAAGTATGTCAAATTACATTAATGTGAATTATATATGCACTTAATTTTAATATAATTTATTTATCTACAGTGTCAGAGTGCAACAAGGAAATAGCTTTAATAGATAACCACAACAATAGCTATTCCTTTAGTTCTCCTGGTTGGCCAACCGGTTATGCTGCTCATTTACATTGCAATTGGGTTTTTACATCGCCACCTGGAACACATTTGGTATTGAGAATAATAACTATGGATTTAGAAGAAACTAATGAATGTGTAGCGGATTCGGTTTCCATTTATACTGGAGACGCATCGACATCTGTGGCTGATGCTCAATTGATAAATAAATTATGCCTGGCGAACTCTAGTATGTCTTTAGTCAAAGGAACTAATGTGATGACGGTGAAATTTGACACGGACTCGTTCGAAAATAAAACCGGCTTCAACGCATATGTATATAGAGGTTGCAAATGGTTATTTTGCACATATGGAAAAAATGTTTTGCTAAAGTGTCAAATATTTTGCTATATTTGAAAATAATATTGTTAAACCACCGAATAGTTATGTAGAACTTAAATTTATTGTTCAAATTTTAAAACTTTTTGCTTTACTGCTAATCATGCTTGAACATCCTTCATATTGACTTTCATGGTCCAACTAAATAATTTTCCGATCTGTATTTAGTTACTTTTTTACACTTTAACAAAATTGTTCTTTCCATGTATTTACATAATTAAATTATTAAAAATATTTATAAACGTTTTCATTAATGTACAGATTGTGGAGGTCGATTAACCGAACCTAATGGTGTAATTGAATACGACAATTCTTCTTTTGTAAGAGCGTTGCGCACATGGCATTTCACATGTGAGTGGACCGTAGTAGTGAAACCTGGCAGAACAATCAAAATTCAGATTACCGATATGTCCGTGCAAGAAATGTCCGATCATACTTGCGCTGATAATTACTTGCTAGTTAGTATATTATATTATATTATTGGACTTTAGGGAGCAATATGATATTATTGGATTTTAGGGAGCAATATGATATTATAATTTAGAGAGCAATATAATTTACTAACTGAGAAAGATACAGAGAACTTAATATTCAAGAAAATATTTTACATGTAATTTTAGTTAAAAAATGGAGATGAAACGGGTTCGCCTCTATTAGGCGCCGGGAAGTATTGTGGTGAAGTGACGCCAGCAGAACTAGAAACCACAGGAAATCGTTTTTATATTAAAGCTGCTGGAAGTGGTCATAATTTTCGTTTTAGGCTCAATTACAGGTAATTTTTGAATAATGCAATTTTTTAATTAATTAATATTATAAATATACGTAATTGTAATGTACATATATAATAAGTATTTCTCTAACTTAATGAAACATTATTTTACTAAGATAAAGTTTATTTAAATTCTTTATTAATCTCATGTCCTTTCATATTTTAGAGAAGTAAGCATGAGCTGTGGCGGCGAATTTATCTTAACAAACAAGCAGAAGAAATGGGAGATAACATCACCTAATTATCCAAACATCCCACCAACTTATGCTGAATGCATTTGGAAAGCTACTGCTCCAGCTGGTGAAAAGCTTACTATCCATTTCTTGGATAGATTTGATTTGACCTCTTCCGAAGAGTAAGATATAATTATTATAAAAACAAATTTTTTCAAAATATTTTATTTATTTTAGTTTTTAAAGATAATAAGTCTGAACAATATCTATTTAGTTGCGAGAGAGAATATGTTGAAATAAGAGACGGTGGAACTGATAGCTCAAAACTTATGGGAAAATTTTGTAAAGATGTAGCACCCAGTAGTATGAATACTGTTGGCAATATGATATATATCCATTTCTATACGGATGTGCCAGAACCTAAGAATGGTTTTAAAGCTGTAATTACTTCAGGAGGTAAGCATTAAGTAAATTATTTTATTAATGTTTCTATGATTTTTTTTACAACAATTGTAAATGATTTTCTTTTAAGTTAACCAATAGAGATGTTTATTACTATGTAATAATTTCATATTAAGAGTAAAAAATGATAAAATATATGTATTAATGTTTGTATAGAAATTTGTGGTGGAATTTTGCGTACTACCAGTGGCGTCATTGAATCGCCGAATTATCCGCATTCATATCCTACAAATCAGAATTGCTCGTGGTTGATAATAGCGCCGTCTGATCACACTTTGAAATTACAATTTCGTGATATACAACTTCCTGGTTTTCGTGAATGCTCTTCGACTGATCACGTTAAAATTGGAGAAAAACTTATAGAAAATGACAATAGTGAGTAATGGTTGAAATAATGGTTGATTATAAACAGATCAAAGCTTTTCCATCATTGTAATGTAGTGGATAATAAATGAAAAACATTGTTTAACAGATTCAACAATTTCGATAATTGGTACTTATTGCGGTCTTCATAAACCGGATATAATCGAGACAGCGACAAACGAAGCGTATGTGTACTTTCAGAGTGACAACAGAGAATACATAAATTATAAAGGCTTTAGTCTAAATTTCACCGCTAGTCAAGAAAGTTAGTAGAACATATTTAATATATCTAATAAAATTATGTATTAAATATATCTTATATTGCATTGTTTTATTTCATATGTTACTTGTACAATTATAAATTTTATACTAGAAATACTTTACGTTATATTATTTTTTTGCAGCGTGCGGAGGTGCATTAACCGCATTAAGTGGAATAATAAAATCACCCGGCTATCCCAATCCACGTAAAAGAGCAAGGTAAATTGTTTTTTAGAAACAAATTTTTTTAAATAATTAGTTAAGTATTTTATTTGTTGAATGAAAAAGGTGATATATTCAATATAAAGTCAAAATTAAAATTTAAGCACTGATTTACACAGTACATAAATCATTTAAATATCGATGAATTATTTTTTACCGTAGATATTGCGACTGGCGAATTAAGTTACCGATAGGTTTGCATGTTGTGGTGGATATTTTGGACATAGACGTTGTTAACGAACCCGGACCTATACACGTAGGATATGCACTTTCGGTGAGTAATGTAACTTAATGAGTTAAGTAAAATATTATTTTGACGAAAAAATTAGCAGAAGATATTGACATTCCTTTTCTCTGTAGTTCTATAATGATTTCCGCTTTAAATCGAAAATCAAAGTCTTAGGACAAGGCGCTAGTACAGAAGAGATAAAGAGTTCTAGTAATACTATGATTATTGGATATTGGTCATCTGCTGGACATCGAGGTTTCAAACTTCGATACACGGCTATGGCTCCTGCTCGTAAGTTTCAAAAGTTTTCATCGACAATAATTTACATTGTATATTTTTATGATACTTCAGTTTATATGAAAATATATTTTAAATTATATTTAACTTATATATAAAATACGACAAATGTAAAACATTAAAAAAAAATTAACTAATTTCTATTTTCTAATTTGTTTATTCTAGCTTGTGGTGGAAGTTTGAGAGAAGTTGCAGGCAATATAACAGGTCCTACAACTCTGCCTTTTAATCAATCTTCGTATGTTTGCAATTGGAGATTGGAACCACCTGAAAATATGATAGGTTCCACGAATAATTTAACATTGACAATAAAAGTCACTGGATTTTTGGGTGGACCTAACTATCGTACGCTACCTAGTCTTCTTAGAAGAAATTGCATTTATCCTCAATATATTGAAGTGCAGGGTAAAGTAAAAAAACTAATGTAATTTTTTGTTCTTATATCTTGATAATTATTAGAGATGATACATAAAAATTAATATTATATTAATATTATATTAATATGTTAATGTTAAATATTGCATAGATATTGGAATGTTATGTGGAAATATGACAGAACCGAAGTATTTAAGAAGTCCAAAACTAATCAATGAATTGATGGTAAAATGTGTCTTTAATATTTACTTATTTTATTATTTTATTATTATACACATTCATGAATACAATAATTTCAAGGATTTCTTGTATGAATATAAATATAAATTATTCGCATCTAGTGTTAAGTGCAAAAAGGAATAATTCTAATACTTTAACTTTTAGATAATGAATGGTACTTATGGAAAACGGATGGATTTTAATATACAATATCAATGGCAAAATTGTGGTGGTATTTTGCGAGGTCCAGGTCCTGACACTATTAGATCACCAATTTCCTCCAATACTACTTCTTATCCAATAAACTGCGTTTGGCATATAGATTATCCTGAAGGCGGAACGATTAAGCTTTCTTTTACTAAACTTGAACTTGAAAGTAACTGTGACAAGAATTATCTAATTATCAAGTAAGCTCTTTTACATTGTTTATCAAATAATCTTTGATTTAATCTACATTTGTCACTTTTGTTTATAATCAGGAATGGTGGACCAACAGCACCTCAGATGGCGAAGCACTGCCTTCATACAAATCAACTTGAAAGATATAACATTAACAGTATATCGAATCAACTATGGATAGAATATTTTGCGTCCGAGGGTTCAGGCAGTTTTGAATTTAACGTGATGATTGCTGCAGAGGGCTGTGGTGGGTCCTTACACGGTCGCAGCCGCGAAATCGCATCTCCAGGGTAAATACAACCCTTTTAAGATAAAAGTTTTGATAATATAAACTTTAAGAAAAGATTACTTAATAATGCATTCACAATTTCAGATTCCCCAAACAATATCCCAATAACGGTGAGTGTACATGGGAGATAATAGGTGACAGTGGCTATCATATAGACTTAACTTTTATTGACCGGTTCAACTTGGAAACTAGTTCTAACTGTGAGAAAGACTATGTACAGGTTTGATTATTACCATATATATAATTAAAAAATTAAAAATTTATTAATATTACTATAATTTTCTCAGTTATTTTATAAGTATTCTATTCGTTATTACAATAACATTCATGCAATGATATAAAAAAACATGAATACGAAGAACATTGTAAATTAAGAAAATAACATACTACAGGTATTTGATTGGATCAAAGAAGAACAAAATTATGATAATGGCGAATGGAAGAGTCTTGGAAAAGTTTGTGGCAGAAACACACCCACGCCCTTCAATTCAACGTCGAACCGCATGAAAGTGATTTTCCATTCGAATGAGGCAGTACAGTCGGACGGTTTCCATGCCATCTGGAGCGAAAATTGCGGCGGTGTTTTTCAAGCGACTGAAAAAGTCAACATTATTCAATCGCCGTCATATCCAAACTTCTATCCACCTAGCATTATTTGTAACTACACTCTCGTCGCTCCAAACGATGACATTGTCGTTGAATTCACTGACTTCCAGCTCGAGCGCGGTATTATTATCTTCAGCTCTCTTAGGATATAATATATTCTCTGTGTATATGTTACATTCAAACATAACATTGTTTAAATTTTTTATAAAGCTGCAACAATGTTTTAGCGACATAGATAAAATTTTATTACGATAAAATAAACAAAATAAATTACAAAGTCAAAAGGAATTAATTTTAGCAGGTCGTGGAGATTGTCGTTTTGACAATGTTACTGTTATATCGGAAAATATGTTTATGGCGGACGAGATGGAAAGTTATTGCGGCAACAATAAACCACCACTTTTGAGATCCATGTCACGAATAGAGATTATCTTCATAACGGACAAATATGTGCAGAGAAGCGGTTTCCAGTTTAAATATTTCCTCAATAGTAAGTTGTTTGCAAATTTTCATGTTGAAGACAATTACAAAAATTATACTGTAAAATTATTTTTAAAATATAACATTTTTATTTAAAAAAGCAATAAAACAAGAGAAAAAAGAAGAAATGTAATGAAATTATTGTAACTAACAGGGTGCGGTGGTATAATTACACAGCCTACTGAACTTAAACCTTTGATGCACGGAGAAGAATATTTTGGACGTATGAATTGCACTTGGGTCATTAAAGCGCCTGAAGAGAAAAGTATACTTGTGCGCTTTGAGAAGTTTATTCTAGAATTCAGCACTAAGTAAGTTTAGACAAATCTATGTCAAGCGCTTTTTTATTAGAAATTTTATCAATCTTTTATTATTCATTTGCAGTTGTTACTTCGACAACGTCGCCATTTATGAGGGCAATTTTGTCAAAGATGATAAACGAATTGCCCTTGTTTGCGGAAACTTAACTGGCCATTTACCAACATTTAAATCCGAATCCAATTCTATGGTTGTAAATTTTAATGCTGATAGTTCAAGACACTTTGAAGGTTTTACAGCCAAAGTAAAAAATCTATTATATTAAATATCATTACACTGCGTTACTTAATCTATAATTTAGATCTATCATTTAACAATAATAATGAGAATGGAAAGTAATAACTTACAAATAATACCATCACCATTACTTTTTTATGATAACAATTTGGTAAAAACATTATAATTTTTTATAACGATAAAATTAAGGATTGGAATCAAGTAACTTGACGTTAACTTATTATTTATTTACTAATATTTTTTTAATTAAGTTAAAAAATTATACATATGATAAAACAATAAATAGTATAACAGTAGTAAATAATTTTAGGTATTATTCACGACAAATCCAGCTGGTGGTTGTGGAGGAGTAGTCAATTTAACTTCAATTCAATCTAAATCATTCAGAACTCAACAGGCGGCAACTTATAAACCATTTGAAGAATGCCATTGGACTGTAGTGACATTGCCAGGCAAAAATATAGTGTTTACAATTAATAGTGTTGATATCAAGAATTCAATTAATAATACTCAACCTGATAAATGTAATGGAGATTATCTTGAGGTAAGTTTGTGCCTATGTCTGGCAAGTACTTTTAAAAATGATAATCAGATTGTATCACATTTTAATATGCATATAATATTGTAAGAAAAAAAAATGCGGAAAGAGTAGGTACCATGCCTGTATAGATAAAATTATATGATGTATTTATTAAAACATATATATCATAATATCATAAAACTATTATACGTAATTCATAATACTATTATATTTCTGTTCTTAGGTTCGAGATGGTGGTGGACCTTACGCTGAACTTATTGATAAAATTTGTGGAAATTTAGTGCCATCTCCTCAAGTATCTACCTCTAACAAATTATGGATTAGATTTTATTCTGATGGAACTGCTGAAGGTGCCGGTGTGACAGCCACATTTGACAC
Organism: Monomorium pharaonis; assembly: GCF_013373865.1. Lineage (NCBI taxonomy): Eukaryota > Metazoa > Arthropoda > Insecta > Hymenoptera > Formicidae > Monomorium > Monomorium pharaonis. The sequence goes on along the minus strand of NC_050474.1, from coordinate 1,680,207 downwards.
TATTAATTGTAAGAAATTTTATCAATAACATGACAATTTTAACATCATGCTACTGTAAAAACAAAATAATATAATTAAAAAAATTTTTTTAATTTTATATTGATATTTAACACATACAAACTCTTTTTATTAGAGTTTTTATTAACTACTTTCAATAATTTTAAAATATTACAAAAATAAAATCTTTATATGTCATACTTTTTTATGATTTTGTAGCAATGTGTGACTTAGATACTCGATTAGTGAATGAGACAATTCATGTACTCACTTCACCGGGTTATCCAAATACTCATTTAGCTGGAACACTATGTCGTTGGACCTTGGAATTTCCCGATAAATATAGTGATAAAATGCGAATTCGATTTATAGACTTTGATTTATTGGATTCTGACAAATGTGAAAACGAATATTTAGAAATTACTGAACAAAATGTAAGTACTAATAATAATAAGTACTAATTTTACATATTGTTGTTAAAATATAATTCAATCTTTAATTAAACTATTATTAAAAAAAAAACAGACGTACGTAAGTGAAGGCTTCGGAACAAATTTCATTTACAGTGGCGTAAGAAACCACCCAATCACTGTTGAGATGGTAAATTCTCTAAATATTAAAAATGCGTTTTGTTTTATTAGTGATCTGTTTACGTTATATATCTAAAATATTTTTTAGGGTAGCCGTCTACCTTACGCCTCATACAGATATTGTGGTAGTGAATTACCACATGAATATTACAGGTATTAAATCTTTATCTTATATTATATTATTATAACATTATAATAAATATCTGTAAAAGAGAAGTTTATTTAAAATTAAATGTTTTTTTTAGTTACAGTCACAGAGTCAAAGTGACATTTAAATCGTTATCAAATGACCATAGAGGTTTTAAGCTGGAATATAGTACAGCGAATTGCGATCGAAATTACACGAACGAACAAGGACGAATTCAACACAACGGATTTACAAGTTGCTGGATTTCGATCACCGTTCCAGCAAACCGTACCATTTCTTTGTACTTCAATCACTTTAGTATTTATGACGCAGAGCAGTGCACGCACAATGCGCTTCAAGTACGTTATCTTCCTTAATTGTTAACGATGCGTTTGAAAAGACGCAGAAATTATTTAATTTACTTTTGAAAGCCCGAGTAATGTAAAACGCGTTCCGATATGCGCGTCGTAAGTCTAAATTTCTAAATAGATTTATGTATCTCACAGGTACACGACGGTGACTCAAGCGGACCGCTTATAACGACGCTGTGCAGCACGGCGATACCAAGCCCGATTTTCAGTACCGGCAACAAACTCACTTTGCACTCCTGGACCGAAAGCGCCAATCCTTATCAAAGTTACGACATCATTTACACGACTACGGATGCAGGTAGGACGCGTTTACAGCAGCGTGCACAAATCCCCACCCCCTCCGTTCATTGCATCCGATTAATGCACGCTACCAAATGCGGAGAAATTATAACACACGGGTGATGATTTATGACGTTGAAGATATGCGCTACGTGAAATGTTGCGGGAAACCGTACGAAAATCCGATTGTGATCTTGCGGCGTCGCTTCAAATGTCGCGCGAATTATATGACGAACTGTACACGCAGCGTCGTTTTGTAAAACATTTTAAAATTGCGTAGGTCGAGGTTGCGGCGGCCGTATATTTAATTTCGGTGGCAGATTCACTTCGCCGTTGTATCCGAATACATATCGCAATAATACTGTGTGTACTTGGGATGTGAGCGTACCACGAGGCTTCAAGATCATTCTCCAGTTCCTCGTCTTCGATATCGGCACGAGAAAGAACTGCGATAATAATAATGTCAAAATTTATGACATTGTTCCCAGCGGAGAGCTCTTACGTAGCACTTACTGCGGTGGGGTAAGTTGTTTCATAAAATAATGATACGTTTTTGAAAATCATTGGTAGATTTTATAACTGGGCAAATTAATCATCTAAAGAATTTTCCTTTACACTTTTAATTTTTTTTTTAAATTATAAATCAAATAGATCTTTAAATAGATTTTACAATTTTTTATATCTATAAAATATATGATTAAACATATCTTTTAAATAATATATGTAAATATGTAACACAAAATATAATTAAATATATGAATTAAAAATATTTTTTGTAGGATGATCCAGCGAGACTCGAGGCTGATACTAATCGAGTTCTTGTAAAATATACTTCGACAGTGAACAACATTGGATCAGGATGGGTTATTGTATTCATGGCACAATCGACTGGTAAGCATAAATATTCATTCTTTTGCACAATGGGATATCTAAGTATTTTTATAAACCACAAGATTTGCGCAGATGTAAAGTGAAAGGTAATAATTGCAAAATAATTTTTTCAGTGCATCCTATCGATGTAATGGAAAATTGGTAAAGGAGATGTTAAGACTGTGAAGAGAAACGTTTTTAAACATAAAATTTACGAACAGACATCTTAAAATTTATATGTATAATTTACTATAGATAGATAGATAAAAAATAAATGTGTCTAATAGAAAACGTATCGAAACCTTCACAAAAAAATAGCTACTGTAACTAAAAACTGTTTATGCTAGCAAAATATTACTATTCTGATGCCGTACACTCTTCCTCACTTGTTTCAGCTAAACAATCTTCTTCAGGTTCGATCTCATTTGTCTCAATTTCATTTACGTCTTCTTCCTCGTAGACAAAATTGATTACTTTTGATTTAATTGGTTTATTTTTAGTTTCTTTTGATTGCTCTTCCTCGGATTCCTCTTCTTCTTGCACTACTTCACGTTTCTTTCTATTTTTCTTGTTTTTCTTCGATGTTTCTTGAGGTTTCTGTTTATCCTTTGTTTTGTCTGCAGGTCGTTCTTGCTTGGAATCTGCAGATGTTGTCTCGGTTTCGAGTACTTCTTCCTCCATTTCTTTAGACTCTGTGTTCTTGGATTCTACCTCTTTCTTTTTCTTGTCATATTTAGTCTTTTTGTTTTTGTTTTTATCAGCAATATCTTTAACGTTTTTAGAATTTCCCGATTTGGAGCGTTTTGTTTCCTTCTCACTTTGAGCATCAACATTTTCTTCAATATTTTTTGATTGTTTCTTATTTTTCTTTTCCTTTAAGTTTTTCTTCGACTTCTGACGATCTTCAGAATTTTGAGAATCTTCCAATTTTTCGGATACTTTCAATTGTCCTTTATCATTTTTATTTTTTTTACTTTGCGTTTCTGTCTTTGTTTTATCTTCCGAATATTTTAATTTTTTTTCTGTATTATTTTCTTCTTTATTTATAACTTCAACATTTTCCTCTCGTTTATTCCGCTTTTTAGATTTCTGTTCCGATTTGTAAGAATTTTTTGCTTCTGAATATTTTTCGGAAGAGTCGTTGATATTTCGTTCTGATGAACTACTTTTTCTTTTTTTCTCCTCTTTCACATATTTGTCTTTTTTCTTTGACTGTTTATCTCTAAAAAGTAATTTAATTAATATTTAAAAGTTACAAATTAAAAATGAATAACATCAATTAAAGCATGTCAAATATTTTATAAATAACTTTTATTTATTTAAATTTAAATGGATAAACTTGTAGATTTTATTTGACAATTCAAATTTGTTACATAGATATAAATATAAAATAAAATACAAGAAAAACAAAATAAAAACACTAAGCGAGAATTTGAATAAATATTTCTTGAACTAAATTATTGTTTCAATTACTTACTTTGTATGGTATTCTACATCAGCCTTGTTTTCTTTCTCATTATTATCTCTCGATTTTATGTCTTTGCTCGATTTTTTTGCAGAAGTTTCCGCCACAAGTATTGTAATAAATAAGAGCGCAGTCAATAAAATCCATAATCTAAACAGATCAAATTTAGTCTTTTTATTTTGAATTTCTACCAAAAATTTTAAGATATTCGTAATTAAACAATGCTAATCTTTCCTATTCCAAATTATTTCTCATAGACACACACACACACAGAGAGAGAGAGAGAGAGAGAGAGAGAGAGAGAGAGAGAGAGAGAGAGAGAGAGAGAGAGGAGGGAAAAATTAAATATTTTGTTGTAAATTTAATTTTATTAACAGTTTAATTTTGAAAATAGAAAATACACGGAAGATTATCATAAACCGATTGCTTCGACATCAGAATGCAAAGAAATAACATAAATAGGTTATCACTATGTCACGATAGAATAATTTTTTTCTAATTAATATGCATAATAAGCATATACCTATTACGAAAATTAATCACATGTATTTTTAAAAAATCTACTTTAGTAAAAATTTAATTTGTATTAAATTTTTTTAAAAATCTTAATTTGAAGAACTATCTACAAAAATCAAATAAATCTATTTTTTAAATCTGGCGCTAAACTATTTTCTGTCAATATGTTATATCATAGACAATTTTATTCTAACAAAAATCAATTAGAAAACAGGAAATATAAATATAAATACGTAATAAAAATAAAATTTTCAACCCAAAAACGAAATAATTTTTTTTTAAATTAATTCTAAAGATATTAATTAAAATCAATTTTGTTTTCACATATATTATGTCTCATAAAAAATTATTACATTTATGTATTAAATAGTTTCCAGATAAGATTTTTGTTTCTACAAAACTTTTTAAACTTTTCTGATTTTTGTAAGAAACTCTTCATTTATAATAGAACTTTCATATGATAGAATTTGTATAAAATAATGTATCTTAACAGTTATTTCTTAAGTTAAATCTATTTCAGTTTTATTAAAAAAATTTTTTTCCTACCTCATTGTGATAATTATTTCTATCTGATTGCACTCTGATTTCCTTCGTATACGTATCACAGGCTAGTCTGGCGCAACACTATCTCTGTTCGAGTATTACTTGCCTCTTATATCTTATACGTTGTCATCAAAGATATCTTGACAAACACAGCGAATCCCGTACATTCACGTCAGTGGTTTTCTGGATTCGATATCGCAAATGCTATCTAGGCCAAATCTTTCGAGAAGAACGGTAAATTAAGTACATCATACACACGGTACAAGATTCAAGTCAATATAATACTGTGGTTGAATGCGCACATAATCGTAGAATGACCTAGGGTTTAAAATATAATACTGAGATAATAAGCTATTTTCTTGTACATTTCCATTAAATACTACAAATCAACTAATGTCCATAGTTTAATTCTAAAGTTATAATTCAGAATTTTGAATCGCAGTGGCTATCTTATTCTGTATCTAATCTAATATCAACAGCAAAATCGGTTGACAATACGTACCTTCTGACGTTAATAAGCACTCAGCACAATGTGTGTAATAAACAATTGCTATGTATTCATTCTCTTTGATTAAATTGTAATTAAAAAAAGTATCTTATGACGTCTATAACTGGATTAATACCGATAAATTTGAGCGATAATTATAATGATCTCCTAAGAAAAATATACATTCATATGCTTTTTAAAATTCTCTTAATACTAAATTCAATGTAAAATTAGTAATATGATACAATATTCTTAAGATTTCTTTTTTTCCTTTCCTGTTTCTATAAAAAATAGTTCCTTTTTTAAATGTGTTTTAAAATTACATCATATCATAAACTGTTGTCTCATTTTATCGTGGTATTAATATTTCAAATAAATTTAAGGAAAAATAAAGAAAGGAATAAATATGGTTTCTTAATAAAAATGCAGCGATTAATAAAACTATATATGTTCATATATTTTGAATTAAATTACGTATTTGTATTCTTTAATATCTATCACAACTAAAAATGCTTCCATATAAACCCATCTTTTAAGTATTTGTTATAAGATAAGATTACATTTATACGACTATAAATGTAACATGTGAAATAAGACAAAATAAACATATTAAGAAAAGTATAAGAATAAATTCTTTATTTATTCTTTTACTTTTCTAGAAGATTTATTCAAATATATAAAAAATTTCTTTAAAAAAAATTGTGAAACACACACACACGCACGCACACACACAAACGTATACATAATTAAGAGTGAATAAGAGTATACCTTGACAACTATATAATTTCTTCCATATCAACAATTAGATCTATTTACAATATAATATAATAAAACAATACTAAAAATAGGTATTTTTCATATATTCAACTGTGCTCTCTGTGCGTCAAGAGATCTAAATTTCACTGTAAGGAATGATAACAAGAAAAAATAAACTTAAATAGAAATATTATATTTGTTCTGACAGGCTTTTTCGGCTCGGAACAATCTTGCTCTTTTTCTGCAAATCATTTAACGGAGAATCTTCTCGAACAGATTGAGGATATTTTTGATCTGGATAGTTCCACGCTTGTATGTCCGCCGTACCAAATATTTGATAGGCGATGTACGTACTGCAAGATACACCCGCAGTAACTGCAAATACTTTTCTCCACGAATCAAGAGATTGCTATTCAAAATATTATGTTATTTTAGCTTTTTAGTAAATAGAAACAATAGAGAAAAATAAAAGAAGAAAATACAACACTTACGCTTTCTTGTGTGAGCAGGCCAGCTGCTATAGGAGATAGGAAACTAGCGGTCATATGAATTGTCTGCGCGAATGCTAACACTGGCCCTGAAATAAAATCGAAACAAATAATATTCATTTATAGATATTGATATTTCTCAATAAAATATATGTAAATAAATTCACAAAAGTACGTGCACACACTGACCAGCAAAATTGGGTGCAATATCGACGATATTAGCCATTGCGCCCGCGTAGCCGGCAGTTATAAGAGTAACAGCTATGAACCAAACGATTAAAACTAGGATAATATCGCAGCCTAAGTATCCAATTAAAATCACAAGTAGTCCAGGAACCACTTGAGCTATAAAGAAAAAAATTGATTGTTTAATTTATATTTTGAGTATTAGTTAAGTTAAGAAAAGTCATAAATCACTTACATAGTGCAGTAAATATCTTGCGCACAGTGATTAAAGTCATGATTTGTTTCGTGACTAGGAGATCCGCAACATAGCAGAACACAACCGAGCTTAAGTAGCTACAGATAAATGGTGCACCTGACAGGATACCATTCTAAATAATAAATTTATCATTTTGTTAGTCATTATACTAAGAAAATTCAAGTAAGAATTTTCTTCGAATAATTAATACGTACTGCTTCTATACTGAATCCCAACACCGTTTTCATATACATCGGGCCAGGAATAATAAAGACATAATGTACCCATATTCTTCCGAAAGTTGTAATGCCAATTGCCCATGCTGGCAAAGACGTGAGAATAGATTTCCAAGGAACGGGCAAGTCCTTTCAGAAAAAAATATGTTAGTCATTTTTAAAGATATCGTCTAATAATCGGATATTACGAATCATCTACCTCGTTTGCTCCAATAACTTGGCTTCTAACACATTCTTGAATGTATCGTAGTTCCGGTCTAGATATCCGAGGATGCGAGGCAGGTGTGTCGAAGGCGCAAAAATACCAAAAGATACACCAGATAAGACCGACGGTGCCAGTCGTGTAGAATACAGCCCTCCATCCAAGATAGGCGATGATGAATGCGCACAACGGATAGGTCAATCCGATACCGATGCTGAACCCTGAATATAGACAACCTAGATATTAGGAATAAGCTCACCCTACGATCCGGAAGGAAGCTGAAACATGATGCTTGTCGAATGCTCTTCATCTTGATTTGTTACGACTCATGCGTGGTGATGATCGCTCTTCAGTTGAGGTGTATATATCTCCTGTAAAGCGATTCAAGTAAAGACTTAGTATGCGAGGACGATGATGGAGAATGATGAAGCTGTTAATAGTGGGACAATGAAACTTCTATGGCTGCAAATAAAAGTTTAAACACGTTCTACCTGCAAAATAAGTGTCACTTTTCTTACGCAGAGATCAATGTCACAAAAAATAATATAATGTTGAAACAAATAAAGTTATGTGTACGCGTATAAGTGAAAAAAAAAATAGACCCACATTTTTATAACAATTTTTTCGTGATCAGGTTACATAAAACGTAAAAGTAATTTGTAGTTAATATTTCGTTATATTTAAGAAGGCCAAATTTGTTTAATCGGTGTGTGCTATTAACCACTACATAAAACAGTAAGATTACTGCTATATAATTCAGTAAGATTACTTTAGATCTATAATTCGTGTCAAAATTTAGGATAAAATTCTACTTGTAATCGGTTCATAACCGCCTTTTCACCTTTATCATGTAATGTAAATTCGGAAAAACTTGATTTGAATTCGAATCAATTCATATTCAAATCAGAGATTCGATTCGACCTCATAAATGATTGATTCGCATACTTCTATTAAAATATACATGTATAAAGTATACATAAAACAAAATTAAATATATAATTTTATTATATACTGAAATTTGACGTGAATTATAGATCATTTAAAGGTTGAATTTTATCTTGACATAAATTATAAATCCTTTAAAGTAGATTTAAGGATATAAACATTTAAAATCGTATTATGTGCTAACAGAAAAGAGTATTTAATAACCTAGATCCAATAAATTAATAAATTCAGATTAATAAATAAGAAAGTTAACGCGCCATCGTGAAACAGTTATATAAAATAAAAACTTGGGGTCCATCTCTGTAAAGTTTGAGTAAGAAAAAAGATTAAATTTATTATTAATTCATACTGTAGACAAATTAATATAGTCAAAGAAAAGATAGAATTTGTACACATAAGAAAGACAAAGACAAACAATATACATGTTTCGACGAGCCCGGCTGATTCTACCAGCTGGAAGTATACTCGGCCTTTCTCATGCTGTTGAGCGGTCGCTGTTGAGTATACCTCTCGGTCCGGCAAATCCAACCTCGTGGAGATGAACTATTCAGGATTCATTAATAAGCAATTAATTCTCACGCAGATCGATGCGTAGCGTTTACAGAAAATTATTTTAATAGAATATTATTTTCTTGATCCGGAATTTTGACTGAAACAATAATGTTTCTTACTTGAACTTCCGTATTCCACTCTGAAAGAAACGCACATTAGTATTCACGTGAATACAATCGAAAGAAATATACGACTTCCATTTTACGACGTTATACTTGCGACTGTAATATAAGAATACGTGCATAGTTTTCGCCTAACTTTGGATCAAACATATCGAAGTTTCACTGTAACACACGAAAATCTTCGTTAGCTATCAGCATTTTATAACGTACCTTGGAAAGAAGACATAAAGCGTGATCGTTCCACGGGTGGAATCCAATGTCCGATGACGGCATACATGGCGGGCCACGTAAGTCCCTGTTTAAAAAAAAATCACAATAAGTCAAAAATCTCTGTTGTCCTGAACGAAGTAGAAAATTTTCAATAATATTTAAAACATTTCTTAAAAATTCTTAAAAATTTAAAATGTCTTTTAGCTATTTTTACAATATTCTTTAGATTAATCTTGTCTGGATATAATAACCGTGAATTTTATTAATAACTTACACTTGCAATGCCCTGTATACTGCGTAACGCTATCATTGCCCCGTAATGAATCTCCGCGGCAGTTGGCATAAGCAGACTGCAGACAGCAGTGATGACTTGAGATCCGCCAAATATGGTTTTAGTGCCAAAGTACTGAGTAAGAATACCTCCAAGCATTTGCGAAAGTATATAACACCAATAAAAGGAACTGAGGATGGCCGATTGAATAGCTGGACTCCATTCGAACTCGCCAGCTTCCTGTCCATAAAAACAACACGATTGTATTGCAGTGCAAAAACTCTTCAGTAAATTGCGACAAGCTCAAATATAACAAATTTGCTTTTCATTAGTTCTTATAATTGTTTATTTAATTTTCTATTGAATTTCTTCTTGAAGTTTTATTTGCTTTTTAAATTAAACTTTCTATGTATATTAAATATTTCTTTAAAAATATTGTCTTGCCCGAGATAACACGTGGAATACATTTGTATTACATTTATGTTATACAATGACAAAGATCTGTATCGCATTTAAATGTTATTCAAACAGGTTAATATTATCAGTCAATATTCTGACCTGACTATGACTGAATAGATATATACAGTATAATATGTGCGCATTTTAATGCAACTTGACAAAAAAAAGTACTTTGTAAAAAGTAAAAAATAACTTTTTTCTGACGGAAGATTAAAAGATTCTTTTTTCGATAAAATAAGTCATTACTATTTTAAGGATCAAACGAAATAAACGAAACATGAATAAAAATAGCAATTATGTGTTGTGTAATATCATATTATCTGCAAGTATACCTCCGGTCTGATTACAGTAGTGATATTTTCTGAATGTGACGCATTCGATATTGTATAACAGTGAGACGTTACTGCGATAGTTTCATTGTTCGATGGCAGCTTTGCCATAGCCACCATGGCAATATTAATGTCCGTTCTCATCATAAAAGACACAAGGAATCCAGAAAACGAAAGAATGTAGAGCACGACTCGTGCCGGAACCATATCTGCAATCAAGAAATCAGAATGTAAAATGTGATTATCAAGAATTGTGCAATATTGATCGACTTGCGTTAGGAAACGCGTTAAGAGTAGTAATTGCTATTTCTATGTTTTTTCTTTTTTTCTTAAATCCATTTTTAAGTAAAAATTTAAATCATACAGAAAATATCATATTATACCTCCCAATTTTCGTAAACTCCAAGGTGACTGTTCCTTATACAGATCGGATTCCTCATATCTGTAAGATAAAATTATACTACATAGTATACAATATAGTATACAACGTATACACGTTGTGTTTTAGAATAGATAAAACTTTAAATAATGATATATGTTTTCAGCTTAAATCTAATATCTGCCAATAAGACAAAAGGTTAATATAAAATAGATGTGATAAAATAAGGCATTTCTTAGAATACATAGTAATCAAGTATTTGTCCATTTAAAATGTTAGAAAAATAAAATGTATTTGATAAAAAAATAAGTATAAATAAATGATCAATAACGCAACTGTATGAATAAAAATAAGAGTATTTATTAAGATTATTAAGATCTTTACCTGTGAGATTCTTCCATTTCTTACGTGAAGTTTTTGATTTGAACAGAGTACAAATTTTTTGTACACAATAAAAAGATAAAGATCACCTTGGATTCTGCAAAATTGAAAGAATTAATCTAATAACTATCATATTATAAAAATAAATTTTTCAAGTCTCATAATATATCAATTTATGCAAATTTTAATTTATTTTTTAAACGTATAAAATGGCACCAATAAGATCGTAAGATATTCAACTATTACGTTGAGGTCATAAGAACAGAATGAGGAGAAATTCCAACACGAAACTCATATCGACATTCTTGAAATTCTTTGTGGAAGCCTCCAAAAATTTATTTATAAATATCAAGAATTTTATTAAGAATACGAGAAAGATTAATTTTATTAAAACCGAGCAAAATCTGCACAATGTATTAACAATTTGGTGACAAATTGTTAATAAAAATAAATAATAGATGTACTGTCATTAAATATAGTAATTGCAGGACTGCAGCTAAAGAGTTCTGTTTAATGCATGTAAAATGTTTGAATCTCTCTTTCTCTCTCTCTATATATAATCAAGGTTTGTTTGATAAAAATTTGAACATATAATTATTTTTGTAATATTTATGCATGTACTTAGCAGGAGGCACTAGTCTCTTTGCTAATGATAATTAAGATAGCTAATAAAAGATAGCATAATAAAAAATATTTATCACTAGTATTGTTACAGAGAATATGGGTTACAGTACACACTTTTATGATTTAATTGTGTTTTATGAGTTTCATTTATGTATACTTGCACTTTAATGTAAGACATAATAATTCTCATTAATACAACAATTTAAAATTTCCTTAAAATGAAAATAAGAAACAAATAGAAACATCAGTTTTAAAGAGTTTGCAAACCTGTTCCCAGTCTTTCAACATTCTGCTAACATTTTGCTGACTACGTAGTTTCATTCTCATTAAAATGGTTAAAAAGTTTTAAAAACGATTATTCTTGATAAATGCATTAGATTGGATATTAAAAAATCGCTTATAATATTGTTATTCGATATACTTTTAATTTTACATTTTGTAATTACAACAAATGCAGTTTGTATATTTCTGTTAATTCTAATATCTGTCTACAATATTTATCCATAATATTTACAATATTTTTAAATAAATATTTAGTTATTCCTTTTCGATAAAATATAGAAAAAAAATTAAAGATGTAATTTTATACTTCCATAAAAAGCTATCAAAACAGTCATTTATGAGTAATACGTACGTAACTGATTGACAACGAAGATTTGCATTGAAGGTAAACAATGAACATGCAAAGTAATTTTACATAATAATAAAAACGATACTCTACAAAAATTAAAAACATAATAGCAATAATGTAAGACCGTATATGTGTATAACATAATTCAAATAAAGAAAAATGAATGAATAAAAAATAAAGAAGGAGCGAATAAATGATTATAGCGAATCTTAGTGCTTCATGTGTAATTTATACATTTTCGAATTGCGCACCGTTATTAAGATGTTAACGTCAACATTATACTTGCATTTGTTCGAAGTGTCACTTATGACAAAGATGAAGATTTAGAAACGGACGGAGAAAACGCGATTATAAATTTACGAAATTCAACAGGTGTAACTTGAAGCATGTGGCGAATGGTAGAAATTGCGATACGATCGACATGATTACAGATGGAATGAAGTGACGACACTGAAAAGCGACCAGACCACGAGGCGTTGACTATCTTCGTTGACCCCACCATTGCGCCGATTCAATCGTGTTCTTAGTATAATGCGAAATGAATATGTGTAGTATAGCATTATGTCTAGTACGAGTAAAACAATACAACCGTAGTTTTTTAATGGTTGATTGACAGTGACGTACTAAACTCTAAGTAAAATGAATGACTCATCAAATACAATTATGACATGTTTAAGGAAAAATACGAGAAGTAAATCATAGATAGATAGAAAAAATGGAAATAAAAAAATTACGTAATTAGTTAAAGCTAAAAAATAGTTACAAAGAAATGATATTTACAATTATAATAAAAAAATTACAAATTATTTTATTATAAAAGTATTAATTGCACTTGACTATTTTTCCAATATATGTAATAAATAAGTAAATATATTAAAGAAATAATCATGAAATAATTACTCACTACATATTATCATATTTCAATCGTGTTGGAAAGAGAGAGCGAGAGAGCGAGAGAGAGAGAGATTTTGTAAGATATAATTAATTATAAAATGATAGATATTTACAATACTTAACATTTACTTTGAAATTATTTTTTAAAATGGATACTAAATAAGAGCTAAAGAATGCGTTACGTCAGTACATTATAAGAAACATCATTTGTGTTTTCTTAGAATACAATTCTATATGTCAAATGACCTGGTCTTGGTTATACTTATAAGGTCAACTATGAGATAATTAAGCCCAATATTACAGGCAACAAAATTTATTTGTTAGAATGATAAATTGAAGAAAATATTATTTCTTTATGATTGTGAAATTTTTGTTTCAATCAATTTAAACTGTTACACAAAATTATACCATATATTATAATATATAATAACTAACTCATATATCATAAAAACATGATTTGTACATTAAGAAACTCTTAAAACTTAAAATCAAATAAAAAACAGGCACTAAACATCACCATTTGCGTCACCATTTGCGTCGTTATAACACAAATTGTAGATTAATAAAAAAACAGTCTCTATTATACTGCAAAATATACTTAAAAGCATGATATAATTAATGATAAGTATATAGTGTTCTTTATATTGACAAGTGTATAGCATATACAAGAAAAAACCCCCAGGACATACAGGAAAAATAATGATAAATTCTTATGACTCACTTAAAAAAAAACTTAGTAATAAAAACAGAATTTTTTCCTTGAATTAAATATTCTTATTTATTGATACTCTTTCCCTAATTGCTTTTAGAACTTTAATTAGCAAAAAAAAGCACGAGTTATTAAATTTATTGGCCCATATTCAGGACGCGCTTCTAAAAACCTGTTTTTTATCATTCTGTTCTTGTCTTATGTCCAATAAATGATAAATATAGAACGATATAAAAGCATGCTAACATTCTTATAAGTGCATTCTGAATATAAGTCATTATTAATACATATTAATGATAATTTCATTGACGTAATACATTCATTAAACATATAATTTCGTTTGTAATTATGAGAAACAAAATGTTTCCTGTATGGTTAAATGTGGTCTGTTATAATTTAGATAAAAAGTACAATACTTTGTATATGTCAAAAGAAAACATCGATGACAAAATGATAATAGGTAATAAAAAAATTAGAAAACACAAAAAATATATTAAATTTATATATTTATTCAAAAAAAGTTTTATTTGAATAACAAGAGCGATGGATGGTGTGAATTATTTGGAGGTTAAACGTGCAGACTTCTAAGAAACACGTGACCTATTGGAGTTTTCGGAGCAACGAGTAACAAGGTTCAAATCGAAGGACAGTCGATCGAAGACTCACTTTAATAACGGTTTTGCGTCCAGTGGATGTCTCGTATAGCGTGAATGCTCTTTTACGCGGCATTTTCATTCACGTAATGGCACACGCGACAATATCAGCGCGTGTTCACTCACGTTGACGAGAGAAGCTCGTTGCTTTACGATAAGCCGAGGCAATAAAACAGATAAGGGTAGTAAAGCGAGACAAGTTGGGGCGAGACGAGGCGAATCGGTCAAATCGAACTGCAAATAAAACGCCGTACAAAATGCACCGCACAACCGTCAATGTAATCGTTACGTCGGCTTTTTTGATGACGATAACTGTCGTCATGATCACGTGACTCAAGAATAAGCCTCTCGCATGTGCCGCGATTCCGAAGCCCCGAGCACACATTGCGCTCCGTGGTGCCATCTATTCGGCCGACTCGGTACTGCCTGGCTCGTTCGTAGGCCATAACAGTGCGCGCGCAGCGGCTCGGACCAGTCCACTCGGAGTTCGGAGGGGGAGCAGTGGGGATGAGGAGTTGGGCAGGTCGGGCGGGCTCGGATTCTCGGAATCGCAGCAATCGCAGCATATAGTTATCGCAGGCCGGTTCGCCGATATCAGAGAAAGAGAGGCCTAGACTACATAATCAATGTCTATGAATAACGTAGGGCGTAGATGATATCCGCGATTCTGTGCTAAATCGAGGGTGAGATAAATTATTAGATGAACAAAGACGAATATTCAGTCTTCAAGACCATTGCACGTACATTTCTATAACCGTCACCGTAAGAGATTGAGCATTGCGATTGGTTAATTCGGTCGGTTACGGCTGATTTGAGCAATATTTTGGTTGAAATCTAACGGTTACGATTACGGAAATGTATGTGCAATGACCTTGTCCTTCAGACTTCTACTTAATCTTCTCTAAGTAGACTTGACTAAATCTTCGCTCGTCGACTGTCTCTGCACTCATGAATATTTTTGAAAAACGTACGATGTCGAAATTAGATATTTTTAGAGAAACAAGTATTTTTATAACTATAACAATTTTGTATGTTTTTATTATGTAATTTAATCAAGTTATTTTTTTTAAGTTAATTATATATATTTTTCTGACAATCAAAGAATATATATCTATCGAGAATTTGTATCATAAAAAATTTTGGATGGACAACTAGTCCATTTAATCAATAATTTTGATTCATTGAATTTTGTCAGTTTAATCTTGAAAAAAATTAAAGAATTGTACCTTATTGAAAAATGCAGACATCTAATAAATCGTTGTTTTATTTATTTATGCCGTATAAAATTTAATTTATTTTATTTGTCGAATACAACAAGTGAAATTCTTACAATTTTCTTTTATAATTTAATTTTTTATATTAACGCGAGATATGTCGGTAAGTAATCGACGTGCGACGTGCGATAATAGTACCGATCGTGGGACGTGGAATTAAATACAGGCTTTCGTTTCGAGATGGCGCTACTATCGTCGCCATGTTTGAATCATTAGTTCCTTGATACAGCGCGCGTCCGGAACAAAGGTTTTTTCAACAGTTTAACTGTGTGTTCTCTGTAACTGCATCACTACTGTGCTTTGTTAAAATGAAACGGATAGACGATCACATGGTGAGTGCGAGAGGGAGATAAGGTTTTTCGATCGCAAACGCGTTTCTGCCGGCTTTTCAACCAGTTTATTCGAACTCGAACGTGATCGATACTGTATGACAAAACGCGCGCCGACATTTTGGTTACGTTTCGAAATTTGTAGAATGTTTGTCGCGTTCGTAACGTGAATTATAGATCTTGAATACTACCGATGTTATTTCGAAGCTCGTGCCTCGTTCGGATTCATACATCGCATTTCGTCGAGCGTACCAGCGTTTCGTCGCGCCGCGTTTTCGGGAGTGCCGACCGACATTTAATTGAAAACGAACCGCAGCCGGTTCGTCGCGTCGCGCGTGTGCTTAATTCGGGAGTGCCGTTTAAGTAAACGGACTAAAAAGACTTGTCTGGTAATTCCCATGATGTAACTTGATTGAGTGATACCGCTCATCCCTCTCGCTCGATTTTACTTGTAATAAAGAAAAGGAAATATTAATAAACTTTAGAAAATAAAACTCAAAAAAATTTTCTTGTTCTAAATAAAACTCCCTTTGAATTGGAAAATATCATGGGTTTTATAGATTAGTCTTATTAGTTTCACGCGCGATTATAGTGTATTACTCGCGTGTGTTCTGTGCAACAAGAGGAGCATGAGATGCAGGCCTGGGAAAGGTATCGGGTCTCGGCAGAGCAACCTTGGGGTGAGTACGATTTATTATTTGTTAAATTTAATAGTTTTTTTTCTATTTAATTTTGGCTTGATAAAATAAAAAGTTTCATACGTAACAATGATCTTTCATCCAATATTAATAATCGTGAGCTCTATTTCAATTTTGAATCTATATGTAGAAGTATTTTACAAAATAATTTCATTAATTATTTATTACATTAACTTAATGCACGCAAGTACAGAGTTGCATGTCATAAATTATTTTTTAAAATATTAATTGTTTTTTGTCTTGCTCTAATTTGGAATTTGTTTGTTACAGAATCATTACAGCGACGTTGCTGAACTCTGCCTCTGCGCATTATTCGGTGAGTGATAAATAAATTTTTATAATTGAGATAATAGATCTGTGAGAAAATGATTGACATCAATTGACGTTCGATAATCGTAAGTGATAAATATGATAAATATCTTCAATTTGGGTAAAAAAGTTTAATATTGTTAAATTAAAATTATAACGACACACAAGATAATTATAAGTGACAATTGATATTTTAGTTGATTGATGAATCTAGAAATATCACAAGACAAAATAAATATTAAATAAAACATTTATAAATTATCTAATTTCTTATTCGATTTATATTAAAATTAGATACTAATATGAATATTAAAAGATATAAATAAATTTTTTTACTATTATATTCTGTAGTCATCGTTGCCACTTTTCTTGGGTATGTTAAATCTGTTTGAATCGACTTTTCTTACGTCGCATTATAAACACAACTTCGGGTGAATAACTACTTTTTGGTGACGTAAGAAAATTTATGTAAATGTTGAATTCGTTAATTAATGCCACCATCCATAACATGAATCAAGGAAATCCTTCAACTCCGTCTAGAAAGAGATTTTCTAAAAATTCTTTGATCCTGTCACATGATAGCAATTGCAAGTAGGTTATATTAGGATGTTATGGTTATAATGATGAAAAGCATTCTTTCTTGATAATTATTTAACGCATTGCTTGTTATAGAACGATAATGTGATCTTTCTAGATTGAAAACATTGCCTTCTTCAATATCAGATACTTCAACAGAAAATCCAAAAGAAGATGTATCGGAAAATAGCAAAATCACGCTTAGCAAATCTTCTACTCGAATTAATAAAACGGTAGCTGTATGCGATATATATTGAATAATTATAAAATGTTATGTTATATTATGTAAACACATTTGGATATCAGGTTTCTAATGCGAATCTTTCCACGAGAAAATTATGGAACAATGCATCCAAGACTAGAAATTCCATTGCTGTAAATGACGTAATCGAAGAAGGTTTTGTACTTTAAAATCTTTCTATTTTACAATAATACAAGAAACACGGGTTGGAAAAAACTTTAATACTTAAATGCATAATTAAAATTTATTAATATTTATAAAGGGAGTTTTGCATTGAGCGTTTAAAGTACTTATAATACTATTTGGTATTGTATACCTATTATTGTAAAATTGCATTGATTTCAGAAAGTGAGCTTATTGGCATATTGACGAAACAATTGCATTTAGCTGAGTCACAAATGCGAAAAATGCAATCAATTCTGACAAAAGCCGAAGAAAGCTTGCAAACTAAAGATCAAGAAATTGGACGCTTAAAGCGGAAGGTTCTCTGTACGCTTTTTTAAATCGAAGAATGTAGTATTATCTTATGATATTCATAGTCAGACAAAAAGCTATTTTGTGTGTGTGTGTGTGTGTGTGTGTGTGTGTGTGTGTGTGTGTGTGTAGAATATGTTTGTTAAATTTAATTATAAATAATATTCAATTAATTTCTTCGTATTCTTATCTTAGATTTTCCAATACTTTGGAACTTATGAATTGTATTTATAACTTTTTTCTTTTTTTTGGATGGTATATTATATTATATTTCAGTAGATTAAAGATTGGGAAACTAAGTACAAGAATCAGGAACTAATACGAAAGGAAGAGCAACGAAGTCGGATAAATAATTCAGAATACTTTTATCAACGATGTTTAACGTTAGAACATAAGATTAGCGAGATGGAGGTTTAACTTTATGTTTTAAATACGTTAACTTATGTTTTAAATACGTAAAATAGGTAGTAATTATGAATTATGTTATTTTGATATTGCAGAAGTTTTTGGCTGATTACGGATTAATGTGGGTGGGTGATTCCAAAAATGCGATAAACGTAGATGGTAGCAAGTAATTAAAATAAGCATTATTATTAGCTGAAAGTAAAAGTAACAAATCTAATAATCAGTAACAATTCTATTGTAGTAATTATATCAACACTTACTACGAGCAATTAGTAGCAAATATCAATCAATTAAATCTGACTGCGGGAAAAGGTGAAGTTCATATTCATCATAATGAAAAAGGAGGAGGAGCGACATTCAAAGTAATGCTATAGTTTTGTAATTCACAATATTTCTACACAGACAGAAAGATTTCTTTAAATTTAATAAACCGTTTTGTACAACTATTCCAAAGCATATATTACTTGGTTTCTAATAAATTTTATCAAATTTAAACAAAAGCTGTATAAAATTGATTAAAACCAAAGAAATATTTGCTTTGGAATAGTCGTACAAAACTGTTTATTAAATCTAAAGAAATTTTTCTCTGTATGTATATAAAAATATAATAAATATATTGCTTATGAAAGTAATGCTTGCAAAATTACGTATGCAAGAGAAATATATTTTTAATATATTATAAATAAATATTTATTAATTATTTATTACTCTGAATGAATATATATCTGTTAATTAGTAATTACTTATATTGTCAATTAGTATTTTCTTTATGTATTTTAACTTTTTTAACTAAAGACTCCTTCCTGTATGATACTTAAATTTTATAAAAACGGTATGAGCATCAATGAAGGACCATTACGATCTTATAATAATCCGACTGTAATTTCATTCATCCGCGATATTTTGGATGGATATTTCCCGTCTGAATTGCAACAAGAATATCCCGATGGAGTGCCCTTTATGGTAAATGTAAAATAATATAATAGAATTTTAGGATATACGTACTTTGTATTTTTTCTTAGGTATTTTGATTAATGCAGGATTAATAAGAATTTGATTAGTTTCCATTTTTTCTTCATAATTGCAATTTTTTACTTATCTCTATAGATAGAAGATTGTAGAACAGAATTGCATGTAGATGATTCCGCTAGCTTTCCCGGTCAAGGATATCGATTGGGAAAACAATCTCCAGTAGATAACTTGTTATCTGCGACACGTAAATCAACTAACGTTCGCCCAAGATCTCGTGCAAATCCTTTGTCAAAAGATAACACTTCTGAAAATATTCCGCTTTTATCACTTTCAAATCGGTATTATCACTACTTAGTTTGAAATAAATATTGAAGTACTTATTAGGTGTATTGCGATATAAATTACAAAAACAGGCAAATTTATTTTGCAATTATGAAAGAATTAAAAATAAGTTGATTATAATTATGTAAATTGCTGAACAATTTATAACGCATCTTCGTATTTTTTATTTAGTTCATTGTATCCTAGAACTTCTTTGGAATCGCCTTCTGATTTATTTTCTTTGAGATCGCAGATTTTGGCTTCGCATAATAATATATGTTCTAGTTCCCATATGCAGTCTCATATTAATGCTGAATTAGTACGAAGTAGTCGACGAGAAAAAGTAAATATTATTTGTTTAATATTTTGGAATATCGAAAATTATAATACTAATAAATATTATATTCATTATTATTCGGAAAAAGAGAGAATTGGCTACCAAAAATGTGGATTATGATATGTCAATGAGTGAGCGATCCAAATTAAAGGATACCTTAAGATCTATAAGTAGCAGCAGAACGAGACACTATAGCTTTTCCGATAGACCATCATCAAGGTTTTTTTCTTAAATAAAATAATCAATTTTTATTGATTATTGATTTTATGAACTGAAGTTAAATTTTCGCAATAGGCCACAAATTGTTGAAAATCGCTTACGATTACGTTCTAAATCCGCCAATTCCGGAGAGCGATTGGGTGTTACAATGCAATCGATATTACGATCAAAATTAAATACAGCGGAAATCAATAATAATATCGAAGAGCATAAGATTGCTAATGTTCAATCTGAATATTTTGCAATAAAACATCCTCGTGGTTCGAGATCAGCTACTTGTGCAAGAAAGAGTACGGTGAGAAGTATATTCGCTATCAACAGAACAAAAAACCAAATAAAGTATATAAAAATTAGATACATTAGTTATATTGGATCTATTTTTAAAATTCAAGTTTTACTATTTTAGCCTCCGTTATTACGTCAAATTAATGAAGCAACTGGAAAATCTAACGAATTGCGACTGAAAGTTAGATCGTTAACCGGTAGTACTATATATTTGGTGCATGTGTTGACTGATGAATCAGTGGCAAAATTATATGAACTACTTGATAAAGCTATGCAAACATTCGGATCTAAAGAATATAAAATAGTATTGAGCGGGTGAGAAAACATCTGACTCTTTCATAGAGATTGGCCTTTTTAATTTTTACAAAAATCACTTTATCTTTTATTTGCTTCTATTGTTACATTTATAATTGCTAATTTATATTCATAATTGATATAATTGATTAAAGGTATTCGCCGAAGAGATTAGAACGTATAAATACATCTTTAAAAGAAAACGGAATTAACAGAGATTGCGTTCTCCATCTCATAAATGATTAATTATTTCTCTCAATTTGTAAAAATAGACTTCATTTTTTAATATGTTATATAAAGACAAATACGTAAAAACCGTTCAAATTTAGAATTTTTTATACATAAATTGCAAATAAAATAAACGTTTTTATAATTTTTGTTAACATGTAAAAAAATTCTCTTTTATTAATAATGGATTTATTATATAGCACTATGTGCATTTAGATTTATGCATATACGTTGCGTGCATTGATATCAGAAAATTATGGAATTTCCTATCATCATCATTATTAACGCAAACCATGTTGTGATAGCTTCGGGCTCTATCAATCAACGGGATAGGATTCGCGTAGATTTATCTATGAGCTTCCGTCGACGGATCTGTCAGCGGATGCTTTTCGACTAGATATCACGATGGAATAGTTAATAAGAGGTCCTGTTTGTCAATCGATACCCAAATCAGATGACATTTCTTTGGAAAATTTCTAGTATACTCTGCTCCGTAAATTTCATGAGTATTAATTAACCGAAGTAAGCTTAACTATTGAAAATAAAGGCATCTAATCAATTTCATCGAGTTGAATTATCATTGTAGAATCAAAAATAATAGAGAAAGCTTGCTCCTGTACGTGTATTGCTAAAGAGTAGGCTACAATAATTTTGTTTTGTTGCTTGCAACGGGCGATTTGTTAACGAACCAATTAAACTTAAAAATAATAAAAAGAAAGATAATTATAACGAGAGCAAAAAAGGGAAAGGACGACATTTGCTTTAAAACATTGAGGCATTAATGTTTTAAAGCAGACGTCGTTCTTTTCTTTTTTGCTCTCGATACAATTATCTCCCTTTCTATTTTTAAGTTTAATTGGTTTGTTAACAAATCGCCCATGCAAGCAACAAAAACAAAATTATTACAGCCTATTCTTAATGAATCTCTCCAATGGTTTTAGTGCCTCGACTTGAAAGGCAAAAAAAATAAAAAGGAAAAGAAAGGGAAAAGACAATAAAACAAAAGGATAGTTTTTGCATACAACTTCAACATCCAAAATGTAATTTAGACATCAGATATCAATTATTTATTATATTATTTACCTAAAAATAAAACTTAAAAAGTAATTAAATCTGTATTAGAAGAATTAGTGTCACATTTATATACTAAACAACTTTTTTCAAAAAAGTATTTTTATTTATTAACTATATCTCATATGGAATGCATTCGTGAAAAATATTTCAAGAAGTTAACCATAAAATCTTGCATATGTATTAATGGTTAGCTGCTTTTGAAAGTTATCAAAGCTTCGCTCTAGGGATGATTGCGTTTCATGTACCTTTCCCTCATTTTTCTCCAATGTTGGGGATTTCAAATGTCGGGGAATGACCTGGATTTTAACATACTCTCTTTGAAGCGATCCAGCTAAACGAATGCAATTTTCGATTTATGTGGCGTAGGCCAGCGTGCTCACTTTGATGACGATTTAGTCTTTTTCTAACAATTTGATGCTGTTTGAAATGCATGCAATAGAAATGCAGAATTAAAGATACAATATTTCTGACGTTTGGTATTTATAATGATGTTTTCCTCTTTCTATATTATATTAATCGCTATCTTTAAAAACAATTATAAAAGTAATAATAATAGATTAATAAGGTTTTATAAATTAGGAATAATTGCAGTAAGATCAAGTAATTGTAATTACAAATAATGTTTATAAATAATTAAAATACCCATTACACTTAATAACGATAATAATAGTAAAGTTAATGATAAATATTAATAATACTTACCAATTTTTTACTTAATAGATCTGGTAATATTTAATTAGATTCTTGGCTAAGAAATGGATTCAGCATTTATTTTATAAAATTGAGGAAATTGAAACTAATTGTAAAATTAAAACAATTCTTCGTTCAAAATCAGAAACTTTTAAACATAAAATTATTAATATGTAAATCTTTTTGAGTTAAATACTAGCGCGTATTTCTTTTGTCATTTCAGCTCGAATTGCATTTTTATGTTGGATAGATTAAATCTTTGACTCGATTAGAGAATCTGGGAGTTGCGCAGTCGTCCAGTCATGCATATTCCAGCAATTGCTTTATCTGCTTTGTTCTACGGATATCGGATTACGATTGTGGATTTGCGATTTGTGTAACAATTTCCTCGAAATCCATTGAATATAGTCGCTTTCTGTCCTGCGAGTCGTTGAAAGCCATTATGCGCTATTACAATATCTTGTCGGCAGATTTGGTGAAAATTGCGAATATATAATCAGATTAACGTAAATTGAACTTTATAAATAAAACAGTTTGAGGAAGATAGAAATAAAACGCGAATAATTAAGAAATATATACAGTAAAAAAAGTAGAAAAAGAAAAATGTAGAATATAATAATTTTGTAACTTTTTTTGATTTTAATCTTTTAACTTTAATCTTAAACTTTATCAAGGAACAGTTTTTTTTTAGAGATTATATTATAAAATAATGTATAAAACTACAGGGTTTTTAATGATCACATTTATTTTTCTTTAGCAATAATGCTCATTTTTTTGTCTTTTTTATAATTAACTTTTTAATAATGAACTTTTATTAGAAAAGAATTTGTTTTTACCATGTTGATCATGAAAATTTTACACTACTAAAGTAATAGTGTTGAGGCAATAGAAATGTTTTTAATCCATAATTTTATATACAGATTGAAATTTTCACGCTCGTCGAGAAAGTTTATTTTCTATATTATTAAAAACTGTACAGTCGATGTTTTAATCTTTTATTTCGTTGGGAAAGTATCCGGTTGTTTTCGCTGTTAATAAATATTTATAAACGTTCTTTTATAATTAGATTTCTGTTACTAATGCGCCGATAAATCATTATCAACTTCTAGCTTGAACTTAGGGTATACTCTAAGCAGCCAGATGACGTGAATGTCATCTTAATAATGTTTTATTTACGTAGAAACATTAAAACGTCGTTAAAACGACATTTGATGTCACCTTGCTACTTGGGACTTTAGATCGTTCTTTTTCTGTCTTCTTTACGCAATCAAACGATAAAGCTTAGTTTTGTCGAAAAAAAGTAATAACCATAAATATATCATATAACAATATTTAATTGTTTTCTGAAGTTTCAGTTGTTAGGAAAGTTAGAATATAGAAATGTTTCTTATGCAAGAGAATGGAAATAGTGTGTCGCGATCCTTGTTGCATACAGTTACAATACATTGTAGATTTGTTTCACTGAAAATTTAGATACATTCGCACAAACATGTATATGTATATGTATATGTATATACACACACATACACAATATATAACTGTCACATTTATTAATAAATTCCGTGACAATATTATTAACAATGATTTGAACTATCCAGACAACATGCATGTCCAAAATTGTGATATAAAATGTTCTTTAGACATTCTTGCAGTGTCTGGGTAATTTTTGCTTTTTAACTATTATATGACATTGTGTGTCACATGCAATGTAGATACGAATTAAATTGCAAATGTATATCACGAATCGTTTGTTATGAGTGGCAGTATAGACGGTTCATTTTTTGCGCTTTTCTTTTTTTATTTTTCTTGTAACGCAACGTTTATCGTTAAATATATTTGTATTACGCACACTTGCAGAATCGTTTTCACTCTCTTTTTTTAAAACGCTAATAACATGTCAATAAATTCGTTGAATGACTAATCTTTTCAACAAACAGCAATACATGTACATAATAATATGTTCACAATACAGAACGCCGCAATGAATAGCTAAAAACTGTCGAACAGTTAATCGGGTTACCTACTTTACTTTTTTCTTGTGAAAAACACTTGCTGTACACGCGTCGGTATGATAATAAACTATTTGATTGTGTCAAAATATGACTAAGTCTTGTAGCGTATTTGCACAATTCGCTTGCACGCTTCAGGATTTTCTCATCTACCGTATGCGCGCGTAATATGTACGTATATATGTACACACATCGACGCATATACATACATATACAGATTTATACATATACATTGGGTGTATTTTATAAATTACACACATATATATATATATATATATATATTTATACAAATGTTTTATAAATCACTTCTCAACAAGTATCGTACTATTTTATTTATAATACAATGGGAGAGGATTAGATGCCAGTGATCGTATTTCTATCGTTCGAAGTATCTTACGACTCTCAATTTCTGATTAATTTTCCAAATGGGAATTTTATAAAACTGCCAATATTAAAAAAAAAAGATGAATTTTAAAATCTAAATACATTAATTAATTTATTTATTACTTTCAATGTATGTGTGCGCGCGCGCGCGTGCGTGTGTATGTGCTTAAAGAAATTTTCTACAATATACCAATCGCATATATATATATTTATATATGGGATTATTTATTAAAGAATAATGTATTTATTGTAGCTTTATTACAATTCAAACTTTGGGTTTAATATTCTTATAATTAAATACATTGAAAAAAAAATTTATTAGATTGAAATAAATATTTTTTAAAAATAGTATCAATCAGAAGTTGTGTAAAAAATAAATATTTATTTCAAATAAGATAATATTTTCTAAATTATATAAAATATTATCTTATTTGAAATAAATATTATTTTTTATAAAACTTCTGCTTGGTACCATTTGAAAAAATATTTATTTCAATCGAGCAAATTTTTTTTCAGTATAATTGAAACAGATTTCTGACAATGAGAAGTAATAATACATAATAAATTTTTTATTCTAAACTTCTTGTATTTTCTCATTAATTGTATTTCATAATAAGACAGCTAAAAATGTATATAATTAAATAATTAATGCTGTTTTTTTTCTAATGATGAACAGTACTTGCACTTACTTTCTGTAATTAAATTTTTGTATCTGCACATTTGAGCTCAAAATTATTACATGCATTTGTTTAGGCTAAATTTGGCAGTGATTACTATTTTGAATTTGGTCCGAGTCATATGATACAGTCGTTCATGTTTTATTGCCCTTTGTTTATCGCGTTGTCGCTAATTATATACGAGTTTTATTAAGCCATTCGTAACGATCATTTACTTGTCTATTGGTTCCATCTGTATTTTTGATCCGCGATTGGTTCCGCTTGTATCTTTGATCGAGATTACAAAAGGTAAAATATTTGTGAATATTATAATTACGGCAAAATACGGTTTGTAATTATTGTCAACTGGAAACTGCATTCCAATAGACATTGGCATCACGTTAATGTGCGACTATTGTCCACTTCTAATTCTAAGAATTAGAAAAACAGATAAAGAGTAAATTAAAACAAAATAAGTTTACATTGATAGAAATGGACATATGTCGGCGACTTTGCAATTGTTGCTTGAATTCACATATAGAATTGCATAAAACAGTAATATGAGTGTAATATCTTAATTGTAAATCATAAATTAATTATATGTTATTGTTAATAAAAGAAGTAATAGTGAATATTTATTTAGATATTTTGCAATAAATAATCTAATCTTTCATGATTCATTATTGAGCTTTGCCGATAGTTTTCAGCAAATGGTGGCTTAGGTATAATTCTATATGTGAAAACCAGTCGATGTAGTAAGCTTCATCGATTTTTTAAATTCGCTTCGATATGTTCAACTTGAAATTCGGTTATAATATCGGTTTGAGTTGTCGTGATGTCGCGGACGGTTTCTGTTTTGTCCGATTGGATACTTCGAATAAACGTCCAGCTTTCCTTTATTCGATTCTACCGTTGCCTCGGGAAATTTCGAAACACCGGCAATTCCTGGTCAACTGGCATTGCGCGTAGTATTTCATTTTCCATGCAGTTCACATTATTCCGATTGATCCGTGACGTTCACGCACTGGCACTTTTCGATTTGATACCGATCCAATCTCAATTCGTTGGTCAGGCATACGTTACCGAGGGACACATGTTGCTTGTATTCCATTGTAGACCGACAAACCTGATAGCTCTCAAAATTCACTCGTTCGTTGATGCTGCCTCTACAAACAATTGCATGTGAGCAACTACATAGTTTCCATCCATTATCCCGATTAGGGCATACATCCTTGCATCTCAATGTTGGTTCCCTCGATACCTCCGTGGATACACGCGGGATACATACGTGCTAGAGTAATCTCGATTTCAATTAATCTCCTAGTATCAAGCTAATTATATCACACTCCTACCATATAGTCTCGTTGAAACAATACGAGAATGCGTATCGGAGCATCTCAGAGAACGTATCTAGCAAGAAACACTAATTCCGATCACGGTATTCGTCCAATTGACCTCAGTCTCAGATTCTCGTTTGCACGCTTTCGATCGATTTGACATCGTCGTCGGCGCGGGATGGCCCTCGTTGCGGTTTACCAACCCGCCCCGGCGACTATATGTGCTATAAGCACGTCTCTTTCTGATCTATCACGTTGATGACCACCGAGGCTTGCGTGGGCAGTTCCTTTTGGACAGGTACACCTGTCGGCACCTCCTCGAGTATTGGTCAAAGGGTCGTGGTCCTCGAGACCGTTGCCGATGGTGGCGGTGGCGGCGGGGGAGGTGGGGAAATTACTACGTCTGGTTCACCCGCTAGGTCGCAGTCGAATCTCCAGAGAATATTCTCAGGGTGGTCACCTCCTAATGTAGTGCAATAATTCATAATTTAATGTCGCTATTCAATGTATAATATAAAGCAGGAATACCTCCAATTTAATATTTATATAATACATTTTTTTAACTTGTATTAATAAGACACTGTATAGTTTTATATAATTAAATCTTGAGCACATCAAAGATACATAAGAAATTTAGAACATAAAGAGATACGGAAGTTTTAATAATTTAATCTTAAGGCAAAACAAAATATTTCTTTTTTTATTTTATACTTTTAGACACATCAAATCTGTTAACATATCCATTTCGCTGTGTTGTACTTGCAACACGATGCCGCAAATTAATCTATAGCTTATACAAACTTAATTGTAAAAATCAAGATATCTAACTCACTTAACCTAGCGAACATAATAGAACGAGACAATATTTGTGAGCGATAGATAGTCATACCTTGACCCAAGATGATGCCCGAAGAGCCTCGTCTCTGTCTCGGCGGAGGTGCTTGGTGTTTGTGCGAGTGATGGCTGTGATGATGTGAATGTGAGTGGCAGTGCGTGTGACGCGTGTGCGTGGGGTTGGCTTTGCACGGTGGCGGTTGTTGCGATTGCTGCTGTTGTTGCTGTTGCTGCTGCTGAGGACGAAGATGAGGGCGAGGCCTGTGCTAGGTGTTCCCGCCATGGGACATTTGATCGAAGCTCAATGATTTCTTCATCTCCGTCATCGACAACGCACCACCCTCCTGCTGAGAGATAAATAAGCGAAAGTGTTAGCTATATCGGGCCAACAGTGGAGGGCTTAGCTCTGCGATGACTCGAATGGACAGGCGAGTTATTAAAAGTTTTGAGAAGTTGTTAAAAGTTTTTAAAGGTAGGCTGGAGGGTTGTCATTGAGCTTCCGCGCTTCAGCATTGATGTCTTTAGAGTTGTTTGTTTGAAACGACCGGTACGTGCTTTGCAAAATAATTTTCTTTTACACAAATCACGGAATATACCGATATAGTTTTCAAATCACGTTTTTTTAATAGAACGAATATGCTTGATATACGCAAACATATCTCTTATTAAAAAACCATTATATGAAAGCGTAGCTTAAAAACGAATTTTTCTGCGAATAGTTGTGACAGATTACTCTTATAATATAAACAATTTAGAAAAATATTTTTAAAAATATAAAAAGTAATTACTAATATGCATTAATACAATTCAATTCTGAATAATTCTAATAATAATACAAAATAGTTAATATATTAAGTGTATATGTTTATTTTAATTTTATTTTATATTAGATTTTATTTTATATTAATTTATTATTTTTCTTGTATATATAGTTATGAAAAATTTTATGTATAGATATTAGACGCGTTATATATGAATTTTGTTTGAATATAGATAGATGTTTATAAATTAGCACAAAAATCATGGTTTGAAAAGCGATAATGACAGATAATGAATAGAGAACACTCAAATCTGATAGAATAATGTGGTCAATGTGGTTTATTGGAATTCAGAATGTACTATATTCGCTGGAATTGCATTTTCTCAACAATGCGGCTGTTTAGTGTATATTATCGATAAATGATACATTAACGTTGAGTTAATTGCTATCGGATTGCATGATAGTTGAATTGTGTTACGTCACAATGCGTTTGAATTGCGCGAACACTTTATAGACTCTCGTTGTGTATGTGAAATTATGCATATTGCATTCTGATGTATCTGCATAACTTTTTTGTTTTAAAATAATTTTTTTATCTTGAAAAGAACGACCATTGACAATGATTGAAGAGTTTGAATGGATATGAGGTCGATTCCGCAGTCGATCACCTTACATTATCGTAATAATATTTGGCAGGTGGTATTTTAAAAGATACATCACGTATTTTCCAGAGAAGTTTACTAAAATCACGAATAACAGTAGTAATAGGCTTTGAACCAATTAAGTGATGAAATTTGTATAAATCTTTAATCTTAATATAGCACAATCTTGCATGCTTTGACGATAATAGAGTCTGTGTAAGGATATGAAAGATAGAGATATAATATTAGGGATAAAACAAAAGATACGATGTTTTGTTACAAGGAAAATATTTTTTAGAGTATCTTAACTCACAATGATTCACAAAAATTTATGGTAATGAAAAGTAATATTCATCTTGATTTGCTTCATATTTATGTTTACAAGGCAAACTAAACATTAATTTTTGAAATTTGCTCAAAATTTATTTAAATCTTTTTAGTAGTCAATTGTTTTATGAATTTTTGCCAATTAAAAAATTTTTTTTTTAATAATAAGAAAGGAAAGTTTCATATAAAATAATAATTTTTATTTATATCAAGCAAGAAAAACTAAATGTTATTAATTCTGATTCTAAATATAATATTATATAATAAATTATTAAATTAATTTTATTTTTGATATTTATTTCTGGACAATTATGTTATTATATTATATAACACCAATTTAGTATATTACAAAATATAATATGAGATTACAATTTGAAGTGTTTCCATTTTATAAAATACTTTATAGTATAAAATACTTTTATATTCTCATTTAATTATTTCATCTCTGAGGCTAATGTTTTATAGAGTGTACTCTCATATGTTTTTATATAAAATATTTCTGATAGGTTTACATAGCGTAATTATCATGGTATAAAAATGTAACATATAATATACAGTCCTCTCAAATTTTCACGAACACGATCAGCTTACATCACTCAACGAAAATGTTAGATATTGGTTATCGCGTAATATTTGCATCATATGAAACTAAACCATGAAATTAAATTGCGCTCGAAGGTACAGTGCGCAATAAAGCGCACACTATTGTTGTTGCAAATTTATGCATGCAATTATGTCTAACGTACTGCAATTGTAAGCGTGTGTGACATTATCCTGCATTGCAAACAGTTCGTTAACTGCGAAACAGAAAACGTGCGAAAACAGAAAAGATCTTAAAAGTAGTTGAATATACGTTTCACAATGTGCACTCGCGTCATAGATGAGCGTCACAGTCTAAAGTACAACAGCTATTAAAAAAATGTACACATTTCGTCACAACATTTTACAGATAGACGTGAATATACCATAAATAAATCCGTGCGAGATTCGCGTGGGAGATAATTGACATTTGTAATACTCCCTTGTCAAATGATGTGTGAAATCTTTGTCGAATATTTCCCATTTATTTCCCTGAGTTTCTATAATATTAAAAAAATAAGAAATATTTAGGGGCTTATTGGAAGCTGTACTCTCAACACGGTAATATGAGCGCGAATCTTCGACTGTGCATATGCATATCAGCTCTCGGGGGGAATACTCTTTTTCGCGCTAACATATAAAGACGAGAAAAATCCAGAGTTCACGTAATTGGTTCCGTTCGGCGAAATTGAATTACCGTGGAATGAGTACTGTTCCGCGCGACCAACACAATCGGCTCTCGACGGAAAGCTCCTGGTAATCTGCTGCTGCGTTTCTATCTCTTCTGATTGTTTCATTATTTTTTTTCCGCGAATATGTACGCCAATGACAATTTGTTTAAGCCCGTTGCAAATGTCTGAGCAGAATTTGTAATTGCGAGTCGCGTACAATAGTAGTTGTTTAAAGCGCCGTTACTGTCTTAAAGTTGAATTAAAGATACCCAACCACAAGTTTACAGTAAAAAACTAATATCCTCGAAGATGCCGATTGCAAAACTTGATCGCACGCCCGTCGTGTGGGACAAGACTTACACCATTTAATCGCGGGATCTCGATGCTCGGTATGTAGGTCGTCTCCTCGTGTTCGGAGTAGAGGCGCGTTCTTCTCCTGGTGGAGCACGGGCTGCAACGGCCGCATAGCCCGGCGGCCGCGGAATTGCGCGATTTCGCAGCGGGTCTCTGCCGGGAGCCGCAGCGGACGGCGAATCGCAATTCCGAGGCCATCTCGGCGCAGAGAGACTGTCGGGTTAAGTGATGGTCGATGCGCAGGAGGTACACGTGCGTGTTTACCGTCCAAGGAGTAATCGTCGACGATGCAGTGGACGCCAGGTACGACAGGTACAACATATACCAAGAGACAGTACACAAAACGATCATACAAGACCCGAACGCATGCAAGGCTGATTTCTCCGTCGCGTGAGGCTATTTGTTCATCAAGACATCGATCTTACGAACAAACGTTATAAACGACTCTCTGAGAATACGACTCATCGCATTAACATCTAATCTATATTCGTTTAACTGACATAAATCAAAAACACACACATTAAGATCAAAGATCATTGAGAAGGCAGAAATTTGATTTAAATATGCGAAAGGAATAGGAAAGTGCAAAATTAATAACTGTGGAATGGATTTCTTGATTATACTTTGTACTTTGTATTATTCTTTTTTTGCTCTATGAAATAGATTTAGTGTTTATTTAGTATATTTTATATAAAACACATTCTGCCTGTTATCAATCAAAGCAGTATGAATAATAACAATGGTACTTTAGGGTATAAGAAATAATATTGTAACTTGGGAATGATCATCATAAGAATCTGAGAAACGAGTGAATTTTAAACCAAGATCCAAAAGACCTCTCTTAGCCAAGAGAAAGTACAACTCATGCAGCACGTTCACATAAAATCCTATACTGTTCTATGTCTCTTTTAACTTACCCTGTCCGATTGGGCATTCTTCTTGGAATTCCAACAGAACTCGAGAATTGCCACTAGGATTGCTAGCGCCAGACCGCAGAGCAATACAACAAAGACACCTCCTGAAATGACAGAATCGAAACTTCATTATTTTAATGTCGGTCATCCTTCTCTAATTTCACCGCGAGCGAGACGCCGTTGGCAGTCACGAAGTACGATAGGGCGTGTTTGTACCCCATTTCGAACTCTTCTCGTGATTCTTTCACCCTCTTTTCCCCGTACCACCCTTTGTGGCGCTAGTTTGTCGAGGAGCAAAGAGAAGAGGGAAGAAGTACGACGAAAGAAAAAAGGTTCACAGCGGCGGCCGCGGAAAATCGTGCGCGCAATATCTAAGCGGAGCGTGCACTTTCAGATCGATCGGATTATACTTTTTGGTCTGTTTCATGGGGAAACTTCGCGATGGAGTATTCGCGGGTAACGACTGTGAGTAGGGCGTGCGTGGAAACGTATATACTGATAAACGGCGAGGTTTTTGTATTTATTGCGATGCGAGAGTCGTGCGAAAACAGTGAACTAGAGAGGGATATTTACGCTACGAAGTTTAGCTTGGCCCCGATAGAAACAAAAGGATAAGAAGTATACGGAAGTTCAAGAGAGCGTTGCATTCAGAATTAACGGCTGTTTCCATAAAGATTCGTGAGATTATTCGTAAAACCGGAACTTTCTCCAGCACGAGTCGTAAATTGATATATGTTATACCGACTTATAAGTTGCTACGTCCCACTTCTCTTATTTCTTCAAACGTCGAATACATTCGATATTTCTTGTAATCGTCCGTTAAAATAATAGTTGGAAAAAATTGTGAAAGCTTAAAAAAAGTTTTCAATATTTTTTGTTCTGCATTTTATTTCGAAACTAATAAATTTAATGAGTATAACGAGATACGAAATGTAGGATTAGAGCTAAACAAAATATGGATAAACTGCTTTGGTAAACTCTTCAACTTTCTCGCCAATATTTTCCTGTACGTAATCAAAGATGAGTTTCCACTTTATTGATTAAAAATACGGTGCACGAAGTTCGTTTCCATACAGTCAGCAAATTCGCCTTTCACGGACTTTTCAATTTCTCTCATACAAATTCCATGATAAAAAGCAAAGTCATTAGCAATTGATCACTCTCTGCAGCTGTATTTTTTATAATACTATAATTTTTACTGAATTAAATCCTTGTATATATTTAAATTCGTATGTAAAATATATTATCTTCAAATTCATAATTATTAAATTTTTGCTTCCAATTACTCTAATTTATACAAAATACAAATCAAATGTAATAATTATAAGCTAGATAGAACTTTCAAAATACATTCACTTATGCTGATAAATATTTTTTGTTCGTAAAACTTCTAGCTATAATATATTCAAGCCGGGAGAAAGAATGGGGAACAAAAGTATGTATAGAGGCGCTTTTGAACGGGCTAAAAAGTGTCCACTTATCGTTGACGGCAAGACAACTGGGCCGGGATCTCGGGAGGATGCAAAGTAGATTTGCATAACTACACCGTCGTGATTTATGACGACAGCCCGGACGTCTCGCCGGAAGGCCGAAAGTTTCTCGCACGAGCGGGCGCCTGGATATCACCGGGGTTTCGCGCCTATTTCGCGAAACGATATCAAGAGTTGGGCCCGCGAGAGAGATCGCGCGACATTGTACGGCTACAGGTCGATCCGAGTTTCGCGGTGGGCAAGTTCTGTTCGCTGAGTTACAGGATGTATATGCCTAAGTTTTCCGTAAGAACGGCGGACTCTCGCCAAAACACTTGGGCACGAACTGGGAATTATCCGCAGCTCATCGTTCTCGAAGAGATTCTCTCGCTAATTCTGAAACTCGCAAAGTTAGAGATGTTCTAAGGGACAAATGAGCAAAGAGAATGCAAGGTCACGCTAAGTGGATTCGAGTGAATTTCCGATATTATTATCTTAACATCGCTGCGTTTATCAATTTTGCTTCATTGGTCAGTGAATATATTTACAGAAATATATTAGGTACGTTAATAATAATAACTATGTTTAATGGTATTGCATCAATTTTAATAATAATAAAAAAATTTTATTTATTTCCTTTTTTAAATAAATAACTTTCATTATAAAAATATTTTTCTCTCTTTGATATGTATTTTAATAAAATTTAATATTTTAATATAAAGTAAGACTTTTCAGACAAGCTATACGCCATGAAAAGATTCTCTATGACATCTTTAAAGCATCCGACAAAGTGAAAAAGTCAATCTATATACATTTCTACCTCAATTACTTTAAAATTACTAAAAGAGCTTCCTTTTCTCGAGATGGTAGACTGCTTATTCTTATAAAATAGCACGATAGAGGTCAGTCGACAACGATCGCTTTTTTTCATGGCAAATAATCACGAGACATTGAAAAGAACGGAATTAGCAATTCAACTGTAATTTCGCGAGATTTTTGCGTCTCATCATTGAGTCAGTTCGTTCTTCTTTCTGTCTTGTCGAGTACATTTACACCGTCGGCAAAATGGGTACTTATCCGAGTTACAAGACGGCGAAGAAACGACGAGAAAGGCGAGGCAAAGTAGGTAGATAGCCCGAGAGTTTCAGCGAGTAAAGGGGGAGGTGGAAGAGCCAAATCAAGGCGGGAGGAGAAAGAAGGAACTTGTTGTGACTTCCATAAAAATCCGGAAGCGGTTTCCGAAGAGTCCTAAGAAAAATTCGTCCGCGAACTTTACGCGAGATTCCGTTGCGCCTGAAAGCCTTTTCTTTTCTTTAATTCAGACATTGGCCACTTTGAGTTCAACTGAATGTCGCTGTTTTTTAATACAGTAACAAATTAACTTTTTCGACACTAATTGAAATTACTGTGAAATTTATGTGCGATGCATAAATAAATGCATATAAGATCGATATTTATTGATACAATATATTTAGTTTTAAAACTTTATATAAAGAGAAAATCAGGGTTTGTTCAAAGATGAATAAATAGTTGACTTTTAGCGATGTTTTATGTAAAAAATTTTGAAGTATTTTTATTTAGTTTTAATTTAGTTTTTTACAGTAGTGATTTATGTTACTGTACGAAATGTTTTCTACCACTTTTTTTATGCTGCGGGAATTTTATGAAGCGAACAGAACATTTCATAAATGACTGAAATCTAAAACAGATGTGGAATATGCGAAAGTTATGACTATTAAACATCCCTTCTGTTTGTGCACATACAAAATGTGTCGCCAATGGGATATGCCGCAGCTGTTACAGATTTATAGCCTGCAAATATAACTTATAGATTGCATCGAAATTTGTTGTGTTATAATTGAACTACATTTGTGAATAAAATATAGTATTACAAATTCGTTTTAATACACTATTAACTGTACTCATGCGCGCGTAATTCAAATATTGTGAAATATCCGTTCAAAGGGATCGTTTTTGGCATTCAGTTAATTAAAATTAATTAACTCAAAATTTTTTGATATAATGTTATGTAGGCAGATAATAATTATCTTGCTGTAATTTAGTATAATATAAACTATATAATATAAATTAGGTTAGGTTTTTATGCAAAATATAAAAAATGGAAGAATTCTGTTATTCTCTTTCAGTTAGTTTATCTTAATTTTAGCTTATCTTTGGATTGTGGGTGTACTTTTGATTGATAAAAAAATATGATTGGATGGACATACCAATATTTTCAACTCCAAGAGCATTAGCTTTGCTTTCCTTATTCTTGTCATCTCTGCTGCATACATCACCCGTGTTTTTCCACCATTTATCATAGAGGATCTGTATTACACCTTTTTCCTGCAACTCCAGAATAACTAGAGAAATTTTATCCCTCCAGGGCGAACCTGCATATAAAAAGCCTTCGTTAGGCTGGTCAAGGGTTTCGCAATTTCTATCTCTGCAGCATAATCTCGAGCGCAACTTTGCCGTTACATTTCACGTCAAATATATTATTAAATAATATATATTTTGAATATACAATTTAATCTCGTATAAAATATCGTCAAATTTTTTGCCGTTTCAAGAAATTCCGAAAATATATAAAAACAATAATCTTTTCAATATAATTATTTAACAAGTAATTTCACGAATAAAGACAAAGCACTTTCGGACTATGTGTTTTGCGAAAATTTTTGGATATTATCTGTATTAGAAATTTTTTAACTTTTAATATTAAATACGTTGATAATTATTTTTTTAATCAAATTTCTATTCGTTTGCTATCTTTATTCATATTTACCTTTTGGAGTAGCAATTCCGTATCCTTTGCTATCTAACAAACCTCCTATTTGTGTTAAATTGCAATCGCGTTGAACTGCGTAATCTAGCATAGTCGATTCCATTAAAAATGCATAGTCGCCTTCCAGAACTCTTTTCACTCCTTCTTCATAAGTTTGAACAAAAACAGATGGACTCTTTGATTCCATAAACCTCCACATTTTTTTATAGATTTCAATTTTTGAGTCCTAGTTAAATTATTTATTACAAATTATTTAATTCTAGACTATCTTACTGTGATACATATGATAGAAAGTTAGAGAAACTTTTAATATTTAGTAATCGTATATTATTAATGACTGAAAATATATTATTACGTTGCATAGAAAATGTAAAAACAATTTACACTCTATCTTACTTACTCTGAAGAATGTCTTCGTACTTCCACCCTCTAAAGTGCCATAAGATATCTCGGTTTGTTCCGCAAGATCAGCGACGTTTTCGATCGGCGTTATCATCCTTTCCACCGTTAGGAAAGCGGCCAAATTCGCAGTATAAGAAGAGATGATGATTAGCGTGAAGAACCACCAAATTCCGCCTACTATTCTGGTACTAGTTGCCTAATAGAGAATTTTTTTGTATTTATCTTAAATAATTTAACCTTAATAAATTTCTTATTTATCAGTTTATGGATATTCTAATTCGACGATATCGAATTATACGAAAATTAATTAATAACAAATTAAAGCTCTTTTTGGCATTACAATACCAGCTAAAAGTTACAACAGAAATTTTATATGAATGTTATATGAAATTTAAAATTTTTGGTTGTACTTTGAGATATACATATACATATATCTATAATTTCTATTTTGCAAATGTTATTAATTTATTTTATATTTGTTATTCTTTTATATAGACTGCAAAAATGAAAACCTTAATTTGTTAGTCGTTTGAAAGTTGTTGAAATATAAACATAAATCGTAATAAAATTATTAATTAATTTTTATTATCTCTTTAACTTTCTACAATTTCAGAAATTATTATGAGAAATAAAATTTCTGTATTACTATAAGTTTTATGCGTTTTCGAACAATTTGTATAATTAATTTTTTGTACTTTTTAGACAACAAAGATTATTTAATCTAAGTATCAATAGTACCAAAATCAAATTCTTGCAAATATGTAAAGAAGAAATTTCCGTTTAAAATTGATGAGTTTTTTACTTGTAAATTTTTTAATACATCTGCAATATGAAGGTAGATACTTTGTCTCTGTTAGGAAGGATAAGGAGATTCGAAGATCGATCGAAAACGCATCAGGGTATATCGAGGTGACGAGGTCGATTTAAAGTGTGATCCCGACGAAAAATTTCTCACAGCAGTCGAAGAATGCAATACTCAGGATCTCTCGTTTAGAATTCACCACCGGGAATATTTCGATCTATTAATAGCGAGGCCGCCGATCGTGGAAACGATCGTCGAATGTAGAACATCCATGAATGATTCTCTCATTCCCGTATTACGGTGCCTTGCCGCTCGGGAATTGAGCGAACGGTTTTAATTCTACCGCGCGGTAATATCCCGCAAAAGGGAGTTTTCATGGTATAATCCACGTATTCAAAGTACGTAATGGATGTGTTTAATTTATATCGAATATAATATACGTGTTTTGCAAATGGTTTCTCTGCGTCGAATGGCTTTTTTTTTTTTTTAGTAATAAGTAACGTGCGTTTGAACGAATCGTTTATATCTTTGTCGATAGGAGAATATTTTTCGTACGTGCACAATATTACGCGCACATATTTGCACGCATACATCTACACCAAGGAATTTAAAGCGTATATTATTATTTGCAATATTACACTCTCTTTTGTTTTAAATGCTCAAACCGCAATACTCAGTAACCGGCGCATCTGCCTGATATAAAACACAATTTGCCAACACTCGAGACAGTTGCAACGACAACCCCGCATGTACATACGTGCCACCAGAGTCAATTGGCATTATATAATGTATCATAGATATTTATATTTTCACATGAAATGCTTCCAATTTTTGTTGAATATATATTACAAAGTTTTTACGTGAATATAAGCGTGTAGTATAGCACGAGATTCTAAGATTTGTTTTAATATTTGGAGATAAGCGTATAATATACAATTTTACAACGAGAAATTACGAATATTTAGATCCACTTTGATTAGATTAGAATTAATAGTAGATCTAAGTCGTACATGTTTATCATTATCTTAAATCAGTTCCAAAGACCAAGCAACTAAACGCAAGGATGAATAATTCAGTACTTGTGATGCCATTTGCACTCATTGAAGCAAATTGTTCTATTCGTATTTATTCGTGCTTATTTGCCTAGTTTAAATCTATACATATACGTGTATTTTCGCAATTTTTAAAATAACAGTATTTTGTTTACTTTTTATTTTTAGCTAAAGTAGTTAGATTGACCAAAAATGCAATTTACGCTTTAATCAAATAATTGGTACATTTATGTATTAATACATAATTTAATAAACTAATTACCCATTTGATTAAATACTACATCTCGGCGCGAGAATCTGCTGTTATTTATATAAATTTTAAGTAATTTATATCGAGTAATATTGCAACAGGTACCTATATTAAATACAATATGCATATATAGCTTATAATTTAGTAATTGCTTTTGCTAGTGTAGTAGAAACGGATGATGAAAACGCGGAAATTCGTGAGGTATCACGGTGAACATTCCCAGGCGAGATGCCGGGACATGTAATTGTTTTCACGTGCATCGTTGCTTAGTGTAAACAAAACCTCCTTTCTACCTTGCTGCTGGCATTGTCAGGGAAACAACACCAACTTCAACCTCTCGGTGAAATCTCGCGAATTTCTATGCTCTATAATAGATGACCATAAAAACTGCATGCATCTATGCTACAGCTTTCAGAAAACTTTTAAAAGCAGCAATTAGCAATTAGCAATTAGCAATTAGAAATTTAGTATAGATAAATATTGCAACGTAATATTTATTTTTTACAAAATTAATACTATAAATGATGATTGCAATGATTATCACATAATATTATGGAATAAAAATCTATGTATAATAACTTTTTGTTTTAAAAATAATTTGTGTAATATAAGTTACAATTTATTTGCAAGTGAATACAAACTTCTTATTCGCGACTTTTATTTCTAAATATTTTTGGTAATATTATATAACAATAAATCAATAAGAATTATAACAGAAATCTAAAATCTTCCTTCTACTAGATTTTTTTTCTTTTAGTAACACTTTCTTGCTTTTATGTGACATGAAATATGGAGCAAGAAGTTCGGAAAACACCATTCGATGCTGCAGGAAGAATATCCGCAACTGTCATTCGTACAAAAGTGAAGAATCGAATGTTGAATTTACTACCCAGAATTTACCAGAAGCTACTTTTATATCATGTTTCTTGCATACAAAGTTCGTTGCTTCTTAATCCATTGTAACACTAGTTCGAGAAATTGAAGTTTCAAGAAACTTGATATTTTGCAAAATACTATATATCTCGATGTTAAAAACAGGAAAATTATTACTTCAGTGTAAATGTATATATCATACGCCTTAATTGCAAATATATAAATTATTACATTAAATATTGTGTAATATAAAATAATGTCATAAATTAGAAGAAAATAAAGAACCGATTTTAGAATTACTGCAATAAAATGAGTAGTTTAAAATAATTATATTAAAAATAATAAAAAATTTCTATAATAATATAAATACAAGAAATTAAAAAATATTTGACTAATATGTGCATGCAGGGCTGATTTTCGTTTTTCTGATTAATTGTTTGATTTATTATTAATAGTTAAATAATAATTTAAATTATTATGTAATTAAATTAGTGCGCTTGCTCTCTTTAAGTTTTATTCTCAAAAAAGTAATAGAAAAATAAAACTTAATAAAAGTTGATACTCGTAATAAGTCACATGACTGTGGCATTCATGTTTATCGACTTATTATTGTTTTCAGAATTGATAATTAACTTTTTACAGAAATAATTTTTTATCATTATATAACTTAAAATAAATTATCACTTACCAAATGTTTAAACATTTATCTAATGTAACTAAAAGTTATGACGCAGACAAAATTAAATAAAATTTTCAGAAAATAGTTTTACGTGCGCAAGCTTGATTTATTTTTATTTTTGTAAGCACAGCACAAAAAAGTGTAGCACGAATAATGACGTAGTTTCTTTCGCACCGAATGCTTCCATTGTCCACGATAGCAATGCCGGTGCCGTCCCAGTTCATATCCCGCGGATACTTTTCTCACGATTGACGGAACTCTATACAATATTGCACGTATTATTCGACAACTGAAAGCCAATTGCGCACTATTCTACACTACTGACGTTCTTTATTTCATTCCCATTGTATTATATATAGTACGTCTATATAAATAAAAATTAAGCGTTGAAAAAAAAAATTTTTTAAAGCGGAATTATACATAAATACTATATTTTTAAAAATTTATTTCGATTACAGCCTGCATTTTGTATTTTATATCTTCAAAGTCCCTTTTATTCAATGCTATTTATCTATCATGGCACACTCATATGGTGCCTTTGTGCGTCTGACATTTATTTGCTTTTCGTCGTGGAATACGTATTAAATTTCACGTTTTATGCAAGTAGAAGCACTTAAACATTGCATACTTAAATGAGATTTGCAACATTTTATGCACGACTAATAAAAGTATAACATTGTGTTTATGAAACAGACATTTTGCGTTGTTGCTTTGAAAAAACTTTTCTACATATCCACACACAGCAGAAGCAAGATTTTTTTGAAAGTAAAAAATAATAACAGACTTATTCTGCTTTTTTATCACATGTATCCTATAAATGCAAATCAATTTTGAATCTTTTAGTTTAAAAGATTTTCTAAATTTAAAGAAAATAATTGGTATTTTTGTAATAAAATCTGTTCGTAAAAAAGATATTTGTAGAAAAATACGCGTTAAATTAGATTATTTTCTGAATTAATATTTTAGCACATATAAGAGAGTACAGTGCGAAAATAATTCGTCTACATTATTTTTTAATCAAAATTTGAGAAAATTGTGAGTCCAAAGTCCTATTAACATTTTGCTTAAACGAGTGTTTTAGTTGCCATGAAAAATTCAAAAGAGCGCTTAAATCGTTTTCCTTTTAATTAGTGCCGTAAAAGTCGTTAGTCGTTGACCTAAGTATTTTTGAATTTTTAAAAATCCGACAAATTCCACCGAGGACGCATGTTCGTAATTACAGGTCTGTTGAAAAAAAGAGATATTTTTTGAGGCGGTTTGACTCTCCGTGGTGACACGTTTACCTTAGGGTTGAGGTCGCTGCCCTGTTGCATAAGTGTGCCGACTGTAAACCAAAAGCTGTTGGCCAGGCTGAACTCGTTGACAGTACTCAGTAGGGGAATGTCGTCGCTATCCGGATCCAAGGCGCTCACGTGATTACCCTGATGACAATGTGATGGCCCCCCGTCGAGTGGTGCAGTTTTAAAAACAATTACAGTTGTATTTAACTTGCAGTTTTCTATATATTCTACATATTTTTATATATTATTCTACGCTATGCAGACATTGACGTGTTGAACAGTAAAAATGCAGATGCGAAGTGATTTTGAATTTTTTATTTTATGTAAATAGCACCTTTTCTTTAGAAAATTAAAGTTTCTTTTTTAAAGCATAAAATATACCTGCTCTCTTGCGTTATTAACGCAAGAGAGCATATTAAGGAAGCAACGAAGCTACATTAAAATAACGTACGTTATTACATATTAATTGAATATTTTTTATTTACCGAATATTTATATCTTGTAACATAAAATCACGCGAGAATGATATATAAAATATTATGGTGCACTTAAAGAGATAGTTTTCTTAAATTAATGGCTGAAGACTATTAAGTGTATTATTTTAATTAATTAAAAATTTGTATAGAAAGTTATAATTATATTTGAAGAAATATTTTGTGTAATTTTAATATAATTGATCGATTATTTCTCGCACCACTCGACGTGAGCCTACCTGCAAAGGGCATTTGCAGCTTGGGCATGGAGACGGCTCTACCCATTCGTAGGGTGAGAATCTTGCCACTATCCATATCGTTAAGGAAACCACCACGTAAGCGCCTAGCAAGGACAACCAGATCTCCACGGCGAGGGGATTTATGAATGAGAAGAGCCGCGGTGGTGTGCGTTTGGTTACCTGAAGCATTGACGTTTGTTATTACTAATCTTCGAGCATTGATTCGATCGACCTAATTTGATATCGAGGAATGAGATTATGATGTAATCGGTGCAGCCGTTCACGTCCAATTGCCATGTCGTGTTCCTTGCTGAAAAATAATTCAAAGGCGCGATAGCGCTAGCTTATAACACTTGCGCCGCTTTCTTGCACAATATCCAGTCTCTCAAATGGCTTGAAAGACGATTCTTTATTTCGACGGAATTACGGGAGCGTATTATTCTCCGGCGCGTCGAGCGGAACACAATGGCGGTGCACTCTGAGTGCAATCGCCGTACGTGTTGCTTTATTTTTTAATGAGAGATCGCTAACACCGTGGG
This sequence comes from Monomorium pharaonis, assembly GCF_013373865.1. Lineage (NCBI taxonomy): Eukaryota > Metazoa > Arthropoda > Insecta > Hymenoptera > Formicidae > Monomorium > Monomorium pharaonis. The sequence goes on along the minus strand of NC_050474.1, from coordinate 1,636,662 downwards.
AGGTAATCGAGATTGGATTTTAAGACGTGCAATCTCCATTGCCACGATAAAAGAAGTAAACAATGATACATTCTAAATAATTTATTTTTAAAAAATTGAAATATCTATAATCTTTTATTAAAGAATCTTTTTTACTAAGGAAGATATTCTTTCTTCAATAATCAATGTAAAATAGCTAGAATAATGCATTATGACCTTTAATTGCGAAAGAGAAACTCTCCGTTGCATCACATTCTTGACATAACATTACATACATACATACAATTAATGTAGCAATGTATTGCTCCAAGATTTGCTCGATTGTTTCGCAAGCTCGCAGCTTCAGTGAGCATTTCTGTAATATTGCAAATATATGATTCGCAACATAAACAGATATAAACGAATTGACATGCGCTCTACAAACAGACTGTTCTACTGTTTGCACTCCGTCGAGATGATGAATTTATATGCGCGTTTCCTCGTGAACGGAGGTTCCGTATAGCGTTCGGGTGCGACGAACGTGAGAGAAACGGGTGGGCATGTCGGATGTTCCCGACGGCGAACGGTGCGGTCAGTGAATACGCGAAGGAAAACGGTGAGAAGTAGTCCAATAGTGGAGCACCTCGTTGAGTGTACCTTAGGGTTGAGCCCGCTGCCCTGTCTGAGGAAGGTACCGGTGATGAACCAGAAACTGTTGCTGACGGTAAACTGGTTCTCGACCACGTCGCTCTCGGCCAGACACGGGTGCGGATTGTTCCACTCGTACGGGCTGAAGCGCGCCATCACGAAGAGGGTGAAGCTCACGAGCATGTAGGCGGCGAGTACGTAGAGCCATATCTCGACCGCCAGCGGATTCATGAAGGAGAAAAGCCGTGTTGGCTGACTGGACGGCACCTAAATTACGTCACGCTACGATTTTAATTAAAACGGATCCCGTTTCGTGGTGCGACGCGACGCGACGCGACGTTGCGGGCCGACACGAGTCAACTTTCACGATCCTGGGCATTCAAAGGCTCTTTACACGAATACTCGTTGAAGAAAGACCAGCGCGCGGGACGCGCAACGCAGATTAGTATTTGATGAATTAATTTATTTCTCACATTTAATTAAATGAATTAAAATCACGTTGAATTAATGCATTTTGAAAATGCATATTGATATTATCATAAAATAATTGAAACTTCTATTTATGTTCCTCATTATACAGTGTGCTATAATGACGTGCTCATGAAAGCGAAAATCACTTTTATTAATGTATGTTAATGCAATGCATAAACTGAAACATAATCAAGAAACATTAGAGACATGAACATGCATACTTTGATGGAAGGGTGAAATAAATGATTATTATTATGTCACTTGTATAAGCTACAGCGTAATGCATATTATGCTTATGTAATTAAATTGTATTATTTAAAAAAAATATACAATTTATAAAAATTATAGAATTAAAAAAAAACGGCTTATGCACGGTGTTAACTCACCTTAAATAAGATTCCAATTCCAAGATTCATAAACGGCTTTGTGAAGTCTATTACGCTTTCCCTAGCATAATTAATCGTCATGGAGGCAACCGCTAGATCCGCCCTCTGAAAGAATTACGGTATCCAAGAGTATTAGGGAAATTCAATTTCCTTGATAAAATGAAGTCAAAGTTATACAGAGATGCTTATAATATTAGAGCAAACAGTAGGAGGCATGTATCTTTTACAAAGCTTTTACTAAAAAAGTAAATATCTAAATTGTTTGTTTCCTAGAATTATTTCTCTTGAACAGATAAAATTCGAGACATACCATGAACTATTAATTCTAACCAGATGTATTTTTTAATATATATAAGTGCATTATGGACGAGAGCATAAATTACTGATAAATCTTCGTTCCACGTTTATCCAGCGAAGTAGTAGATGCATTCTTTATGAATGTGTGAGCGTCGCGAACTATAAAACGTCATTTGTGTCATCTTTTGTTCTAGAATATCCTACAGTTTCGTAGGTTTCCAGGTTAAGGTGTCGTCCCTTTTCACAAGCAGCAGATTGCTTTGCATGTTTTATAAATCGCTGATCTTTGGTATTAAAAGAGCTCGCTCTGGGAAGACGAGTTACGAATTTTGCGAGGTGCACGAATTTTTTTCTCTTTGCGTCTCGTGTTTCAAATTAACGTGAGTTGCGCGAATCTTAATTTTTTTTATTGATATTAATTTTGGAGAAAGCTAAAGTTAAATAATTCTTCCTTTGTCGTTCTTCTTATTTATGTATTTTGCAACATCGTAAGCTCTTAATCGCAATATAAATAACAAAATGAAGTAATAAACATTTTTAGATGCATATATAAAAAATATAAATACATTTATTGCTATGTATCATATTTCTTTTACATAACAGAATGTTGCAATGGCAAAATACATATATGAATTTAAAATATGAATTTAAAAAGGCTAAATGATTGATATATCATAGACAATTAAAGGCTAATGGATTCTTAATTAATGCGTGTGTACCATTGCTTGAATTATATATAACCATTAAAAAATTATTAATATTATTGTCAGAACTTATTTTTTGATAATAATAACTTATTTTTAGAACTACAAAACTCAATACGAAAATCAATTTGGATTTATTCTTACATCAATAATATTTTTGCATAGCAACGACTTTTTCACGAATAATCTACGATTTCGTTTTAAATGCGCTTATGTCATTTCTTTACACAGTCCGGTTCTGTGTTTTTTATCTCGTTTCAGTGATAAAATTTGAAATCTAGTAAAGATTCTCTTTTCAGACATTTCCGCTTCCCGACACATTAACTGATAATGTTTTCCGTTTTTCGTTGATTCGTACGTGTATGTACGAGTATGTATTCTCTTCCTGCTAGTACTGGCTATAGATGCGATCATAAGGAAACAGTATGGAATGGAGAACTATTTCTCTCCGGTAACGGAAAGACAACATTTACTTTCCTCTGGATATATACAAGAGTAAAAAAGTCAGAATTATAATCAAAATTCAAAGAAAAATTGTTGATGTTTAAAAAGTATCGGCATTTTTAAATAAGAAAATAGTTTTATTTTAATTTTTAATAGATGTTTTTTTTAAATATAGAAAATAATTAAAAAACTTGGAACGGAAAAATTTTAACCTAAGTAGTAATAAAATCCCATTATTCGAATAAATATTTTGTAGATTTTGTCTCAATGAAACCAAACATCGGATGGAATTAAGAATGAAAGTTTGATATATAATAAATGTCAAACATTTTTCTATTACCTTAAATGTATTCTAATTACGTAAAAATAAAGCGTACAACTATTGAAATGTAGATGTGTTGTTAATTTGATTGCACACGTTGTATGTTTCAATTTAATAACTGATATTGTAACAATTAATTAAGTTTCAATTCGCTGTAGAAATTATGCAAACATTGCGTGTGCACCTACTCGATCATGCAGACAATAATGGATCGGCAGCACAGATTAAATTCAAAAGACGCTCGAAAGCGCATATATCAAACTTTAACTTTAATAACTGCAAAATTTTACAATTCAAATGACAGAGAGTAACATCTGCGAGCTGATCAATGAATCGAAATATCAAATACTGTCGGCCGTGGGAAAAATAGTTAATCCAGATGATTCTTGTATCTAACTACAGGCGTAATGAAATTCCTCACGGGATGGATTTATTGCGACACGCCCACGGAAATTTACTTTGCCCTGCATATAAAATCGGTCTCTTGGATCGCGTGTACCCATTCTCTCTTATCTCGATATTTCTTCTTATACACTGTGTGCTTTCATAATTTCAACAAATTATATCTTATTAATATAATGCGGTCTAAATTAATTCAGTAAAGAAAGCCATATTAATTATTTTATTAAATAGCAATCACTTTTTATTTCTTGTAATATTGAATCGCAAGTTATCTTATGTCCGCGAGGTAAGGAACAGTATCTTTGTATTATGTCTTACCTTGTCCATGAGTTCGCGCACAATTCCGTTCCACTCCTTCGTCTCGGGATCGTATACCCCGTACATGTGATCGGGCACCAATTTGATTGCGTATTGGAAACCGACTTGGCCGGCGATACACTTGAGCAAATCGATGCAGAAGCCCTCGAACCTCGCGTTACCAGTCAAATTCTTGTCTTCTTTTACCATGACGTAGGGTCTTTCCTGTGGAAGATTGAATCCCACTGATAGATTGTAGAATTGTGCTCATCGTGACAGGGATAGGGTAGAGGTAAACCCTTAAAAGTCCTTATTTCTGCGCGAGATGATTGTATCAAAGGAAAAGGATAGGAAAGAAGCCGCCATTCAAGATGAATATATAACACTTTGATCGCTTGTCCCTCAAACATTTCCTTTTCTCGACGCTACCATGAATTTTTCATTTTTCTGAAAATACACAATAACGCCGATAAAATGTTTCCTCGACCAACTAAGATTTTTCCTTGATGTGACAATTCACGACTTCGCTGTTTCCTCTGCTTAAAATCTTCTAAATCGCCTCTAAAATTTTTTATTCTTGTAAAAATACATAAAATAACTTTAAATCAAATTACGAATTCATTCGATAGACCATAAAAATAGAAATAATGATTGCTCTGTAATATTTCTTATTTATCATGCGCACTTATTTTATCAATGGATCAATTTAACGTGAAGACACCACATAATTTAACAAATTTTTGTACGACTCAATTTGCTAAATATTATTTAGAAATACACGTTGAAATTGTTATCTGATTTCAAAATGTAGACTCTTCATTTCTACGTGACGTAACGAACTTATCCGACTACATTCAGGGCAACTTTTATATCACCACGTGATCCATACTCGTCTAGTATTTTGCTCAATGATTAATTCTAACGCTACGAGGGTCACAAACGTGACTAAATTGGATACAAGGTAACATTACCTCTCTCGTCATCACTACGAGCGTGATGTTGGTCGTCGTGGTCTCATAAAAGGCGCCTAGATCCGTAACGTTAATGCCGGACTCGGATTTCCATTCGCCGACTTTAACGAGCTCCTCTTTTTTCAGTTTTAAGAGGTCCAACTTGAAATTGTTTCTCTTTCCTTCGTTAAACTCAATATGTCCGGTTAATCCGTGTAAGCCTGCCTGCAACAGAAACACTCGTATAAGTTTAAATCCGAATTCGATTAGATTTGTCCACTAGCTTGTATTGACAATAAATGGAGACACGTGTGTCTTTTATTTCTACGAACTATAAATTTTACTATTAATATTTTTAATTATTGACACCGCACGAGTAAAATTTGTGTTTCTATAGAACAAGAATGTAGCGTAGTTAAATCTTTATTTTCATGAAAATGTATGTAGTTCAGCCATATAATTCTTTGAAGCTTTATATCTCTACTATTTAAATGTAAGTGGGATGCCGGAAAAATTGCATTTTTATGTAAATAGTGGTCTCTCTCATAAAGAGATAACAGTACCTCGAAGTCGTATCTAATATCCGAAAAGGTGGCGAGACTGGATACTGCCGTCCAAACTGACGCTACATAAATCGCGAGGATCGAAAAATAATAAAACTTTTATACGCAACATTATATCTATAACTGTTTAATAACGAACTCAACCGGATTTACCGTTCGTTAAATCATGTGCGCGTCTGATTCTCGTTAAATTTATTTTTCCTCCGCGTCCAGTAGCTCACGGAACGCATACACATACACACACGATTCATTGCTGACGGCCTACATTTCCGGATGCATACAGCCGGCGAAATTTTTCGCATTAATTACCGTTTGCGGTCTACCGGTGGTTTGCGCGTAGTTTATTTGATTTACATTTCTTCTTTTTTAGTACATGTCTGTTTGCGAGGTTGATGAAATATTCTCTCATAATGTGCTTCTTAAATTCGATCCATTTATCCTATCAATAAAATAGGAATAATTTTAAAAAGTTGAACTTTTATTATATAAACTTTATGTAACATTTTTATTATTCTGTTTATCATGTTGATTGCGTGGATAATTAATTAGCATTTTTAATGTAGTTTACGGTTCTACAAAATATCGCCGTCCGTCGTCTTTTTAACGCATAAATGTTTTGAATACTAATAGTCTGATATATGCATGGTCATATCACTTTTTGGATGCATCTCATGCTTTATTCCACTTGTAATTGGAATTTAATCGGAGATGATTGCTGTACGGAATACGAATGAGTTTATATTACGTAAAAAGATAAAAAAGATAAAATATAAATCGATATCTCATCTACATTGAGAAAATGTAGCTCAATTCGAATGGATTTTTGAGCGAATATCTTGTTCGCTACTCGTTGTCAGTGCACTACACATAAGAGTAAAGTCCAAAGATAAATAATTTAATTGTTTTGCATGCAGTTTTTTATATTTTTTTAAAAACGTATTTATTAATATAAAAAAACTTATTGAAAATGTTCTTTATTATTAAGTATATCATCAAATAATTTATTTAAATAAACATTGGTTATTAAAAAGTTTTAATAAATATTTTTATCTCTAAGAGATATTATTAACAATTCAAGAAAATAACTTTAACTTTGAAAAGTTATTATATTATTTAAATTAATTCAGCCGTGACGAAAAATACGTTTAAATCGAGTTACAAAGTTTTACGAATTTATGCATTGGCGCACTTGTTAACGATTTGATAAAGGCTAGCGCACAGAAGTATGGTTTTCGCTTGTCTGCGTTTTGTACGGTTATCTCGGAACGTATTTTTGCAACCTTTATGATTCCATGAAACGCATTGTCAAATTATTTCGGGAAAAAAAAAAGAAAGAAACCGTTTTCTATCAACCTGGCAGCAGGCGCGAGAATTTTAGCAGCGATTCTACAGTTTTTTCGGACTGTCAGCAGCGGTATTGCGGATTGAACGTGGATCGATAAATCTTTGCCGCGATATCTCGTCAGTGCCAACATCGACCGAACTGGTTCGCAAAATCAAAAATACCCCGATGCTCACAAAATAAATGGTAAACGCGCCGGAAGTAACCGGCGCCGCGGTACACGGTGCCGCTTGTATTTTCGGTACTCGATGTGCTCTCGTCCGACGAATACGCACGTTAATTACGCTATGCGTGCGTCGATGCATCACACGTGTAACACTATTACATACGCCCGCATTCTACACAACAGAATACATAGCTCAGGATATTTTACGGAAGTACGTTGCGGTACGTACGAGTATAACTTAAAAAAGGGAAAAACGCGAAACGTTTTGTAAAATGTTAAAATATTGATAGATGAAATATCCGGATTATTCATTGTAGATATACTTTTTTATTTCTATTTTAAAAAATAATTAAAATATTGTTAATAAGATCTTTTTACATTAAAATAGTTTAAATAATAATAATGATAATTCTATTTTATCACCAGATTGTTGAATTTTGATAAATTATTTAGGCTTCTAGAAAAATAGAAATTATTTAAAGTAAATTATATAAGTACTTTATATAATTTATAATAACTAGCCTTATTTCAAAATGACAAAATGGGATGGCGAAGGAGTCGAAGGAAATTAAAATATGTGCTTCTCGAAGCTACGAAAATTCGTCAAATATTATTAGGAAAGTATAATACAACAGGAGAAAGAAGGTACATCGGAAAGTAACGTTGCACCCTCGATTATGACCCGAAAAATCATCGAAATTATTAGGAGTACCAAATGAGCGAGGAAGTTACTGGATTTCTAATAACTTCATTGCCTAATATGCTTTGCTAATACTTCAAACAAAATTTTCCGGATTTTCGACGTCGCGGTACCACCTTCTTTCTCATGTTGTATTATACTTTTCTAATAATCTTTAATAAATTTTCGAATCTTCGAGAGGCACATATTCTAATTTCATCTGATTTCTCTCATTTTGCCAAACATTAAATAAAAATATACATAAAACTTGCAATTGTAAGTTTTATATGACAATTATTAATTAATTTAATAATTATTTGAAAATATACCTAAGTTGGTATAATAATTTTAATTGATTGAATGAGAAAGTATTCTGTATTATATTACGCGTGTATACATTCGAGAGAATTATTTTTTTATAATATTTTGAATCGTAAAATATACACAAACAAAACTTTTTGATAACTATTTGAATAAACAAAATTTTTTATTTGAGGCATTTGTTCGAGGTATAATTTGGTATTTAAAGCGATACAATATTTATATATACTTGTTTACTTATTTTTATTTTAGTAAATACATTTAATTTTTTTAAAGTTTTATATGTTTTACATTTATTTTATGAAATACATTTTACATACTTCATAAGAGATGATTAATTATATTATATCCATCAGTTGTTTTTTATTTATCTACGCACATTTACTTTGACCGAGTCTTTTGTAGTGTATCTCACACATATATTTTCACACCTTTAGAATGCTGAAGTGTACTTAGACTTCAAAGCCGCAAAAACCGCCTATACTTGCCGGGATGCATTGCCGCTTTTGCAACGTGTTTTAGCTTTCAGTGTCCAGCTTGGATTACTTAAACGGTGTAAGATTTGCGAAGGTTTCTAAGCGTAAATTGTAAACGTACAGTACAACAAAATTTATAAAATTATAAAACAATTAATATCATATATATTAATGCACTTTACGATAGGAAATAACATTGTATTCTAATTATATTACATAATGAAATGTATGTATATTGCTTGACGAGAGATTACTGAGTGATAAAAAATTTAGAGCGTTAGTTAAATTTTTTGTAAAAAAATTTACTCAGCGGTTTCCAGCTTAATTTAAATGCTATGATAGTAATGTCGGCTTAAAATGTTAAGCTGGTTATTATCCGCCTAACATTACCTAGAAATACGTGCGCATTGATAATTTACCAGATTGCTCCTTTATTTACATAGTATTCACAGAACGGCAGAAACGGCGGACACGATTATTTCATTAATAGGATATGGTTACGTCGGAAGCTGCCAGTTTCCCGTCGCGCAGGGTTTAAATGTATACGCAGAAAGTAACCGCAATAGTGTACTTGCCCGCGGTATACTATCTCTTTGCAATACGCTATTTATTTCGGATTTAACATGAAAGGAACGTCGATAACTGATACGGCGCTGTGACGTTTCGGAGAGTATTACGAGACGAGAAAGCGTTGATATTTACGAATGAGTGGATACTATACGTGAAAGGAATAGAGAGCAAGCAGACTTATCAGAAACTTTTATAATTCTTGCGACAAAGTTCTTTTTCTTGTCTTCTATTTTGTTTCTTTTCCTTTTTTTTTGTTTATTTAAAACTACAAACACTTTTTTATTCTTTGAAAACGTTGTATATACGACTTGACCGGAGAATGCAGTGCATCTGGATAACAAAAAGATTGCAAGACGAAACAATGTTTAAAAAACCGGCTTATATACCTTCATATATCACGTTTTCTTCTTATCAACAATCATGAGGTAATACGTCGTTGAAAACCCATGACGTGGTCGAGAAAATTTTGAAAAATTGTCGTCTTCCTTTATTTTCGCGTATTCGATTATTCCGAGAATCTAGACTTTTTTATGAGATTCTAATTTCTTTGTTACTACAAAAAGAGAAACTTATTATCGTATAGGAAAAAATGTTGCAGGAATAATTTGCAAAAAGTCGACATTATGTAAACTTATTAGTACAGTATAATAATTTTTTTAACTTGATGCCATGAATTTAACGTATCGAATTTAAAAATATTACAAGTTTTGTATCGAATTTAAAAATATTCACAAGTTTTGAAAGATAATGTCAGATTGAAAAGAATTTAAAAAATTAGCCTTAGACTAATGAAAACAATTGTAATTAAATTATTGTAATTTAATCACTTTCCATTGTGTGTTTGTTTAATTATTTCATGTGATAAAATTTAATGCTATTTAATCATAATTTTAATGAAAATGGCTTCGGAGTTTATTGCGTCTCTTCATCAAAACGTCATGGTTGTGCTGTATTGTGAACTCGAGTTAATGTTGTTTACGTAAAATGCATTATTGCATAAACAGGTAGCTGCACAAGAGGTATTGGCCTCTTTGGGAAACAATTTCTCAACGTGGCAGTATCAGCATTATTAATTACCTGTTGTTTATCGGCAAATTTTTAATGAGAAATTTATATGATGGTTCTTTCGGGATTACAAACATCGCATGTAATCGAGAATATAAAATATTTTTAACTAAGAGAGTTTTCACATAAATATACAATTCGTGTCAGTTTCTTATAAAAAAAAACAATCGCATTACTGTCATTGGGAAACATTACGTTTACATTGGTACGAGTATAATAATCTTTCTGTAGATTTTTAAAATAAAACCAAGCAAACAATAGGGAGAAAAATCAGCACTTTAATTCCGTCTTAGTTTAACTCGACAAACAATCTTTATTTACTTTTAGCAGAACGAAGAGTAGCTTTAAACAGCTTTTCCTTTCTCTATCACGATTAAAACGTGATTTCTGCTTTCCCTCAACAAACACTCCAAGTAAAAGTTCTAGGATCCTTGTTTAAGGATTTAAAAGACCTGTATCTTGTAATACCAATTTGCGAATTTTAAATAGAATTCTACAAATATGTAAGGAGATTCGTAAAGGCTTTCTGGAGATTAGAGGGGTCGAGAAGGGAAGGGAGAAGAAGTATGTAAGGGTCGTAAAATGGCCAGGGCGCGTAGGGGGTAATTGAATGATGTTTTGTGAAATGAGATGTATGATATAATGTTGAGTCTGCAAACCCTGAGGGGACGCAGTAAATAAATACATACATGTTTCGTCTGTCAAGATTTTTTATCTACGGATAACAATGTGGATTATTAGCCACGGATAATAAATGCAGAAATATTCAAGAATTCTTCGGTTAATAAAAAAAAATGAAAATTTAAGCTCCGCTTAATTCGTCATTGTCGCATCTAATAGGGAGGTCCTATGTCGCTTGCACTCAGGTAATAAAACTTGATGCTACACGCGGGAACTAAGTCATGGGCGGCACGTACGCGCGAGTTTACGTACGTGTCTCTCGTATGATGCGGTCGTGCATTCGGGATGGTCGCCGTGCATGGAAAGCGCGACCATGGTGGCTAAAGGAGGAGAAAGCCCCGAGGTGAGGCTTCCGGGATGTAGCTATTTGCTAAATACGTTGTTCAATTATTCATGTGTCAACGTTGCTTTCCTTCCGTTGCCTCTTGCGATTTATCTGTCGGACGACTACCAATCTGTGCAAAGCAGCGAATGGCACTCGATCGTCAAGACGGTAGCTATTTTTTTATAATTTCCTTCTTTGGAATCGTATCTTTTCACGATGTGCCTTGATGCGACATTTTTACACGTATGTTTTAATTGTTTTGTGACTGAGATAATTTTTTATTATAAATTTTATTATACAACGAAAAAGGGATTGTTGTTTGTTTTATTTAAGTAAATATTTCGTTGGTATGTGTTTGTGTCGATAGATTTTAAGATTAACGTAAATTTTTATCATTTTGAAACAAAAAATCGTCAACAAATTTTAAAGACTTGAAAAGAATAATTTTTGTTTATTGTATTCAATGTCTTCATTTATTATTAATAATTGTTAAATATCTATATAATAAAGTTAAATAATATATTTTATTAACCTCTACATTTTGGATGGGATAAGTATTTCTCTTGCGTAAAATAACACTGTCTTTGAAGTTTGAACTTACGCTTTCATTTAATTAGTTTAGTCATGCAACTTATATGTATACATTAGTATAAGTTGACTTTATGTACAAATTTTGAGAAACATATTTTTTCTCTTTAATAATTCTATTGTATACTACAATTTTATAAATAATTTTATAAATAATTTTAATTTAAAAGAGTAGAGCTTCTAGAGGAAAATTAAACATTTATTATTTACATTTTTAGATTAAAATTAAATAGCGCGGAATTATTCGTGAGATTACTCGTATTTGTCTTTAAAAATATATAAAAACTATGCATACACATAATTAACTGTATAACTGTATATTATGAGTTTTGTGCTATTTTTGCGGATTATAAATGATAGAAATATTACATATATTTGAATTTTGAGAAACATTTTGCCGTTTGTTTTACATAGTTTACATTATAAATATTAATTTTAAACCAATTTTATAAAATTTTTGTTTTTATGATAAACTTTTCAAAATAATATTAAGCCAAATTATATATTTTGTTACAAAATTATAAAATATGTTTTTTGCAATTTTGTGTAAATTAAAGATACAGTAATTACAGTCAATTTAGAGGAACTATGGTTTAATTATTAATCGGAATAAAATATATAAATTTCCATTTTCCAAAAAATATAAATAGATTCTTTGATTAGTAGTAAATTTATCACTGCTGTTTAAAGAAAAGAAAATTAAATACTCTGAAATAATTACGCGCGAAAATTCGTGTTACTAGCATCAGTCCCCATACTATTCTATATTCAACGCTTGAAAATTCATAGAACGTACGTACGGCATTAATATAGTTGTAGAGTGATAAACCGTCGTCCCACGGTTCCTCTTTCTCGCAGGACAGATTTGCTGGTCTTAAATCGTGACTACGGTCCAGAGCTGCCAAACCGTGCGCGAAAACCTGTACGCTATCGTACACCAAAGCTGGTTCTGCCTGAAACATACGTTTTCTTTTGACGAGAATTCGTGCTTTGCGTTTCGCGTGAAAAGCTTTAGCGTTAACTTTGAAAGAATGGTAAAATTTTTACTAGTACTGATGCAAAAATAGATTGAACTAATGATTACATTTTAACCAGATTCGTTTTCAATTCTATTCTTAGCTTAACGAGCGACCGAATGATTATTATTCATACTTGTTAACAGCCACGTTAAGAGTTTTATTTCACAGTCAAAGTTCGTTCTCTAAGATTGAATATTAAACGTATCTACGATGTGAAACACGATAAGATCTTGTTTAAAATTAATTACACGAAAACTTGCTTTTCGGAATTTAAAATCATAAATCAATAAGTCCTGGGTTTAACAATTGTTAAAATTATTCTTTTTTCTTATTAAATATTCTACTATATTTAAAATTTAATCAGATTTTGAAGTAGTGTTAGTGTGAAAAAATTAATGAAGGAACGAATTTAAATATATCGATCTTTGCACATTAATATTTTGAGGAGAGAATTCTGGAAGGGGAAATAAATTCTGTGAAAAGTAAACTTAGCTATTTTAGCAGACGGTAACCATCTTCGAAGTCCTTGAGAGAAAACCGTGTTTGGTGCGCTCAATTGATCCGAATTAATGACATTGCGGCACTGGCCGCGGGCGAAACTCACTTAATTACTGAAAGGCTGACAAAGCTCGACTGGACAGACTCTGCTGACCAGTTCGGTCAATTCGACTTTTCAATCCCTTGTGCTTTTAGTCTATATTTGTTCGAAGCTAGCTTGTACTGTGATTCAGGTAACATTTAGTAATCACATATAAAATTGATTATAAATTTTTAAAAATATACATTTAATATTTTTTGTAGAAGGTATTGAATGTTAAATCTATTTTAGACAATGCATAATTTATATCGAATGCATAATTTATTTTAGAGTAGTATTTTATTCAAAATTTTATGCATATTTTGATGTCAATTTGAAATTACCTTATATACGTATATTTAAAATTTTTTAATATTTTTTAATATTATGTTATGTAAAAATTATTTGTGAAATTTAACTTTGAAATCTAATGTAGTAAAACTACAAAGCATTTAAAACGAACTTCATGTAATTTACAAAGATATAATTCGTATTATAACCCTTGTATAATAATTAATTTCTACATTTATTTGATAATTGCAATTGTTAAATAACTGAAATATTTATATAATTGGACTTGGAAGATGTCACTTGATACTCAAAATGGTTTGCCCACAATTCTCATGAGTTTGTTTCCAATATGTCATAAAAATCTCTACAATATGCTATATTGGGTTGGTAAAAATATTTCCTTCTTTATCGTATCAAATTTGAAATTTCCAACCTGAATAACTCCCGTTTTGTTCAGAATGGCATGTCCAATCGCTGGTTGGAAACGTTCCATCTGCTTGAGTATTTCAGCAACTTTGGGCTCTTCGAGATCCACCAAGCGAAAGGCTGTCATATTCACGCTATTATATTTGAAATCTTCCAGATCAAACGTTTCTATATCCTATAAAAACAAAGGTATTAAAAAAATATGTTTATTTTAAATTAAATTTATATTTAACCGAAGTGTATATTTGAAAAAAGACTTCGCACATTTCTTATTGTCTAACAACACTCAATAAGATTAACAATAATAAATAAGATTGATGAATGAGGATTGATAAAGCATAAAAATGAGAGAGGCTACATCTTGGTGCCTAATAATTATTTTTGTGTGAATGAACAAATGATATGGAGAGAGTTAAAAATTATAAAAATTTACACAAAAATTATGTCTAAAGTTCGTTGGAAATCTCTCATTTTTATGTTCATCACGGTTAATTATACTTTATAAGCATTATAAGCATTAAAATTACTGATGTATACAATTTTAATATTAATAATTTTCCGTTAATTAGATAGGGCGAGCGATAGATCTAAAAGTCAAATTACGATTGAAGACTACGTGACTTATTAGTAATATTCTGCAAGAATTGTAGAAAAGAAATTTTCTGTTTAATCTAGGTCGACTTAGCTTCTGCAAATAGATAGAACTATCGATTTATTCAACATCTTCAAATGATAAAGAATTCGACCGCGGATACGACGGTATTTAAGAAAATGTAACTGGGGTAATTTTTTTCGCGTTCGCGATGTAGTTATGAGGTAAACCGACTAAATTGAGGAAAAATGAGGCGGTCCCAACGATTTTTCTGTCATCGTCGTAATTGCAATCATTATAGCGTAACCAATCTCGACTAGCCTCGCCTGGAAAACTCTCGAGAGAGCATGATTTATAATTATACGGTGATGCATCGTTTGCGACGCGTAGATCGTTAAAGTAAATAACACGACTTCTCCACCGGGTTATTCACCGACAACTGCGCAGCTGCATAACAAGTCGGTCGTAGCAGATAAAGCTCCGTGTTTCCGTTCTTAAGCGGTTTCTTCTTCCGTCCCTTTCGTTACTACTTACTGTTCTTTCTCTTAACCACTTCACTGCGTATCCAATCTACCTTCTTGAATCAGGGCATCGTTTACTGAGGGAGAAAGTTACGTAATATTCTTTAAAAATGATTTATTTAGAACGCGCGGATGTACCTTCTTCTTGTATGAACTTAATGGGAGATTCCCAGGAGGGTATTAAATTTTTCATGAGATTGTATGCAACTGCGAATATTTAAATCGATGTTGGATTAACGTAACAAAGTATATGTCTTTTTATTTCATTAAATTTAATTAATTGAAATATTTTTTAAAATTATGTTTCAAAATTCGCTTTAAAATATACATATATGCACGAAATTATATGATACAATTTGATTAAATATTTTTTATCTCCAATTCTTTCTAAGAAATTAATTAATATCAATATTATATAAAAGATGTATTACCTCCACATTACAGAGAGGTTAGTTAGATTTTCGCAAATATAAACCAATCGGTATTCAATATTCGCTGAAGATGAACTGTGCAAATAACTCTATAGCTTCTGAATACCACATTGTTTCATCGATATAGAGACATATGTACGTACATATATGCTTTTCACAAATACACATGTATTGCATGCCGTTGCCTAATGTAGTACAATCGATATTTGATTAACAATAAACGTGTTCGTGATATGAGTTTCCGTACTATAATCATCTTGTTGCTAATACACGTCGATCTTGGATTAATAAACCTAACTGCCGAAACGTAACAGTTGTGTCAAAATGTTCTGTTTGAACTGTTCATCCGAATGCATCTATATAGTGCTAGGAATTATCTCTCTGTTTCTCGCAATTAGAGATTGATTAATGAGGAATACATCAAATAGGAACATATCAAATAGACCACACCGCAGAAATCATTTCAAAACCGTCACAATTTAACACGTTACTATCATCGATTAATATACCTGTTTGCAGGAAAAGTAACGGTATCGAACAGCGATTCGGTTCCATGTACAAGTCTGTTGTTACGCAAAATTCGAGGGGGACATTTGCGGGGAACATGTCGCGCGCATGCATGTATGCATGCACGGAATGTATGCGTATATACGTGCAAGTGCGAATGCATCAAGCAAGAACGTACAGTTCTCTGTCTCTCAGTGTACATACACGGTCTGTAGCTTGCGTTTGCACGTCGTAACTTCAGCTAGGCCAGCCGCGGGGTTTGTACACGCCGTTAGCTTCATTTAAGATAGAAATTTCCGTTGAATGAGACTACGGATTAGAATTTGGGCTGTGCGGTTCCTCTCAAAAGGCGGAGACGGCGACGATATGTCAAAGAAGAGCGTACCGGACGAGAAGAGAGAAACGCGTGGTGATGCGAGCGAACTTTCAGTGACTATGTCAGAGGATTATCCAATACGTACCGCCTTGCTTACTCGTGGAGATCTAATTCCTATCACCGTTTATGCTCCCTCCTCCTCTCCCTATGAGGTAATACACATAATAAGCTGTACAGAATGTACAAAGAGAAGCGAGGTCGACAGGAGCGCGAGGTATGCCGGTTATGAAGATGATGAATGGTGTACCGCAAAGTAGGAGTTTACAAGCATTCTCATATGTGCGTCTGAAAAGGTACTCTTTCTTATTACTTAAACGATGTTACGCAATATTGTGTACCCGAGGAATGTTGAATGAAATAAATCCTCATCCACTATTATGATTTATTTACAAGGTCCCATTAATAAACAGTTAATTTTCACTGTAATAATTTAATTAGACAAATTCTATTATATTCGATATGCAAGATTTATTAATTATCCATTAATTATCCATTATAATACATTAATGCAATATTTGAACATAAATTGAATTGAGCTTTGAACCGAAATATAATTCTGACTGTAATTATATTAGTATGAGAGTATTGATAAAGCAAGAAAGATTATATTAAGGAAAAATATTATCTAATTCAATCATTCTCACGTAATATTTTTATGCATTCCGCTATTACGATTAAAATTTTGTTGAGAGGATTTTAATATTATTCAGCAAAAATAGTCTAAAAAATAATCTAAAAATCTTAGAATTGTTACACAAAAATTTGACTTGGCCAATGTTACATACACAAACTTAACTTTTGATATGTGCTATTTAAACATAATTTTCTAGATCAAAATTGAACATGAAATTGTACTTACAAAAGTTGTGAACATGTAATGGTATCTGTAGTCATTCATTTGTAGTTGCAATATCTGTAACACACAAATTAAAAAGAAAATTATATATATAGATTACATTTTAATAATGGTTACTTTAAAAAGTTCTTAAAAATTGACAATTTTTTTTACTCTCTAAACTCAAAAATATTACTTAATACATATCATTATGTCACTAAAAATGAATTTCATATTGCCGTATTTTATTTCGAATATTGATTTGAAATACCAATATTTTGACAATATGGTTTAGAATGGTTATCGTGTTAGATACTTTGCACCCACATGTTTTCTGTACATACCATCTTGCGTATATATTGCAGCATGAACATTTGCAAGACAAATATTACGTCGTCTATTGTTATTCTACTACCCAAGGATATTGATATTGCACCCTTTGTAGTCCGATATAATTCGTCGTTTTTCATTCTTCGAGGTAAAGTCATATGTATAGATCGATCGAGCTGAGATGGAAGCGAGTCAGATAAAAGAGGTCTTGCATGGATCTTGTCGTGGAAAAACCTATTCGTGGAAAGGAAAAGCGGATGGGACGACGAAGCGGGCGCACGAGGTTAAAAGGATATACGAGAGCCGTTGCATGAAAGCATGGACGTTTTTTGATTACTCGACCGGTCGAGGGTTATCTCTTGAGGGAAATTCTCGAGGGACGCAACATGCAAATAACGGACTTGCTTCGACCGCATCTGAAGCAAGATTGCTTCTCGGAGTGCCGCTGACAAGGTGGGAAACGAACGGAATCTAATCTCTCTTGCTTCATATATTGAGTATTAATCTTTAAACCGTGAACGAGTTTCTTTATGTTTTTCGGGTCTGGTTACTTATGTGTACTATCTAATGCACAATTGTTTTATTTTTTGTTTTACGTTGGTCTACAATTGAAATAACAATTTGCCTTTTCGTTTATTATAGTGTTTTTCTGTTACACACTGTTATAAAATTATTTTCGTTTAGTTTATACACTTATAATGATTAATTTCGCAGCAAATTTAGTTCTAACTTTAACACCTTTTACGTTAACAATTTATACGAGAACTGCACATAATTACGTTAGATACATTATGCAAGACTAATCGGACGTGACCGTAATTTTATTTTGTATTTATATTGCACAATTAATCGTAAATTAAACGCCGAATCATTTATGCTTTATCGTATCGTATTATCTACACTCCTACAAAAGACAAGGATGATAGTTAAATCTATTAAAATATCGTCACTCCTTTATCGTGACTCTGATTAGTTTTCTTATTAAGTTAATTTTGTAAGAAGCTGCCGTCGTCGAATTAGTAAATAATTTATATAAATGGTCTATTTGGTTATCTATATAATTATCATTGAAATTAATTTTTAAAAAATAAAATGCTGAAGCGCGTTGTAGTGTCTACATAAATTATAATGTAACCTACAATTTTTTTCTGTCTTACTATCTTACTGTATCGATATCTTTGTCATAATAAATTTCGTTATTTTTAGCGACATAATTTACATAACTGAGAAACGAGTCGATAACGTGTGTTTCAATGGTAAACAATCGAGGCGTATATTTCCGGCACGTTGATCACTCGCCCGATTATGCAAATTTTTCTATTTGTAGGCCGTGCACGCAACAACGTTTCCAAAAGTGTTGGGAATTGTGAAAAACATCGAGTGATTTTATCATTTCAAGTGAACGCAAAAATAGCATGCGATTTTCATGAGTTATTTTCACCGTTTTATCACCTGATAATTTGTGCAATTTAATTTCACAATTTGCTGCGTTCCGTCATCTGTTCATGTAAATATTTTAAATAGATGATTAAATATTGCAAAGTTGTTATCATCACATATCTACGAACACGATAGTCTATACAATTTATACGTTTACAATATTGGATATTACACTATAATAAACGAAAAGGCAAATTGTTATTTCAATTGTAGACCAACGTAAAACGAAAAATAAAACAATTGTGCATTAGATAGTACACATAAGTAACCAGACCCGGAAAACATAAATATATATATACGTGCAATAAATAAATTATTACAAAATAATAATGTAAAATATATATTAATAGAAAGAGAGATAAAAAATATGTAAATTATTAAAATTATTGTAAAATATGATAAAAAGGTTTTGCATTTTTAGTATTAATGTATGTATTATTGAGATATTTATTCATTTATTACTTACACAGCATTTGAAAATAATTTATAAAATATCTTGAATAATTTTTAATAGTCTTTTAGACATTTTCATGACATTAATTAATTGCTACCGCGGTTGTATTATATTTTCTATATAACTTATGCTCAAAATAGTTTCTGAAAGTCATTATTGGGTATTATTAAATTATTATTAGACAATTCAAAGGATAGTTTAAATATGAGAAATTTTTTAAATTCAAATTTTCTCTACTTTGCAAAGTGCGCGTATTGTAAGATGCTTTAAGATACTCTTTAAAAACATTTTTTGATACTTTTCTTTCAGCATTTCTATTCTGAATAGAGAGTTAGAAGGCAAGAAATGTTGGTACAGAAGTAAAAACTGCATTGCGCAGTCGCCATTAATCCTAATTGCAAAAGTCTTTTTAATCTCCTAGCACCGAGTCCTTTTGCATGATTCTGGAAAGTTATTTACGAGCTGTGACCCGTGTACAAATCCTCTTCTGCTCTTTTTTCATCCGGTAAACAACTCGAATAGAAATTACATCTGATAAAAATCTAAACCAAATTGAACATACCGGATTTGACGTTCGGCTATGATCCAACTTTTTAAATGGATAAAACACATTAAAGATTCGAGTCAGATTATCTATGCCATGTCTGTTACAGATTGTTATTAAATAAGTTTTGTCAGACATACGAAATAAAATAATTATCAGATTCGACATAATTAATAGTAACCAAATCTGTGTGTTTAGATATTTGATTAAAATGTTATTCTTTTATTTTTTATAAAAATTATTTAATTTGTTTTTGTCTGACATATAAAAAAAGCTTAAACAATTATTGAATTTGATATGTTGAATTTGATATACTCCATCTATATTTGGGTCTTATTCGGTGCAAGCTATTATAAATTCAGAGCAAGCTATTATAAATTCAGCTGAACTAAATTTCTATCTCAGAATTTTTTCCACCAATACGACTGCCGCTTTTCTTATGCATATTATTTTCAATAGGATTCTAACGATATCTAAGAAAAGTTTTATCTAAGAAAAGTTTTGGATAGATATTAAGATAAACCTGTGCACCTAAACTCCATCATATGCTGCTCGCGTCCGTTGCATCGATCCGCATTTTCCGCGCGGATTTCTTTTCCAATTCTTCAAATAAGTGCTAACAGTTCGTGAAAGAACGAAATGAAGGATTTCTCGATAATGGAGTTCCAATATTTCTCCTTTTGTAAAACAAGTCTTTTATTACGCGAGAAGAAACGTTTTATTAACACACATCGGTTCTGTTCATTTCAGATATATTTTCCGACAATTTTAGAATTTACAAAAAAATAAATATACATTTAATTTTTACAAGGAAAAGAAGTGTAGAAAGAGCTATAAAATGATATTATAAGTTGTAACTGTAATAATATAATTCTAATAATAGCAGAAATTTTTTACAATTGTTAGTTGATATTTGACAAGAGAAATGATTAAAATCTAAAATAACGATGCCAGTAAATTTCAAGGATTTATGTTGACACAATTATTGTTTTTCTATTTCGTACTTTATTGAAAAAAATATGTGACGTCTATCCAAATAAAGCAACCTGTCAGATTTATGATGCGCGAAATTAAATGGTGTAAAAAATGGGAAAGCTACATACATATCGTTTCTATTTAAAATGTAGTTTTAACATGATAAAAAATTATTTATAGTATATATATATATAAACACACAGAAATTGTTTCATGACTCACCGCTCGGAAGAATTGTTGCATATGCGCCGGATCTGTGTCAACAATCAACTTGAAGATCTCTTTATGTCTGACCTCCCGCAGGACCTGCCTGTAGGACATAGGACTTGCCTGACGAATGTACATTTCTGTTCTCACAGATGGCGGGGATTTTACGAGATCCTGCAGTTTGAACAATCCTGCAAAATAAAAGATTTTTTTTTGCAGCAAATTGGCTGTTGACTGATACTGAACTTCAGTACTTGTTTTTTTTTAATCTTTAATCCTCATAGCTAAAAAGCATTTAGAGTTACGTCGTGTCAACAAGGGCTCATTTCAAGCCGATTGCCCGTTGCAGATGTTCCAAATACTTATATAAACTTATAACTCACGGATTAACTCGTGTTTTGTTTTTATACCACTTATTAAACAGTATGGAAGAACTTTTTAAGTTAAAACAATGAACAGAAATATTTTAATTATTTTTAAAATCAACAATGTTTTGTTCGTTAATCATTTGAATAATATAATGTAAATAATAGGTTATTATTCTCAGATGTATTGTATATTGTTGGTGAGAAATAATGGGGTAATGCGAAACAATAGTAAATATTTGAGAAAATGTTCTTTATGAAGCGTAATAAATAAATTTTTTTCTGAAATAGAGAAACCCCTTCCATAATCCTTTATTTTACTGTAATCTCACCAACATCTACATTTTTATAAAAATAACATTGGTTATTTTTATGGATACGGATATAAATGTAAGATTAATAAATGTATGACTTTTTGTACGACAGAAATAGATCAACTATAAAACAGGTTCATCGTTTGTCAGCTGTGGCAAAAGAACGATGTGGGGAGAGAAAGTTGTTAATTTGATTTACAAAGAGATTTACGACTAAACTATCAAGATCGTAACTCCGATAGCGAACTTTTCATAACTACTTTTACTGCTTTAAGGGATTTAGCGAAGATGGATCTAAAAGAAGACATCACGACTTTTACAATTTACTTTTATCAAATTGTTCTTGGACTACTTCTTAAGTTGCACTGTCGATTCGAGATTTCTATCGCGTGCACGGAATTCGTTACATACGTATGCAGTTACGTTCTTTGAATTCATTTCCTCGCGTCAAATTCACCGACGTCAGTTAACTTTAATCGGAGTTTGATTGATTTTTATCCTATTTTTCCGTTTTAATTAGAGAAAAAAAGATAAAAAATTTAGCGATATAATGTTTGAATAATTTAATAAAGTACTTCCATTGATTATAGTAATTTATAAAGAAATTAATATAGAACGAGAAATATATTATCACCGAATACTTCTTAATGTATTCGGCACATTAGATGCTTTCAATCTTCAAGCGGGCAAGAGTCTTCTTCTTGACTTTACTCAAGGATACAAATCTGATAAAGTCGCAAGATTCTCGGTGCAATCCCACTTTTCCGTATTTCTAAAAGAGACTTCTTGGACACCTAGGTGCCGCCAACTTTGAGCTCGCTAATTACTCTCCCGTAATGATCGTGACGAATAGAGCGACGGCAAGAAGAGGATCGATAAAACAGCTAAGGGATGACGAAATGGAAGCAGAAGATAAATTTTCTGGCGCGTTAATGAGCGTAGCCTGCAGCTTGGCACTTTGCGCAAAATGTAAAAATGAAATATGGAAAACTTCACTTTTGGAACAAATCGAGCAATTACGGCCGCTTGCATGCTTCTTGGCTTGTATACAAAATGCTTTTATACCCAAGAACTTAATTTCAATGTTAGCTTCTTTGATTAAGTTGGCGTTGATTTTTTTCGGTGCTAAACTAGTTTCTCCTACAATTTTCTGACATTAATAACTTACTTATTATAAGCAATTGAAAGAAAAGCAAATTTTGCAAGTTATTTTTGAAATGTGGAGTTAAATAACAAAATTATTATTTACGCGTATACTGAAATCAAGTTTATTAAATTTATACAAACAACTCCAAGTGAAGAAGCAGAAATATCTCAGATAATAAAGGATTATAATGAAGGTCGAGAATCTCTTAGAGTATCTTATACATATATACATAAAAGCGCCACAAACACCATGCTCGACTAAGAAATGTGTGAAAGGGAAAGTAGAGGAAGATTGCGCAGGGTAGTCTAGTTTACAAAATTAACTTAGTAGATAGCAGTAGCTACACACAGTGTTATATCTGGGAATTTACGACGGCATTGCACGATACGGACAGAAAAGACGGGAAAGAATTCAGGAAAAATGTATACTAGTTTTATTCCCTCATCCTATCATTCTGATGATAACGTTTATGTGCGAGATCTCTCGACTTTATTGAAGTTATAGGCATAACACCAATGCAGATAGAGCAAAATATTCATTTCTGCAAATTCTTAAATGTTATCATATAAAAACGATATATAATTCTATCACGTATGTTTTTATTGTTATTAAAAGATTCAAACTTATAAATTATTGCAAATTGCTTTCAAAGATTGAACGAAAACTTTTAATAAGGAATCTAATTAAAGGAAGGAATTTGTAAAAGAAATATCTGTTTAAGAAATGTCGGTTCGAAAAATTTTTTTTAATTGTCAGAAAAAATTCAAGAATTTCTTTTTTAATAATAAGTAGTAAGATTTCATAATAAGTTTAACAAATTCATACATTCACTTAACTTTTATTAAGAAACAGTGAGTGCAAGTATGAATGAGCAGCTGTGGCTCACTTGCTCCACCGAAATGGTAATTAATTATTCGAAATTAAAGGTGATTTTAGCAGTTCCTCACATCGTGCTATTGAATGTGTATGTGTGTTTTCGGAATCACGCACGTTGGCACGAACGTCTCGCCGTCACGTTAAACCATTCATTATTATTTTACGGCCAAAAACGCCGAAAAACGAAACTTTTCACACTCAGTAAAGTTTTAACGAACTGCGAAACTAGGCGTTTCTCCGGCTATGAATAACTAAATGACAACGCGCGCGATAGAGGAGCCTGCCAAATTTGCAAAGTACTCGAGAGATTTATTCAAAATCTCGCAGCGTTTCTCGTTATATTCCGAAATTCGTCAATTAATCTTATTAAATTACAGCTATTGTTTAAAAATGTACAAATCACCTTCGCTGGAAATCGTGTCATTTCTGACATCATTAACGTCGACGCTACTTAACATTTAATGGCATTTAAGTGAGCGACTATCTTTGCATGTTAAAATTTTAACGAACTCCGTGAGACGGATTTTCTCGACTGATGAATATTTAGGCGATACCAGGCCGCGGGGATGTTACATTTCTTTGAGTGAGCTATAGAGTCGAGACGCTTTCGACGCGCGTCGCTTTTACGACGGGGAATTTTGAAACGCCTTGTCTTACCCCCCTCGTTGTGGATTTATGACAGGCTATAGACATCGAGGGGGTTTGCGCAAAAAAAGCGTACTCTTTCCGTTTCCTCTCATTTTATCGCTAACGTTCTACTTTCGTGCTTCTGTTATACCCCACGTTACATCGTCCAATCAAGAGCGGCAATTTAGAGAAGATAAGGTCGGAGAATTCCTACTTCTTTCCTCGCAAGAACTATAAGAGAAAGTACTCGTTTCGCAAATGTACATACATGGTAGACTTGCGATATCTGTCGATACATATGAACGGCGGCACGCGATTTGAAAATTTTATATAACAATGGCTTTTCGGATATACTATACATATTACATCAATGAGTTGCGGGCGTAAGAAATTCCACTTCTTATTTCCAGATTCTGATAATAATGAATCGTGATGTTCTAAATAATTATGACAATATTAGCGATACTTTTTTATCGAGGCAAATGCTTCTTTCGGGAAAGATGGACATAAATGATAGAGGAGATGCAAGCGATACCTACACATTTTCTCTGTATGAACGGCGATAGTTAAAATATACTAATGCGATTTGAAAAAAATGAAATTGGCGAATGACTTTGGCGTGAGTATTATACGTCAACTCCGTATCGGAATTTCGATAAGTCGTAGATGGTGCCAGCTCGACGGAATGGAAATAGATGCCAAGAGGAGGTACCACGAGGGACCAGGAGGATTAAGTTGACGGCAAAAAGTGGCGAGGGAGCGACAGAGAGCAATCTCGTAAGCGGTCGTCGTCGTCGTCGTTGTCGTCGTCGTCGTCGTCGTCATCGTTGTCGTCGCGAGTTTACGTTGTCGTATATACAATCCGCGTGCGTTACTTCCGCGTGCGAGTGACAGGCCGACATTTTGGACGGCGGCGCAACGGGATTCCACTTCCGGCGCCTGATTCCGACGTTCTATTTGCATAGAGACGCATCACCGACTGCTGCCGCGGAGAGAAACCAAAAATAAAATGAAATAAAATAAAACGCGTATGCGTAATGAACGCGTTGACGGTGCTAACGAGATCGCCTCTTTCGCATATACCCGTGGAGTTTCCGTGTTGTTGCTGTTATACGACGCCCGGTGGTCACGGTAAAATGAGTTCCGTGCGGTCGGAAAATCTCGGATGTCATGTTAGCATTATTCGCACGTTCATGTTTACGGTTCATCATATTCGTTACTTCGTTAAAAACGTTTTTACTGTTCTCGAAGAAATGGCGTATAATGATTTATAACCCCGCAACGTTTAAATCGTCCGCAGTCGATTGTTGTATGCAAATTTAATACATACTTGCATTAGAAAGAGGTACTTATCTTAGTATTGACGAGCTTCCTCTATTAATAAAGTTTACAATTTAGGCGATTATATTCAGGTATTCTTTTCTATTTTTCAAAATACTATTTTTTCTAAGATGCATGGAGCATTTATGAATTTATTCGAAAATTATTGCAGTTTCTCAAGTGTACGTGATATTGTTTCGTACTTACCGTAATCCTCTTCATAGATAATAGCCACTCTTGTCCAATTTAGAAAGGAAATGAGATCCTTGAATGCTTTGTTAAGGTGATCTTGTGCGGGATATAAGTTAATGCTGAACTCCTTGAAAGTAGGCTCGAAATCGACCCGCGCTTCGAGGTGAGGAACGTCCAAGGCTTCACATATACTTTGTATATGAGCACCTAAAAGTGGATCAGATGGCCCGAAGATGCCTTGTACTGATCTGGATAATTGCTTGCAGGCTGCAATGAAAATTAAATAATTCAAGTTATTTAATACGAAAATGTAACTGATATAATATTCTTTATGTTAATCTATGTCAAGTTTTGTGCGTGGATTTTTAATTTAATTAAATGTTAATTAAATCGAAATTTAATTGAGAATTTAGAAACTTATTCAAAGGCCTACTTTTATTGTCATTTACCAAATATTAATCGCGTATATGTGTTTTATAAATTTACACATTTTGCTAAAATTTGTAAATTGCAATAAATGTGAGATCTTTGCAATATTTTAGTGGCGTGTTAAAAAAATTAATATGACAATATTATGATGTTATAAGACGAACGAGGAAGATGTCAATGGAGGCATGAGAGCGTGCTAAAACGGAGATTGGAAAACGGAGACTGGCTCTGACATATCAATTTCATATTTCTAGATGAAGCGCACTTGGAAGCTCTGTATCAGCGAAAGCTGCGGTACATTTACAACACTTTTTAGATTCGCTACTGTTCTCTTATAATTTTGCATAATATTCTGCTATATATTTCAAAACAGAATATTTTAAAAAATATATAATATATACTTGTGTAAAAATATACTTTGAAATGTTTCCTTTATTAAATTCATTAAAAAGTAATAGCATAAAAATCTTAAGAAAAACATTGTATAAGTAAACAAGAATAAATAATAAATAGTAAAAATATAAATTACATATTGGAAATAATCTTTTTTTAACAAATTTTAATTTTGTTGAACTTTAAATATGTATAATGTAAATATGCAAATAAGAATTTTTATTTCTGTCACATTTACCAATTGCACATTTTATTTATTTTTTACTTTTATATAAACATTTATTAAGTTTATTAATCTAAAAAATGGTAATTTTAATTGAAATTCAAACAACTGAAAAAATACAAAGGATTAGTTGCCCGTAACTAATATGTTAATAAATTAAGTTTATAAAAACTCGTTATATTACGTCTCTCGTACATTAATTTATTTTAAAAATTAAAATATGAATATTATAATGGATAAATGGGGTCATATTTGAATAATATGCTTGAAAAATATAACAATCAACATGCGATAATTATTGAATAATTGGAAATAAGTGTCATATACGATTTACGATCTTTCGATATGTTTTTTGTGAGTAGACGAGAAACTGATACATTCCTTTAACGACTCAGTTTTCTTATTTATTATTTTTGAAGGAAAAGCTTTCCGTCTTGTGACTTTATTTTTCTTTGCATCGCAAATTATTCCTGGCACGCTTGTCGGGAAGACTTGGATTGAAGGATGGATAAGTTCTATTTTTGAAGTGCTACTACTACTTCTAAGGATTTTCGTTAAGGCTGAATTTTATCTGTATATTCTGAATTATTCACAAGCGTATCTATTATAAAAATTATATTTTGCGGTTGCATAAATTTTACACATATTGCATTGTATTAACATTTATTTTTACCATTTATTCTCATAATTTTTTTTATTTGTGCACTTTTTGTTTATTTATTTTATGATATTCTTGATATGGGAGGAAGATAAATTCTGTTTAATTTGTGATTTTATTATTTTTTATTTTTAATTATAATTTATTGTTAAATAAAAAATATCTAGTTAATTCGCACAATAATTAATTAAGAAGATAAGTTTAAGACAATAATAGTAAGATATAATAATTCTTACGCAGCAGCAGCGTTGAAATGCTTCGTTGAAATAAATTTGCGGTTTTCTTTGCTACTATCTACTTTCCAAAGTAATATTATATATCCAGTTATAATGAAATCCTTTGAGATAGAATACCAATGATTTTGATTAAATATTCTCAATCGTTCTTTTATAAGAAAATCTACTAGTTACATTTAAACTACAGTTTAAAGATAATGATAATAATTTTATATAATTTATTTTATTTTGTGATTTATTTTTGCATCCAATTAATCTGCTTTTAAGCTTGTTTAATTTGGTAATAAAGAATCTATTGTATACGATTTGAAGTTGCTGCTAGTTTGCCTCAAAATTTTTATTCTTATATTTCAAATAATAAATTTATATAATATATTTTTATATTACTTTTTTATTTCATTAAATTGACTGGATAATTTTTAGAAAGGTGCAAACATATAATGTATCATTTCATGGAATGCACATCTTGTTGCCGTCGTTAGTGAAATTTCTCATCGCATTATACTGTCGTTGATTAAGTTGAACAAGAAGTAAATAAGAATTGTCACCTTGTTACAACAGCGTAGTTTTGTTTAACGAACCGACACTTATCCGTTTTGTAGTAATAAGTGCGACAGTTACCGTATAAAGAACTTCGCCGGAGCTCATGACTTTTATGAGCTCATTTTATAATGCACGGTGCGATCAGCTCTCACAATTTTGCGAATTATCACAATCAAGATGATGATATTACTATATATGATGTTGAAGATACATTTTTCTTTAATTGCTACAGACACTTTGTTGAATTAATAAACACTTTAAACTGATTAGTTTCATTTGAAGTTAACTAAACACAGAGCAACTTTCGTATTCTGTTAATTGTTTGAAAAAAACACGTATTTAAAAGAGAATGAATTTGATTAATTTCGCTATTTTACCTAATTGACCAGAAAAGGGTATTTTTGATTATGTAATACTTTAGTAACAGTCTAAAAGTTTAATTTGCATAAACAAAGTCCTCTGCGTGCTCCTTTTTGTCCATAGAAAATTTAATCTGATTTTAGAAATTTTTAACTCGTATTTGGAGTTTTGAAATGCAAAAACCTATTTAATGCAAATGCCATGTAATTGCGATGCACTTTCTGTGATCACAGCGCGGTTGAAGAATGATCCGGTAAACGTTCTATCTCGTTAGTCTCGTCATTAAAAGTTGCATAAGCAATAGTGTACTAGCATGCTCGGTGTATCGTCGAAACCTTCCGGTAAGGATAAGTTCCGCTATTTCGATTTTTTGGTGGGAGGTTGAATAAATGAAACGTTTGATTGAGCTCAGGGACAAACCTTTATTGCTCGTAGGGGAAAAGCCTTACGGCATAAAAACCCCTCAGTGATTATACGAGTTAGTAATGCTTCGACTACTCGTATCGTTATAACGTTCGTATTATAATTCGTATTATACGCGGGTACGCGGGGCCCCGGTACGCGAGTCAGACTCGCTACACTGCAACTGCGGGATAACCCTGACAGTTGGTGAATTGTCTTATGATAAACGTTCGAAGGTTATATAAATGTATATACTAAAACAATTACACGAATAATCGCACTGACTTTAGACTAAATACGTGACCGTACTAGACGAGATCTCGCACAGAAGTGAGTATCCTTTTCGCTGACCCTACGTAACCCGCTACCCCTACCTTGTAAGGTAGGCGGTCATAGATTCACGGTCATTCGTTGTTTTACACCGTGGGCGGTCACAAGTTGCATCATCTTGTCTAACATCCCCACTTCACGCTACGGGAACTTCTCGCTTGTTCTGGAATTTTCTAAATCTGTTCTACGGAACACTCGGGAAACTTTCTCATGCAGAGATATGCCAGTTTGAGTTCAGGGAATTAAACCAACTGACAATGAGCTGTAAATCTCTTTAAAAAGCTATCGCAAAGTCGTTAGAAGAGTGGAAGAGGGAGATGGACAGGAGGGATAAGGTTGTCTATTAGGATTACGAGCGCAATATGCGAACAAAGTTCCTGCACGCATTATAGTAAACACACTGAAAAATAAAATCCAGCAAAATAATCGCTTCGTTATTTGGTTAGCTGCACGACATTTCTGGTCGTAGCTTTCGTAAACGGAACCTCCCATTAAAGTGTTCCACCTCGGTAGTCCGGGTGCTCCTTAAAGTTATCCAATCAATTTCCCTGGTTTAGATCTCTTCCGATTTCTGTCTTCCTTTGTTTTCTACTTTCACGATGATGTGAGCGAAATTACACCTACGACACAAACTTGAAAGGAAATTTGTGCGAAGTTCCATTTCTGTAGCAGCTCGGGAATTGACAGTATTTTATTTTTGGCGTGATGGAAAATTAATAAAAAACTATACACCCTTTGTCGCCAAGTAACTTACTTTCTATCTCATAACACGAGAGAATGTGAAACAAAATTTGCCGTGTATCCATAGTGTTAGAGAGAAGAAAATTCCTCTCAACAGAGAAAGTATAAACTTTTACTTTAAAACTTCTTGTTATTAACTGTATTCGATAACGCATCAACTTTATGCTTTTAACAACTTGAAATTACATAAAACTATAAATTGAATTTTATTAGCCGTTGCCTTTTCACACTTTTCTGTACTTTTCAACATTAAATACTTGATTGATTCTTCACTTTTATTGAAACAAAGTAAAAACAAAATTAAAATTAAAATAGTAATAAAATATATTTGTTTAATAATTAAAGTAAACATTAACTAAAATGTGAATTTATAATTAAATAAAAATAAGCATTTAGTCAGAGTTGGACTTACTATTATATACTTATATACTGTAATTATTTATATACAATTTTCTAGTTTTTCAAACTCTTAATTATTACCGGTTTTAAAACCTATTTCTAAATTAAAATTGGGGACTGATAATGTGTTACACATTAAAGTAATAATCAGTAATGCTGATGTTAATAAGTATCTTTAAAAACGCTGCAAACAATTTATTGCTAAAAACATTATCCCAATAAAGATTTGAGTCTTATCAATTTAATTTGTGGTATTATTACTTTTCTAGTTTTAGTTTAATACTCCTGCGTTTTAAGGCCGACAATAATCGTTGTACAATTTGAAGAAAATTGTATATAAGTTCACACAGAAACATTAGCGGTAAATCCAGCTTTGATCGAATAAAGCTTATTTCTACTTAGTCGTATATTTATTTACCTTTGTTTGATGTATTTTATCTTAGATTTGCGATACGACAAAGAAAGACAATAAATAATTTCTTCTCATTTTTGTTTCAATATACTGACAATATTGCGCTTTTCTGTAATTGCTCTAATAATCGATTCGCATATGATTCATTCTTCTGATCGTAAGATGTCACAATATATACCTTGTAATCCGTACTTAGATGCTTTCAGAAATTCATAGAGGATTTTCTCGAGTTGAGTGTTTCACCACGAATTCAATTTTCCATCGAGGTTTTATTCTTCGTCTTGGAGAGCTCTGACATAACGGTGCAGAAAATAAAGATTCTTACGTAACAATTTTTTAAAGAATAACAAAAGAAACCCGCGTTGGTTCTCTGAAATGCAACTTTTCTATATTTAATGAAGCTCCCTGTTCCCCCTCTCTCTCGCTTTCCCCGTCGATAAGACTATGTGAGGAGAACTTAATTCCTATTTTATTATTTCCATTTTAATGATTTATAAGTTAAGTTTTCGCATGAAGAAATCGTGGACACAGGAGTAGATAACGTAAACAGTCCGGGCGTCAGCCTAAAAGATTACTTTTAAGCGAAATGCATTACGGCATATTAAGCACGAGTCAACCGAGTTCGCGCGTGTACGCAACATTAAACTCGCGCGGAGATTTCAGAAATGAGAAAATGTATACAGGCATCTATCCCAAGCGGCGTACGCGGGAAATTTATCACGGGGTGAGTCAGTTTTACAAAAGAAAAAGTTGGGAGAGTTGCGCCGTTCGACACGATTCAACCCCGTCCGCGAAAGGGAGCCACAACGGCGAGAACAGCCGGAAGGGAAACGGCGTAATCTTTCCAACCGTGGATATCATTTTAAGTGCGGAGCCGCGGAGGAAAGAAGTACGTGGATTCTCGTTATGCATAATGTGGTTCCATAGGCATATTTATGGCCAAATACCTTTCCCTTGGGAAAACGTAAAAGAGTGTAAATTGCACAATTCCTCCGTGCTTTGAAAGAAAAAAAATTGCTGCGACAAGTATACATCTCTTATTTATACATATACTATTTTAATGTATATTTGGCTGTTTATAGACGAAGTGTCAATTATTTTATTAGCAGAACTTTATGACAAAATTTTAATTATACATTTATTATTTTTTACGTTTGCCTCGCGCGGATACTTCATTTTTATAACCATTTATTGTTCTGTTCTGTAAAAAAAAAAGATGACGAAAGGGTTTTCGAAATATATTTTAGTGAACTTAGAATTCACGGCATAAACACGGATTTGTCGTGACCTCTTTTATCTCACTCGTTCAGCGAGTTAAGAATCTTTGCCGCGCTTCGAGAAGAAAATTTTATGTGCTCCCTGGATAGTTACATGATTTAATGCTTTAATCGTTATGCCATATTCGCATGGTTCGTGTGTATAAGCGTGGCTTTTCGGCTTTCCAGCTTATGCAGAATCTTCTTTACATGAGAAAAATTTTGCCTTGAACAACGATTGCACGTATCTCTGTCAAGCATACTGTCACAAGTTGATATTCAAAGCGATTCTTATTATACTTAAGTACTATCTTAAGATATGTCATAAAAATCAAACATAGAGGTACATCAGTATCTTAAAACACTATTTAACTCTTATTATATTGTGACCGTATTTATTTCTCTCGAACGATAAAACGGCTTTCTGGTAATCGTAAGTTTGTGTAGCATAAATTAAGAGTCGCTGGATTAAACCAAACAAATGGAATCTCTACTACGCGGTGTAGAATTTTGTAAGAAAACACATTTCGAGGAGACATCGCGAATTCATGATCATAACCGGTCGAGCTCGTTGCGTTGAGATTTATCCGCCGCGCTCGCGATTGCGCGAGAGACATTGTTATGGTTTCGGCTCTCGGAGTCGATCCGGTTTCATGTTATTTTACATAAATCTGAAGCTACATCATGTCGCGTGCGACGTCCTCGCGCTGTAATTCACGTTATATAGTCGGGTGCTAACTGAATTGCTGTCGCTAGGCTTCCTGCCAACTTTTAACCTCGCGTGTCAAAAGTGCTCTACTGGCAGAAGATTCACATCATGTTCTAAACGCCAGTCTTTTGATTATTTTAAAATAGGGATTAAATTAATTAATTAGCTTGGCTTTAGTTGATATGATGTCCACTATTCACGACCGCCGGCTGACACGCGCTGACGAAGTTGATTTATGTTTTACACCGTACAAATTGCATGAACTAAATACATTTTTATTATACATTTGTACTTTCCGTACTTAGCGGTGCATATAAAATATGAATTCAGTTTAATTGAAGTATTCTTGTACATATGTTATTTCAAAATTAGTGAATGTTGTGCATTTATTACAAAATAATCATATTACTTATAAACATTTGCAATGTTAATTAAATGCGCATACAAATTTTGTTTCAATGTAGCAAATGGAACCAATTTGTTTTATATAACAATTTAATAAAATTAAACAAAGATAATCTGTACATTTTTCTCATCAAAAATTTTACGGGCACACAAAAAGTGATCTGATACTAGAATTCCTATAGTCAATCTCTATGTATTTTGACGTCCTAAACACGAATCCGGTGTCAGAATTGCGCTCCATCATTCACTTTTTTTAAAATAGCACAAAAAACCGTAATAATTTCGCTGCACATGGAAAATGATGGGTGATGGGACAATTCTAACACCGGATTTGTGTTTCAGCGGCTAAAAATATATAAAGATATCATGATCTGATCCGTGATACAAATCAAATTTTTGAACCATGATGTTTTTATGTATTTTGAGCTGCTGAACACAAATCCGGTGTGAGTATTGCCTCATCACTCATCAGCATGCAGAGCAATTATTGCAATTATTAAGGCTACTTTTTGTATTAAAAAAAAAGAAATGGGTGATGGGACAATTGTGACACCGGATTCGTGTTCAGCACGTCAAAATACACAGAGATTGACTAGTGAGATCTCAGTATTAGACCACTTTTTTGTGTGCTTGTATTATTAATGGATCTTTTCTCTTTTTACTACGCACATGTAATAAAAAAACTATTACTATATTCTAATTGTATTTTAAATTACATTGTTAAAAAAAAATAAAGTGAAGTGATTAAAAAATAAGCATAAGAAGACTGTAAAATATTATAAATAGATCTGTTAAATTTTATTACGTTAAAATTGATAATGTTGCAATTATCAACCCTATTAATTGTAAGTTTGTCACGTTATCAATCATTGTCACCGTCTTCTAAATTATCGTTGTTATGTATCTTGTAAGTGTGATACATGAACAACAATTTAACGCTGTAATAAATTAACTTGTATCATTCTATCTAATTATTACTGTTTTGTGTTTTTCAATTTTATATTAATAATAATTATTTTATGTTAATTTCGAATCTTTACTAGAATTTTGGTTTTAGAACTATTGGAATATGAATCGAATCATATTGAATTAGATGAAATTCTACTCGATTTAGATTTAAATCTAAATTTTTTAAAATTATTTTGAAATATTTTTAAATTACTCAAAAGTTTTGAATACGAATTATATATATATATATATTAACAATGTTACAAAATCATATTTAAAATAATGTTATTATTTAACTAATATAATTTTTTTGTTATATAAAAATCTTATATTGCTAGTTATATATAAGTGTTCAATTTAACTATAATTATGTTATTAATTGAAAGTTATGTTTCAATGATTTTATTCGATTTAATTTGATTATTCGACTTAATTCAATTCAATTTGGCATTAACCTAATTCATATATCTCTAATTCTAACATCATTGATATTTCAGCGTGATATTAAAGTGTAGAATAATAATAATATTAGGTTTTCTTATTTAAACTTATGAAAAAACCATCGTTTGAAAGCACTCAATTTTTATTAGATAACAGATTCATGCCTTACCAATACATTGATATATACTCAAATAAAGATAATACTTGAAAGATACAGGTTTGATTCTCGAGGAAGAAATAATAGATGATTACTTATTCAAATAATATTTAATCCCTTTGGAATAACTGTTCGTTACTTTTAATTATGAAGGCCATATTTTTTTACCTTTTTTGGACGTGCGGAATGAATCGTCTTTAGGCACATATTGGATATCATAAACCAGTGTCGTATTTGCCAAGATAGTCTTGTCCTTGTTGATTTTGTAAATGGCGTATTTGAATGCCAATTCCGATGGACTGTCTTTTTGATCTTCCGTGAAGATCGCTCCTGCAACAATTTAAAGAAATATCTTTCTTAAATATCAAAGTTTTTATATATCACCATATCTGAAATTATGTGTGTGTGTACAATATTACATTAGAAAGTTTGATTAAATATCACTCATTTTAAATAATTACGCTAATAAGATATATTATTTTTGAAAAATTATATATTTATTGAAACGTTATAACGATATATTTATTGAAACAATCCCTCTTTCAGAAAAAACATACAAAAATATCTAAAATATACCGTAAGAACTGTTTGTATATGCTGAAAAACAATTAATAAAATTTACTTAAAACATATATTTTTAATAAAAAATAAAATATTTATAATTAAAAACTAAGATCTTTTTATAATAAATTATAATTGTATATTTTATTAAAGTTTATTATTTTATTTTTTAAAATTACAATTAACTTTTACACATTAAAAATGTTGAAAATAAAAGAAATTGATCAAAGCAGTTCCATTGGTAATTTAATTCTCTTGTAAAAAGATATTTTGTTTCACTTATTTTGATAACTGAATATTAAATTTTAGCACATTCATTAATTACCTGCCATTTTGCCAACGATAAGAGAATATGGAATTTTATTCCAGAATTGCGTTATATGAATTGCGAGAACGGTGTTCCCGGGGGAAAATGCATCTATATCAGAAGTAGGGATGAAACTCGGTAACGCAGACGAATCCGAAAAGAAAATTCCGGCGCCGCTAAAAGAAACTGAATTCGTTGAAAGTTATAACCGAGTTCGTGAACTTCCAATATAACGATCTCTTCCGTATCTGTCGTACATATCTACCTACATATACAACAGGAAGGTACCGCACGATTCTCCCTTAAATTTAATTAATGACTTCACCACGACGTAGCTCACTTCGAACGCGAGTTTTAATTAAATTCGAATAATTACCGCGGCCAAAACCACGCTCGCGGTATCAAAAGTACTTTACCAGCGAAAATGTTCTCTAAACTAAAACGTTGACTCTGTGTCAAAAATAATCAACATTGAAGATTGCACCTATACAATCAACAAAAATCGAAGTAAAATTCAAAATTCATGATTTAGAAGAAAGGTTGGTTAAATTTTCAATTTATTTAATACTAAAGATCTATTGTATATACTATATTTTTTGTTTTCATTTAAAAAATATACTTAAAAGCAGTATACTTGTATAAGAAGCATCAATTGACAACGCGATGATAAAATATATTTTTAATTGCGTATTTAGCTAGAAAGTAATTTATCAATAAATAATTTTCGATCGTCTTTCGTTTCTTTTAGTATAAGAATGACAATAATTAAATGTTTTTTTACTTCTACCAATATATCTAGGATCAAATACCTTAATATTTCCCTATATCAAAAGCTAATATACTAAACATGGTACATACAGAAAATATCATAAAGTTATATTTAATCCTTCCGCTTTCTATTTTGTATCGTGCTTCAAAGGAAATTCTCGAAATGCAAATCTCTCTACTCGTTTAAAAGCAGCTTAAATGAAAGCACTTTACCGCTCAAAAATCACTTAACTAATAAATACACGGTACGTTGGTTCATTATTTTTTACATTGTCATAGTTTTTATGACTCCGATAATTAACTTTGCTTTTAAAAACCTCTTTTGGTCTTTTTTTAATTTATTGAATAAAACTCTTTTCAAAATAATACCGTTTTCTACATCAGCTTTATTGTAACTAATCTATTTTGAAGTAATTCGACTGTTAATCTTCAGACCACTCTTTGTTCAACTTTAATTTTCCAGTTTTATCTCACAGCATGTAGCCGTTGCAACTTTTGAGTTTTTACACAAGATATAATTCCTTCTTTTGCAAAAAAAAGAACAGATATTTTTTATAACAAATCTTAATCATATTGAATTAAAGATATTTTAATAAGTTTATATTTTTATGCCTTGGAAAGATAGTATTTGTTATTTGTAATAATTTGTGTAAAATAAATAATTGTTTGATCGATGTACATGTTATTTACTTAAAATTATGTAAAATTGACAATCTAACTTAAAGTTTTACTTATTAGTTTATTTAACAAATTTTACATAACTAAGTAAGTAATGCACGTTAATCAAACAATTATTTATTTATATGTATTTTAAAAAATCTCTTTCTTATGTGTGTGTGTGTGTGTGTGTGTGTGTGTGTGTGTGTGTGTAGTGTAAAATATTAAATTATGCAAATAACATTTTATTTTGTTAATAATATTTTAGTAATAATTGGTAGAAGTTTCTATAATACTTAACGCATGCAGCGGACATTAATCTGGTCTACCATATCTGATTCTCTCTTCAACTATATTACAACAATTGTGCATACTCAACAGCTACATTGTTCTCTCGGGTGTCGCGGAATACACGATATAGCCTTCATTTTGGTGACGACGATTTTACCGTTAGGAACGCTTAACATGAATGACTCCCTTGGAGATTGTTTTGTTTTAAGTACATTGCTCTGAGAATGCAAAAAGTAGCCATGGCACCATCAGCCGACTGGACGTATTTATCGACCCAATTATCGATTGCTGTGAAATAGTTGTTAGATTGATAAAAGTCTACGTCTTCCTTATCGCGAGGAATGCCTAGAAATGAATCATTGTTGGGCAGTGTACATACACATTATACATGCATACATTGAGACATTTTTCTTTTGTTCTAGATCCCATTCGCATTTAATTAGATTGATTAAAAAAGTAAGAACATTGATATAACAAAAATATTGATAATGTTATATTTTTTATGTATATAATTTTATTTTATATATTGCTCTTTTAATATAGAAAAAAAGAAATGTACATTAAATGTTTCACACAGAAATGTTTCATTAAAAAGTTAAGTTTAAATTGTTCTCTTGCAGCGCACAAAGTTGTTATACTTTAATAGCTAATGATTGTAAATTAATTGTTTAATTGCAATATACTTTGACAATGGATTTATAAAAATTATAAAATTATAAACATAAAAAACAGAATTCAAGATAAATGTATTTTGCAAAGTATTAAATGTTTTCAGACGCAATTGCAACTATTCTCTGCAATTATAACGATTTGATATTTATTAATTTACATTTATTAATGACTTATAAACGTATCAAAGTAATAAGCATTTACCAAAGCAATCTTTCGCACAATTTATTCATAAAAATAGAAAGAGAACAATAAAATAATAATGAATTATTGTTTTATCATGAAATAATTACAAGTAATATTTATTTTTTAATGATACTTACATTTAAATTCTATTTTTTATTTTACTTTAGATTTTATTATTAATTTACACACACACACACACACACACACACACACAAATTTAGGATTAGAAGCCGGAAATAATATACGAAACCTAAATAGTGTTCGCAAAGAAAAATATTTGACGAGAGCTAATTTCTTTTAAAATTTCTTTAAAAAAACAAGGAAAAAATATACAACATTTATTTTATGGTACGTTATATATTTTGTGAAAATGAGAATTCTGGGCTGTAAAGTCAAAATCGGATTAATATTTGGAAATTAAAATTTGTTTCTCTACAAGAAATTGAATTTGTTTTATTAACTCGTCCAATATTTTGAAAAACATACGGTCTTAGTACTTGTTTTCGTAATATATAAAACATTGATATACAAAATAGCCAGCTGTATTGATTGCACGTATATGCAAAATGTTGCTATGTTATCATTAGCGCATCAATATTTAAGCGAGTAGACATCAAGTCTCTCTGTATATTATGTTTTAAAACATGATTATATCTCACGATAATTACAATAAATAATTATTCATCGTGAATTAATTATTGACTTCAAGAGTAATGTGTTACACAATCAACGTAATTGATCTTTTTTTATTCCTCTATATCAAGTAAGTGCATCGGACTTGATAATCTGCAGTATCAAAATAGAAAGAAAAGGAGAAGAAAGGAAAAGAAAACGAAGAAAAAGGGGCTACAAAAAAAGTTTTAGGGAAGGCATCAAATAACAATGTAAAAATCTTGGTATAAATATAATTAGAAGTTACATGTTATTTTTTATTTATTTATTTCGTTGGTTTTTATTCGATTTATTTAGACGATTGAAGAAAAAGAATTGGGAGAACGGGAGAATAACTTTATATAATTTTAAAGTAACTTGCAATTAACAAAAAGACTGATTTAATTTTATAATTATTTTATTAAATATTAACTTAACGAACAAAATACTAAATATAAGATAATGATTGAATATTATTTTTTGTGCATTATGAATAAAATGGATAGTTTGTGGATAGAAATTCAAAGACTCTGTTGAATTATCCCGATTTTAATTATCTCATTTATTCATAGATTAAAATTCCCATTAAAATCTCACAAAAATGCTCGTAACTTTCTGAATTTGTTTGCTTGCGGTGGACTCATTGTAGATGATACATCATATCCTAGGTTGTAATTCAATACACTAGACTCACTAGAGTATATTAAAATTCATACGGACAGAAATATGGAGAAATAAGAAAATACACGCGAGCGCTCAGGCATTGCTCAGACGGTAACGTCTTCAAGCCAAGTGCATCAGGCATGTGGTGATACCAAGCCGCATAATGTTATGTTATTAGCAATGGTGCATGTCGTACGATTTATCGGCTGATTAAGAACCTGGTGTATTTCCAGCAAACGGTTCAGCCCTAAGAGTTCAGTCCTTTGATTGATTAACTAGGATACGTTGCTAGATTGCTCATATTTGTACCCATCCCTCTCAGTCCCTATCCATTCTAAGGTGCATACTATTCTAAAGCTACTATTAATTGCATTTAATCTTACTTTGTCAGAGCTTAGTGGGCGGTTGTGTGTGTATATTACGAGGAGTTGAATCTCATCTTGAATTGTTTAGAACGTTAGACATTGGTAATTGTACTTTCTCTTTCTCTCTAGTAAGAGTTTTTCAAAGAAAAAGAGAACTCTTTCTCTTGTCACGTCTATCTTGCCTTGTAATGATCATTGGTGTAGTACTTGTGTGTCTCACTTGAAGTGATGGGCTAAAGCGTACGATTGAGTCAATTATATTAATAAACATATAATTAAAAGTGAATAAAAAGTTCAACGTACGTAACTTATCTTGTGAAACATTGATTATTTTGAGTGCTGCTTTAATTTGAATCTGTTTGTGTTACAATATCATTATAATTATCATTCCTTGCAAATTTTACTGTTTATTAGAAGAAAATAATTAAATATATATTAAATTATCGTGGAAATATTTGATTTGTTACAGAAATCATCGCCATCAAAAGAAACTCAGAAGGTCCAGAATTTATTCCCTTCTGTAGCGGGGTCTCTGATGTTCAACGAGTCACTTAACTTCTCTTACAAAGGATCGATCTCACAGAACCCGAGAAGCAAGGTACGTTAAGGTCGCTCTTTACTTTGGATAGTTCTTCTTGTACCGGATACTAACCGGCATACCGCTCGGCGGAGGAACTTTGATCTGGTCAAATCGCTGGGTCAGTTGTACTCTTTTGAACACGATGATAACGTAATCATTTTTTACAGATTTGTAAAGATATAGAATATCCATGAATAATATCTTAGATAAATAATAATTAATAATATTTTAAAATTTGTAACGGGCATTAAAGCTATATAATGTCCAATTTTAATTGTTTACTCACTTAATAATAATTACAACAAATTTGAATTATGTTGACTTGTATTATAAAAATTACAAGTGTTAATTTTGTCGATCAATTTTTGCTTGCTGCATTTAATAATGCATATTTTAGATTTTGATTTATCTTTATTTATCTTTACTATTTACTTGTTTATTTGATTGCCGACTTACATTAAAGTTTAACTATTTTTTACATGTTGCAAATATTTCTTTCCTAAATATGCAATATATGTTAATCAAATATTGCATTATAAAAACATTGAAAAACATAATTGATTTATTTATTAACGATTATATTTGACAGAAAGCCAAACACAATCACGAAAGCATAGTTCCCTCGATATTGTACAAAATATAGTATCTTCGATTTAAAAAAAGATATTTTTAAAATATTGATTATATTCTTGTCAGTTAATATTTGATTTTTATAAACATAATATAATATTTGACTTTTAATTTCTATACACATAATTATGATATTATTAGTAATTATTTCGCTCGAGAGATGCGTTGCTAAATTATGTGCTGAAACAAGCGCTTTGCTCGGTTAAGATACTATTAAACTCTATTCAACAGTATTAAATATTCATTATACGGTACTGCTACGAAACATTATCAAAACATGTGTAGCTCGAACAAACTACATAAGTAAAATATTTGAAAAAAGTTAAATAAATATAGTCTAGATAAAATTTTATGTGGATGTATTATCTAGTTTACAATTGTAAAATAATAGAGAATGGATAAAATTATATAATAATAATTTTGACGGGAAACTAAATATATATATATATATATGTGTGTGTATATATATATATGTACATAATTTGGTAATTACGTATTAACTTCATAAACA
Organism: Monomorium pharaonis; assembly: GCF_013373865.1. Taxonomy (NCBI): domain Eukaryota; kingdom Metazoa; phylum Arthropoda; class Insecta; order Hymenoptera; family Formicidae; genus Monomorium; species Monomorium pharaonis. The sequence continues at coordinate 1,594,760 of NC_050474.1, read as the reverse complement.
TAACGAATAGCTTTAGTAATTAAGGGAGATATTTTATTCGTAATTATTAAAGCGACAAATATTCATGTTTGTGTCAATTATTAAACGAATAATCTACGTTTGTTTTTCTCTTATTAATATTCCTTTTATTTGATACGGCGGATCCTCCGTTTATCTTTTTTTTTGTTTATTCACGTGTAATTTACAAAAAAATTAGTTTTATTTTTTGGTTTAATTAATATAAAAGTAATAAAGCAAGTTAGAGGAAACAAACTAAAACACAATTCATAATTATGTGAATCGTTGTAGAGGTGAGACACTTGATGTTATTTCATCTAATGGAACTAATAGTAATAGTATCGGTATTTAATTTAAAACTTCCGCTTTTATAATTGTCTATTTAAGGGTAACATTGTTCCTTTAGAAATTTTAATGTGTGCATTTTAATATTTCTTTGTTTAATAACGAAAATTGCAATCGTTTTAAATATATGCCGTAACGATGGACTAGAATTTTGGTTATACGAAAACTATTTTGAAATTTTATCTTGTACGTACCTACATTAAAAACATTCAACACTGAATAATTTATCGTTCAAATTTACTTGGTAGAAAGTTACAATTTCTAACGTTGTCGCAAACAGCTTATATATATCATTCATCTTAATTATTATAATAAACAAGTTAATTAAATTTTCAATTTTGAGAACTTGGAAACGTCTTCTTATACTCGCCATCTATTTCCCTTTTCACTTAATTATTGTCGTCGCTAAGATTTTCGTTCTTCCGATGAGACTTCTCTGGAAGTTGGCGATGCAGACACCCGTCTGCAGTTTCGTCTATGGTGTAGCTATTATCTTTCGTTATCGCTGCTCATTGATCCGGTGCGGCGAACTTAGTAAACTTCGAATAGCTGTCTACACCCACGTCGATCAGGCAAATCGGTAGAGTGCTAGCATTCACAGAGGGGTGACTTCATCTCTCTCCACCTATTTCCGGTGGCGGGTCGGAGTCAGTTCTGACTGGTGAGGGTGATATGGCGCCTTTCGGTGCGCAGCGAGCACTTGATTAAATTTGTTTGCTCAACATCTCTCTCTTAGCGTGCATTCCGCTCGTGGGTGGAACGCGTAAAGTCAGCTATTAAAACAGACGATGTTGATTTTGTGGTAACAATAAATGCAATGTTCGATTACTTGCACGCTATCGATTTATTTTACGGATTTACTATTTACTGTACTGAGAAAATTGTACGCGACGGAAAACCCAGATAAAAAGGAATTAATAATAATACTTCTGTAATAAGAATAATTTATATTTTAATATGCACATATAAATAGTTAAATTTAATAAATAAGCGATATTTCAATTTAGATTGTCTTTATGTTACGAAAAATGGATAGTGTTTTTATTATTAAATATTTTAAATATATTTTCTAGCTTTTTATGTTATCTATAAAAAATCTTGCAACTTTAAAAAAGTGGTGAAACATAAATTAAGATATACATTTGAATTCTTCCGTAACGAAATTAATTAAACGAGAAACGTAATAAAACATATTCCTATTTTTAACGTTTTTTTATCAATCTTACTATTTCCTTTGCTTATTGAAGCCATTCATGCTACTCAGAATATTACGCGCATAAGTACGAAAGCTCTTCAACTCAAACCCTTCTTCATTCGTAGCTTTTTACAAGACAACAAGAAATTACAGAAGCGTTTGTAACAAATAATGTTTACAGATTTATTTCTTCAGAAAAGTAACTCTTATTGAAATGTAAATACAAATAATCCTGTATCTCAATTGACAATTGAAAGAATTCAACGATTCTTTTACCTTTAAAGTAAATTATCTTTTTTTTTATCAAAGTACCGTATTGTTTTCTGTCCTTATATATTAACTAACGTATAGAAAACAAAACGTAAATAAACAATATAATAATAAGATTATGGTTATAAATTTATAATTAACTTTTTTCAAAAAATTAAGCAATTAATACTATTCTTAATATAAAATTGTTTCAACAAAATATTTCTTTGTTACACTGATAAAATGTTTGTTCGAAATAAATTAAATCAGTATTAAATTATGCAACAGAGTTGAAACAACTAACGATAAATCAACAAGAAAGATATATCAAAACTTTGGGAAATAAAACCATTTGTATAAAAAATCGTGGAAACATTTTTAATCTGATTGTCTAAATATTGTTTATTTATTCATTTGTTATATTTTTATTAATTTTATTGTATATTTTTCAAAAAATTTTCTTTATTCCTTTTCCAATTTTATTATATATTTTTTATTTTTAAATATTGGAAATTTTTTTATTTTAAAATAAATGTAACATAAGAATAGATTGCTCAATTATTAATTCATAACAAAGTTAAAAGTATATGAAACATTTTCTGTTATCCGTCACTGCTCGGAGCGATTCCGAGGTGTATTTATCAATGTTCAGTTGCCGGAGATGAAGCTCAGCGAATACTTCCTGTTCCAAGTTTGGGCAGCTGTATGCTTCCGACCAAACATGTGTGATCGCAATTGATTTTGATCTGAAACACGCAGATTTATCTTTGTCTATTTTTAATAAAAAAAAAGGCTGCCAAATAGGATAGGACTTGACTGCTATAATACTAGACGAGAGAATTAAAGATTATTAATTTTTTAATTTCTCAATTTTTTCTAATAAGTAAATAATCTTTTTGACAACAAACAGCAAGAGTAAATATTCTTAAATAAATAAAAAATAAAAGTTTAATTAAAATCAGAAAAAACTTTTATATTATATATTTGAATTTGATTCCTTAAAATGACAAATTCTTCACATTTTGTAGAATAAAGATCAGTATTTTTAAATTTTCTAAGTACAAAATACAAGCTAATTGTACGAGATCCACAGTTTCCCTGAAATGAGACCGCATTTATTCTCGATTATTTAGTTCGGCACAAAAACGAAACGACTCGGTCACCAATACTGTTCACCGAGACAATACCTTGAGCTTCGAAAATTGGCCATGGTGTATCCATGGAAATAATTCTCTGGGAGAAACCCTTGTATAACGGGAGCTGAATTATCGCAGTCCCGACGTAGCGCCCAGGGGAAATACGGGACGCAACCGGAACCGATAATGTGCGCCCGGTATAAACGCGGGCAGATATCCACGTCGTTTCGTATCGGCGGCCAACCGTCCGCGTACGCGGATTTATCGGCGAATCGACAGGTTATTGTTCGATGGATTAACGACTTACATCGACACGTTATATACGTTGCGAGCGTCTAAATCAGTATTCGTTGCGAACTAATGTAATTTAACCCCGATTTAGATGATGCACGTTATAATCTGGGATCGAATTACTTGGTTATATACAATATTGTATGGACTTTAGAAGTAAATTTCAAAATTTAGCTTCTATAATTACAACGGTATCCGGAGGATGAAACTATTCAATTATGCTCTACATATAAGATATTATATAAGAAATTTGCAATTTTGTTATACAGTTGTATGAAAAAATCGTAACGAAGAAGGCGTCAATGGCGAATGGACTAGCGACCGCGGCGAAATTCAACTATGACAACGTAACTTGGTGATAATCACGAGAAACGTGCTAATTAACGCGCGCGATTACTCCAAGGCGCGCCGGAAAATTGTCAGGTTTCGCATGACTAATGAGCGACTAAGTAGCTCAAGATGATCGCGCGCGGAACTAACCACTCCCGGAGAAGGTAGAAACGAAGCGCAACGGCATAGTGATAAGAAGTTCTCCTCCGTGTTAAACTTGTTAGCCCCCGTTTTCTCAGTGCAATCGCGATTCCCGCCCGTTGGACGGGATTATCGTACCGCGGCAAAACCGCCTACCAAGGTTAATTATTCACATTTATGATGGTTTATTAACGCTTCCGCATGATAACGTCTCGTTGACTTAGGCAACTCCCTGCTTTTTACCGAATAGAAACGAATCTTATTTCAAGCCCGGAGAAAAGATGAAAAAGCACATGCACACGTGCCACGTCCAGGTGACATAAACGTATCAAAGATATTGGATCGTTAAAAACAACTTTTATTAAAATTATTGGTAATAATGCAAAGAATAAGATGTTTTGTATAAACTATTTATTTTATAAAATATCTCATACATAATTAATTTTTCAAAAATTCTACTACAATATTTTTATTTCAAACCAATGAAAAATAATATTGTACAAATAAGTTACATAATTTTACCTTAAAACATTGTAATAACCAGTTCAAGATTATTCTCTATTAAACTTAAATTAATTTTTGTACATATTTGTCTGTTAAAAATAAAGTGAGACATTCCGTATACATATAGTGATAGGTATTATATATAATCATCGTAATTTGGAAGATTAATTTAGCTAATTGCAGAAATCGCTAATTGCGCGATCAAATCACGCGAGATAAGTCCGACCACGTTTTGCGTACAAGAAGGTGCCCGACGCGGCTTGAGTCTAGGAAAAATTTAATCCGGAATTAACTGGGATCTTTATTAGCGACACGTGCAAAGCGACGATAAGATCCCATCCTTCAGTCGTTACGCGACAAAAAGACAACGTCGTACCTTCCGCGATTAGCATTCGCTCAGTGAATGTAGGAAAACGCCATTTCGGCTGCAATTAACATCCCCGCGAGTTTGCGGAACCGGTCCGCGTCCTCCCTCGTACGGACGCTGACAAATTAATACATTTTCTTAAGTTTTCAATGACGCCTCTCCCGGGACTCTTGAGGTGAAAAAAGTCCCCCGAAACTCCTCCGGCCTCTCTTTGTTTCAGACGTGAAGCGACGCGAAGCTCTCCTGAGAGGCAACTTCAATAATTGCGATCGTAACTTATCATTGTCTTTAATTCGACTGCCTTCCTCCTACCTTCGGTTCTTTGGCTCCTCCGCAGGCAAGATTCCGTCCGCGAAACTTTCTTGTTCCTTGATTACGTCCCCGCCTTCTCTTTCCTATCGTGTTTTTGCGCGCGTGCAATTCGCGCGCACCGGAAGCGAAGTGTTCTCCAAATAGAATACAGCGCGTCTCTTTATAGAGATATAATTATTTGTTTGTCCACGGAGTCACGTCGTTGACGTTACATCCCGACTGTTACCACACCAGCCAAGTTATATTACACTTCGCGGATCTCGTTAATCTCTTGCGCTTACGGCTAAAATAGCGGAACGGTTTTCATAGGATCGTAATTAAAACTTTAGTGTCGTGTTGGAGGCACTTGCCTTTTTGAATCATATTCGGGTTTTCAATTACTTTACAATTACGCTTTCCTCTTGACATGCATTGTAACATTTCGAGCCGCCGAGCTCGTTAGCGAAAGTTACGTAACATGGGGGAACCGGAGTTTTGACTGAAATATCTACAAATTTTACTATAAATACAGATACAGATCTAAAAATAATTTTGTTGGACCCTCAAAATTATTATATAGGACGCTCGAGCACTGCTCGTAAAAATTTTTTACGTTTTAACAATCAGTTTGAGTGTTCTACATAATTATTTTGATGGACTAACAGAATTATTTTCTGGTTTGTATCGAGCTAAATGTTTTTCCGTGAACGGAAGTTATTTTTCTTATCTAAAAATTTTTTACAGACTCTCTCACGTACACCGTGCCATAAAAACAGCTATTCTACCTTTATCTTAGGACTACAGATCTCCGAAACTACGACGCGTTTATCGTTTATTCATTCCTTTGGAATTGGCGTTTGGCCGATGACCGATAAAAATGTCCATTTGGAATCTTACGAGCATTTCGCCCGACATTTGTGTCGAATAAGAATCGCCGATGATGTATGCGCCGGCTAAAGCAGTCGTACGTATCAGCTTCACGTACGGAATGCGAATTCCGCTATGTACTATGCACTGAAAGTGCCAGCGCCGCAATATTGGCGCGTCGGTTACGCCGGAAAGGGCGGTCAGCGCGGCGGCGCATCCGTTGAGATTTATACGCGAAATCGTGAATTTGGTTCCGCGAGGATGCTCCGCGGATAATAGTGCATGCATCACGCAGACCGCTGTAACTTTTACAGTGTCATACGTTTATCTTTATCCGATGACGCACACTCCACTTTATGCCGGGTCCGTCGTATCTTTCTATTTCGTCCCGCGCGATTTCAAATCCCTCGATCGCGTATGCAAAGCGAATTCGTTACCTGTGAACATTATTATTGTATTGTACGTATGAATGAATTTCGGAGTTAACTATTTTGCGCTCATATCAGATCCGACTTGGCGGATCGTGCTTGTGATCGAGAACAAAGGCTATAATTATGTAATACAGGCTCTGGCGCCGAAATGAGCGCGTGATTCTAAAACGAGGACGGTCGGTTTGCTCTGCTCGATAATAATAATGGTCATTCTTCGCCCATTTTGTAACGTATCTCCAGGCCGCAAAGTGGTATTTGCACGAGACGCGTTATCTGTGGGCCAAGTACACCGGCTTTATGCTATCGCACCCGCTTTTAGTCACATTCTATCCTCCCTCGCCTCTATGTTTGTACGGCTCGTTTCTACCTAAATGCACCATTACGAAAATGCTGGCTGTTTCGGCTCGCTGTCACGTCGCCGTTCCCTTTCGTATACGTATGCTAAAGGCTTTCAAGAGTTAGGGCCCCAAACACTCAAGATGCATAGCGTGGCATAAGCATAACCAAGGTAGGACCGCTAAACCAATGAACATTCAGCATTAAATTGTAGTATCTATTTACATAAGATACTCATTGATCTAACGAGCTTACGCTACTTACGCTACACTATACATTTTGTGTATTATAATTTCCTCTTAGCGGGCGTATATCTTCCCTTCTGCCTTCCTGTTTGTCGCTAAAAGACGGTCGGTTTTGTACATTGGAAATAACATGATTATCATAATAATTTTGCGCATAATTACGACTCTTCCTCGTGTTTCCCTACGGCCAAATGTACTCCGAGGATACTTTCCGAGCTAATAAGTTTCATTTTCTGTAAATTTCCCTGGATATAGTTCTCTAATTGAAAGACAGCGCGGAAATGATTATCTCTTTACTTGAATTTGATCATCTCTTGATCTTATATCGTATTAAATCTTTTAATGCTATAAATTTGTGTATATTGAAAAAATCCTAGATAAACTTGTGAGATGCATTTTAGTAACGATATTGCTTTAAATATTTGGTTGCTTTAAATAATATAATAATAATAATAATAACAAAACTTTTGATAATAATTATAAATATTTTGTTATAATTACATTATTTTCTTATAATCAACTTTAGTTGAAACTATTTCACGAAGGTTTTGGATAACTTTAACCAAGGCTGAATTATTATAATCAAGCCTTTCTTAGTGTACATTCTGCATATTCTATTTAAAATGTTCTACACGCTTTTTTTATTACTCTATAAGAATTTTATTTTTTTTTTTACGTCTCTTCTATTTATCTCGTATAAAAATTTCGTATTTTTATATGCATTCTCTATTTTATAAATATACGCTGTATCCGTTAATTAATGAGGTCGATAAACTTACTCTTCCCCTTTCGCGTAGTATAACGATATAAGCAAGTCGATAAAAAAAATATTTATTGACAATCGAGAATTAATGCTTAGAAAATTTTCTACATATAATTGCTAATGTGTTATTACTGCATTTTAACTTTTTAATGCATGCGAATCATTATCAATTGCTTCGTTTTGTGTGTAATGAAACAAGCTATTTCTTTTCTATTTCAATAATGTATTTTTATCAAAAGTTAGAAGGGCAAAGAATAACTCTGAGCTATAAAATACGAAATGTGGTCAACGTAAAGTGTTATAAGCTATTTTCTCAAAAAGCGAATACTTTTTTTTGGTATCTTGAAGTTGGTTGAGGCTATTTATAAGACAAATGGGATATCGCTGTCAGAACTTCCGGGTGAATTCCCCTAAGTTTTTTTTCAATAGGATGATATAAATTTCCTGCTCCCTATATCATATAAGCAATACATAAAGTACATAAAACTTTTATATATATAGCGACAGTTTGTATAATGCGGTACGATGTATTACATATACATACGTGTCTAACTAATGTAAGACAACGCGCATTTTATTTTGCTAGCAGCAAAGGAAGCAAATTCTTTTTTACCTTTCGCTATTCACGCGCAATGATAGAGATCGAATGTCGGACCGTAAAGTGTTATCAGGCAAAGATAGAGGAAACAAAGAGGCGCAACTATGGATGCAGTACGCACAGCGGCGTGATGCAAAGTGAAATAAGACAAAAGCGGAGAGAGCCGCAGCCATATGCTATATATAAAATACCATTTTATCGGTTTTCATGATCCCGTCCCCCGCGCTCTTTTGGAATTCATACTTGCATTCCCCGTCGGATTTCCTTGATCCTTCCTTCTTCCGCATCCGTGACGCCAAGAAACTTAAATTTCCGTTTACCTTCTCTTGCCACGGTTCGGATCCTTTGCGTTTGAGGAATCCCTTTCGCGCTTCATGCGCGTGCCTCTCATATCTGACACGTGGCACGTGGTGAAGGGGCACGTATTTTCAACGCGCTTTCCACCTTTACCGTAGGATTATTGCACAAGTTCGACCGGCAAGAACTCGCGAACTCGAAAACTTCCAAATTTTGAGAACGTAATGTGCAAAAGCTCACGAATCTAAGATTCTTGGGCAACATACAGAGCGAGAGTACAGAAAAAGAAAACGCGATAAACTTAAAGTTTTTAGAAAAACGAGTCAGAATTTATATGTAAAGATACTAAAATTCTTGTGAAATTTACGAAAACGACAATGTAACCTGACAACTACGTTGTTTAATTTATTAAAATAATTAGTATCAATACTATAACATAGCTATAAATTATATAAATAAAATTTTGCAAAAGCAATGTTCTTACATTTATTTATATTATATATTTTATGTTTATTTTGATAATTATTTCATCTAGTTCTGTATAAAAATATCGAGTTTTGCAATATTAATCTAAGATAAAATCTCTGATAAAAAAATTTACGATGCAAATATGTACGAAGCACTTTTGGTAGAGATATAACAATGTTACAAATGCATGTGCATATGGCAAAATATGGAAAGTACTAAAATAAAATGTATTAGTTTTGTAAACAAAATGGTTTATTTCAAAGAATTGTAAAACAGAATTCTCGTCTGTCCATTTTAACTGAAAATAGATTTTTTAATTTTATAACATTTACACACACACACACACACACACACACACTTGTTGCGGATATATAATCTTCTTTGATCGAACGCAAATAGAACGCAATATTAAAAAATTCTGTTATTTCTATAAAATAAACATTATACAAAATAAACGCAATTATTATACATAATTAATACTTTATTATTTCTATGTAATTTAATGTACTGTCGATATGAATTACATAGATGAATGTAATCTAAATTTTTCTCAATTTTATTTAACTTATTTCAAGGAAAGTAATTTTGTGCATTTGATTCAATCCGTACTCTCAGATGACTTGTGACAATTTTCCGTTTCTTTGAATGCTTTCACTTCGTTTTTGTCTGCAACTTGTCATTGAAAACAGATAAAATTGAGAGAGAGAGAGAGAGAAAAAACAAGAGGGTAATAATTTACTGATTGCTACAGAGCTTCAAAAGATCTCGCCTAAAGTTATCTTTTATTTTCAGACTAATAAGCAAACTCGGTGTTCTCTAGAATGTTTAATAGGTGTAAGAAGTAAAAAGAAAGAAAATGTAATTTAAATAAATTATGGCTTTAGTAAATAATTTTGTACAATATAAAATCTTGGAAATTTTAAAGAAAATTAGAAAATTATCTTAGAATAAAAATTTTTTAAGTATCAAAATATTTAGAAAAAAAGTTTATAAAATATGTGTAACACAGAGGTATAATGTTCTTTAGAGATTATTTTATATAAACATATGCATAGTGACGTGCCTGATAAAATGGTGTCAATAATAAAGGTCAGCATTCATTAGTGATTCATTAGCATTCAGTATGACATAACGCACCACTGATGCGATCAGTCAATTGCACATCATTATAGCATGTACCAATTTGTGTAATGATATGGGGAATCGCGTAATGAGTAGCATTTCTGTTAAAGTTCTTCGGTTCGATTTTCCACGACTCTACGCACGGTATCGTGAGTTTCATTGGCATGGCAGAATTTCGTTTCATGATGAGAATTCTCGCTTTTGATCAAACAGACTATTAGAAATTGCTTTTATACATTACAGATAATATCTGTTTGTAGAAGTAAATGAACGATTTGTATATAATATAATATTCAATAATATAAGTACAACTATATAGTAAAATATCTATTGTTTATTATTACACATTGAATAATTATTTATAGCAAAAGAATAATATACATAAAAAATTACATAATAGTGCATAAATAAAAAAATTATAATCAAAAAACATAACTTATGTATTTATTGTGTACATTGAAATAAAAAATGTGATTCTACATGCAGCTTTGTAAACAATTTTGTTTCGTATAACGACTTAAAAATTGATTACTTTGAAGTACTTTCATATTTTTCCCGACGTATATTTAGAAACTAAAGTAAGAGTAATGTGTACAAATATTTCGCGTACATTTTAGAAATAACCAAGTGAAATAACTGCATATTTTACTGTTTCAAGGAATGAATGCGTATTATATTATTTTGGTGAAAAGAGAAAGAGGAAAAAATGTGTCCCACTTTCAATTATTTTAAATGTTATGTTTATTTATGATTTTATATTTATTCAATTTAGAATTCGAAAATGTACGATAATATTTGTAAAGATTAAATTAATTTTTCTTCCTTGAATATTTGTGTAACAATTGACAATATATTTTATTATCATTTTACAGTACGAAAAATGTATCTCAGAGAATTTAATTATCCTTTTTTAATATTTATTTACTTTGAAATGTTAAATTGTGTGATTTTTTGTAAAAATTGAATTTTTCTTCTCTTCCTCAAATGTTCACTAGTTGAAAATAATTTTCAATACTTTGAAAATAGAAATAAATTTCACAAAGTGAAATATGACTAAATATGACATAGTAATATTATCTCAATAAAAAAATTAGACTAATTCATAAAATAAAATTTATGGAAAAAAGCGCATACCCATAAAAATAATCGAGAGACCTTGAATATTACAGGTATTAGAACTTTTAAAAAATTAATTTAAATTAAATACAATGTTCTAAAATAGATTAAAATTGTGTAAAAAAAGATAAGATAAATCAAGAATATTTACAAAACGTGGATATATGTTAATGAAATTGATACTATGGTACAGTCGGGCGTTTTACACGACTTCGACAACGTCGTATCGATTGGAAATGAACCGTCCAAGCTTTGTAGGAAATCCGTCAAATTTTTTTTTTAGTCCACGTGATGACCGGAATACTCTCAAACGGAGTAAGTTAGAACTTTGATAGTCAAGCACTCGCGTAGCTCCGGGAGCGCACGTCAGGCGAATTGTCTGCAAAACGAGAATGTAAGGATCGTTCTCGTTTCGTGCGCTCGCCCCATTCTCGCCCCGCTTTCTCGCACGGCTTTAAGGGACACGAGAAATACGGGCGACTCCGGGATCCCCTGGCTTAGTATAATCGCGAAAATGGAGCGCCGTGTTCGCGCGATATTTCTTTCCTTTTCCTCTCTTTCTCTGCCACGAGCCGACCCCGCATACGAGACGATTCGCTACGGTCTCGCTGACGTGTACGCCATCCGCGTCTCCATTTCGGAAATTTAGAATTACAAAGACGATGACGGCGACGGCGACGACGACGACGACGACACATGTGTGACTCGTGCAGTTCGTTCACACGATTGAACGCGTAGCTAGGTAGAAGGCATAGCTGTTCTAGAAGAATCTCCTAATGTTTCGGCCAACGTGTACTGCACGAGTTGCATACGCAATCGCGTGATTTCCATTCTTGAGAATTACGATTGTTGAGAGATTTTTCGACTAATGATGATTAAAAGATTTGAATTGTGCAACCTGTTTGCATAAATGATATTAGTAAAATTATATTTGAGCACATCTAATCAGAATACCATTTACCTGTTTTATATTATTTCGCATTTAATTTTAATGCATATAAAGTGAATAATATAGTATTATTCACTGAGTTTAATTTTGTAGTAACGCATATAATTTAGAGCGCGTAATGAAGTCATTAAATGAAACATACCGCGTGTAATTCGACGTGCACGCTTGCAGTTCTGTTGTTCGATTACGTTATACATTTTCAATGTCACTGGAAACGCATTGATGTATGATTTAATCCATTTGATGGAAGGTGCATAATTTGCACGAAAAATTTACAGTATAAAATGATAAAGCCAGGGAAATAATATGCACGCGAATTCTCAACGAGGGAATTTTTCGATAATCGACTTAAATCGGTTTTAGCCGTGAAATATGTTGTATTTTTTTTCGCAAGTTACGAAGAATGATCGAATGACGTCCATTGTGCGGTCTGCATAATTTCTTCTGTGCGAGCATTGTCGTCAAAGCGAATCGAGTCACCTCCACGCCGATCAGCATATACTGATATTTGCATGTGGTGTGTCATCGCACCGATTCATGCTGAATCAAATTCGCTACGCTGCTTGCCGTTCGCGTAATTACGCAAGAAATTATGTAGCGCTTGTTTACCACGCGCGACAAAAACGCACGTAAAAACTGTAAACCTGAACAAGCCATCGCGAAAACGTTCGCAAAACACATTAATTGCACACAAGTAATTTTTAATTTAACATTTTCCGGTGGCTCGGCGCTCGGATAAATCCACGCTCGAACGTTGATAGATACGGCGAATTCGCGCGTGGAATTGCATGCAGCTCCCATCGCAGTGGAAACTACCTAGTAGTAGGGTCAGACACGAGTGAAGCCGGGGAAGCCTTTCATCGGCGCGATTAGTTAAGTCGACGTTCACCTACGTGAAGCGCTCCACGGAATCGAAGCTTTCAGTGGTACGACTCGAATTTCCGTTCCGGCGAAACGTGACTCGTTATTTTTGCCCGACGAAATATTGCACCACTTGTGCGATACGCCGAATATCGTGTTACAGTTGTCAGCGATGTCTCTTTCTCTTTCTCTCTTTTTCTCTCTCTCTCTTTCTCTCGTTTGCAAGACCATGTCGAGAAAGAGGGATATAACCAATATGCTTATTAACAGCAGCAGAACCGTACTGCATTTAATTACGGTATTAATCGTGTGCACAGTTAAATCAATCTGAATTGGTAAATGAAAGATATCGTGAATAATTCGTACATCGTAATAATATTAATCTGCTTTTCTGCACATATGCTTTTTCCTCTTGGCAACGATAAATTCACGTCAGTAAAAACGGAGGAATGGCGAAAATACGAGGAAAAAAACGAAATAGGTCGTTATCGTGTTCAAAGATTCGCCTCACTGTATATCGCTATAGGCGAATAGCGCGTGCACGTGGAATAATGCATGAGACGGAAACAAACGATCGAAGTCCGAACACGCGTTGCGGAAGAACACTTGCACAAGTGAGCAAGTAGTCCATCAAATGTTTCAGTATGCAGTTTAATGTACATGAATATACGCGGACGCCATGCTGTGCAATTTTTTTTGCTTATGTTTTTAATAAAATAAATGATAATAACGCGCACACTAAAAAGATTATAATCATAAAATACACAAGAAGACAATTTTTATAACATTTTTTGTTCAAAACGTAAATGCACATTTTAATCTTACGAAATATTGAAAGATAGATTTAGTTCAGTGCTGTTTGCTATCATCTTCAACATATGTATGTTGGATACGAGAAAAATGTTTTTATTTGATTTTATTTTGCACAAATGTTAGTGTCGTGGTTCTGAAATACCTATAGCCAGCTGCAATAAATATTTCGTCTGTTTTTTCATAGCGAACATTCAAGCACCTGTCTCGGACAGTTACCGAGAGCGAACGCTGCACTCTGGTCCAGTTATCCTTTATCTAAAAATATCTCTGCATTATAACTGTAAATCTATCTTCGCCTCTCTCACACGTGCAATTTAATTTCTCTGCGTGATTGCATGTGGCAATACCCAAGATTATAAAGATTATTTGTGTATATATAAAAATTTTTAAACAATTAAGAAATACTTTTTTTCTTTTATAAATTTATTCCACTTTCTCGTATAGCTTATTTACAATCTTTTTTACAGCAGAGAACAAAATGTAGAAATGTTTTCCTCTTTTATTTCAATTTATTTTTTTCTATAAATAGTACAATCTTACAAAATTTGTTCTTCGTTTCAGTTCTTCTCGTAAAGTATAGGGCATTTCACCTAAAGATTTCTTCAAAATCTTTAGAATCAGGTTTCCCGAACGTTGAGATTTCTCTAAACGATACCGACCTGACTTCGTACTCACGTGCAGATGTACCATGGTCCATTCGTACGCAAAGTCGTACAAGATGCGCGGAGTTACTTGAAGTAACTCGCATTACGAGACCGCACTCTCGAGAGTATTCTCTCCAAGTCCGGTCGGTTTCGTATGTAACGGTAACGTACGAACCACCCCGACATATCCTGGTATGCGTCTTAGGAATTTAAGCCGATGGAAACGTTGAGGGTCCGTGCAACAAGAGCAGCTGTCAGTTGCAGTTGCGGGCGGCAGGTCGGACAGGCTCGAAGTGCATTCGAATTCCGAATGCAGCTGTGAAGACGCTGAGTGGAAGGGTCGGGTCGCCGAAACGGCCCCTTTGCCAATTTGCGTTCTCGAGAACGCGTCCTTGTTGGATCGCGTTGGTTCAAGCCCCCTTGGTCGCGTAAATGGATATAGAAAGTGAGAGAATATAGTAGACATTTAGTCGACGCTAGTCGGACCACATCGATTATGCGCCACTGTCTCGACCACGTCTCGAAACTGTTCTAGACATTATTATTCTAGAGTGTTCATTTATTTGTCGATTTTCTTTGCAATTGCATATTGCATAAGTATGAAACAGTTGATCAACATAATAAAATGGAAATAATGGTTCTATTGTCAAATTCATTCTTTAAAAATTTTTTAATCACACTTTTACTGTAATTACATGAAACACCTGAGTCATTAATTGATTCTATTTTTTTATCAATTCGGTATTGGTCTAAATTTATACACATTTGTATTATCTCTATACATTGTTTTTTGTTTGACTGTGCTTGGTCGATTTATTAATAAACATCAAAAAGCGTAAACGCAATTGAATTTTCCATTTCCGTTCGCTGGCACATTGGTAGCTCTACGAATTGATGTGTTCCACTAGTTGTTATTTTGTAAAGACACGAAATGCAAACAAAAGGGCTTGAGCGGCAAACTAAATAAACATTCACATACGTATGCACGCACGCACGTGATCGCAAATACTTTTGAGATATATATTTTACAAAAGGGATTTTTGACAATAATATAGAACAAAAGAGGAAAAAATGTAGTAATTGTAAAACATAATCTAAAAAATAATTTAGAACTGTCATATAAAAAAAAATAAAAAAACTTAAATTAATAAACAATCGGTTATTTATTTGCAAAAATAATAGTAATAGATAAAAGAATAGATGAAAAAATTTCTTTGATAGATTAAAAATAAGAATTTCCGGATCTAGTATATCCTTTGTTACGTGCATCCTATTATCTTTTAATGAGAGGATTGGTGATTGAATTCAAAATGATCTTTTCCACACGATGGATAATCTCTTGACGAGAAATTACGTTATCGTCGTACTTTCATCGCCAATGCCCAAAAGCTTATTTCAGAGATTTTGAGAAGGATTTAATGCAATTTTGCTCCACCGCTATTTCGAGCTAGCTCGTTTCGTGCCCAAATGTCCTGTGTTTTCGCTGTATGCTTCTTTGTCCGTGACGTCAAATGACATTTATGTAAATTATAGCAATATTGTCGAGGAAATTTTAAATTAAATTTTACGAACGCACATTTGAACAAGGAAATCGCATTTACTCTATATGCAAATATTACTTTTTTACTGTCTCAATTTTAGATATCAAAAAATTGCATTTATTATTTATTTCAGAAGTATTATGAGTTTGCATTATGCATGCATTCATCGATAATACCTCTGATATCACGTGTATGGCGTATTGTCATGGGAACATTTTCATTTATGTTAGTAATTGAAACAGATTGTAATTATTAATTATGATCTTACTGATCACATATTTACCGCCATTATTATGATACGTTATTACTGCACAATGTTGCACATGTGCACATTTCAAATATGATAAGCGTATCGCTTTACTTTGTGGATTCTGTTTAGCTCTTTGACTTTCAAAATGCCAGTAGCCATAATTTGCATAATTGTCTAAGCGACTATTTCCTTTAAAATAATTTTATTATGCAAAGAATATTTTACACTCAATGCAATAAAAAATTAATTTATAGTACGATTACTTCTCTCTCTCTCTCTCTCTCTCTCTCTCTTTTTACAGCGGCCTTATGTCAATTGTTACTAGTCACGAATGTATTATATTAATTCCCTACGGAAGTCCGTGCCAAAGTCTTGCCATTCATTGCACATTCGTTTATTGCGCCAACTACTGACAAGATGAAAAAGAGCATGGAAAGTGGAATCAGGTCACGCGAGCTTGCGATAACGCGCGTCGGAAGTCACTCGAGTATCAGATTCTGAAGTTTTGTATTCATTGTCGGCGCGATATTTGCTATCAACGCTGACCGCCTCGGAATCGTGCATAGGTGTCTCGCGTTGCAAGCCATGAGTCGAAAGCGAAATTACAACTGAAAATGCCACGTAGATGGTATCAGTTATGATCCGCACTGAATAATGCACACGACAAGGGAAAGAGGGAAAGAAAGAAAGAGAGAGGGTTACTTGCGGACGAGTTTGACGGAATCAGCGATCATTTCCGGAACGATTTGACCGCACTGGAAGGCTACGTAAACGTGCAAGAATGCGACTTTATTTTAAAACTGACTTAGTTTTATAGGCTCGTTTACCACGCCTTCACCGAGAAACACGACCATCTCATCCCTTGGAGCTTAAGTAGTAGGTGTCCGCTGCCGTGATATGTCCGGGATTTCCTTGGGGGATTTCCGAACCTGCCGCTCTCTCACTTAGCTTTTCTTAGAACCTAGGTGCAATCAAGGTGTTACAAGAGTACACCGCTAGAAGCTTCGAAGATCCCAAAGGAACGTTTATAATTCTCGTATAAGAGGCGATTTCATTTAACACTAGGGATATTTTATGAAATATTTAAAACAGAATTAAAAGAAGAGAATATATATATTATATATGTGGATATATTATAATTTTCCTTTTATTTAATATTAACTTTATTATTATTAATATTAGTTGATCACGTATTAAGCAATAACAATTGCAAATGGTACGTTTGTAGAGAATTTATCTTTTTACATTTAGTAATATAAAAAAATATATAAATTTGCATAATTTTGATTAAAATTAATTTGCTATATGTAATAGTATATAGAGTTATATTGAATTCTCTTAATCCCTAGAATTTTAGAATATCTAGGAGTATAAAAAAATAATAGAAAGCAAAATTTACATTACAGCATATAAATGAGATTATTATTACTTGAAAATGAAATTGATCTCCTGATAGATAGAGTTCATTTCTGTTCTACGTCTATCGTTTCATATCTGCTATTACTAGGATGATTGATCCGCACAGTTATTTGTGTTGTAGCAGACTCATAGTCCGAGTTCAATGCACTGGAGATTTATAAATCATATTGATTCATATGCAAATCGTTTTTGTAAACGATAATATAATAATTGTAAAATTATTATTTTTAAAAAATTATAGAAATAGAAGTTATAATTTAACTTTAAGAATAATATAAAAAAACAAGATCCATATTCTAATGGAAAAAGTAGGCTAATAAAAGCTAAAACTTTTGTAATATTTACTTTGTTGTGCAAAATGATACGTGCATCATATCAATATTTTGCTATTTACTTTTATTTTTTATTATTTAATTGTTATATATACGTATATGTACAAATATGTGTGTCCATGAATAATCCTATCCATTTCAACGGTAAACATTTGATTACTTGATGATCGCTTCAATATTTGTCAGAGAGATTCCTGACTTTGGTAAATCGATCGATAACATGAAGATGTTAATTTATAGATGTTAATTAAACACTCGGAAAACTGCAAATACAGTTCATTTTTCTTTCAACCTTTTTCTCTCTACTATAATGGGCTATTTGCATTTCACATGCAAACATAATTCAATTTATAAACGCAAAGTTTAAACTCTACTTGAAAAATTGTGTAATTTTACATTATCTACTTTGCACGGAGATAGAATGAAATAAAACTTGTGAAAATAATACTTAATGTAGAAAAAACGTAATAATACGGAACTGTTACGTGATCAAATACAATTACAATTTTTAATACGATAATACTGAATTTTAATGAAGTAAATAAAACATGATTTATGTTCTTAGAATAAAAATGTACTACATATTCTATTTTACATATTTTGCTTTATTAATATATATCAAAGAATTAAACGTATGTTTATCTTTTTTTAAGACATTTAAAAAATCTCGATTTTATATTTTTAGACGATAAGAAATTTTGTATTAGTCATATCGAATTGCTTAAAAATGCTTTCGGCGAATGACGTTACTTGTCGGATAAGTTTGGGTCTAGAGTCTTAAAAAGACTTCCTTACGTCAAGGAAATGTGCATGGCAAAGGTTCAACGCATTTACAATATTTACAAAAGGCGAAATAACAATCTTACATATGTGCAACGTAAAAAGATTCCAGTCAGTTGGATTATAACAATCTCTTATTTTTTTACCTCTAAAGCAAACGGTTATTAACTTCATAGGACGTAGCATCTTTATTTCGCGCGGAAATAATGAAAAATCTTTCGTTAAATTTTTGGAATTTCGGCATTCTTTATCAATCGTGACTTCCGCCGAGTTACAATGCTCTAAAGGTGTCGGCGCGCTGGACCTATCGATACAATTTAATTAACGGAATGGCGATGTTCCAGCAAGGAGTTAATTTCGAGTTCGAATACGCTAAGCCGCCGTTGGTAGTTTACCGTTTTGGCTGCCTGGCCAATTAAGCACGTGATCTGCATTTTCTTCATATCTACGGATACCCAATCGCCGCATCGGCCACGCGAATGTCCCGAGAGTTCAATAATGAAATAAACATGGACACTGTACACAACAGGTAATTTAATTCTACATGTGTTTGACCACGTGTTAGTTCGCACTGACGACCAATGTCGATAAATTGACTATAAAGCGTACTATGGCAAGGTAAAATAATGTCATCCAGGCTTGTTCTCGACGTGCAAATTGAAACATTATACGGTTATAATCGCGCGATTAGAATAACGCGACGTAATACACGTGCGCAACAATTATTCGCTCATTTGTGCGTTTAAATTATTGATCCTCGCTCGAATAAAACATATCAGGCTCCATTGCATCGACGTTGCTTGCACATCACTCCAGTTTTAAGTAAATTTTCGCAGAAGTTTAAATATTTATTTTGCTTCAGTATATCTGCTGGAACAAAAGCCATTGTTTCTGAGTGTACTCAGAAATAGCGTAGAAATTGAGTTCTTTTAAATCGTATTCTGTCCTCTTTTACTTTATACAATACTCCGTCTGAACGAAAGATCAGATCGCTTTAAAATTATAATTTATCTCCTCGGAGGTGTCGAGAAATTTCGGCTTTGACATAATACGTCTTTATTCCGTTACGAGAAAAGGAACCTTTCACCATAGACCGCGAAACGAAACGTCACATTTGCCCACGTTATACGGACAGACACGAGCCGCAGCTGACGTTGCATATAGTATAAAGAGTGTCATGTAACGCTTTAAACGCTCACGTAGCACTCGACGAGCGACACCGATATCGTTAACCTTTGGTAACTCTGGCCTGACTTTAATGTAACTTGATAACTTCTAACGTATTTTGTTAGCGGTGGGATCGACACAATTTGCGAGTCCTCATCGATATTGCGAAAGGGCAGTAAATGCAATTTTTTAACGTGATGTTGCCAAAAGTCTCGTAGAAAATTTACACACGTATGATTTTCTGTATAACATATTTTAAGAAATGATAATTTCTTCATGAGTGCTTTCTCGCAAAATCCCGCGAAGCCGAGAAGAGAGCTCGATGATCCCTATGTTCGTAGTTGAGAGTGTCGTACAATCTTCGATCTCGTGAGTAGACGGTTACTTAATATCGGAGTAACGGCTCCACGGACGACGGCGGTACGAGCTCGGATATACTCGGTATTCATATGCAACGATCCGTGCACGCCTATCTAACGGTGCATAACCCATTGGTGACGCTGATCAATGCAATCACGGCGGCACTGGCTGTGTTTGCGAAACGCACACCGTCTCTAACTATCTATACTTATCCGTATGTAATTATCCAGGCTACTGCCTCCTGCTCGAGTACCTTGGATACGTCGTGGATTTATCTATCGTGTACGTGAGATGTCACGTTGGGGAAGAACGTGAGATCTGCGACGATCCCCAGTTCTCATGACACCGCGGAAATTCTCGATTAACGATATGTCCGTTTGGCATCTCAAAGAAACTGCTAATTCACGATTCGGATTGCATACGCCTCGGAAGATCGATTCTGAGAGAAGCGTATGGTGATGCAAATTTAAGTACATATAAGAATAGAGTATTATGATATCTCAGCCGAGTGTATTAATTATCATCTGGATCATCGAAAGATAAATACGCAAACCGTAAGGAAAATATTTTGAAATTAACGTTCAAAATTAGTGACTAGTAAAATTAGTAACTAAAATATAATGCAGTTTGTTATTTTGAACTGCAAAGAAACAGTCGATTAATATTCTTTATGCTCGATGAAATAGTAAAATCTAGAAATGTCTTACATATCTACTTGATCGAGATAAATAGAGAAATTATTGATATTTTTCGAAGCACTTTTCAAACTTTTTGAGGAAAAGAAATGAAAAGAAAAAATAACAAATTGTATATTTATATTTGATTAGAACATAACCGCAAGTATTTTAGTGAAACGTGTCGTTGCCAAATATAACTTCCGAAATATCCCAAGAGATACAAGAGTAAAGTGAACATGTGAGAAAAGTGAACCGCTGTCGCTGCCACAATTTTCTGCATAATAGTTTCTCTTCTTATACATCAATTTCTTTTTTTTTCGAGAATTTGTGAATAATTTTATTCTTTTTCTGCGAATGAGATACGAAAATAAAATAGAAAGTAAGAATATTATATAATAGCGATATATGTTGTGAGTAAACCAGCAAATTATACTGAATTAATCGCACACATCGGGACAATGATACTCGACTGTTGAGACATGTGGGAACTGCAATGTGACCGCACCGGTAGCAAACAATTAATTCTGTTCGCAACAGAAGCGATCGCCGCAAGAACAATTAATCCCATTCTCATGGAGCGAGCCGCAAGGCACATTTGTGTGGAAAGGACTGTCCAAGATATCAATAGAACCGAGAGAGAGAGAGAGAGAGAGAGAGAGAGAGAGAGAGAGAGAGAGAGAAAGGGAGAGAGAGAGAGAGAGAGAGAGAGAGAGAGAGAGAGAGAACCGGCTGTCCGTAGGAGAGGAACAATATCGTGCCTCTTTTGGCAGACTGAAACAATTTCAGCCATTTATCTATCGATGACTACATCCGGTGCTGCATGCACATTCTTGCGATTCTTTCGCCCTGTAATTCTGCATTCCGCGCATTCTCGCTTTCCTTCATTTTTACATTTTACCGAAACTGGCTCCGTATCAACTGGATGGCGCATATCCAGCGTTTAGGAGCAGGCCAAGATCATCGGCTAGACATGACTTACGACTACGCTCGTAGATGCAAATGTCAATTCGTCATAGCATGCACATAGATCATCGTGTATATCCCGACTGTAGTTTCACTAGCGCGACACGATGGCTCCGAGTTTTTCTTACAACCTCTCCACAGGGTCGTGCGTTATGCAAACGAGTTTGATGTAAGGACGACTTGCTATATGAGTTTAGTCATATTGTATAAACCTTTTTTTTTCTATTTTAACATATTTCTTAAGTATCTAAATTTAAGATGGCAAATATATTTTTTTATAATTTTACAAGAGGTAAATAATTATATTTATATAATTACAAAAATACTTTATACAATTTTAAGTGAATTAATCACGTTTATTTTACTGCTAAAACTTTACGTGGAAATAACATAATTGAAAGCTTTTTCTGACTTTAATACTGCACTCGATATATTGGAACGAATATGTCACAAAGTCACCGTTTAATTAATATATTGCATGACAGATAATGCACATGTCCTATATAATGGATCGCAGTATAACAGGATGGTAGAATGCACCTACAGTTTGTTTACTCCGTCAGCTTCTGTTGCCTTCATATGTTATTATAAAGTGAAAATCCTATGAACGTAACGTTTCGTCACATTGGCGTACCGAATAACCGTTTTTTAAATAATGCATTGAGATTTTTTTAAAACTACAGAATACGGAAAAACGTTTTCGAAAAACTATGTGATTTAGTAGAGAGCAAATAATAGGAACAAATTTTTTTCGAAAACTATGTTTATCATTATTTCTCTCTATCACAACTTTTATTTAAAATGTTTTTTCGTGCCGTCCATAGTTTCCAAGAAATCACAATGCGTTATTTAAAAATGGGACGTTGTATAAACTAAAGTTTCATGCTACAGCAAATTTGTTGTAATGTTTATTAATTACATCAAAGAATCTGAAAATGTCACGTTATTAATAATTTCCTATATTTCTCTATATGCAGATTTTCTTTTTCAATCTGTTCATTAATTAATCCTTGTACAACGTTCGCTCAAATATACGAAAGCAGGACTGAAATGTGAAAAGCACATAAATTATAGAATAAAGCGGTCTAATATGACGGAGAGTCTTCATTATATTTTCCAGACATTAATCAATATTTTAGCTTTGAAGTAAGCATCATTACGCTGTATTATTGAGCTTTTACATAAAAGAGTTCTTTATATGTTCAAACTAATAGACTTCTAAAATCTTTTTATTATTAAAAAAAATGCGATTTCCCGTATCCGACAGAATCTTCCCTCTTTTACATCGTAGTCCCAATTACATCGTATTGGTACATCTTTTTTTTACTTTCTACGTACGGACTGTTTTTTATTTATAGCATGTCACAATTGTAAAATTGCGAGTCGGTCATATTTTTCATCGCGATTGCCAATCGCGGATATCAAAAATATAAGAATCGCAATAAATCACTCGCTTTGGAAGTAACTGCCCGATTAATTGAACACAGTTGATTCCGGTGTAAATTCGGCGCCAGCCGTTTGGCAGTTCTCGCATGACCTACACTTGTCTCGTGGTTTTATCGTACACGATATATAGTTCGTACGGGTCGTGAGCCGCGACATCACTGCTCGTCGGGATAACGCCGATAAAGCGAAATTGTCGGCCCCTTTTCCAAATGGGGAAAGGGCAGCTTGATCGTTTGTAGGAAAAAGAACGGCCCATTACTCTGTTGATCCATAACGGCGGCGGCATCTATGCTTCTCCATCTTTTACGGGCGGTTTACTCTCCCTTACAACTGTCGAGCCTATCGACTTATTACTAGTTTTGAAAGCAGTGGCGTAATTTCCAGTTGCTTGTTAGACATTATCGGAATTCCCAATGGCTCGTGAGTATGTGTGGTGGAATTATTTTCTTTCTTCATCACTATCACGTGACAATTAAATATTTTTATTAAAATCTTTTAATTTGTTGCAATCCTGTTGGCAAGATAATTTAGCAGTAAAAAATAATGTATTTTAGAAGACAACGCTTGATTAGTTTGACATAACATAACGTCGTAAATGTTTCAAATTGTTTATTTTTTGCTGATTAAATAAGACAGCACAAAATATTTGCATTAAAAAATTTACTAAAAATATCTTAGATACAAGGATCATCTTCCTACGCTGTTGCTTGTAGGATACGACCTAACAAACGATAAGCATTTAGAACTCTTTAACGGTTCACAGGATGTCACCCCTGAAAAAGAACCGATGAATCAAGTCAACCATAGAGAATGGATTTCTGATAGCGACGTTGATGGATAGGGTTTCGAGTTGATGGCGTGTATTACACGATGGTTTCAGTTACACGATGGACACAAGGTCGAGTACACGTGTTACCCAGAGTAAAGAGAATTATTTTGTTCCGGGCATGACTAATTATGAGAATTGTCTACTTTCGTTATACTGTGTGTAATTTACGCAGCAACGGAGATAAGAGAATTCTTAATTAAATTACCAATTAACTAATTAACTACCAGTAAATTTTAGCCAAAAACAGATACGCATCTTAATTTGAAACATGCTTGGCAATTCTTTTAGAAGCAATTCTTTTATAAAATGTTATGACAACATTTCTAACTTTACTAACTTTAGTTTTCCGAAGTAGAAATTTATTATAATATGATAGACAGATTTTTAATTTTAAGCTAGATATTTTTTTACTTCTCACAATCAGGAGTGTATGTCACTGCGCAGTCTATTTCTTCATCGATTCTCATTGATTAAATCTGGTCCCAATGCCGGGCAGTTTCGACTTCACTTTGACGGATTTTGATTAGCCCGATACTCGGACGACCGGTTTCTGTAACGCACCTGCTGCAGCCGCGGGCAATCGGAAAAATAACATTCACTCGCGCTGCAACGTTCTGTCGCTCTCGCGCGACAGCTTTCGTTTCATTTAACGAAGTTCAGCCGGAACGTGACACCGCTACATCGCATCGCATCTCGCGCGCGCGCGGGTTACATTTCGCGTTGGTCCCGCGCGTCCTGAATTCACAAATCCCTTTCAACAATCTCTTATTTCATCGAGCGGGGGGAACGAGGGGGAGGGGGCGGCGGGTTCGGTCCTCTCCCGATTTAGAATCGGCGAGATTTAATCAGTCGGACGGATTCGTGTCGGGCTGTCTCTACGGCGCGATCTCCGAGACGGAGATGTATAAGGAGCCGGGAATTGGTTTACACTACTAGGCGGGCACAAACGCTGAATGAACGCCGCCGCTAGTAGGGAAAAAGCCGAGGGATAGGGAATCCCTGCCGCCGCCTCCTTAAAATTCGTTGAGCGCGAAGAGGGAGCGCTAGTCTGACCCCCCTTCTTCTTTATCTACTTGGTTTCGTTCGCGAAGGCCGCCGTCGGGCGCGGTGGCGGAAGGAATTGAATTGATGCTGGGAAATCGTATTCGGGGCGGCAGGGTGGGAACAATAGCCGAGATACACTTCCGATTACATTCAATTACTTAACGTCCGGTGACTCTCTGTTCTCTCACAGGATGCAATTTCGTTACATGTGTCGAACGCATTACATTGACGCTACAGTGTCGTTTCATCCTGCTAGCTTACGTGTCATACGAAGTGATATTACTCTATATTAAGATTAATAGAAAATAAATATAATCTTGTCTCTTAAATATAATACTCTTTTCAATTCATCTGTTTTGAAACGAAATGGTTTCGCCCTTTCTTATACGCGAAACATACAGAAAGCTTGTACAAACATAGTAATATACTTGCCATGTTCTAATGTTCTAATGTTACATTTACTGCTCTGTGTCACGAGATAGTTGATATGTATGAGCAATGTGTAGAACTAGGAAACATGATAGCGTTTGTGGACTCGTCAACGTGAAACGAAACAATCCTTCAAAGTTTCATGCATGAAATAGGACGAGGCTTTAAACATGGTACAGAGTTTTGCGTTAAAACACGATTAATCACATCAATCGACTCGATGGAATGTCTATAAAATAATGGTCACTCGTCCTATCTCGTTGAGTCTCCGTTGAATCTTTTATCGCGAAACCACAGTAGTGCCCTCGAGATAAGAGCGTATTCTTTTGTACCGCATCAAAGTAAGTCGCTCCGTGAGAAAAAAGAACTCACTTATGACAAAAGGAATTCGTGCCAACTCTAAATATCCTTCTTAGTTGCTTTGACCAGAACCAACTTGAACTAAATTAAACTAAATTCTCGGCCAAGTACCAGGACAAATAATCAGCTAAAAGGTTATCATCAACTAAAATGATAAGAATTTCAAGAATTTTAAATCTAACGAGGTTTTAAACTACAAATATTTAAGTTCTTAAATATCAGCAAAGTATCACTAAAGATTTAAATAAATAGACGAATCAGAAAAATCCAAACATTGAGATTCCAAACGTTACAATACTATTTAGCAATATTTGTACATAATTGCACGATTAAGCACCATTAAGCATTTTGATTAAAAAGAAGATAAATTTGATTTTTCTATTTCATAATCAATTTTCTATAATCTTGTGCAATCTTTTTGAGGACTTAATATCTAATTTCTACGCCATTAGAGAGATTGTAATTAAAAAGTCAAAGTGCTAATGGTTTTCTCGTCTTATGCAAATTTATGCTGAAGAGGATCGAAAGCGTAAATTCTTTGAATTCGAAGAATTGTGCCTGCAGGAAATAAAGCGTCGTTTGATATTCAGTCTGGAGGGCATAGAGTTCTCGAGATTTCATAAGCAATCTTAGCATACTTCTTTGCAATATCTTCCAATATCCTGCGAGATTCTCTTTATTGGTTTTAGCGATGCTAATGAAATTTATGCATGAATGAAGAAAGGCTTTGATGTATCTAAGCTGACTTATCACTTTTTTCCGCGGTTCTACAGAAGCATGGACGTATTAGATATTGTATCTGTAAAAGAATTTCTTTCAAATTATACGTGAAATTTATGAAATTGTAGAGACAAATTAAAAATTCTACTGAGTAAAAAAAGTTTTAAAAAATAATCTTTAAAGAACATTTTAAAAATAAGTTACATAATTTGTAATTATTTTCTAGAAACTTTACGAAATAACTTAATTGCACGTAAATATTGGATTTTATTAAAAGGGCGAATTATAATTCTAATTTATAAAAACTGATGTAAAAATTGATATAAGAATAATTCAATTACAACGATCAAAAAGTAACGTTAAAATCTGATCGTATTGTACAGCGTGTAACGAAGCAGCTTAAATTGGGACGGCTACTACAATGACCCTTTGGGAGTAAGTGAATAGCTTTGGGCAGTTCGCCTGCTGTTTATCAAGGTTCAAGTGGAGCGTTCATCGATTTACCAAACGGATCGGCAGTATTCACGGTACATTAGGTTAACTGTAGAAACCACGTGTGATTCCACAGAGAGTCAGAGACCTAATTAAAGCTGCATTGCGTCTCAAATCACGATTTACACCTCGCTTCGACACCGTGTTTCGTGCATGTGTCGCCATTAAGTGATATATCTCTTAAGTGATATATCTCTTATGAGGCTAAAAGAATTTTTAATTAAATCGTTGGATCAAATCAAGATTGTGTAAATAAATAAATCTTTGTGTAATTACGTTCTAGATTCACGTTTAAACTAGATATTTACTCTTGCATAATCAAGATCAAAGGGAATGATTGAAGCAATTAGGATGTATTAAATGGATTTCACATATTAGAGAAAGTATATTAATATATACAGAAATATAAAATTACATTAGAATATATGCAAGGAATATTTAATGATGTTTTGGTACAAAACATAAGAATTAATTTTATATATGTGGAACGTAATATAAAAGGTGAATTTATAATTATATGTTGCAATTACATTTATTGTTATATTTATAGAATTATTTAGCTAAATTGCTGTATTATCTCGTATTATTTATAAATGTATTTTGATTATATTACATATTATACATTGATTGTATTATTACGATACTTAAACAGGGGCAAAAATATAATATAAAAGAATAATGTATATGTGTATATAATTTGAAATATGCAAATTAACTCAATATCTTTTTCTCTGAAAATTTTTAACTTGTGGAACGTTACCGTTACGTAATGCATTATAATTTTTAGCATTGTGTGTGTGTGTGTGTGTGTGTGTGTGTGTGTGTGTGTGTGTGTGTGTGTGTGTGCGTGTGTGTGTGTGTGTGTGTGTACATAGAACAAAGAAAGTATGCATGAATTTGATTGCAAGTTTCCATTTTTTACAGATATTTATATACGTCTGGTTTCTTTCAACTAGAAAAATCCAAACTTTATTCAGAATACCACAACGTTAATTACGCCGTACATGAGCTGTAATTTCCTACTCCACTGCAGGTTAAAATTATCGTGGGTGACCATAGGTGTTCGGTCATTCCTGTTCTTGCTGTCCTATAATTATTGGCGTCGTAATGTATTGCGGCAGCCCAAATGCGGGCAACTAGTTCCATTTCGAAACTTTTTGTCGCACCTGCCGAGGTGCGCTTCTACAAACGTAAGTTTCTTTCGGAGCTGCTCGTTACGTCGGAAAAATGGCATTTCTCTTTTTTTGTCCATCACGGACGCTCACTAAGTGCGTTCGAGGCAAATAGGTGTGCCACGCGTTCATTACTCTTCTCGTTAAGTGTTCTTACTTGGTATTCGCGGTAAAGACAATGTATTATTCGGGCTGATGTGTTCCTAAAGCTCTACTTCTTCTACAACTACCGCCGCGAAATAGAATAATCTACGGCGCTCATTAGTCGTCCGTGACAACGATTCACGGAAACTCGACCGCACAATTTAGAATTTATACATTCGTGAATGTGCAATATTGTACATATGTAACTAATTTAATGCAGTGAACTAACGTTAACTTAAATTGAGCTTAAATTAATTAAACAAATTTTACAAATTAAATTTGTAGGAAGCGAAATATTTCTCATTTTTAAACATTGTATAAATGTCGTGACTTTTTTCTGGACCTCTAATAGATAAAAAAATTAATTAATATTTGGAGAATTTATCTAAAAGAAATAATCAAGAAAACATTAATCTGTTAGATTCTTGCAAGAATTTTATATTTATTACCCATTTGTTCAAATATTATACATTTATCTGTTTTTAAAGACAGTGTGGAAAAGAAATATAAAGCAATAAATTTTTCACTTTTTATTTACAAAAATTTACAAGTAATTTTTAACAAAAGTATGCTTTTACTTATTTGTTATTATGATTATTCTTATAATTTACCCTCGAGGCGTGAATTAAAGTACGCGTAGGTCCGTAGTAAATCTGCTAAACAGTACTCCGGCGGAATTACAACTTTTAGCTAGATAAACGTGCTCTCGGAACATCGTGTCAGGAAAATATCAGGTTTATCCCACACATTTCACTTAGTTGGGTACTAATTGATCAAATTACGCACTCTGTAAATCTCGCAAAACTATGCGGATAGTCCGTAGCTTTGCAGAAACTTGGTTTCGCGCATTGCGCAACCGGCGGCAACTTCGGGGGCCGAGAAGTTACTTTCTCGTAATACGCGCTCGCGGGAGGTCGTCCAACTCCGTACTCGGAAAATCGAATCGTCCCGCGACGATATGTTTACGCGAATGTCGGGTCTCGAGGCGCCGAAAACCACCACGGTGTAATAGAAAGTTTCAAGACAGATGTCAATAGTTGTCTTTTGATTAAAGAAGTTTCCCTCAAAATTGAACAAATATTTAACGTCTCTGGGAGATAAATTTGATATTAAATGTACCTTAAATTATTCCGTAGAAGAGACGTAATGTAACGTCAAAATGAACTGCGAAACTCAACGCATAATTATTCTGTTAAATATCACGATGAAAAACTTTTTTTCTTTATTTATGCACCTATGTTGTACGCCGGTTTACGCGCCGGCTTTCCATCATCGCGGCCGCCGGTCCGGGCAGGATGCATCCTCCGGTCGACTTAAATAATAAATGCAACCCAGTCTTGTTGGATGCAAGCTCGGCATATACTTGCATTTGCTATATTGTGGCGAACAATTGTGGTGTTGCATCGGTGACCAAGAATGCGAGACCTCGGAACCGTCGCACGTGAAATACGAGCGGCGTCTGAACAAAATACGGTCCAAAGAAGGATCCCCCAAAACTTTCTCTGCCGCTGCTATCATGCAACTGTGGACGCACGTCTGAACCGAAACGAGAACATTACAACTTTTAATAGCCCGACACTCACATCGAAACAGATTATCGTAATCTGTTATTTCGTTAGTTCGTAATACTCTGGTACTTTTGGATAATTTTGAAATTCACCTCCTGGTCGTTAGCTTCACTTATATTCGGAGATTCGCCACTGTGCCCCTTTTCCCACGAACGCGAATGGGATTAATTTTCCTATTACCGCTGCTATTAAACCATTTATATATCTCGTCGCGTCTCGAGTATCACTTTCGTGTTTGCTCCCGTGTCCGCTTGGGTTCCGGCGCGGACTGTTTTAGAGTATAAGTAATCAGCATCGCGATAACTCGAATCTTGAGTACACTCCGGCATTGTATACCAAGAAGCAATAGCGGTAGCTTCGTCCGTGAAAATACATTACCGGAGATTATGGCGCCGCGGATACTAAATCTTCCTGCTGGGAGCGGCGAGCGGCGAGCGGCCTCAAACCGCGCTAACGAGAATCGTGATTTACGCGATGCTGACAGTTTTCGTCTCCACCGTATCTCTTCTCCCTCGTCTACATTCTCATACGGGTCCGTTCCTTGTGTGTATCGTCGCACGTCACGTTATCTCCAAGTCGCGCCGATGCACACACGAACAAAGGGCAAGATTTGATAAGCGCATTCGCTTCCCCGCAATCGAGTAAGGAGACAACAGAAGTCATCGACGTTACGAAACTCTGTCTTGGACCCCGAGACGTGTCGCGCATTCGAGAGCGCCCATTCGAGGTCTCTCGAAGCGAACGAATTTCGAGCGTGAAGAACGTTGAGAACTCGAGATGGAGGTGCGCGCGAGAACTAGCGGAGTTTAAAAAGTCACGTCAACCACCCGGGAAATTGCTGGATTTGTCGGACTAGGTCCGTGAAGACTATGGTCGCTGCTTGCGAACCGAAAGAGGAGACAATTGGGAGAGATTGAAGACAATTTCGAAGTTCCGGATGAAGCTTACCGTCGCACCGCGCCGCCCGCGTTGCTCTTCCTCGGTCAATCCTTGAGTTACTGTCCTCGGGGAGTACGACGATTACACGGAGCCACCTTGCCTCCGGCAATCAACACTTTCGCGCCTTCTTGCAGGAACGCTCCCGACGTGTGATGCATCGAAATATGCATCTACAAGATGAAGGCTCGATAAAAGAAGAATGTACGTGACAGATTATCCGAGTCTCCCGTCGTGAAAAGATGCTAAACAAGCAGCATTCTTCTCCGGAAGAAAATGTGTTAAAGATAAATCGATGCATTCATCCCGCGCTTTTTTCCAAGACCATTAATTTTCAATACTAAGCCGCTTCCGATGCAGAAAACCTTACTCTAAAAAAAAAAAATACAATGTCTTTTTTAATCATTTTTATTTAGGTAATGTAATATGTATGAAATTTTAGTATTCTCTTTCCTCTTTCTTTTTCTCTTTCTCTCTCTTTTTCTCGTTTTATTTTTTATTTTATAATTAGCACTGTTCGCTCATTCATTAATTTAAGTAAAATTGATTTATTTTTTATATTTTTATGCAAACTTGATTATGTGTACGGAAAGATAAATCTGAAAGCTGAAGCCATTTGTTGAGTAATTCCATTGCAGCATGCGATGAGCTTTCCAAAACTATCTAAATAGTGTGACGTTTACGAGAATCTATACGTCAGAGCTAATAATAAATTGAGGATAGCATCGCGGCACGTTACTCGGGACGACAATTTAACGAGTTATGACTGCAGTTTGCTCTGGCTAATCAACTAATCATTTCGCAAACCGTACCCTGTCGGTTAATTAACGGGCAGATAAAGGTAACCATATCCGGAGCAGGGAGAAACAAGAACCTCGGGAGACGTACCATTAACCTGTGTTTCAACTCGCGGGCCAACCTAAATCAGTCGATGTACATTCGCTGCTAGCCTACCTTTACATCGAGCACGAGAAAATTATACACCGGAGGAAAATACAATAATTTCTCGAGCATGCGCTTCGCGTAATTATATCACGGCTTTAGTATAAATCCCCGCGAGCTAAATGCTCGCGACAGAAGGTCCGATAAAACCTCGTGTTAAAACGAACATTTTTTATTTCGACAAACAAATTGTTTACGAAGCTGCGGAGCATATATCTTTTCATATTTTTTTACGGAAAATAATCCGATAACCAACTCTAACGATAACCTACAGGACTTAGATATCACTGCTTTACAGCATTTTTAGATATAAAATAACGTTGTAATTTAGTATCCGTCATGGATGTTGCATCCATGACGGAAGTTAGAAAGGATTCCTCGTTTTAATTAAGAAGTAAATTGCATCACAGATATTCTTACAATAATACCCTGCTTTTACGCTGCTTGTATATTATCCTGCGAACTGTAATTAATTCCAATTTGCTTTGCATGAACATTTCAACATTACGCAGTACATTACTTTTATATACTGACTGTCCTTTGAACATATCTTTACGTAGAATTGTATTTTCTACATGAAAATATAATACTTAGCAACATTAATATCAAAGCATATTAAATTTTTTATCATATTTCTTAATGAATTTAATTATTATTATATTATTTATTAGTAAAAGTGAAGATAATTTACAAGATATTTTAATTGTTAAGATATATAACATAAAATATATATAACTTGGATAAATAGAACAGTTTTTGCATCACATCACAACGTACAATATCATTTATTGTTAATCAAGGAAAGGTATATCCATAAGTACAAATACCAAAAGGACTAATCCTTGTATTATTGGGACATTCCCTAAGGAGAACAATAAGCTTGCATAATGATCCACTTTCGGCGAAGTTCCCGAAATAATAATCGTTTACACATGCGAAGTCGCATTTCCGCCGGTCCAAGTTTCATCACGACTACTTAACACGGCCGGCAAACTTCGCTGGACTATCGGAGGATTAGCGCAACCGTGAACCTGAATCTCGTAATAGGCTAATATCAGTCTGTACGAGCTATGCAAATGAAATATCGGTTCAGAGACTTGTGTTCCGGCTCGAGGAAATTTCCTACCGCGGAACCACCGCGGTAACGAGATGGGTACGAAAGCACCGGGAGCAGCAGGAAGCTGAGGAAGAGCGCGGGTGGCAGGAGGGATTAACATTGCGGCCATCTTTGGAGCCGGTCCAATGACCCGACGGTATCACCATTGGGATTAATCGAGATTGATTTAGGCAGGGCGAATGCAATCGGAGAACAGTTCGTACGGTTCATACTGCGCACCGAAGAACCGTGGTTGCACATAGAATATTAATTCTCTCAGGCTGCCTCGACCGCCTTTGATTTTCTATCGCACTTTTCTTTCAGTGCTGACACGTACTTCGTAAAAATTATCTATCTTATCAGAATGTCTGTCAAAAAAATGTCCATTATTAATACCGAGGTAGAAACATTTCGTAAAAAGTGTAAAGTAAGAATCAGACACTTTTCAAAGAAAAAGTATGATTAACCTTGAAATTATATTTTCAAATGTGGATTCAATTATCGTTTAATAAATTTTTTAAGAATTCTATGGGAATGTCTAGAATTTAATTCATAAAAGAAAATTTAAATTTCTTTTATAATGGTAATAAAGTTTTAATTTATATATTTTGTAATAAATATATAAATAAAAACTTTATTTAAAAATAAATGTAGATAAAATTTATTACGAACATTTGTACAATAATTATTTGTAACATTTTATTTTAATTATATATTTAATGCTAATTCTTTCTAAGTTTTTGATTATTATTTTATATTCATGAAAGCAATTTGATATTAGCAAGCAAAAGCTGAAAAATCAATCAATTATATTTAATCTGTTTCTCTCTGTCTCTCTCTTTCTCTCTCTGTCTCTCTCTCTCTCTCTCAATGTATTTCGAGCATCTCATGGGGTTTAGACGAATTGCCGTGGTGTGAAATCGTTCCGGTCATCGATCGGCAATAATTTCCTGTAGAATCGGGGCGTTAATTCGAAATCACTGTCCGCAAGACGAGGATTTCCGTGATCCGATTTGTGTTATCTCTCCTCGAAGTTTCCTCCTCGGAATTTAGCGTACTGTCCAGCCTTCAACTGTTCCACGATTTACGGTAATTATCCACGTTTCGGACAATGGTCATTCATTATCACATTCGTCGACCAAACACAATGATTTACTAATATCAACTGTATATGTCTATGTGAACTTGTAAGTCTGTATATATCACAAAAATATATATAAAAAACATATCGTAAATTTGGAAAAGCGTATATTGCAAAAAAAAATTTTATTTGTTAAAATAATCAATATAATAATACAACTTGTGCACGTAATGTTTGAAGATCTTAAAGTAATTAGAGACATATAAATGATAATATTTCTATTATATTTATTCAAGGAGAAATTACAAAATAGATTTTTGAAAATTTTGCTTCTACAATTATAACTTGCGAAAAATTTATATTTGCTCAGAGTAAGGTGCAGCGATAATTTCTCGATTTTTTTTCTTTAGTGATCATGTCTAAAACGAGCACAAATTTAATAGTTGGCCAAAATAACTTGTTATTATCTACTTTAGTTCTCTCGAACCATAACCGGATTTGGACTTCCTGCGCAAGCACGGAAACCGGCTCGAAGGCAACCGAGAGCCTTTCATGCGTTGCGAAACTTGTGCGAGTTGTAATTCTAAACTTTTCGCGCCACTAGAGACGACGCGAAACGCAGCGGAAACAGATATCTTGGCTAGTAAGTTACATTTCATCGTTTGCGCTTTACATTCGTGTATTAATTGATCGTTAACACTAGTGTTATTACATTCAACAAAAAAGATGGTACACTAGACAGCTATATAAAACGAGAATGCAATTCATAGCCAGAATTTCGACATTTATACGTAGCTTTTACATATATTGATGGCTTTATGTATTTATTTTTATTATTATTCAAATTCCAAATAAATTTCGTTTTTGTGTGCTATTTATTATTGTCTATTGTTATTTGGTTATTATATAAAGTATTTTTTGTATACACTGTGCATTCTAATTCCTTTTATGTGGCTGTTTATTATACGGTAAATAGCGCACCTAATGAGGAAAGTGGAACTTCCACTTGTCTCGTCATTATTAAGGATATCCTTAATAATGACGAGACAAGTGGAAGTTCCACTTTCCTCATTAGGTGCGCTATTTACCGTATAATAAACAGTCACATAAAATATCATTAGGATTGATTAAGTTTCTCTTCTAAAATATAAAAGATGATAAAAGAAAGTTAATTTGTAAGAGAAGTGAGTTATTTTATTACATAGCTTTATTATCACTCGTTTGTATTTACAGTATCTCACTTTATTGATCACTTTAATTATGTCTAAAATAATTACAATGTCTTAAATAAATTACAAATATGTATAAATTATGTATAAAATAATTGATAATATTATATATTTAATTATAATTGGTATAACTTTGGTTTATAATATTTGTGGCAGTAGAAACAAACAATTTTACACACACACACACACACACATACACATTTGCGCAGACTAATGTACTATTAAATATTTTTTTAAATAGCCGCTTATTTGCACTTTAATTTTATTTTATATATTTCGATTACATAAATCTTTAGTTTTGTAAAATATTTATATTTAATTAATGGAACGTAATGAAATAACTCATTGTAAGGGTATACACCGTCTGCGCCGGCAATCCCTCGCATTAACGCACGAAAGTTCGTAATTACATTCCTTCGGAACACTTGTGTGCAACGAAAAAAAAAAATCTACAATTTCTATCGTTCGACTTATTTGCTCGATTGGTGTATTTCCCACGTGGAAATTCAAAGCAAGGCCCCTAGCGGCGGCAAGTCGATCGACAATACAGTCGAATCAGTTGCTATCAGGGGAAACGATTAAACTTTTGCTACTAATTAATCGGAATTTAGCTCGTAGCTTTACTACGAGGAAAACTCACGCCGTGCCGGACAAATAACTTCCGCTCTAACGATGAGGAAAGAAAAGACGCGAGGGTTGCGAGGCCGACTATACATCGTCACATCCATTTTTTGCGCGGCTGTCCTTTTTACGGTCTCTTTACGGCTCTTTCATTTCCGTCATCGTCCAAGAGAGATATATTCTCTCTCTCTATCTCTTTGCGCCGAATACAGACTTTCTTTTTTTCTCTGTGCGCGAGAAAGAGAGAAGATTTCTTTGTGATCTCAGTCGATTATTCAGTATCTCCATGAGGTGCTGATGATGGTTCGACGTAATATCATGCTCTGTCCCGACGACGAGGGGTTCACCCGAAGGGTTGCGAAAACTTCAGCAGTCTTGAATCTCGGACGATTCGTATGTGTCATTTGCCTTGATTGTGTTGCACGCGACGTCGACGTGTAAGTATGGCCGCGAACAAGTTCGTGCAGAAGACAGGACTATAATTTTACTTCTGCATTTACTCTTGGAACGAATCCACAGGCTGCGAAAGATCTATCAACACTGTTGGCACTACATATCTACGTACATCCACCGGGCAATTTGCAGTTGGCATTTGTACTTCTGGAGTTTTGGATAAGTACAAAGAGATAGTAAAATCAAAATTATCAATTGTTTATATATGCTGTGAACAAAAGACGTAATTATTTCTCGTGGAAGTTCCGTAATTACATGTAAAATGTATGAAGTGGTCAACTGTAATTCCATTAATTTTGTGAAATTCGTATTGCATTATTGTATGCGTGTTATATCCTAGTAATTTCATTCGGGGCAATGCATGTCGATTTCGAAATTCAATGAAAGATATTTATAAACATATACGCGCTCATGTCATTAATTAAACAAAGTAATTATTTAATGTGATATATCGGTTACATCCGTTAAATGATTATTGCAATCACTTGTTGCAAAATATCGAAGATAACGCCCGTTTGCAGCTATATATTATTAATTTGCCTTTAGAAACTTCATTAAAACACAAGCAAAGTGTGAAAGAGAAATATTATTTCAGCAAAATATCTCTTGGAGTTATTTCGTCGCTCGCTTCAGGCATTTTTATCATAATGACAACGTGCTCGATTATTGTTTCAGTCAAGTCGCGACAAAGTTATAATTTCGTGACAACGACAGTCTTGTAGAATTCGCGCGATTAAGATAGATAGGTAAAAATTTTTCCCTCGGACCTCTCTCGCACACAATGCGAAAGGGACTTTATAATGTCCCGAGAAATGATTTATGATTTCCTTCAGCGTTTGTTTAGGTTTCCAATTTCTCTACCTCCGGTTGCATTCCATTTTCTCTTGTACACAGCTTGTGCATCTTACATTTTATCCATGTCGCTGGCAGAACTCACTGATCTATAAATCCTTAAGTCAATGCCCAGACACACGCGCACGATATCTTCTGTTTTTAAAATTTGCCACCGCCAATAGTCTCACATCGAAATAGAGCCAACCGCGTCGCGTCGCGCGAAAAGACCTTTCTTTTATAGTTAGACCGAAACATTTTTCGAACATTCTTCTTCCGTTTCATAAAATCCTCATTGTTACGAAAACTTCGCACGATGGATATTCACAGCTTAAAGTTAACTCCATTTGTTCCCGCATTTCTTCTCATTCTTTTCGCAATTTACGCAATGTCGTTTATCTCGGGTCGCGCACTGCGCCACGTGCATTTTTCTTTGGACAAGTTATATTATTTTAGTCTAGTTACCGATATGTAAATTGTAAAACCTTTATTTACTAGAAATATCAGAGTGACGATGAATGATGTCGATTCGGTTCACTCTACGCACGCCATTCGCGATCCAATGCATTTGTAATGCTCGATCGGGCGAGCAATCGATTCCGCGTTGGAAATACGGTAAAACTGTTGGTTGTTGGCATTTCATTTTGTAAAACTCTGTTTTGTATGTTGTTTATTTAGATATAGTTGTCGCGTGTTTAATCGAGTGTTAGAAACGGAAAATACGATTTTACGTATAAGCAGTAGAAATACGTAGTAACATCGTGCATTTCTATCAGATACTTGTCGATACGTTAAAATGAGAGAATGCTCTTGCTTCTTCCTTTGTATCATGTATTTATTTATGTGCACATATAGTACTCGTATCACGTCTGCTACCCATGGGTGCGATAAAACAATTTTATGAATCGACGAGGGTTCGTGCTGATGCCGCCCGGAAAGAGCATACGTCGGATAACGGAGATAAAGTATAAATTATGAAACCTATCTCTAACAACGATAAATGTTGGAGGAACGAATGACATTCCTGCCTTCAATGAAAACGCACCAAATATGACACACAAAATAACCGCGATATTGAACGCTGCGGCATGATTTAATAAACATAACATCACGTTGCTGTCGATAATTATCTTCTTTCATATCTTCTATTTTCCTATCTTTAATTTATGACGTGCACTCAAACAAAAATTTTTTAATTTTTAAGCACTAACATGTTTTATTCTTGTTACCGTTTTTTTAAGATTTAAAAATGTTTTAGTTTTAAACGGTGTTTAAATTTAAAACACTAAGACATTTAAAGCTGCTGAAGATTTCAATTTTAAATATTTTAATGTTTTAAATTCAAACACACTGTTTAAAATTAAAATATTAAAGTTTAAAAGTAAAATTAAAAAATTAAATTAAAATATTAAAATATTAAAATAATGAAGACAAAAGTATAAAATTTTAAAATTATACACTTCTTTCTTAAATGTTTTGAGAAATGTGAAAAAGTCTATTTTCAATAAATTGACATTAAGAATGTAGGGATAAAGTTTCCATAGGTAACGCATTGTTCGCCTTTTTATCCGCTCTGTCTTGCATAATATCGTACCCATCGAATATCGATTAAGACATTGTTTCAAAATATCTTGGACTTTTTAAACAACATCAAAATTCACTTTTAGCCAATGTTTAGTGTGAAAACGGTAGCCTTTTGTCAACGTTGAAGAACAGACACATTCGTTGAGGACAAACTTTCTGAAGTCTTTCTGAGTGTCCGCTTCCTCTGTTATTGGGCCATTATAAATCCACTCGGGATGTAGTCTCTTTCCAAAGACTCTTATTTGTATGAGAGATTTTGTCTTTCTATTGAAGCTTTCTGAAAGTGGAACATAGTGAATAACCATATTCCTTTTTTATTTAACAAATGCGTATTCTTTGGGTAGTCTTTTTGCAGTATTTATGATCATTTATTAACGATTATTTATGGATTTCATCGGTAGACCAAAATATTTCACGACATAAGTTTTATTATCTCTAATAACCATTATACGTGGTCACAGAATATTTTTTCTCTTGATTATTAAGATTTCTGTCTCTATATTTTTTGAAATATTTATTTTAAATTATCATATTTTTATATAAGAAAGTGTTAAAATATATTTTGCAATGTGTAAATTGCAGTATCAAAATATTACAATAATGTGATGATAACTGTTTTCTTTTTTATAACAATTAAAGGTTTGATAATAAACAGAATTGATAACAAAATATGTAGTAACTTTTTTGAGTTACATCTATATTTAAATATTCGAAAAAATATTGCAAATACTGTACCAAAAAATCGGCAGAATAACCCAGAAAGCACTTGATCGCGTTTGGTAGATTTATAACGAGTGCGGTGTAGGAAAGAAAGTGGACTCCTAAATGCGTTCACGGTCTACGAATCTCGCTATCTCTGCTGACGATTACGTAGTCGGGAGCTGAGATTCTTTTATCCTTAAGCCGGCAAAGAAGAATGCACTCCTTTCGTTCCCACGAAGACTGATCGCGCGCTTGGAGATCTCGCGGCCGATCTCGGTTTTTAAGTACAAAACTTTTCACGGCGTTGTAAAGGGTGAAAATAAAATAAAAAGAAATCAGATTGAGTTTCAGCGGAATAAAGGAAATTATTGTTCTTTTCTTATTAATGCAATTTCCAGCAAAATCGTTTTACGGTGACTGTTCAGAGGGCGTAAAAAAAGTTATTGTTCGAATATAGGACTGCGTTAAAGCCGAGGAATATATGCATATATGTATGTAGGTAAAAGGGGATGCGCGTAGGTTGCATAATAGAAGTGAATATTTATTGTCGCGCAACGGAAATAACATTGTAAATGCAAACGAATTTTATCTACAATTATAATTTTTTTAAGACAATTGAAGAGCTTTTAGCCCATAATATGTTCTAGACAAGACAAATTTATTTCAAAGAAAAAATCTTTAATAACTTTATTTATTATAAATATTAGTACTTGGATAATAATTCACTTTAGATGACACTTTATGAAATACTATTTATTGAAATCAAAGTGTTTTCATTATTTTGTGTATCTTTAATTATGACAGAGAACTGTAAAGATCGGACGATATCTTGTGGAAAAGTTGAGATAATTGTTTTTCATTTGATGGCAACTTGAAGTTTTTCCTATTGAGACCAAATAAAAGATGACGAAGCAGAAAAATGTGTTTGGTGTGGGAAACACGATCCTTCTTTTTACTTTACTTCCTGAAAGGTGTTACTGGCAACTCAGAAGGACCTTTTATTGGGTTTGAGATTACCTCAGGTTGCTTTCAGTTTACTTTTTCCTCCTTCAAGCACTTCATTTTCTACTAGATGGTCGATTCCAACCAAAATTATCAAAGCGTCCATTTTTAAGCAGCGTTCCATTTCATAATTAAATTTATAATAAAATGGAACTTTCCGTCTACATGCTTTATCTTTGCCAAGACGCTTAAAAAATTATTTTATTTTGAAAAATTAGGAGAAATGCTATTTTTGTGTTTATAATTATATATTGTTAATACGTGACAATTATAATTATCTGTATTATTCAATTTAATTAGTTACATTAAATTAATTTTATATATAAACATTTATTTTATGTTACATTATTATTTTATACTGTTTTATATATGCATATATATATATATATATATATATATATATGTACACATTAAAAAGAAACTATTGATATTAATCAAGTTAAACTTTGTACAAAATATAATACGATGTAAAAGTAAATTATATGTAAAGCCACTCAATTTATTACAATACATTTCTCTTGCTTATGCGAAAGTAAAGTGTTCGAAAAGCTTCTTTGTAAATCAACAGACTTAAGTCGAAGGCAACAGGCAACATAACGACGTGTCACTCTGGTGGCGTCAATTTTATATTATATTGACAAGCCAACCATACTAACAAAAATTGAAAATATAACATGACAGCTCATCGCACATTGTCAATATCGTACAATACGTTGAATTGGAAAGTTTGTTTGAAATAAGTATGTTATTGTAATTTGTAATAAACACATTATATGTATATAATCTTTATTATGCATACAAATATTCAATTTAATTCTATCATTTACAATATTGTGTCGTTATTCAAGAAAAAGAATATAGAGAAAAAAGATAGAAAGTTAAGAAAATAGAAAAATATAGAAAGAAAAAAATAAATTAAAATTAAAAAAACGTCTTGCATAAAAACAAACTATATTAAATAGAAAATACGGATTATTCTTCTCGGATGCAATCTTTAAGAATTACAGATGTGATATTCTCAACACACACACACACACACACATACACACACATATGGGAATTCTTTAGTAAATTGCAGTTTTCTAAAATTCGGTATAGGTAAATATAAAAGTTTATAACATACGTAGAACATTTGATTTTTATTTTTTCGCACAACTGCACGCATATATTCATGTTACGCAATGCACGTGCTTTGAAATATTCAGTGACATGGATCGCTGTCTACCTCACATTGCTTCGCTAGTATTCCACGTAGATTCATTCCGTTGTTATTTGTATGTCACGAACAATAGAGAAACATCAATCCGCAAATTTAATGCCAGTATATATATTAAAGCCAGTAAATATTTGTTAATGTGCAAAAGTCGTTTTTTTTTATTT
Organism: Monomorium pharaonis; assembly: GCF_013373865.1. Lineage (NCBI taxonomy): Eukaryota > Metazoa > Arthropoda > Insecta > Hymenoptera > Formicidae > Monomorium > Monomorium pharaonis. The sequence goes on along the minus strand of NC_050474.1, from coordinate 1,552,854 downwards.
TAAAAGAATTGTATATAAATAAGTTAAAAATTTTTTATTTTGGGCTTTATTGTTAACAAATTTGATGTTGAAATTTTTTTAACAGTTGTAGTAAATAAAAATCTTATTTAAATAGTAATAAAATCTGTGCGTGCGTGCGCGCGCGCGCGTGTGTGTGTCATTTAAATGACAATTTTAATTTACAATCGTAAAATTCTTTATCCAAAGAATAATTAGTATTTTTTCTAAATGTTTACGGTCCGTATATTTGCTTAATAATTTTCCAAACTTCGAAAATATGAAGGAAATGTAGCCGTTTATATACGCACATTATTGTCATTCGCGACGACACGATAAACCGAGTGGAATCTTTCATGTACGCAACCTCGGCCGAAGCGATTTTCTCATCGTCTCCGGATGACGAGACGAGGAAGTTCAAGGTTTTACGAGAGACGGCGTCGCGACGCCGCCAGGCCAGTGGCGCGACGTTGCGATATAAGGGCTAGAAAGGAAACGGAAGGAGAACGAATCTGGGCGATGGTCGAAAACGTGGTGGAGAAATTGTCGATACCCACGAGAATACGGGTGCCAATCGAACGTGAAGGGACTCTCTGTCTTGAAAGCTATTTGTAAGAATAAAGCTTCTGATTGAATCGTCCATACGATCGTCACGTCGTCCGTCGTAATCGAGAAAAAGAAAAATGTACACTTCGTAATCACATAATAACACAAAATAGCGTTATAATTAGGAATATCGACGAAATAAAAAAATTAAATCTTCCAAATACAATCTGAATCAATTGAAAGATATTAACAGAGCAGTTACGCATAATCTTTGATTAAAGACATAATTAATGTGAATAATTGCATGTCATCTTTAATCTGCAATTAAACGTGATATTATAGATTAGTATTTATAAAATTTTATTACGAAAGCAATCCGGATTTGTTTCATATATGTGCAGACAATACAATAGACATAAAATGTCACTTCTGTACGTTATTTCTATAGAAATGGGAATTTAATTTTAATAATGTAATAATGAATAATTTCAATAAAGTATTTTGTTCATGTTTGCGTTTAATTTTATATTTTTGTATAGCATACCGCTTTTTAATTGCCTTTTGTTACAAAGTATAATTACACAAAACGGGATACATTCTATGAAATTTATAGAAAATTTTATCAAAAATGTTTTAGTGAACGTGACTTTAATAGTCATTCTATTTATTTTATTTACGAGACAAAATAGTTATAATTTTTTACAAATACAATTTTACTTTAAAGATTTGCAAATTAAATTGTCCAAATATTGTTTACATATTTTTAAACAGTAAATTTTAATGTAATTTCTCGACATTTTAATTATTTGTTGGGAAATAATTATTTCTTTTATTTCGTTGATTTTAGAAAACTACATGTTTCGATTCATAGATCATAATTTGTCACTTGTTTATAGATCAATGGGTTTTTCATTTAACGGAACATTACGTGTTTAATTGAACGCTGTTATTTGTTACAAATCTTGAAATATAATATTTGATTTATTGATCGAATGGGACACGCCGCCAATTAAAAATTAGGATTAATGATTATTTTTATAGCTGTACTGATGTCGCGATACTGAAATAGAACGTGAAGATTGGAAATATGTAATGTATATTTTATGTTTCAACGATGCATGATGTGCACGTTTGTAAATTGAAGTCTATTCGGCATCGCGGTTCCATTATGACAGCGCATTGATTGCTAGGCGCACATTTTATTAAACAATTTCGCTTAATATAAATATGTATGCTCATCGATCGGCGGCGCGTTACCGTGGACAAATTTAATTCGGTTCTATCTATACACACTTCTGTATTCGCAGGCACGGCCGATACTATCGAGTATCTTTATTAATACTGCGTATCAAAATCGAGTTTCCAATATCCCACATCCGGTTTGTAGATAACGCTGCGAATAACGTTGTAACGAACATTCAAAATTTATCGACTCGATTTCTGTGGTATATACGAAATACATTTCCGCGATCCTTTTATTAGCATCGTTAGCATTCGTTTCATGGCACATATCCAAAATTGTGCATTAACTTAAAGCCACAACGCGTCGTATGGAATTATTTGTTAAAATGTAAAAGCACAAATTATACGCCAAATTATTTTAATATACTTTTGGATTTGGTATGAAATATGTGCTGCAACTTATTGAGTCACTTCCGAGCGGCCTCGTCATTTCCATCGCATAAAAAGATTATTGTACATCCGTTTGCCTTAATAATGATTAATTGATTATCTTGAAGCTCATCAACGAATGCGCGAATTCAACGCGCGAGGTAATAAATTAACGCCCACACCTTAGTCTCACTTGGAAAGTTACCAATCGGCTATGGTTAATTAATTATAGCGGCAGGAATGCGAGACGCATAAATCGATTGTCGCAGTTCCGCACTTTCATTATTGCTCCGGTCTTTTAGTTTGCATCTATAAAACTACCGCTACATCAATTTCGGGAGCTTAACAGGCGATGGCGTGTGTAATTAAAAAGTATTGGAGGCAACTTCAATGAGCTATCGATAGGCACTCCAGAAAAAACTACGAATCGAGAGACAAATAGAAGCAACAGCAAATATTAGTACGGCAATATTAACTCTGGGAAAATTCAATCCTCAGTAGCGTCGTTTTCTTATGCATTAAAGATTAAAGCTATTTCACATATTTTCCTCAAATGTCTGATAAAATAGTCATATATTTGAATGATTAAGAAGAAGTATTAATAAATTTGTTATATATATATATAATATAGAATAAATAAAGAGTATAATAGCAACTAGTTGACAACATTTAATTCTACGTTTCTGTAAGCACATTTTTAAATATAATTTTATATTCTTCTTGCACATACGGAAGCAAAATGTAAATTATTTTATAAAATAAAAAATTGTAAGCGTAGAACATCAGGCTTTAATCCAAGTTGAGTATTGATATATACAATTTGGCACCCAGATAAATAATATCGCTCAAGTAACAAAGCTGAATCGTCTCAAGATACATAGCGCTGAGATAATGCGAATTTGCTACGCGCTACTACTACTAGAGTTCCCTGTATTTAGCCGATTTTGCAGGTACGGAAGAAAATCACCGAGAAACACGAAACGCTAACTCAGATGTGTAAGCATTCTGAGAGAAAATAAGGTTAATCGCTCGGAATGTAGAAATTGTGCGCCCTTCGTCAACGAAGAGTGTTTTTTTTTTATCGATGAGGAGTTTGTAGATTCACAAAAGTAAAAAATATTTAAGTAGATTTATTTCAACTTAGACATAGGTGACACAATATTTGTTTAACAAATATATGTATATAAAGTAATATGTCCAATAAGATATTAGTGTACTGATTATTATCTGTAGTTAGCAGCCCGCAACTACATATGCTATTGGTTATACTACTTTTTTTTTGTATATGCATAGTTGTATATTTTAACTTTAATCTTTCGCAATATATGGAGATTAGTCACAAATAATAACTGAATATTTTATATAAGCTGGCGACTTTTTATCGCGCTCTCCTTTGTACTGTTATTAAGCATATAAAAATGTAAAGATATTTCTTATATCGTTGCAATGAAACGCGTGTTCATTTTATATGAAAGGATTTGGAATGAACATCGTAAATTTATTGAAGAATTCTGTAATGACAGCCGCACGACGGAAGCAAGAAAATCTTCGATGCAGCACGTCGCCGGAAATTTAAGTATCCGATAGAATGTTAGAATAAAGAGAGAGAGAGAGAGAGAGAGAGAGAGAGAGAGAGAGAGAGAGAGAAAAGAAAGGAGGGAGGGAGATTGCAAACTCAGTCACCGAGTCGAAATTAAAACGTTCCTTCGTAAACGTAAAGCGTAATTTAACTTTCTGAACGGTGGATCAAAGCGATAGTCGCGCCGAGCGTCTAATTATGGATTATACGGGAGACGGCAGACAATGGGGAACAGGTGTTCACCGTGAATAATCTCAAAAGCGAACAGCTTCTTCGATTGTCTCTTATCTCTCAAGACCGGAAAAATCCACGGAGTAGGATGATATTCCGGTAATATGGCCAATCAGGCTTGAAAAAAGGCACTGTGCAAAATGTAACTCAATAATTCTGTCAGTATCTAAAGGTTCTCAACCTCTCATTTAAGTTCTATAAAAGCGTACGAGATTTTCATTCAATTTCGCAGTGATTTGACTAATGAAAGGAAAACTATAACAAGCAAGCGTAATAAAAGTAAAAAATTGAAACATAATTTAGAACTTTATTAATATTGATTGTTTATTTTAAAGTTAATTTAGATAATAAAGAAAAAATAAAACGCAGAACTGAATGAAATATAAACTTCTGTTTTAATGTATATAATGTAGATATAATTGATGACATTATATTAAAATATTTGCAGTAAAATAAAATTGTAGTAAATTAAAATTTATCAAGAAAAGATTGCAAGAAGCCCTCTCATAAATAAATATTTTTGTATAGATGGTATTTAATTAGTATTCAATTAAAACACAATATGCATCAAATACAATTAAAACACCAATATGCAATATGCATAAGTGTATATCATGTAGCGAATTAAGAAATACACCTTACTTCGGTAAAACTCCTTTCGATAAGAGTTGCGAGCTGTTCTACCTATTCATCTTCCGTCACACAGTAGTATAATTATCCCGAGACGCATTTCTCACTAGTCGTTGGTTAATCAACTCGTTCAACGTAATAAAGAAATGTTTGTCGTTGCACTCGGACGAATCGGGAAAATAAAATACAGCGCAGGGTTCGACAGGCTGATCTCATCGCCGAAATGACTACTTCTTCCACACCCCGCCCGACAATATCAGCCTGCTAACCCTGCCCACTCTGATGAAATTTCAGCCTCCGGATTCAGGATGCACGTGTCCTTATTTTCTCGTTGGTATTTACTGGTAATATAGCAGGTGGTAGTTGTGTGCTAATATTTCTGTGAATATCATTGCACAGCCGCCGGATATTGACTCTCACATAAATTCTCGTAGAAAGCAAGAAAGGAAATAGACAGCTCAATATTTTCGTACTCGCGCGCGTGTCGTAGTTGAGACAAACGATATCTCCCAAACCGAATATGGTGAGGTTGATATTTATAGAAGTACCGAGTCGAGTTTTACAGAGTTAGCGGAAAAATGAGATTGGTTCGCCGTTCGTTCGTCGGTAATACTTCATCGCGATTTTTCGGCAAATTTAGAGCATCCGTACGCAATTTTCGGTAGCCTGTTCCTCTTGAAAATTGCAATTTTCGTCTCCCCATGCAGCGCTTTTAGATAAAACACAATAGTCATTACATTACTTTGAAATATAACGTCCAGTTGTTGCTCGTTCATTTCAGGTGTAAAATCATCTATTCATATGCTTAAATCTATTGATATTTGCATTTGTCCTTTGCGGTGGCCAAGTACTTGCAGACTCAAACGATCCACTCGGAAAATAGGTGAAACTTGGTCATCTGGAGCATCTCCTCTTCAGTTGAGCACTATAGTTTGATGCATGCGACAATCTGTTATAATTACTAGGAATTTAGGGACAATGCGGAACTGCATGACTTGCACTTTACACGAGCAACTGACCTCTTTGGCAAATTGGGTGGCCAAAGTTCTGGATATTTGACATATTTAACATTATCATGTTTCATCTGACATTAACAAATATAAAACGCTAAACGTTATATTAGAAGGAATAAAAACAATTAATTTAAGAGAATTGTAAGTCAAAATAAAAATGCAAACTTTAGACATTGTATTTTATATATATATACATATTTTATTAAGATTTTATTAATATACGGAATCAAAACTTTATATACATATTTGTGACAAAAAGAGTAAATTTATTGAAGTCAACTCTTATTCTAATTAAGTAAAAAATATTGTATGTAATTTTAAAGAAAGGCAAATTAATTTAACAATATAATTAAAACTTAAAATTTAATAAATGTAAGTAAGGAATAAATTTGCAGCGACGTAGAGAACAACGGTTTCATATCTTACTACATGTTATAAACGCGACTTTGTTCTTCTTTGTAATGCTGAAGACACTTGGGTCAGGCACGTAGCCAGAAACTCACAGTAAAGAAAAATGGATAGTTTTGAAAAGTAGTTGACATTTCTAGGTTCTTTTTTACAATACAGTTTTTTCATCGTAATGAGTAATGTTATTTTTATATTATTTATACAAGAAAAACGTATTATATTTAAAAAAGTATGTTATTTATAGAAAAAAATGTCACATATGAAAACGTATATAATACTTTAATCTCGTAGTTACCGAATCACTAAAGTCATCGTAAATAATGCAACAATTTTTTATATTTAAAGCTTACTGCGTCAAAATGTTATTTTCTTTAGACATTTTGTAGTAAAAAAGTAACTATATTATCACGGAAAAAATAACATATATTTCTCCATTGTAATAATTGGCTTACTTAATCGAAGAGGCAGATTCAACGATTCTTTATTCACGTTATGCCAATGAAGATTTGTATAAGTGTAACAAATCCGTAAGCACGTTCCGCAGGGATTTGCAAATCTGGAAGATTCCCCGGGGAGCAGGATTATGTCTGCCCGCATCTGGTTATCAAGTTAGGCCGGATTAATAGTATTATCCTGCTTTTTCTCATCGTTATTTTATCTCGCAGCCATTTTTACCATTTTTCAAATTCTTAATAGCTTTCATAATTTGATCAAGCCCACCGCGTGTATACAGACATGTGTCAGATCAACTCACCACATGCACCCAAACAGGCACGGATGTGTGTATATCATGCACACATCCGTGACCTATGACATGTCGCGAGTTTTTTTCACGTAAAAGTCAGCTTTATCGGATTTGTCGCGCGAGGCAGAAGTCGCGGAAAAATTTTTGACGCCATATAAGATTTATGGTCCCCTATCTCGGAGAAAACTCGACGAAACGACACACACATCGAAAAGAATAAAAAACGATATTTATCGTGTAAAAATAGTAATTTATTTTGAAACTATTTCTTTAAATTAAAAATTTATTTTATAAAAAACATTAACATTATAAAATAGATTATTTGTCAAAATAACATTGTGAACAAAAATCTCTTCTTGTACTATAAAATTATAAATAGTAAGAAAAGTAAAAATTATGCTTCTATTGCAGCTTTAAACTTTAAAAGAAAAAAGTTGTACTTTGCACGTACTTTATCAGCACAGATCATTTACTCGAATATTGCTCTTACTTATCGCGATAAGCAAAAGGAGCTTAAATCACGACAAACGGTTCAATGGCTGCCGATGAAACTCTTGGCGCCATCGTAGATTTTGGCCTAGACACTGTGACCCTTAATGCTACGAAGTAGAAGTCGAAGTATCTGCATTGGCGCAAGATACAAAGTAATGCAGTACGCAGTCGCGGCATATTGCATTAGAAAACATTTTTGAATCTTGTACGAAGTATAGGAAATAAATACATATCGTTATCAACGAAAGAGTTTTCTTTCCACGCGAGAAAAAAATCGAGATACTTGACGTCGCAACATTTCGATAAATGTTTTACATGATTTACAAATAAGATATAATTATTTGTTCTCTTTATATTATTACTCTATTTTTATTATGACATTTTAATTTTTGCGTTTAATTGTTAATTTTACATTTTATATCTATACTCATACGTTTTCTATTAAAGAATTACTAAAGATAAATGCAATTTATTTTATTTTTTTATAGTGAAATAATAAAGAATAAAAAGAATATCTTTAAGTTCTGAAATAATTTTTTTTAAATTAACAACACCGTTTCACCGTTTTTATCTAATTAAGTTATTAATGATCGGTAGTTAATTTATTACTTATTTACATTATCTTTAATCTTCTTCTGTTATTCCGATGTTAAAACACGCACAAGTTATAATACCCTAATTAACATTTTAATTAAATGTTTTTTGCAGTCTATTTCGCAATAATATAATTGCACTGCTCTTTATTGTTAATTAACAAAGCGTTAAACACATTTTTTTTAGAGTCGGCATTAGAATACTGTAGCAAGCCACCCGACAACAACAGAAAAATACTTATACCGTGGATTAGAAAACTCTCAATAGGACTTAGTTTTGTATAATATCAGAGCACTCGGCTTCAAACCCTTAACCGGGACAATCGAGATACTTTTTCGCAATCGGATTTAAGACATCAGAAAAAATAGACTAAAATTTAAATGCTAGACAGAGAAAAAAAAACAATTGTTCAATTGTATAAATAAAGTACACACATATTTGAAAAACAGCTATTAATCAAATAACGTAGAGTAATATGCTCCCATTCGCAGATTTGTTCTGTGCCCGAAATATTTGATATTTTTGTCTCTGGAAAACAAGTTAGTTTACTTCGTTGCAAAATATTCGATCGCACAGCAACCGTGGCTCTGAATATCAGCGAATATCACTTGTTACAGGCGTTGCAACGCGATGCAATCAAGCGCGTGCAGGATATGGATCAAGGCCCGGTGCGCCGATACTTACTTGCTAGACATTCCAATATTGCAACTCAGCGTTTTGCACCTTCGTATCGATTCTTTCACCTTTTCCGCGTTTACCCACATATACGCAATGTACCTTTCAGGTACACATCTGTGTACTGTCGAGGAAAAGCAAAATACAAATCGTTAAGGGATGAAAGAATGACATCAACAAATAATCGCACTGTAAAAAATATAATATTTGTAGGAAAATTATCGCGTGTTTGATCATTGGGATTCTGGGTCAAAAACTGAATTATGCATCATGCCGTTCAGAATATTTAGCTATGCATATAATTTAAAAAATTTTGTCTACTGTTTACAAAATTACTTAAGATGTATTGATCATTTATTTTTATGCCCTTTTTATTTTTGCTTTAGCATCGTGTGTTAAATATTCTAGAAGTACATGTCATAAACATTTATCGGTATGTTCTCTCTCTTTTGCTTTTAATTAGCAATCTTTACTTTCACAATTATAAAATATCTCAGATAAAGTTTCTATAATCAGATCGTAAAACGTTTTTAAAACTATTTAAAGGTACATTTCTAGTTGTGATACTTATTTTTTTAACTTTTTTTAAAATTCTTTTAATCAAAAGTTTATAATTATTTTACTTTTACTTATCTCTATATCTTCGATTTTTGAAATTATTTGAACTTTAAATCTCCGCATTTTTTTATTTTTCCAACGACGAATTACAATTGTTAAGAATTCCTAAATTGTTTACTTGTAGAGAATCTTGTGGTAAAAATACGAATACATGATAGTAAATAATAATTTTAAAAGGTTCAAGGAGCAGTTGCATCGCAAAAGTTCTGAAGTGACATACACTAAATGATCACAATGTGCTCCGTGCTAAAAAATGGTAGATAACCGGCAAACGACCGGTAAACGACCGGCGAAAACGTGTGGTTCTCGCTTGCTGCATTTGTTTATCGTTCTCTGCGTCATGCTAGCGTGTATCGCAGCTCATCTCACGATAATAAATACGTAAATAAAACGCGTATGTGACACAGAGTTTATGATGCAATGTTTTACATAAGCACCGTAGATCGTAAGCCAACAGACATTCTGCGGGCGTCATGCGATCGTGCTTCAAATTTATATTGCAACCTGTATTACTGCTCGTTGCAAGAAATTGCAGTCACGGTCATGAAGGAGAGCACCATACGTGAAGGTGAGCATACACACTGACATCTCGATGCATGTGCATGAATTGCCATGTCGATCTTGCCGTGTAGTAAGTTATCTCGTTTCTCCAGTTCCACGTTACGAGTGGAACCGCGCAAAAATCTTTTTGTTGTAAACATTTGAAGCAGACATTCGAGTCGAACGGAAAAATCGATACCCAATACTATTACAGCTATCGGGTAGAAAAGTGATACAAGCTAAAAGTTTTAGAAGTTAAAAAATTCGCCAAAATTTTGATGAATATGACATATGAAATCTGACAAGCTTTTATTTTTGCAAGGCTGTTTAAAATTTATTATGTTTCTAAAATGTTCTTCAAAAAATAGATATTTGTATTTTTTCCATTCAACAGAGAGAAAAAGAAAGAGAGAGAGAGAGAGAGAGAGAGAGAGAGAGAGAGAGAGAAAACGAAAAGTAAAAATTTTCTATTTAATAGAAAAATGATGAAAAATGAGAACGAGTCAAAGCTGCCGTCCTGAAAAATCTGTTAGAAAATTGGTTAGCTCACTACGTCTTCAAAGAGTTACGCGAAAACGATATTTTTATGAACGAAATCGAAGAAATATTTGCTTTAAAATACCATAGTATGGGATCGTTATTTCTCCATCGCACTTGACATGTTACGCATACATATTGCATGTTAACACATCAAAGGATAATATAGATAAATGCATAAAGTGCATAGATGCCTTAGTCATTACATATATAATATATAATATTCGAAGCGCGAAAAATGACGCTTAAAAATAAAATGACCCTTTTGTCGCTGATATTAAGCATATGTGATTATCTCAGTTATTGCATTATCTTGATGAAAAATGAGATTTCTTTTCATCTTCCTTTTTCATTGAAGCAATCGCTTTGATTATTTATTTTTTTTTTACGGGCACTTATATGAATTAGCTTGCTGTCACGGCACAAAGGTGATGCGTAAGTGGGTAGAGAATTAAATGCGATGAAATTATTGATAGCACGTTTTCCCAAGGCATAGTCGCAGCACGAGCCGTTATTGTGCTCCAGGGAAATTGAATGCGATGGTCGCCGAGAAAATAGGATACGGTTAGAAAACTCGTTACACAACATACAGAAAAACAGGACTTATAAAATATTGTATGTAAGCCATGAATTTGCTTAGAATAAAATAGTAGGGAGATTAGGGTGCTGATAGTTCATTCGTGAATTTTTATGTAGTTTTTATAATAACAAATATGTTATTATATCACCAAATTATAACGTAATTTTGTATAACCTATGCTTGATATTGTCTACAAACGTTTTTGTCAATCTGTTTAGTTTTTTTTTTTAACAAATAGAAAGGATGGAAATTAGTCAAATTTTGCCGGGCATTAGTATTTTTTTAACTTTCATCCCGGTCTTGGCTGAGCAAAGGCGTTATTGCAAATTTTCAGCTCTGGAAATGCACATGCAGCGCATTTCACGGCGAGCGAACGATATTATAACGTGATCTTATCATCGCTTCATAACGCGGATTAACTCTCCAAACGTATCTCGTCGCATAGTCCGCGCGCATTAGCGCCATAAATTACGTCTCTCGATTATTCCAGTTTATGCTTATACATAGTGAATAATATCTTCTGATTCACGTCCGCGACTAATTATCTTCCTTCATTCTCCTCAATTTTTAATTGTACGACCTTTAGTAAAGGATTTCTATTTTCTGTAATGTAACAAAAGGTCAATTTATATTAAAAAGTTCTTGAATTTACTTAAATAAAGAATTTCTTGTGGCAAACAATCATTGAAGAAAAATCGGTACGGTCACTTGGCGAAAACTTGGCTGATAGATACTCTTGATGATCCTTCAGATGTCCTAATTGATCTCAATTTCCTAACCGATTGTTCTTCCGTTTCATAAGTGTGAAATCGAGGGTGGCCGTTCGTGAACTGCGCCTTAACCGAAAGCATTCACGTTGAAGTTCAGACGAGAAAATTCACCGGTTGCCTCCCCATCGATCCCCGAGTTCGATTATCGGCGAGCGTTCGCCCGAAGACCGGGAATGGGGAAGTCAAGGGAAAAAGTGCCGGAACACGTAGAACGAAGAAGCGAGAAGTCCGGTTCTTTATGAAAACTACTTAGCCAAACGATAGGATCTAGTAGAGTCGCTTCAAGTAATTTTCGTCAGGTTTTAATGGAAGAACCGATGCTGGCTGCAGATAAAGATACCTTATCGGCCTGCTCGTAAAGGCCTGATGACTTTATTGCCACCGTCAATCTTCCTTAACGTAAGTGAAAAAAAAATTACATTTCATGCAAACCCTTTCGCATTTTCTTTTCCGCATTCTATTAATGACTACTTTTCGTCAATATTATTACATAGTATTAATGTGTAATTAATGTTGTAATAATTTGTATTACAATATTATAGTAATAATGCGATTTGCGGTCTAATGTATTCCATTTATAGAAAATTGAATAGAGCGGAGTGCGCGCTGACGAAAAGAATTGCATCGGCCACGTCCGCTATTATCTCTTCACATTTCGATATCGACGTGACGTATAATCTCTGAATAAATTCTCAATGACAGGTTTCAACATCCATTTTTTTTTAATTTCCAGCGGTACGCATTATGCAGTATACTTGAACGTTCCTCGGAAAGGCAGTCAATCAATACGTCTCTTTTTATATTCGCGAAAAAGCTGGCTAGGATTAATTTAATCAACGCTAAACTGCGTCGGCAATAAAATATTCCTCCAATTTTACTAACTGCGCTGCGGAATTCAGAAGTTATTTTCACAATGTCATAATCGAAAATTTATCAGAACGCACGTTTGCGAGCGACGGTGAACGAGCACATTTGACCTCGAGCTTCCAACCGTATTATGATTCTTGTCTGCACCCGCGCACGGCAAGTTATAAATCTTTAATGCTGTCAACGCGATGGCGATTTACTTCCTGCTCTCGCTCGCGTTAGGGATTTCATGAAGTTTATTAAGCTCGTTTATACTCGCATCTACAAAGCGAAAGTTCTTTTTTTCCTCTCGCCTCTCAACTTACAGGCACGCGGGAGGATCATGCTCTCCGGCGTAAGTTCCTTCCGGTTAAAAAATTTTTGACATGTTACCGAAGTAAAGATGGTAATACTTTCGAAGTATTAGTCGCGTGTACTGCTAAGTGGCCGCATCAATAATATACGGTCGTAATGGAGATTTGTCAGCGAGGCGTGCGACATAGTTGCGGAAACTTGCGTCGCGGGATTCATGAACTTGCCGCTATTCGGGAAATGCACGCTTGGTACGTACACCTCCGGTAACAATGGAGGGTGAAGTGGTCGTGGAATGGCAATCTCACATTTTTACCGCGCGCGCATTATTTTCCAGAAAATAAATTTTTATAAAAAAAAAAAAAATACTTAGAGAATTTCTCAAGGTGCTTCTTGTTCTGTAAATGGTTTACGTTTAGCGCGAAAGCATTACACACTCTCCGTCATGCTAGTACCGCAGAACTTGAGGTTCATAGTTTAATCCTCACAAGCGCTAAAAAACCGGTGCTCTTCTTACAAAAAGCAACGGATGGTAAATTATTGGAATTAATGAATTATTCATCGTGCGTCGCGAAATTCATTATATATATAGTAAGTAAAGTACACAACTTATCGAAAAATGCAAATCTTTCACAACGGTGGAGTTAGCACAGCATTCGCAAATCACATGTCATGCTGTTACCGCCTCCCGGAATACGAAAGCGACTGGCATTTATGGTACCATCACTTTTCCAGGTCGGTATTTGTGCTTGTCGAAGATATCTTGATCGTTATCGAGTATTGGCTCCCGTTATCTTTTTCTTTCGCCACATCACCTTGATGCCACGGAGAATAACGTTAATCCGCTCGCTTCGCGCGCGCGCGCACGCACGCACACACACACACACACACACATATACACGCACACCGTGTCGTCCACATAAAATCGCGATCGATGAAGCTCTTTGCGGAAGTGCGGATGTTACGACGCCGGCCAGCGGTCAGTGTATCGCGAAATGATGAGCTCGCATTGTATACGCGTATTTACCTTATTTACTGCATATAACGTTGCTGCCAGAATCAGGATGGTCTTTTGCCCTAATCCCAAAGAGCCGAGCGCGTAAATGCAGCGTAGTAACGATTGTTAGACCACCACCGACCGTAGGTCGAAGATCGTACGCGCGCGATACGGACGCGCACACGTAGTAAAATTTATATACAACCGCGTCTGCTATTGACGGTCAGTTCTTAGCGCGATATTAGGTGACTTGCAATTTGAACGGACACAATGCACGAGAAGGATACATAATAACACGAGAAACTAGCACCGCTGAAAATCGTACGGTATCCCGCAGGGATGGCTGACCTGCACGGCGGATGTTTATTACAAATAATATATGTACATCTATACATATTCCGTGCGACAATGCAATAGATATTAAAGGAAAAAGATGACTGCTAAATGTGCGTAGAGCTTAACTAGAAAAAAATAAAGTTAAGGACAAGAAAGAATTGACATTCGCTTTGACGTAGAAGGATCATCATGATGAAAATTTGAGCTTATGTTTTATTTATATCTCTTAATTAAAAAAAAACTAGCGCATAACGTGTATATCGATTGTGCAATGATCTTCAGTAAACTTCATTTTCGCTAGGTAATAGCCGGTCTTTCCATGGCACGCGGAAATGCTCGTTTTTCGAATAAATTATTGATAGCTTGCGGTTGTTCCATGATATTGAGATAGTTACCGTATGAAATTGCATGCGCGAATATGAGTAAATTAAACATGATTGAAGTTACAAAAATTTTTTAAATTTAAAAAGCTATGCAATCAATAACTTATTTCTTATTTCTTATAAATTATTTCTTATTTTGAAATTAAAACAAATAAGATATAATTTAAAAAATATACTTTACAAATTTATAAATCAATTTTTTTATTTAAAAAAAAGTATTTATATCTATATTCAAATTTTAGTGATTCGTTATCACCCACAGTTATATAAATAAATTGAAAAAATAAAATTTAATGAATTTTATGTTGAATAAAAAATTGTTTTTAAATATTTAAATTTTAGAAACAATTCTATTTTACTTGAAACATTTTTTTAGATATTTTTTTAACTAATAATATTATCAAATTGTAAAATGTATAAATATAAAAACTGAAATGAATAATAATTTTTAAATTTAATGTCAACAATCGAAATTTGTGTTATTTTTTGAATTAAATTTTATTTTAAAAATATTTTAATTTGATTAAATTCTGTAAAATTTTCTGTTATGTTTTTCATTAATGTAATTAATAGTAATATTTTGTATGCAGATGTATAAATCAAATAATAATAATGTGTCTATTGACAAAAATGATTACTTTAGATTATTCTGTTCTAGTTAATAATTTGAATGTCTCGAAAATTTTTTAATTTACATTGAAAGGAATATAAAAATTCTCTCATCTCGTTTTAATTAGTTTATAACCTCGTGCGTTAGCACGAAACTATAGTTTTAGTTTGCTATTGGAAAACACGGAAAATGTTGATATGGAAAAATTTAATTATTTTGAAAACTATTTCTATATATACAGATTGTATTACTAAAACAATTTCTATTTCTATATTGAACTCGATGCAGCAATACGATGATATTTTTCGCTTTGTATAACGGCACCTACATATCTTCATTATATTCAGAAAATTTTTTATCGATTAAGCTTCATCTGCGCGAGGATTGTTGATATGTTATAATTTAAAAAATTTTAGTATACGTAAAGAAATAAATTAATTTCTTTTTAAACGTTATTTTATCCAGTTTGACTGTTTCTTCTATTTTTATTTTCATTACATCTGCACTTCTGACGGTACTGTCCGAGTAACAGATATTTCAATTACGGTTTTTCAAACACGAAGAAGATTATAGTTGTGGACATGAATACGCAATAGCCTCCGTATTTTCTTCGTAGTCTCGGCGAGTTTTGCCGCACTTCGAGATGCCACAGGATCTTCGTCCTTCGGGGACGCCTTACTTTCTTTCGGTCCCCTCATTCATCTTATATACGCGAACGCGCGCGCCCCATCTTGACAAGCCCACTCGCCTTATCGCCCTCTCTTCATTCTCGCCGACATCATAGGAAATTGCGGACAAGTTTCCCCCGAGGCGGTTGCCCCATAGAGAAATTCAACCAATTAGATCGACGGAAACTTTCCTAGCCTCCGCCTTACTTAACCGGCGAGCAAGCGGCCTCGAGCTCTCCGCTTCGTTCTGCTCTCGGCATCGTAGACGTGTGTATGCGTGCGTTTCTCCGAGCGACACGCACTGACAAAGCCCGGCATCCTACGCACGGACACGTCTGCTCTACACCCACGAAAACGTCCCTGGAATACCAACGAACCCCATGCCGACGAAGAAGACGGCGCGGGCGCGCGACTCGCGAAGATTCGATCTCCGCGCGCACTTAGAACTCTCTTAGAGATACTCTGTAATTCCAAACCGCATGTCTACCTACCTGCCGCAGCGTAGCGTAATCAACCGACGGAAAGTTTCGACGCAAGTTCCGCGGTCCGTGTAACGGAAAAAGCTAAAGTCGATCCTCCTATGCGTCGAGACTCAGGGTCTGGAAGCGACCTGTGTTTGCCTTCCTCGACAACTTCGTTCAATGTAAGACGCGAGAGAAGATGCGAAATTATTATTGTTCTCTAAGCTATTTCAAATGTGAAATTGCGAAATAAAATTTTTACTAATTCTTGTGAATGTCTCGAGGGTACGTTTGTGTATGAACGTATTGCAATTGATGACTAGAAGATTATAGGAAAAACTAATTGAAACGAGAGCATTATTATTGGCTTAAAAAAAAATAATTTTGGCATTTTAAATCAGTTGTGTAAACACATTATTTTATAACATACTTATATATTTTTTTTATATGTAAAATTTATGAAAAGCAGAAAAAAATTAAAAAATTTTAATAAATTCTTAATCATAAATTAAAAAAAAGCGTAACATAGATTAATTACAAATTTTATTTAAAACGCGTAAAATAATTAATAATTGATTTTTAATTACAATATTTTATATAAAATTGATAAGCTGCAGAATAATACACCGTAAGAAACACGACAGCTGCCAATTATTGTACATAGCGAATAATTAATTTACATTATAAAATAATTAGGTTATGCAGCATTAGGCAGGAAGATTAAATGAACCAATCATAGTAATTGTGCTTCGTGCAAAGGTAAACTGAAAGGTAAACTAAGATTAAATCGATATTTACTCACCGATTCTAATGACTGGCGGCAGCGACATGGCAGTGGTGATCGAAATGACGATTATAACGAACAGCAGTGCCATCGTGTCCAATGTGAATTCGCAGGTAATTCGCACTTGGACGACTATGACATCGTTCGTGCGGATTTTTCGTAATACAAAGTGCGGTGAAAAGGAACGGAAATCATAGGTACGCGAAGCTGCTTCGATTTCACCGACACTTTAACACCAAACTGCACATCTTCAGAAATCTGTCGCACATTGGAAAGGATTCTTAGATGACCGTCATCTTCCGTGCGGTCTGAAAAATAAAAAGAAAAAACATGTAAAAATAATATTTTTTGTAATAAATGGAAGGTAGAAAAGAGCAAAAGTAATAGTAAAATTTAATGAATAAATTAATTTATACTTTGTTAAAAATATTATTAGATTTTTAATACGTACATATATCTTTTTTTTAATACAATAACATATGTATATATAAAATAATTGTTCATGTTTTCAAATATTTGTTGTATAGAGATAAAAAAATTTTAATATTTTTTAATATTTTATGCATGTCTACAAATTCGATGTAACATTACTTATATTTGTTCACGGTTATAGCTTTCTGGTCAAATGGACACCTACCGGGAAACAATGCAGGCGTAAAATAACTGACCTCATAAAATCAGAACCCAAGCAGACCAGCAAAATGCAATCTGCTGGAGGCCATGCTTTTTCGCTGGTAAATTAATTGCTTAAATGGCTAGCACGATTTCGTACGGCATCGTTTGTTGAAAGTAACAACCGGTGGATTACGATTTATAATTTTCGTCTAAAACGAGAAATAACTTGTGCTGTTAACGATTGGTTGAAATTTAGTAGCCAAATAAAAATTTAGATATCTATTATTTCTAATCGCACTTTTTTACGTTTCTTGCGTTTTGAAAGAAAACAAAATAAAAAGTCTAAAGGAATACTTAAAAGACAATTTATCAATCTAATTTATATTTTTTAAACATATATAAAAATATTCTATTTTAAACAACAGTTGAATTAAAAAAAACTGTTGAAAATAGTAACGTTACATTTTTTTTCGTGCGTGATAATAATTTTTTTGCAAAATATTAGAGAAAATTGTGGCCCCCGCACTTTTTGACATAGTCACTAACATGGATTTGTATTAACAATGTTTCGGAACGAGAGTAGGGTTTAGTTTTATTTGCCTTAGACCTCGAAGACGGCGAGAAAGGGGTCGACGCGATGGTCTCTCGAGTAAAATCACGTGGGCCCGAGACTTCATTCCCGGAGGTGCATTTTCCGACGGGAGAGATGGAAAAAAGGGAGTTCTACCTCCTTGGTGAATGCGACCTCCATTATGTTGGAGCCGGTGCCAGAGATACGAAGGAAAAGAGAGAGAGAGAGAGAGAGAGTCGCTCCCTTTATTTCCGAAGCGATTCTTGAAGTTTTTGGCCCTGCCACGATAATGTCTCCACGCCTGGACTCTATCTCGACGTGCCGCATTGTGTTGCGCGACAGTGCCGTCCCCATAACTTCGATCGCGCTAACGCGACAGATAAAGTTCGTACTTAAAACTGCGTTACGAGAAAAATGTAGTTGAATCAAGCGCTTCCCCGGCGAGCAAACTCCCTCAATCTCAACGACATTCCGCAGAGCAAACTACGGAGGAATACCGCAGAATAGCGTCAAGAGACACAATAGCGTTATAATTTCCTTCGTGAAATGGCTAACCGGGGGAGTTCGTGAGGGAGTTTGCCAGCTCAAAAATTTTATTTTACGTTTCACATGTTTATTATTTCCTTTTTTCTTGATGTCAGAGCTAAATCTAGCGAGTATTATACGTATATTCCTTGTGCTTAGGATGATATTCTCAAAACGATTTTGGGATTAATATTAACATTTGGTAATACTTTTTTCTTTCTCAAGCATTTAAAGAATATTAAACTAGGATATCTACAAGATGTCTCCATTGCTTATTCTGAAATTTCCAGAGGGCATTCTTGTACTATTTGGACTTAATTGCGATTTCTTAATCGGTATTTATATTACATGCATTAACTATTTAAAAATTTTATTAATAATTTACTGACATTGTGTTCATTGCTGATAAATGCGTTTTAAAGTGTATGTAAAGTTATTTATTGGTCATCCGATAATCAATTTAGCCATAAAGTATATATTATTTATTTGTTTACATTTGTGTAATTTATTCCGTAGCCTCTTTGTTATTAATCATAGATATAAATTCAATTATCTAACAATATACAATTAACGTATCGTTACATGTACTGTAACATGCAAATGTAGCGCGATGCAAGGCTTCGATTACACGATTCAGATTGTCCACGCGTGCACTGTACGTAAATGAAGAAGCCAATTAACCGTTATAAATTTTGTTGTTAATATCGATTAACTCATCGGATTAAAAGTCCTTTATATCATAACATCAATCTGCCTCAAAGTCTTCTCGTGCCGCGATAGTCAACGCTGTACTACATACAATGTGCGAAGTAAATGGAAGAGAAAACCGGATTGGGCAAACCTCGGTATCAATATTTGACAATCAAAAAAACTGATCGAGAGAATAAAGATCCCGTGCGCACTACTCGTCGAATCACCCTCGCGACCAGCTCTCGGCGGAAGTTTGGTGTCGATGCCGCATGCGGCTCACGCTTTCGCCATTAGAGTTAGCGTAAACGGATTTCAACTAACCCAATTTAGCCGGGGGTAACTTTGCCTCTCGCTGCGTGTTTGTTTGCCGAACGGCGCGGTCCTAAGCGCGCCTCTTGATTACGTAGGTGTGTCCATTGCGTTTAAAACGGCCTTTTTTTTTCATTCTACCGTCTTTCGCCCCATCGGCGACTACGCGCCGGGTTCGTTCTCCTTTCTCTCACATAGTCCTCCCAGTGACTCGAGGCGGGAGGTGACTTTCGCCCTTTCGCGAAACCGTCGCTCCTGTTGCGAATTTATCAAGCGCGAAATATATTTCAAAATTATGCACATTTTTTTACAATGAAATATACATGATAAAAGGGTAATTTCTTAGAAGTATAAAAAGTGAAATGTTTTCGAAATAATGTAATATTTTAAAGGAAATAAAATAATTTCTTTTTGTACGGTCACGGAAATAAATGTAAATGTGGTTTCTTTTTGATATAGTTTATTTGTTTTTATTAATAATTTATAATTTGTAACAGTTTAAGAAATTAAATGTATATTAGAAAATAAGAAAGCATACTCTTTTCTTGCGGTGGATATTCGCAGTGCGTTTTACAGCCGGTAAAAACTGCATTACATCTGCTCTTTATAAATTTTACGATTGAAAGGGATTAACGTGGAAGTAACAACTATGTCTTCCAGGATCGTAAAAAGTCGCTGGTAACTACAATTCTGAACAGAGGCTATTTTTTTCCTTTTTTTTGGAGTCATTTAATTCTACGATTTTACATGTGTACTTTATTTTAGTTTGAGTAAAAAGTTTTAGTATTGCGTCTTAGTTTCCATCAAAAGAGTAAAGAGCGTCATAGAGAATTGATTGTCTTAAACTTTTACTTATCAAAACTAATCCGATTTATTAACTCAAAATTTTCAAGTCCTATAGAGCTAAAATCATCTGCGTTTAATCATAATATTTAACGATATACGAATATCGTTAAATCTTTTCTAAATATTTCTATCTTTTTATATTTCTAATCTCTGAAAATAAAAGGTTCACATATACTAATATAAAATATATAAATTTAGCTATCTAACTGCATAAAAACTTGTTAAATAAAATACCAATGATATCTTTTATAGCTTTAGATAATTGTTTTATATATATATATATATCTCGTTAAATTACAAAAGGTTCAAACACTGTTATTTTTTTAGTAATCTGTGGAAACTAAAGCGTTGTTATTAGGTATCTCTACAAGGTACAGTTCCAACGAGAGCTTAAATAAACAAGTTTTATTGCGAAACGTGAGCGAGGAGAGGGAATAGATGGAACCCAGTAGATTGATGCCGCACGATACCACAACCACAACCACAATCTGGAGAAGTTGCGAAGCAAGTGGTACAGTGGGTAAAATCCGTGCGTATTGTCGAAGTAACGAAACACCAATCAGGATTTAACGCCGCTGGTCAAGATGCACGATATCTTCACGAAGAGTTCCTTAACTTCTGGACTTCTCTCTTCATCTTCTTTCGCTTCGATCCGGCGGCTGTGATAAATTTTTAAAAATTATTGTCACTCTCCCCTGTGGCCGAAAGAAGCTACGTCGACGACACATGCACTGCTCGGTGGGCGATTGCGCGATTAATAACACGGCAGTGTCAGCAAGAATTTCATAACTTCCATATTCTCGAGGAGACTCAGGAAGAAAGTTGACGCGCGACGGTTGAGCGAGATTTAACGGTATTTAACAAAGAAACGGTAAATGATTAATCGATAAAATCTACCGTCGTGTGAGAAACATTTGTGACATGTAGATAGATAGATAGATCGCAAATGAACTAAAGAAATTAATCATCTAGTTAAGGCATATGGCATATTAATTAATATTTACGCTTGTTATGACATCTTAATCGGCAACTTTCACTTATTTGACTGTGACATGTGAGATTTTCCAGGCAACTAATTTCTAGCTTTCTTCCCGAAAAACAAAGCTCGCTTTTAAATAATTCATTTGTAAATACATGTATATATAAATTGTCTAACAAATTAATCGGAGAAGCACACATTTTTTGATGTATTTAGTATTAATAATTATAAAATTTTAATACAAAATTTATAATTATTATTTATAAAGTCTTACATAAATTAATATAACTTTTTATTAAATGCATACGCGTTTCACATGTCTCTTAGATCTCTCATAAGGAAATTGCGACATTGCAGTAGAGACAGAAAATAATGTACAAAACGGCCACATAAAGCAGTTACCTAAAAGCAAGTGTGGACTGGAAAATTATGAATGTCTAACACGTAGCGCCGCTTTCAGGAAACGTATGCTTCAGAAGTGTCAAATTACGAGGTGGATGGGAACATTTGACGAGCATGTCTCTCGTTTGTCTCGATTATTTTAGAATGAGGTATTAACCGTACGACATACGAGGAACAACTCAGAGTCAAGAGGAAGCGCGAAAGACGCTCAAAAGAGGAAAGAAGTTGTTACGTTATTGTATTGTACAAAGCAACGTGCCATATTTCTACACGCGTGAAACCCATTTTACTCAGGCGGAAGCCCAACGATGCTCCTCGGGGAAGCTTCTCTTTGCGAATGGGAAGTATGCGCGTGGTAAAAAGGGACTGCACTCAACGTCTATCTTTTAATGAAAATTGGAGAAGGAATGTCAAAAGTACGCGCAACTATGTTTGCACTTGCTTATACATTGCTTTATTAAAGACATAGCGTATTTTTTCTTCAGTGAATTGAAACAAAGCAGTTTGCGATAATCGCAATAATCGCAATAGTTTCATTAATAACGAATTATTCGCGGTGCAATAAAGGGCATGAAGAAAGATAAAGTATTGATTTGTTGAATAAAATAGAATTTATATTAATATTAAAAGATAAGACACGGAAAAAATGTAATATATCCAATAAGATATGTAGTTGCGGGCTGCCAACTACAGATACAATAATATATGCTATTGCAGTATCAACATTGTACTTGCATTAACAGCAAATATTATTATATTGAGTATTATCCATAATTGGCAGTCCACAACTACATGTGTTATTGATTTTATTACTTTTTTCTGTGTATAAATTAATAAACAATAATAATATAAAGATTTTATTATAAGCAAAACTATAATGTAAAAATCTATTAAAAGCGAGAATTGTATTTTATACGTTTAAAATTGTATGCAACAACAAACAAAGAATAATATAATGAGTGTATTTATATTAAAACAAAGAAAAGCAATTATAAAAAGAGAAAAAAAAAAATATATATATATATATATATATATAATAAAAAAGAGAAAAAACATATATATAATAATTATTAAAATATGTCCAATGAAAGAATGTCTAACGAATCAATCAAACATTATGTACTGGTGTATAAAGAGTATGAGGCGAACGAAAAGCGAAAGTGAAAAAGAGGGTAGTAATAGGTGATTTGGACTATCGTGTTCATTAATTATTGCTTGGTTGGAAATGACATGAATTTATAGGATATCATCGCTTTTCAAGTCGAATATAATAACTATGTTAATACACCGAGTTATATTACAGATATATTATGATAATGACTGTGATTAATGACTATGCTGATCATTCTAAATCCCGTTGATTAACAACAACTTGATTATTCAAGCAAACAGTTTGTAAATGTCAGAGAGTAAATTTGGATACGCTAGTTCAAAACCTTCCCAAAGATATATCATGTTTCCTCTTTATCATACAACACATAGTATTTTTTAAAATATTATACATAATTTTTTACTATTCAAAATACATCCGCAACGATATTTTTTACCGATTAAAAATACTTTGTGTGATGAGCAAAAATAAACGGCTAATGAAATTAATTTATATAAATATTTTTGAAATTTTTATATAATCCGAATAAATTTCTGTCACGAAGTTTCTTAAAGATAATATATTATTGATTATATACATATATACATATAATATTATATACATATATATATGTATGTAACATGCTATCCTTAATTATTTATGAAGATGTATAATCCACTACCAGTTGCGCAAATCTTTCGAGCTATGAGAATACAGTCTCAAAATTTCTATGACACTCGGAACTATGTTTACGAAAGCGGATATTACAAACCATGTTTTTGCCAGGCTATTTTGGAATACTCGAATGCTCGTTAGTAAGAATATAATGATAGGAAGGCGGTTGGCCTTTTTGATGCGGTATTAACGCTATTCATCGCACTCATATTTTCTGCACCAACATTTTCGCATCGCATGCATATACGAAATATTCCACGAGAAAATACTTTATCGATAGATTCTAAAGCTGCTTATAAGTAGAAAATGCCGTATCGTAGCATGACACAAATATTTTAATAAGCATCTTAACGAACATTTCTGAGTCAGCAAATAACAAATAATTAATATATCTGTGACTCATTTAATTAAATCAGTAAAATATATTATCCTAGAGTAACCAATCTTTCAAGTGTAACGTTTGGTATTTGTACTTTAACAATTATTGAAAACCAAACTAACTAAAACTAAGCTAATTAGTAAAAACTAAAGAAATGTTAACATTAAAATTAATTGCTTTAACTCACTTTTTTATTTTTTATTAAAAATAAAAACAAATAAGACTACTAAAATTTTACTTAATTCTTTTGTGACACTATTTAAAATTGTAAATTTATCGACAAGGTATTTCCTATCAAAATGGTCTATATATACTTTTCTTTTAAAATATTCAATTTACTTGGTACCTCGATGCCTCAGTAACAATAACTTATAACTCTTACGAGACAACACTTACGTTTGTCTACGCGAGGTAGAAGATATCGATGCATCTCATGAGACTCATTCCGCACAACACGATTGCCATCAAGATCAAACTCTTCTTTCGTTTTCTCGAACCCGGTTCAGGGCAACCACGACACCCTTGATATTTCGGTGCTTCTACTTTAATCCTTGATATGCTCTACCATTGCACTTTCCTTATAGAAGCATCACGATTTTCTATTCTCATTACTCGAATATCGAGTTTTTTCAACTTTCCTGATTTTAATATCACCCATGCGTTCTTATCACGTCTATAAAAACTGTGTCACTTCGGCTTTCATATTTAATATCCACGTCAAAGTTTGAAGGAGGTAGAAATTCAGAAATTCTGCGCTTCTATGCTTAAATTCACAATGTATATTGACTAATTGATTTTCTTACAAAATCGCGAAGCTTGATTTTTATATAATAAAAAAAAAACAAAAAACTTCTTTAAAGTTAAAATTCTCTTCCGCTGAAAACACTATGTTATTCATTCGTACAACAAAGTCCCTTCGAGTTTTGCGTTTACCGATCACCGTCTCCAAAGAATCCCGCGACCGCGAGAGCCGGCTGATCCAATTGTCGAATGTCCAAAAACATTTCGCGACACGTCGCGATCGTGGCGATTCCCTCGAGCTTTCCGCGACCCCACTCGTGGGAGAACATTGATCTTACTGCTTCCGGCGTATTAGAGCGCGTGATTTTTCTCGACCGGCCTGGGAGATCCCCGCGCAAACATACACGCGCGACGGCGTCGACGGCGACGTCGACGACGACAGCGAGAACGTCTCCGTTTCACGTACGCGCGGTCCGACGATCGCGAGAGACGCGCGGGCACTGGCTGCGCGAGAACTTACCGCCACCCCCGGACGAATGCGCGGACAGGCAGTGCGGGGTAGTGGGTGGCTTTCGAGGGGTGACTCGAAAGGGGTGCTTAGTAGAGTAACGGAGACACACAGGGGGAGAGAGAAGGAGAGAGATAATAGTTGCCTAAGAGAGAGAGAGGGACGAGGCGAGATGCAAGAGATAAAGGATGATGCGCACGAAACACACGAAATCCCTCATTCGACATCCTGCGCGAGTGCCGAAGACAACCCCGCAAAGAGGCGAGACTGCATCCACCTATCTAGGTTAGCGGACTCACGCGACCCTGACCATTCCGTCGCTTCGCCCTCGACTACGTGGACGTATAGTTAGAGGGCAGACGAAGTCCGGAGATAAGCTGGAAATTTCTAAACCGCAATAATTCACACGTGTATATAAAATCTCGAAAGAGACTTTGTTATCATTACGATCCTTTGTAATTATTAACCCTTCAAAACGTGGACAGTTTCTCCTTCGTAAAAGGAAAGAACTAATTTTAATTTCATATGTTTTTATACATACGTGTATATACATCATTAATTTCTTAAAAAAGAAAGAAATCTCCTAAAGCGCGAAGTTGCAACACACAAGGAGCGTTATACTGAATAGATGGACTCGAAAGGGCCTCGCTCGTATCGTCTTTTCTTGAGGACTCACTGCAAGAAACAGAGCATCTTATCTGGATTACCGAGTTTCCTCGACACTGACCATACTTTAGCTCGAAGCGCAAGATCCACTTCTTGCGGCCTCTCAGAACGATCGCAACTCCATCAATCCCCAATCTCGCGCTATTACGTAAGCTCCGGTGATACAGTTTTAAAAATTGCTTTACAGAATCTTGCGCCGCACAGAGCCTTGCCGCAGCGTGGAGCACCTTCAGAGAGAAAAGATGACAGAAAATAGGAGGAGAACAGGGCGAGAATAGTAACGCAGGACATCCTCCTTTCGTTTTAAGTACATAAGGCGGTCTGTGTGATGAAGAACCGAAATTGCTTCCTACCTAGATTACTGTGCTCGTCTCCTCTGACCACGCTCCCAAATTAAGCTCGTATATTTGACAATGTTCGCGTCGTACGTTTTGCGGGTAGGAATTAAAGCTTCATCTCGCGGGATTTACGCGGGAGAGCGAGGTTCCGCGCACGAATCACCTGGCCGCACAACGATCGTTAATATTCTCTCTCCTTCTTCTGTCTTTAGAGATAAAGTTCTAATTATATCACGTAAATGTAAGAGCTATAAAAATTCTAAATATTTACATCTTTTGCGCTGTCGGCGAAAGATAACGCGAATATGAAGTGGTGTTACCGAAGCTATGAAACTTAGCGGAAAATAGCGAAAGGAAGGCAGGTTTAAGAAGAAGAAATAAGTAGGATAAGCGAAGCAACGCATATCGACTACGAAAATGGCCTGAAGGGTTCTTCGTGCTGCGGTTTCAGGGAAAGAACGGAAAGAATGGAAGGAAATGCCGGAAGAAAAAGATGGGAAGAGAGAGAGAGCGAGAGAGAGAGAGAGAGAGAAAGAGGGAGAGAGAGAGAGAGACAATGAGAGAAGGAGGTTAGAAGAATAGAGTATCTAAAGTTGATTCTACGCTTTCTGGACGACCATAGATAGAAGACTACAAAGTGAAGCGAAGTCGTCTTATCCGCGTTAGTGAACAATGACCCTGACCACTTCCTATGCAAAGAGGATTGAGATAAAGTTCGCATTTATCAACGACATGATACTTTTCTAAACGTCTCCCATCATCACATGCAGATGTAAATATTCATTTTTAAAATGTCGGATTTTTAAAATAAATATTCCTGATGTCCATTTATTTCCCTCCAAGATTATACCGAATGTCAGTCTAATCGAAATACTTCACTGATTTGTTCACACAATACATATTATTTTATTATAAAATATTAGTTTCTATTAAATAACTAGAAACAATATATTGTACTGTTACATACATTTCTAGTTATACTAGGAAAAAAAATTTAATGCTTTCGGCAAAAACTGTATAGTTAGAGCATTTTTTAGAAACAATCATAAATATTTTGTTTTATACAACAAAAAGCTCAGTTGCTTTCGCAAAATGAAACATAAAATATGTAGAACAAAATATTTGGTCACTGTTAGAAAAATCCTCGACTGAAAACACTAAATTTTTTGTTGTATGCATATTTAATAGATTTGTTCATTCTGCAATATTGTACAATGTAATTCATTTTTACTTATTTACGACATACAAATATACAATACAGTGTGTTCGTAATTTTTAAAATTATAATTTTATTTAATGTTCTTATTTTACAGACAATAATAAATTTTATTTTTTTGCAAAAAGTTATAATTTATAACAATATAAATAAAATTTATACATTGTATTTCTCTAAGCACGGAGAAGAGAGATGTGTACATATGTGTGTGTGTGTGTGTGTGTAAGAAAATTTTTAGTATAAAATCTTATTTAACAGATTATTTTTATATTACTTATTAATTTCTTTACACACACAGTTTCTATTTAAATTTCAGCTTATGGTATTAACTTTTTAGATTAACATTCCAGATTATCCTTCATTGCAAAAGTGCATAAACTAACACTTTTGCACGATACTGATATGTAAATGTAAAAAATGTAAATTTTTAAATTTTAAGCTATGCTTGAAATTGCGGTTCTTGTCATGATATACATAGTGTTCACAACTTTAGTAATAAGAATTATGAGACACTATAGGATGATGATATATTATGTCTTGAATAATTTTATAATGGCAATGGGTTTTTAAGATGTCTCTACTACTTAACAACACCCTTCTTTATCTTCTTTATTGCAAACAATTTCTTTCTTATACTAGTAGGTAATTTTTTATTATTATTTGTCAAACGGCTATCATAACCTTACTGTATGACTTCAATGATGCAGATAGCAATCACAGAGCAATAACTAATAGAATTATTATTATTTACTGTTAAAAATAATTTATTTATCACGACAATTATAAATTTTATTTAGTTTTATAATTTCTAATTTTTGTTGATCCGTACTTTAAATATCACGACTATTAACTGACAGTTATGAAAAAAAGATAAAATGTAAAAAAGGGACATTACTTTTCACGCGAATTGAATTATCACGATTCGCTAAAAGCTAATGAGCTGTTTATTTTAGTTTATTTTATTTGCTCATCGATCACAACGCAGAAACAAAGAAAAAAACTTTTAATGAATTTCTTTATCATAAAGAATTCCTGCTGACTATCTCTTTAATAAATTTTCTCCATGTTATCGGGAAAAACGCTTAAATTAAGATATCTGTCAGAGCGATCGTTTATGCATTGTTTAATATTTCTTTATTACATATACGTATTCAGCACATAATTTTTTAGTAGAAAAATCGCCCGTTCAATTATCATCAAATGTTATCGCGTCGCGACATCTCACCGTTCTATGGTGTCCCGATGTCTCTTTCAGTAACGTATAGTGACACTCTGGCTGAACACCAAGAAAACTGCTGACAAAATTTTCACGAAAGCATGTAACTCAGCTCTCATGATATCTTCTCTTAATGGGATAATAAACTGTCCATGACAGCGACATATAAAAAGTAGTGTTTCTATTCTTATAAGCATGATAACCGTGGTATGTTAAAAGTGAACTTCTAACCTATTACTAATAACCATGCAACAATACATTTATAATTATAATGTTCACAAATAATATTATAATAAGTTTTACAAAATAACGGCAAAATAACAGTAGATTTGTAAAAATTTTAAAAAGTAAAAGAATTAATAATACGCCTTTTTTCAAAGTAGATTTGATTTTAAAATCGCTTTACACAATTAAAATATACAGTAAAGTGCTATATGTTTATTGTGCAATACGAAAATTATTATAATTAAAAAATTTGTTAATTAAAAATCTAAAATATGATATGATATATATAATGATACGAAACATTATTATTATTATTATTTTACACATTAAATTTTTTTATAATATGTAAGATACATACTAGTACATAGTTACTCACTCAGATATGTATAATGGCGTAGCTGTAGATTTTTTAATACTAGATGTAAAAAATGTACATTATTATATACATCACGTTTATTGATAAGAAAGCATTATATTTATTGAGCATACGTAAAATAACGTCACTCATTTCAGTGAGTATTTACTATGACAATTTCTTCTTCAGTAAACTAATAAAATGTTAACGAAAGTGCAATTGTTTTGTCTCTTCTATTTACCATATGCAAGAGAACAATTTTCTTTCTATTTTACATTGTACACATAATTTGGTACGCGATATTAAATGTATGAAATATGTACATAATAATAATTTGGACAATAGTAAATAACGGCATTGCAAATATGTTCTCTTTTGTTAATTTCATATTTGAGTATATATTTGTAATTTTTATTTGATAATAGTAATTAAACACAAACATATTTGAGTATATATTTGTAATTTTTATTTGGTAATATTAATTAAACACAAACAATGTTGTAATATTTGAAAAGCACAAACACAAGGATACCGATGAAAATTTCGAAATATTTGATAAATAGATTGAATCGATTAAATTTACATTAAAAAAATTTAAGTTTCTATAAAAATTTGTTATTTTTTATCACTTATAATCTAAATGATACAAATTTTATAATACAAATTTTATTTACAGACTTGTCCTATGATTCTAAAATTATTTTAGAATCATAGGACACATATTAAAATTTTCGTACTCTTAATCAAAACATTAAGTGATATATGTATGAAATATTTTCAACGCAAATCATCTTTTTTCTGCAATTGCATAAAACAATTTTCAAAGTGCACCACACATTCGCGATTTATTTGAATGTATTGCAATAGCTGCGGGTTGAATTTCAACGCAAAAGAGTTAAAGTAAGTTGCTCACTGGTGCGGCTAGTGCATCGCATACGGACATAGCAGCACGCAGAAATTACTTTTTTTTCTTTCCAGAAAAACTATACGGACATACATATACGTTGTACACGCGTACAATAGATAAATCAAGCGCATAGCGACAGCGACCCGACAAAATGCTCTTTTTTTACCCGCCGTCATTCTGTTTTGTGCTTTTTCAAAGTGTTCCTCGAACTCGAGTGATAGAAATCTACCGTCGTGGACGACAAATATCGGTCAGTAATTCCGTACAGCATTGTGTTCCTTTCCTCTTGACTTTTTCTTCAATCAAGCTATTCGGATTACAACGCCCAGAAGCTTTGTAACATCCTTTTGCACCCGAATGATCGTGTTTCGCGTGGAATTCGGTATTCTCAACGCTAGTGCCTCGCTCGGTTGCACCACAATTTCTTTCTACGGGCAGAATTAATTACGCGCTTTGTCTTTCTCATATCTAGCTGACGCAGTAAAACTGATTGTACGCGCACGCCATTACGATCAAATTTAATTTTGTATTATAAATTAGCCATATTGTATTAATTATTGTTTTAATAATCAGAACTCCATTTAAACGAGAATTTTGTGTTTATTTAATAAAAATCAAGAAATATTAAAATAAAATATTTAATTGATATGAACTATTACTTTACTGAATACACTTTATCATTTTGTTATAATAATTATATAGAACAGAAATATTAAATTTAATAGAAACTGTATTCTGCAAATCCTTCAAATATTTTTATTACAATACTAATATACTATTTGTTCCACATTCAGAGATATGTATTTTTTTCGATCTATATAAAGTTATTTATATAGGTCTTGTATTAAGTGATTCTGACACATGTAGATATAAACACAAAACAAAAACTTTAGACATATAATTATTTATACACATTTTTTATAGCAATTTTAGCTTAATAAATGCAATAAGTAAGCAGGTATTAGCATAATAAGTACATATATAAATTACTTTTTTTAAGTTAGTATTAGTAAGTTTGTACTTGTATATGTAAGTGCGTAATATTTCTGAGAGAGAAAAATAATATTAAAAGGTAATTATTTACTTTAAATAAGTGAACAGATATTAATATGTTGATAAATGTAATTAAGCACTTTTTATAAGTTAGTAAGTACGTATAAAAAACATCAGAGAGAGAGAGAGAGAGAGAGAGAGAGAGAGAGAGAGAGAGAGAGAGAGAGAGAGAGAGAGAGAGAGAGAGAGAGAGAGAGAGAGAGAGAGAGAGAGAAAGAGAGAGAGAGAGAGAGACGGGGAGAGACGGGTAGAGACCGGGAGAGACGGGGAAAGACGGGGAGAGACGGGGAGAGACGAGGAGAAACGGGGAGTGACGGGGAGAGACTGGGAGAGACCGGGAGAGACTGGGAGAGACGACAAGAAACGGGGAGTGACGGGGAGAGACCGGGAGAGACCGAGAGAGACTGGGAGAGACGAGTAGAGACGGGTAGAGACCGCGAGAGACGGGTAGAGACGGGAAGAGACCAGGAGAGGCGGGGAGAGACGGGGAGAGATCGGAAGAGACTGGGAGAGACCAGGAGAGACGGGTAGTGACGGGGAGAGACCGGGAAAGACCGTGAGAGACTAGGAGAGACCGGAGAAACGGGCAGAGACTGGGAGAGACGGGGAGAGACGGGCAGAGACCGGGAGAGACGGGGAGAGACCAGGAGAGACGGGGAGTGACAAGGAGAGACCGGGAAAGATCGGGAGAGACTGGGAGAGATGAGTAGAGACGGGTAGAGACCGCGAGAGACGGGGAGAGACCGGGAGAGACGGGGAGAGACCGCGAGAGACGGGTAGAGACGGGAAGAGACCAGGAGAGACGGGTAGAGACCGGGAGAGACCGGGAGAGACGGGGAGAGCAGATTTGTATAAAAAGTAATTAATGAAAAGAATACTATGAATATTGTTTTGATGTCAACTTAAAAGTAGTTAATTATAATATGTTTTAACTTTAATATGCTACAACGTATTTTTCTATTATTTCACGTAACAATGCTGTCAACTATTCAGTTGTTGACACAAATGCAAATTAAAACAATTGTTATGGAAAAGAATCGAAAAATATAAGACTCATAAATTTTAAAACTAAAATGGGATTTATGAATCAAGCGCTGTTAATCCTGCACAATTATTATTATATTTATTGTATTACAATTTATAAAGTAATCACCAGTTACAACATAAAATTTCATGCAAATTAATTATTTTTTGTATCCGTTTACGTTATGGGCACATTTGAATACATTAGAGAAATAACATTGCTAATTTGTATAAAA
The DNA here is from genome assembly GCF_013373865.1 of Monomorium pharaonis. Lineage (NCBI taxonomy): Eukaryota > Metazoa > Arthropoda > Insecta > Hymenoptera > Formicidae > Monomorium > Monomorium pharaonis. The sequence goes on along the minus strand of NC_050474.1, from coordinate 1,520,326 downwards.
TGTATTTTAGAGACACAATGTTTTTTATTATTATAAAAATTACCTGTAGTATCTCAGAACACAACAAATATTTCTAACATAGTTTTGTATTAAATCTTTAAGTTAAATTTCTTACACAGTTGTGTGTTAATTTAATATATTAGTATTATGTTATTTAGACTTTTACATGTTAAATAAAGACTATTTTTAAGAGTTAAAATGACACAATGTATGTGTAAATACATGACATGAATTCTTGATTACATTTTGTATGTTAAAGTGAACAGAAGAAAAATTATGCTTTTTTTTGTTGACGAAACACTGACGAAAATCAAACAATAGAAAACAGTAATCTCTTCATGACTAGACTGGGTTATAATAATCCAGCCTTGGTCCAAATTACCCAAAATCTTAGTGAAATAGTTTCAACTAAACGTAAGATAATTATAACAAAATAATGTACTTATAATGAAATGTTTATAATTATTTTGTTTTGTTATTTAAATTTACCATTAAAAATACACATTGTAAAAAGGTATCCTTCTGTGAAGACTCAAAGAGCAAACAAAATATTCTTACTCTCGAAACATCTTTTCTTACAAAATGTTTGCTCTCTAGCACTCTGAAAGCAAATATATATATATATATATATATATAGCTTACTATAGTTGCTGAATCGAACTTGTGTGGCCCCGTTTATTTGCGATATTCGAGTCTATTGTTCATAAGCTAACGCGTATATATCGATTGCCGGTGCCTTGGATCTACGCCAGATCGTTTGGTACCCAACGAGCCAGCCACCAACTTTCATCCTTGACTCTTCCTCTTCTCGCTTTGCCATAGTTTCGCGATCATCTTTCATCTATACGCGCATCATAACGCGGCTAAATTTATTTTTTTTTTTAATCGACGAGATATGTTACAAAGTTGTCTTGTACCAATTTTCAATGATGTGAAAATTTAATATTTAAGTAATACTAATTTCAACTTTGTTACAATTCACTTTTGCAGAACTGTTACACAAAACTCGACGTTTCTCATAAAGGATTGTAAAGAGAGAATTGTAAAGGATTGTAACGAAATTCTATCAAAATATTAATTTTAGAATTTTATTATAAATTTTACTTTTTGCTTACATAATGAAAGAATTTATGTGCACAAAACAACATATATCTTTTGTTTCTTTTCTAATATATTTATACCTCTCTAAAATCAATTATATCTTCAATAAATTATCTTCAATAAACCACGTGAAAATTGCACGTTACTCACCATGCGTAATAACGCAAACCTAATGACAATCATTTCAAAATGCCACGGCAAATTTTACTTTGAATTTCGCAAGTGATTAAAATTCAATTTTCATATTGCCAATAAACATTTAACGTGGGGAGGAAAGTTTCTGGCATGCAAACGTCAAGGTAATAGAAGTTGACAGCACAGTGTTAAATTAGATACGCGAGGCAAACGATTTAATAAAAGTAGACTCCTCTTGAATTGTAAAGAAAAATTTTGTTTTGTACAGTACAATTACTCTTTGCAAAGTCGTCTCTGTGGTCATTTCATTTAGATATCAAAATGAAAATGTCTGAAGCACGACGTAGCTGCGAGTGTTTGTAATACAATTGCAAGTTTGCAAGCTCTTATGAATCTCAAATGAGAAACAACCACTACCAATCGTTAGTGACGTGACCATGCAACAATAAGAATATTATGAACAAATTGCACTTGAATCTTTAACGGGTGCATCTCCAAATAACGCTAAAGAGCATAAATGAGAATTTATCTCATATCTATTTCACATTATTTTTACTAATATTCTTTTTTATTATATCTTTCTTTTTTTATAAAATATTTATAAGATACACAGTTATTTTATTTTAAATGCCAAAGATAAAAAAAAATATTGAGAAAAAACCTGTGTATAAGAATCACAGAACTGCGAAGTGAAAATGCAGGATGTAAATCGTTTATATTATACTTATTCGCGTGTTAAGAAAAACTTAATTAAACAGAGTTGAAATTAATGCATTTATGTATTATATTTTACATCGCATAATGTTTCCTAGTCGAGTCTACTTGACTTTATAGATGTAAACAAAGATTTATCAGTGCGTGAGATAAAATTTTATGATAAATATATATTTAAAGTATCACTCATTGTTCTGCGCCATTAGCAAAACCATTAATTAAAGTAACAACAACCAACGCGCGATAAAACGAAAGTGATAAAAAAAAGACGTTAGAAATGAAGAACAAGTTGAAAAGTCAGTTCATAGCACAATGATCGTCTCTATCGTAGCCTTCCCTTTTTCGCTCTTTCTCTTCTGAAGGGCTCTTCTCCCTCATCCTCGCGCCTCTGTAGCGTATCTCTGCCCCTCTTCATCTTCCCTCTCTGCTTCCTGACGATAGAAAGGTCCACTTATCATGCCAAAAATAAATCCAGCACGGTCGGACCGGAGATAAATTCAGGGAAACGCATTGGAGCGCGAGGTGACTAACGATGACTATCATTCACTCTAGGCTTTCTTTTAAGGGCGGGCTAAGCACGAGCACCTTCAAGGCAAGGTAGATCCGTCCTTAAAGCGCCGGTTCAAAATTAATTAAGCAGCGCTTATGCAGCTCCGTAGTTTATCCTTCTTCCGAAGCCCCAGGTAGTCGGTATATAGCGTATTGGTTGACATGCTGAAACTCGCTCGAGGATACAACTCCTCCGAGTATTCTGGAATACGAACGTTCGTAATTAAAGTTTAACGGTGATTTTACTTCTATCTACTAATTTCCTCGAGTGGACGAAACCCTGGTGAGAGATGATATTATTAAACGACGAAATTTTATATTCGCTTTGTTCAACAATCTTTTCCAATTCGTTTGGTGTTATTTTAAATTTAGAAGCTTATAATTTAACAATAAAGTTAATAATGAAAATTTTATGATTGCAACTTTAATGAAAATTTAATCGATTGCAATTATCATGATATTTCTATTTATTATTATATTTTTTGTTATAGTTTTGTTATAAGTTTAATAGAAATTAATCAAACATAATATTTTAATCGAACTGAACATTAAATCTTGATTAAAATTTTAATTGATAAAAATAAAGTTTTTTTTTTCTTTGTATTTTGACAGTGTAGTAGCTGTTACTTCACCTTTTCCGAAGCTGCTCATCAGAGACGATTCTACTTACTTGCTCTCTGTGCCTTCTAATATATTTGGTCGAGAACTAGTTTAATTAAAGGAGGTACAATTTAACATTACTTATCTATCTGCTTTGCTGATTTTGCCAAAACGTTGATAATTAGTACATTTTGCACTAAATGATTTAGTTAACGTAACACATTTAATTAATGTTCTTTATTGTTTTGTTTCTTGTTTCCAACTTTTTTACTTACTCATCATCGAAAAAAAGTTTAAAACGTATCATATTAAATGTATAAAAACAACTGTCAAGAACTAATGTACTAATGTTATTATTTTAATGTTAATTATATCATATATTTGCTATATAAGTTTTATTTAAAAACACAAGTTTAGCTTATTATTGATGAAACGAATTATTGATAGAAAAAAATTTGTTAGCATGGACATCTTTGGCCAGAATGTGCAAAAAATAGAGTTTAAACACCGGTAACATGTCACGGTAAGCACCATAATGGTGACCATTCGCTTCAGTTCTCCAATGCTGTGGGAATTGCTCGGGCGTGTCGGGCGACTACGCCTTCACTGCAAGGTTATATATGACCCGCAACAAGCCGGAATCGCACGATAGAAAAGCGTCGTAGGTGGAAATCGATATACCGCGAACTGTAACACTCCGGTCTTGAATTTCGCGGGCGAAAGGCGAGTTGGATTTTGTCCAGTTACCAAGTCGGGCGAGACGTTTCGTTCTATTTTCGAGACTGCAAGGCCGAGAAAAGGCGATGAAAAGTACGAGTAAAACAAGTAATAGCACATTAATTAATGCGCACAACTTTTTAGAACTTGAGCCAAATTTTATGCAATTACGTATCTTCAGTATCGGGAAATAATATTGCCTATATACGAAGTATTATCCGAACACTGATTCCAAAGGATATCATTTTGCTTAGCAAAAAGAAGATATATACTATTACAACATGTTTTACGGTACATTGAATTCATTAAATTTCATAGCTATCTTATTTCTTGCATTTGTAACTTAGCACTTCCTATCTTAATGCATTTTATGCATACCAAATAATTTTTATTTAATGCGTCAGTTAATTCTTCTCTCAGTTACAATAATAACATCCAAAAATGTAAATTAGTGATATTTTTATTACACATTTAGCGCAAAATCTTTATCGATGTACCGATATTATTAATGTAGTGATGACAAAACGAAATATAAGCAACAAAGTTCTAATCGATCGTGTTGCGTTAACATATTGTTATGCTGTATTGCGTGGAAAAATTGAAACGTAATTTAGACCAATTTAGATCAATTTATTGTGTAAATTGATGTAAAACGGTTGTTCCATTTTTACTTTAATGGTCCATTGTCTTAATGGAAAAACGAGTACTTTGCAGATGAATCGATTGTCCTTTCGTTGAAGAGATCTCGTCTAACCACTCTTTATCGCGTGTCTTTCATTAATTTACTAGTTGATAATAAACGATAATTTTGCCGAAATTATCGATAGATACTTTTTAATAGAATTCTCAATTTTCTTGATTAGTCAAAAATAACACGAAATAAACTTTTAATATAGATTTTCTATGATTTATTAATATTCGCAACTCAAAAGTGTAAGAGGTGTGTGTCAGGACGAGCGTCTTGTGAGGAATAGAAAACACTTTATTATATTTCTTCGTAGTGTTACTTATTTTATATTATTTCTCTATATTTTATTAAGAGACACATTTCTGTCTCTAATTACGAATATGAGGCATTATTTTAATTCGCCATTAATAAGATTGTTTAATTAAACCATTAATACACATAAAGAATAAACACATACTGTCGTCATAATTAATTAACATGAATTTTGAGACGCTGTATCATGGCTGACAATATTTACTATGCACATTCGTGATTATTCATTAAACTCTTTGCCACGCTTTCTGTCACTATATTATAATCTAATGTAACCACGGCTGGGCATATTTTTACTGAAATTACTATCTCGTAATTTTTCCCGATTTTGCTAACAAGTTTTACCTTCTTTTTTCATATCTACGTTTAAATTAATTCACTTATGTCATTTTTGTTGGTAATACCAAAATTAATTTTACAGTTTATTTAAATTAAAAAATTTTTATTATTTAACTTTTATATTTTATAACTACTTACTTAAAAAAAATTAAATAATCATGTTTTAAAATAAAATAGATTATATGACAGATAACACAATTAAAATCAAAAATTAATTTAAAAAATTTTTCTAACATAAAAAATTACATTTTTATAGTATTTCTATTACAAATTTACAGATAATTTTTTTTCCTTGAGATATTTTAATAGCTACAATGCAATGTAGAGACTGCAAACGGATGATTCTACATCATTTGTGGATTTTTCTGCAATGTATGTGAAGCAGACGGATTTTGAGCTAAAAGGCAGTGAAAGTGTTCCTGTGAAGCATGACGAGAGTAATGATACTCACACTAATGCAACTGCACAGGGATACCTCCACTAGTTCAACATACATCGATTTGCTCGAACTATTGGCATACACCATTTCTTCCTACCGAACGGTCACCATCTCTGTTCTTCTCATCGATATAAAATAAAAGGTAATGATTTATGTACCCAATACACGCTGAACTCTCTCGTAATATCTATAATAACATCTATAATTATAACTCGCTCATACCATACTATTCGTATTGCTACAGATATTTCAGACTTATAATATCAATAGTAACAACTATAATTATAATTACAATTAGACTTTTTCAATGTGTGTGAACAGAAATTAGAAAATTGAGATTTGTCAATCTTTTTTTATGCACGAAAACGTACGTTTGAATTAATTTATATTGAAAGTTTTATCCGACGTGTTATCGAATTGCAACCCCGAATTTCACCGCGCTGCGTAATCAAGCTCGCTCTGGGTGTAATCTAACCGGTAAACCGTTTCCGGCTTATGTTTCTAGGTCATTTAGAAATTCGATCGCGGGCCATCGCAGTTTCCATTGGTGGAACCGATCTAATTCGCGCGGCGCGGCGCGGCAATGCTTCCCGCAAAGATCGAATCGAGAGCAGGCCGCAGAACGGGAAAAGGCGTAGACGCGAGGTCCGGTTTTATTACGAGAACTTAGCGCAACACACGCGTACGCACGAGCATGTAGACGCATGTGCATACACAGAAACACGAGAGGCGTGCATTTACGTGCGGCGATGCACGTAACGATCGCATGCACACACCACGTGATTACTATTCGGTATAGAAATTTACAGCATAGATCGGTCTCGCGTTTGGCGTGTCATTAACGTGCAATAAACGAATATTATCGTAATTTGACAAATTATTTTTAAGCCGCCGACAGCTATTTCGTACAATACCGGTTGCACCGGTTGAGCGCTACAATTATCTTTAGGAATAATTTACATAGATTTCTCTTTATTCCCGATGTTGTACTTTTATGCTTCATAACATGCTAAAGTGTATTTATTATTGAAGAAAAAGTTTCGAGTTTAGCGATATGAAAGCAGAGCTGGAAGAAAGAGGAGAATACGCGAAAGGGGGCGGCCTATAACACGCGAATTATTCGGACAGAAGATACGACATGGACCAGCTGTTGCTTATTGCTGGTACCCGCACACATGGTGCCGACTCGTTATTATCGCACTTGTTGTAGGACGAAACTCACCTTAAAGCATGCATGAGCAATGCGAACAAGCGTGAGCTAACGAGCGATAGAATTCGGAAAATGATTCAAGGACTCCGAGTCCTCCGAGCTTTTGTTGAAACGCTCAAGACAACATTCCATAATTATACGCAACAGAGAAATTTCCGTGCTGTAAACGATTTCCATCGCTACTGCCTCATCAAACGAGTTTTAAACTTTGACTGATAAAAGAAAATTGTAACGAAGGTATTTCAAACGCTGTCTCCTCTCTAAAAAATGTGGCCGACCATGAAGTGGCACGATAAATAATTCTTTTTAAGGAAATTCACTCGCGCTCAGTATTCCAGATTGCGTTCTAGATTGCCTATCGAATTTTATAAATTTAGACGAGCCTTCCTTTGTGATCGTCTCAAGATCTTGTCTCAGGAATTTATGAATCCTTTGTATTGACCGTATTGACTCACGTTTTATTTCTTTTCTTCTTTCTTCTTTTCTTTATTTTTTTTCTCGATTTTCTTTCTTACTTTCTCTTGTTCGAATCACGGAAAATCGTCATTTAAGGCAACTGACTGAGATCCCTTATCCCTTTACAAGTTTTCTCGCATTGTCACGATTCGCGAATGTTTCTTTCTCATGTTCTTTCATTCATTTTTTTTTCTCCTTTTGCACATCGACCTTATTGATTTTATACGTTGTATAAAATGGTCACATAGAGTTTTGCAATGTTTTGTTGTAATTTTGTTTAAAAAAACTAAAACTTACAGCCACTGATTATGCTCACAACTATTCCATAAATTAAATTCAATTAAATTCATTAAATTCTATATAAAATTAAAATTATTTTTTTTTACATTTATTTTGTTTATTTCACTAATTTTGCAATTTTAATTTGCAGTTGGATATTAACCTATTATTCTATTAACTTTTTGAAATAAATTTATTTTTAAATCTAATTCATACGATAAATATTTTTAGTCCTTTAATAATTAAAAAATCTCATACATGCAACACACACACACACACACACACACACACACACACACACACACAAAATAATCTCTTTGTGCATTCCGTTTTTTATTTTAATTTTCTGTTGTTGCCTGCGGAATCAATCTGATGTATGCTATATGACAAAAATATTATGTACTCCAATTTAATATCTAATTTTTAAAATAACGAGAAAGACATATATTTATATTATCTTATTACTTTTTAATATATAAATTAATTACTCTTTAAATGACAACAAAATATCGTCATTCTCTAATCCTTTACTGATTTTTGTGTTAAAATTTTGTACGAAAAAATTGAAAAGGTCACAGAAAATTATATGAAATAGATAAAATACAGAGAAAATAAAAGTACGATAATTCGAGTCCGAACTTTATATAAATTGGAAATATAAATATTGGATATCGAACTCTGTATATATGTGATAATATATTATTTCTTTGTACATTCAGAAAACTTAATTTATCTTGTCTTTTTTTTAATTTCAATCCCTATTTCGAAAACCGAATTGGGAACAGAAAACTAATGTTTTAATTTTAATCTTTTATATATGTCTATATTTAGGTTTAATTTTGTAAATGCAAAATTAATTGTATATGGCTCTGCTAGATAACTTGTGTGATGTTACATGCAATTTTATTTAACCTAACACATAGAAGAAAAATAACTTGTAAAGATTATTTGATAATATATAGCGATATAATGTTCTTGGATATTGAAATATCGTAAAACTTTATGCGTCCTCTCTCGTATATTCTCTCCGCGCCTATCGTTGGGTGAAGCTTCTTATCATAAAGATGCATGTTGCAATTTCGATGAAAACCGATACATTATCTGAAAAGTTTTATAGAAGTGTTTTTTTCTTTTTAGATATCTTTATCTCTTATTTAAATAAAACAGTGCATAGCATACACATTTTATTTTAAGATTCCAGTTTTTATGATCATTAAATATTACTAAATATTACTAAATTAAACTTAAATAAAATTATTTTACTAAAGTTTAGTAAATATTTAGGTTTAATTATTATTACTAATTATACCAATTAAAAAAAAATAAATTTTTAATGTGTTATTTTAATTAGTAATCTTAACAATTATATATAATTAATTAAATATATACTTAATTATACACTTATTTAAGATTTTTTCTACTATATTTTATTATTGATTCTATTTTCATAATCATGCTGACTTACATTAAAGTTTTAGGAGCATATAAATTCCCAAAGCATTTTACGGTCAGAAATCAACTCATCTTTATTATCTGAAATTTGAAATTACTGCATCTTTATTGAAGATACTCAAACTTCTGCAGTGTATTGTTATATCAAATATTAGTGTAACGTGATATTTTTTGTTTTTATTGTTTTTTCCGTGGTCAACTTAATTCCATATTAATAAAAATTCTACATTAATAAAAAAAAAACAACATGGAATAAAAATACAAATAGTTTATTGTATTCGTTATTTATAAATTCCGTTCGTTTATTAAACAATAAACTATTAAAATTTACATGCAACATAGATAAAAGGAGTATTTACTTGGTTAGGGAAAGTTAGCTGTCTCATTTGCGACATCTATCTTCCATCTTTAATTTTCTAGTGAATATCTATTCTCACAATTTGCCAACTAAGGTACTAAGGTAAAGGGGCAGATTCGTTGGAACCGCCAAGTCCATGAATCAAGCATGATGGCTACAGTTTGCCGAAGGAGCAAGGACGGTTTCGCTTGACGAACGTCTTAGTGTTGTTACTGTAAGCAAACTGACGTAGAAGCTCGCCGTTTACACTAGTACAAGACGTGCACCGCCCTGGACGGGCACGAAAATTTCACGGATCACCAATACGATCCATCTCGAGTACTTTGCTAACATGGTACAAACGTCTTTAGCTTGTTTAGCTCCTCGAGAGAGAGAAAGAGAGAGAGAGAGAGAGAGAGAGAGAGAGAGAGAGAGAGAGAGACGCTTTGCACGGCATTTAAAGCTCGCTTTGACGCTAATATATCCGTTTTCCTTCTCTCTCTCTCTCTCTCTCTCTCTCTCTCTCTTACGAGTTCTTTGAATATTTTATCTCTAACTTTCCTGCGGCTTCATTTATTTTAACCTTGATGTTCTTTTCCCTTAAAAGCTGGTACAAAATGATAATAGCAGTAATAAAAGAACAAATTTTATATTCGTGAATACTCGAATTACAAAGAATTACTTAGCATATTAAATCGATTGCTTAAGAGTATATTGTGTTTGTTTCCCTTATATTATATCTTATAAATTATACTAACTGTGTATACATTATATCACCACGTGTGAAGTCATTTTTATTAGTAATTATCGAAGGTGTTTACGTAAAAAAAATTATCTCGTCCACCTTCGTGAACGCCACCGAACACGTTAATCATGCAAACTATGTCAAGTCGATCAACGACGCGTCTCTCCTTCACAGTGATGTGATTAAGAAATATGCAAATATCGAAGTAAATAACAAAGTTGGGTATGACAACGGAATTGTACAAAGTAAAATTATAATTCGCAAGAACGAAATACTCTGGTTCGTGCGTGCGTTCCTCAGCGGAGCGCGCTTGGAATTTAGTTAAACAATACGAAACTTCGTGAAACAGATTTCGGAATTAGAAATGTTATAAAGTGGGAACGCGCTGCTCGTGACCTTGCTTTGAAAAGGAAGCATATTCTGAAAGCAATGTTAATGTTAATATTCTCCACTTTGTCGCTGTAAGATCTCATGGATTAATAGATACTTAAATGATCTTAAGTAAAAGCATCTGGGCTCTGTGGTCTTAATACATTAAAGAAAATAAAGGGATTTAGTGAGAGATTTATCAATATGTGGAAAGAGAATAAATTTTGATAATTGATTTATACAGAGGCAGAAAATCAGAAAGAAAAATAAATTGTAATTCTCACATTAAACAGACAGAAAGTTTGTTTTTATTAAATGTGTCTAACAAATCTGTCAAGGCAATTTAACATAATATTATCGAAAACAAAACAAATTTATATTTTTGTATAATATTGATAAGCTTTTATTAATATTGAAAATAAATTTAATTTGTTTTGCTTGTAACTAGCTTATTTAAAGAATTTAAATATCAAAATTGTTCTATCACTCTGTGAACTCATTAGCTGCGTAACACGTTTTGATTACATACATCATATATCACGATAGTTATTAAATTAATAAATTTTAAATAAACAAATTTTTTAATTGCCGATATTCGTTTCTAATTCGGGAAATGTGCATGTGGCATATTTTCTTACTTAGTGAATTAAATTATTTTCATAATTTTGATTAAAAAAGGTAAAATTTCTTAATAAATTCTTAGCAATTCTATTGCAACATGTGCTTCTCTTTTTATTTGCGAAATATTTCTCGACGTCGAAGATTGAAAAACGATTGATTGTAGCCTTATTGTAAATTTCTTTGGAATTTACTTGCGTCCCGCGCACATTACGCGTGAAATCACTTTAGCGCAACATTAGCTTTTATTCCGTCGCGCGCTTATTTGAACTTACAATTATACATATTCCATATGTCCTTATCGGCCTTTCAAATCGGTGTACTCGATACAGGCACAGCTAATGCGCGATAATTGCAAAATGCATTGCATTCCATGGCCCCGCACTTAACTTATGCGCATACACACACGCGTGTGCGTGCGCGCGCGCGTACATATTTATCTACATTAGTAAGTTAAATTAATTGCAAATACGTTGCAATCGCTTTAGGCCAAGTTAATATAAAATAAATGCTACACGTTAAGAAACAAAATGACGAAATGTAATTGTACTCATAAGTCTATAACATTGCACACTTGACATGCAACTACCCGCAATTAGTTTATTTATCATTCACCTAACGATGAGAAAGCGTAACGCTCATATGAATTAATCGCTTTTCATGTCGGGTCTGTAATATATCATGAATTTTGCGCGATTCCCACGCGAGAACAATTCCCATCGATTGACAAGCGGGATGTGCGCCACCGGAAATTAATGAAGCGCGTAATTGACTGAACTTCAGGGAAGCGATCGGGATTCTCCACTGTTAAAGTGGCTTCAGATTAATGCCGCACACGCCAAAATCCAACCGCAAACTTTAATAATCTCGAATCTTTAGCAGAGAAACTTTATGACACATCTTCAAAGTTGAACACGACGTATTTAAATTCGCTTACCAATTTCTAGCGACTCAGAGAGATCGAGATATGATTTTAACGGGTGGAAACCGCGACCCGTAAATTCCCGATGAGCTGCATAATCGCTTATTTTACGACTTACTCATTAACCGAGCACTAATCGCCTTGACGAAACATTAGGAGAATTCATATATTTTGTCGTAACATTTCAACTACTTTTCGTCATGGCAAATCTCGGCCATTATTCTGTTTCTACTACTGCCTTTTCATAACTTTGTCCTTAACTTTAATGCATTAGCAGTCCCATTGCGAAAGCGTTGCTCGTTAATGTCTCAGAGTTTATACTCAACTACTTGTCGGTTTAATTGTCTTTATTCAAGAAAGAGCATAATATCTCGTAAAGCGGACACGGAGACACACAATTACAAATAATCAAATTTAGTATCAAGTTAATAATAAGATGTCGGAATGATTGAGCTACTGAACACCTATAACATATTGGCATATTGAAAATCCAATATTAAAAATAAGTTGGATGTGATAAACTTATCAAATTTAAAAATCCGATATTAAAAATAAGTTGGATGTGATAAACTCATTAAACTTCATATAAATTACATATTAGATTATTTTAAGTCTTAAAATATCAAAAAACGAGACGTATAATAAAATGTAACGCGTAATATTCTGTTCTTAGCAATCTGTTAATAATCAAACGCATTCATAAAAATAATACTGTAATACAAGAACAATACGATAAGAAATTGAGCTCGCATACAACATACAAATTTCATTTTGCTGTCACGAGAGTTGTATAAACACCGAAACGAATTACGTTTAATATCACCTTTCACTTGCTGGCAAGAAAAGCGCGATGCAGGGCTCCTTGTTTCTCCTGCCGGTGTCGTCGGGCCACGCGATCCGGCAAAAAGGGCTCGACGTGATTACTCTTGGATACTTTTTTTACGTCAATGAAATAAACGCGTGGCCGTCGGTCGAGTAATCAAGTTCAATGATCTCGGAGACGCGGAAATGAATTAAGCGACGCCAACGCGATACGAAACCGCCAACTATGAAAATTCTCCGAGAATTCGCGGAATGTCCCGCGGAAATTCGAATACTTCGAATATTCGCGAACCGAAGAATGTCGCTGGAAATATGATCAATTTAGGATACATATGGCTGCGCAACACGTTCATTACGTATTGATGGCCCACAGAAAAAAATTAGTCTCAAATCTTATACAATCATTGTCTCATATATAAGCAAGAAACATAAAATCTTTAGAGTATATAAGACAATGATTGTTAAATTAATACTAAATTTTTCTGTGCGTATTACAAAAAAATCAATTTGTTATTAATACCTACGACATAAAAATAGAATAAGATACGTTGAATTTTCCAGTAACAATGTGTTTATTGAGTACCGTGCACTTGGAAAAATCTGGACAGAATGACGATTGTCGGTAATAATAAGCCTCATAAAGCGTTCAAGAAGCCTTTCGGAAATGTTCTCATTCTTCAGGCTTTGCGGCAGTAAACTCACCTAGTTCGTTGGCAAGGTGGCATAATGAGCTGTAAAAAAGACATTTCGACGCAAGCTGAATGTGCGCGGTCGCTCATTCTTTGCTTCTCTTTTTCCGACTCGAATAGCACTTCAAGTTTTTACATTTTAACCCTTCGTGAACTAATCTAGGTCAAACTGATCCAGATGATTTTTCTTACTTTGTGATTCTGTCTCAAATTCAAACATGTATAAAAGATATAAAAGTTTCACGTCATATAATTATTCAGTCGTATTTCTAAAAATTGTTAAAAGAGTATACTAAAAATATTTTTAAGATCTTTTAAAGCCGGAAAACCCTTTGAGAAATATAACCATTATCCAGATAATCTGACTAAGCAGTGACATAAGATAGTCAGCGGGAGAGTTAAGATGGGGTTTAAGAAGGGGAGTTACTAATACATGTGTATTCAGAGAACTTGTAATGTTATGTAACTAAAAACGATATATGAAACCAAAAATATGAGATATATATATAGAATATTACAAGATTAAAATATAAAATTAAAACTTTAATATTAAAATTAATTAATTTTCTTTTAATGTTTTATTTACAATTATTTAAAATAAAATGTAAAATTTGTTACACACAATGACTAAGCTAATAATAATAACTTGTAAAAATAATATAAATGTTGAAGAGAAATACTGAAATACTGAATAATATTGAATTACACATACAATTTTTTATTATAATTTTTATTTAATAATTAAGGTAAGGTACTTTAGAAATTTGATGTTTTTTTTTTTACGAAATGTTACATTTATGAAGTAAAAATATTACTGGTACGTGTTACCAATCGATACAGCCGCGAGCGATAAGGATCTGCGAGAAAACGCGGTTCGTTTATTTCGCACTTTTCTATTTTTCTTCGGCGATGTCGACGAGATCCCGATACGTAGTCGTTAAGGCGCATAATTAAATTTACTCCGTTGGCACTTTCCCTGCAGCTCCGTGAAAAATGATAACATAATAACACGCCAGACTGATAACGTAATGCATCGTGGTGCTTACGCAACGAATTCCCACCTGCGTGGTGCGCCAATCGCGTTTCTCCGTGTTTCGCCATCGCGCTCATAGCACATAAAAGTCAATGGAACTTGCTATGCGCACCCTCTCGCTCGTCTTTTTATTATCTTCTCCCTCCGAACGTTTGTCGAACGGTCAGCTAATTGAAATTGTGCGTATCGAAATGCCGGAAATAGCGGCGAGGTATAACCGCGCCAGAGTGAAATTCATAATGTCACATCTGACTTCCTTTCAATCAATATTCAGCCGTACAACTAATGTGTGGAGTAAACGCTTTCACTATTACTAAGAAACGCTTTAGAGAATACGAACAAAAGGATGATAACGAATGTAATAGATTTGCGCAATCAAAAAATGTCTCGGCATTTTGTGATGGTTTCTTTTTTTCTGCGCGCGCGCGCGCGGTCAACGAAACGCGGAAATGCACAAATAAAAAATTGCTTTTGCATTTCTATATATGTTTGCAAAATTATAATTGTTTAGTAAATAATGCGCACGTCACGCGAATTTAACCAGCGGATGCGTGTTTATTTATAACCTGCTCATCTTTCTGCGAATTCTGCAAAAATTCCAATGCGCGTTTTTCACCGACAGTTCACTCGCATTCGTACAATATATTAAAAATAAAAGAGTTCACGTTATTGAATTTAACCATCCCTCCGGCGAATTCAAATTAAATACCGCGTAACCGAAAACGTCGTTCACTCGCGGCTTTCTGCATCCTTGTTGTTTCATTTAATGCCTCAAACTACTTGATTTAATCCTTTTGATTACTTCATTCAATTACTTTGCTAAATTGATGTACTCCCGCTCGTCTGTGGGCGCTCTCTGCAATTTTAGCCTCTTAACTCCGCTAGGCACATTCACTTTTGGCATCACAAGGGAGCAATTACCGTACTCTTTTTCAAGGCCGAGCTACGTGCCAATTGAATTACTCTGTCCCGAAAAGTATATCAAAATTTTTAAGTGTACAATATGAACGCGCTTTATTTCTACATATTGTCGCTACGTCAGAAATTAGAAATATGTAACAGACACGATCACAACGTGGAAGATTAAATGTTTTAATCGTATATGACGGTCAATTCACACAGATATATGTATTCAAAAATTCTCTCTATCGAATATTTCATTTCGTACCTCGTAATAAGTCAATTCATATTCTTTTTCATATACCTTTTACTCTAATGGTGTTTTATTCTTTTATAGCTATCGATTATTTGGCTCGTCGTACCGTTTTTGTAATAATAATTACACCGTCGCGCAATAATGATAGAAATCCGCAATACACGTTGGTTATTCTTCTCATCTGTTATGCGATTATGCAATACGCGTAGGCGAAGGTTCGCGTTACGCAATCGATTTCTCGGCATATTATGTTCGAACACGCCAAAGTTCAACGAGAAGATGCTCACGTTCTTCTTTTCTCACCGGAAAACAATCGTAGACTTATGTAAGCCGTTATCGCTCGAGACATTGGTTATCCTGTTTTTGTTATCATGAAGCATCTCGTACGAACGGTCGCAGGGCGTGAGGAGGATACGTTTGCCGTTATTAATTAAGCTATCTGTCATAAATATGGTGGCAAATCAGCACGTTCCGCCGGGAGCGAGAAAAAGAAATTAATCGCTGTTTCTCGCGAAACACCGCGCGCGAATTACCGCAGATTATTTCTCTCTTTAATTCTTTAGTTTTAATATTTAATTCTTACACCGTCGAGCCTTGCACGTTTAATTATAACATTTATCATCATTCGTCGATCGAACTTGGTCTCGCAAGCTGATATTTTATGTGCATAAAACCGGCGATAAAGGCAAGAATTATTTAGGATATATAAGTACTCGGGATTATTATATTTTATAGATAAAACGAAAAAAATTATTAAATTTCTTGGATTGATTCGATATCTCGAATTCCTTTCTTGTTTCACATCATAATCGTCTCTCTATATTCCATATAGAACGCTGTTTTAGCGACGATGTTATATAAGCGACTGTCGCGGCGGCGATCTACGGCATGGAATACATTCGGTTTTAGGAAGGAAAAATCTGACGACGCACTAAAATCGCGGTCCCAGCAATCGCTGCTGTTGCGCGCGTCTGGAACTGTCGCATTATGCAATCGCGGGTCGCATGTACCGTTGACTGCGCAAGGTCCCGCGACCGGGCGATTCTTTCGAAGAGAAGTTAATCGAGCGTGGATGAAGTGGCCCAGAGAAGAAATTATCTCGGCGTCGCCGCGGAAGAAAAAAGAAGGAGGAAAGCCCTCTTCACTTTCCGCGAAGATCTTGTACCCTCCTTCTTCGTCATTCCGTGTGTTTCTGCCCGTCTCTTCTGAAAATCCATCCGCGATTCACGTCCTATCACCCTTCCTCGTTTGCTGCTTGACGCTCTGTCCTTTCTATTTGCTAGTTTCTTTCTCGGGGAATCCCCTTCGGAGAATTCCTCTAGCCTTTTTTCTTTTTCTCTCTACGGAGCCGGCGGAAATTAACGACTCGGAAATTCTAATTCAATGGCAAGGCTGCCAGCGCGACCCTAGCTCGCGCCTTTCTTTCTTTTACGCCTTGCGGCTTTCCGTCTCTCTCCCTCTCACTCTCTCTTTCTCTCTTCTCTTTGTCGACCCATCCGGTTTTTGTTACACGTTTCTTCCGTCGATCCCCAAAGCCAAAAGGGTTCCTTTTCCTTTGGCCGGTCGAGATACAAGAGACGGATGAAAAAAGTGCGGACCCTTCGCAGACGATTAAAGTGGTAACGACTGCCTTGTTGCGATAATGATGATGCAAAAGAGGAGAAAAGATGAATGCGGATGCCCTTTCTAGTCTAAAGTATTTAATTTAGTTATAGATATTAACTTAAATAAGTGCAATTCTTAATAATTATTGTGTTGTTATTTTCGATACAAACTAAGAACGTGAACTCGTGGATGCGTTATTTACGAAATCAAATGCAACAGTTTTAACAGCGACGTAATGCCAATGCATTAAAATATGTGATTCTTTTACTAAACGATGGAATTATATAAACTGTTAGACTGATAAAATAATCAGTAGAATATTAACACATTAAATATATAAATAACGGAAATAAAACATTCTATAAGATAACACATTTGTTTTTTAAATACGAATTTAAATAAACGAATTTGTTGAAAGTCGATTGAAAAACTGCGATACTGCAATACTGCAATTGAAGGCTTGATATTTTCTGCAACATTTGCGTGCCACAGTAAATAAGTGATATTGCACCATTCGTGAATTAAATACGATTTCTCGAATACAGAGGATCACTGCATCTGGACAGCAGAGATTTCGGAGTTGAATTTCTATTGTATATTGCTGCAACGAATTTTTGAGAGCTTTAGTCTCCAATATCGATATGCGTTTTCCACTTTTTTAGAACGCAACGTTTCTGCAACTGCAATAAAACTATTAACGATAGTTAAGACTTAAGTTATCCTTTGTTATATACATAGTATAAAAATTTTTATTGACTGCCAGTCAATAAAAATATTTTGTAAACGATATTAACTTGTACGCTGTTTGTTTTAATTAAATAAGCCATACGTTATAAAGTAACAATTTATATAGTTTTGATATAGAAATGGATTTACAAATTGTATGTATTATATAATTTTGTATCCAAATATTATCTAAATTAATATTTTATTAACAATATTTATTAACACTAGAAAAATTACTTTTGCAGCTTCTTTTAATTTATTCAATTTATTTTCTCTATTCTGTAAAAGCTTACAAAATTCTTCTCTTTCTGAATTTAAACTAGCTTTTCTACATTTTAAATACATTTTTTACACTTTAAATTTGAAATATGTAATATTGTCAGTCTGCACAAAATATGAATTTATGTAAAATTATTATTAAAAATGAATATGAATATTATGAAATTATTATTAAAAAATTAAGTAGTTCTTTATTTATCATTTTAATTAATAACTCCGTTTTTTGTCTCTCTGTACAAATCGACGACACAAACACGTATGAATCAATATTGATGAATCATAATAAATTGATTAATTTCAGTAAACAATGCTTAAAAAGCACTTGAATCGCGTGGACACTCTTGTTGAGAGCGGTCACGCTACGTGTGCGCGTAATTAAAATGCCTGATGTTTACATTATACCCGATTGAACTAATAATGCGACGACCGAACTGTGAAAATCATTCTGTGCATTGTAATCGAATTAACTTTCCCGCGAATGTATGAAAATTCACGACAAGCAAATTTACGATCATGTTGTTTGCATTTGATGCGTGACGGAGCTAGTGCAATCACAACGTTGTGAAGAAAAGCCAGTTTGGATGTAGAAAAAGATTTTGCGTTTTCGTGAATCCAGCTAGAGGAAAAGACTCAAAATAACGCTGGCGGCACGCTCTCTCATCATCGAAACTGCCGCCATCGCAGCTTCGAATCAGAAATACACGTTCTCCATGTTTATCCTTTACGTGAGAAAAATGCGATTTTCATAAATCTGAATTTCCATCGAAATCCGACATCAGTCTGTACATCAGGCTCGCAGTGTTAATCGAGTGCGACTTCGATAAGCTTATTGCGAATGTATTTACACGGAAATATTTGATAGAACGGAGATGCCGAAGGAGATTACCGATAGAAAACTCGATAGGGATAAACTGTGTTCATTGAAAATTTTGTTTACCGGCTTATCGCTCAAGCGCGGCTTGTTTTACATGGCGACGTGAGCTTTACATCAAATACGTTTTACATAGAAAGACGATAAGCTTTTGTTTATCCTTTTTTATTTACAAAAAGGAACAAAAATGTAAATGTTCGATTAAAATAGTGGAATAACGTGAAATTACGATTTATGTTCAATTTGCATACGGCGATGAGGAATTTGTTGGCAATCGCGCGCACATTCGCTAATAATGAAGTTATTGAACTTTGATTTCCGCTTTAGCATTCAGTACGATTTCACTTGTGGTCGACATACGCCGAAACCTTTATGTAATACGCGTTATGAGAGCTCCGCATTAATGCAAATGTTTTATTTACAGCTCACCTGATTTTGTTCAGCGATTTGAAGATCATTTCGTTGTGTGCAATTCCTATAATAATTTGTGCGCAATTTTAAAATTCCAACTTGCCATCGATTTTAAAATGAGGATTAAAAGTTATTGAAATCCATGCAATTTCAGTATAATGACGTACTGTACAAAACGTATAATAATATTCAAAATTAAACACGCAAGTGTGTGTGGTGTGTTTTAAGACTGTATTACATTTATTTTTATAATAATTCTCAAAAATTATAAAGTTACAGATGCTGTTCTATACTGCATTAGAAAGTAATACAAGAAAAATTAGCGGCAGAGATTAATTATTCTAAATAAAATGGTTTGATATATAAAATAAATGTTATAGGCACAACTTTTAAATGCATATATAGTTTATTTAAAATATAAATATAAATATATTTGTAAAAATGGATGAGATTATTTTTAAATGATGTAAAGTTCATAAAAATAAAATGTTTAAAGGGGAAGTCTAAAATATTCAATTTATTTTACGACATTTTGTCGAAGTTTGTGCTTTTCAAGATACAAAGCAGATTGAGAGGTCCATCCGACGATTTTGCGTGAGAGTGAATATTTCGCGGGGAAAGCCAGGAAACCAAAGCCAGCTGGACACTAGTGAAATCTCATGTACACGCATGTATGTACGTCTTTTATTTTCGTATAAATGCATCCGACCTCGATCGACGTTGTGCGACCGACCGCATGAATTCCGCGGCCTGACTTCCGCCGCACCGCGCGTGGTGTTACTACAAGTGAAGTAACTACGAGGATTTTCTCGTAACAAACCATGCGTGCAACTACGTAACTGCATCGAGGCATCGACTTTCTGCCGCATGATTATTTGGCCATTTGTGTCCAATTTTCATTTCTCTATCTGAATGTTTCTGAAAACCGATTTCATGCTTTCCATTTTAATCGAAATCGTTATATAAATATATATTGTTACTTAATTTAAACTAAAAAGGTTAATTTGAATTAATTAATTTTGATATTAATTATTTCAATCGGTAAAAGAGATATATAAATTTTGCGAAACATAAAATTGCATTCCATATTTGTAGATTTTTATCTTTTTCATTTAGTCATAAAAACTCTTTCCACAAAAATATATTAGAAACTCTTTAAGAAAGAGTTAGATGTAATTCTACCCGTTACATCGAAAATTTGAGAATGTGCTAACCTTATAGATCGAGATGCAATTATAAGTTGTGATTATGTTCTATAATAAACACATATACGAGTTCGTGGTAGAGTTTCAGAAGTGTGGCAAAACTTTGAGGGCATATTGTACTGGTTCTTGGAAGGAAATAAATCTATATGTGTAGATTCAACTTGAGAAATACATTCTGTCTAAAACGACAGCACGGTTGTATTATTGATCGAATGTGTTATTTTGTCATTTCATGTTTGTCGAACATCGTTGACGAACATTTAACGAACTGAGTTCGTTTGGTTTGTTCACGCTACGATAATGACGCTACGTAAATTGCGTTTAAGCTTAATTATTATTTTCAGACAAGTTAGCTTCTCAAATATTCTATTTACTTTACCACTAAAATCAATATGTATATGTTGTACAAAATACATGATTGCTTTACTGCCTTTTTGAAAAAATATTCACAATGAAGGAATGCTAAAATCAAGCGGTCAGAATTGAATGCGTTTCCAAAATACGAATCGCAAAACGTTCCGCAGCGTAACGTTGTAGAATCCTTTTACATGTACATTTGTGGTGATACGAGCTCGGATTCGCGCATGGTAAACGCGATTGGATTTTCGCTGCAAAATTCAAAACGGTCTTGACAGAACGTTTTGCAAAGCCAATTCGCCGCGTTAGCAGCACCGAATGACAATAGTTCTTTTTTTCCTATTCTGAACGGTTAAAATCTGCAATGAGTAATCGGATTGCATCAATAGATCTTCATTAAAAATTCTCTCGGTAATAAAATTTAATTTCCTTCCTCGCGCGATTTAATGGAAATTTTTGAAATTACAAGCGAGTCTCTTAAAATATATTGTGATTTATTTTGCTGACATCGTTCGTAAAATGTTTATTGAGTTGATAAAAAACTTAATAAAGGTACATTTTATTAAGCTTAATTTTATTAATAACTTGACTATCATAAAAATAATATGTAAAATTATTTCCTCTAAACATTATTATAATTAATTATATGTAATATTTATTAATTATATTTTATCATTTTTTAATGCATCAACATTGATTTCGTTATTAGCGATATTAAAATATCACAAATTTATTATACAACACATTTAATTTTTAACAAATCTTTACCACTTAAATATATATTTCGACATATTGTTATTTAACAAGAGAATAATTTAAAAGTGCAATAAAAAGCAATTTTATGATTAATATCAGTAGTAATGGTCAAGGTGAGCAATCTCCTTGAAGAGTGAACGCAGTGAAAACGGCGCTGGCGCTGCTCGCGTCTCGTTACAGATCAAGGGAGAAAAACGTGCAGCGCTAAGAAAGCCGCGTAACGAAGCTTCTTATGGCATATCGGAATTTTTCCGTGGCCTTCGACACGAACAATTACAATCAAGCCTTCCTTTCCTTCTCGTGCCGTATTCTCGTGCCGCAATTTAAAGAAATTAGATGGAGAAACGGAGAAAGAAGAAGTAAGAAAAGTAGAGAAACAAGAAGTTCTCGCACAATTGGTAAATTCTTTTGCGGTGCAATTTACCGTCTACCGTCTACCTATGCGCTCGTGACATTTGCGTTTTTCCTCGAAAACTTGAATTCTAACTCTCGATCGACGTGCCCGACCTCTCGGATCGCAGCTGCAACCGCGGTAGCAAGGCAAGACAGTTGAGACCAGCTCCGGACTTAGGCGTGGTTCTTGCGTAACGCAAAAGCGAACGAGTAACTAGCCCGCGTTGCACGTATGTACACGTGTATGCACCGCGCATATAGAGATACGTCAGCCTGGTGGTGCCTATCCAAACGCGTGCGATTTCAGCAGCGATCTCTACCGAGAGGGGAAAAAAAATCCCATATTCACCCGCAATCAGCGGCCTCCTAAAGACGGCCGATTCTCGCGAGCCGGTAATGGAAAGTAGAAAGCCGCGTATGACACGCGTAAATTACAGCCATCGACCTTCGATATATTAATAGCAGAATACCGTGTAATTGCTGTCGCTAGGCGAAAGCTATTCGCAAATCTCCGTACTGTCAATTGGCGAAAATTGGCGCGGGAAAGGGCAAGTAGGCGCACGTGAACTCAGAGCGAATAGAGCGATTGAAATTACAAGTGAAACTCGATTAATTTTATAATGACGAAATAATAACTAGCTCTGTGCTTCTATGGCGGCACTTATACAATCAAAAGAAAAAGATGCAGAATTATAATCAGAACTGTGAATCTAATTCTTCATCCATTGTATGCGCTTTATGCTATTTGTTGGAATTTTCTTAGGTTAACATGCCGCGTGATCCTTCTCGTGCAGGATGGTAGAGCGTACTGACTAGCGACAAAGACGACAAGTGACAAAAGCAAGAGAGCGAGTATAGACTGCGCGCTAGTGGTACCCGGTAACAGCCATGAAACTAAAAAACAAAGAAAGAACGCAGCATATCGCAAGCACTGGTACTGAATGAAGCATGAACGACCTAAATACTTTAATTTTCCAACACTCCCACTTATTTAGGTTCGTTTAGCACACCTATTTTACTTCTTAGATAACTAAATTGCTGTTTTGCCACTGGCTTTGTAAGTATATCTGCGAGTTGCGATTTTGTATCCATATATCTTACATCTATGTCACCACGCTCATATACGTCTCGAACAAAATGATAACGCACATCTATATGCTTGGTTTTCTTGTGATACTCTGGATTGCTTGTTAATTTAATCGCCGACTGATTATCTACATACATAGGAACTTTATTGCATATAAATCCTAATTCAGATATGATTTGACGTAACCATATTGCATCCTTCGTACCCGTAGCTAGTGCAATATATTCAGCTTCGGTTGTAGAGAGCGCGACTACACGCTGTTTTTGGCTTGCCCACGATATTGCACCACCGTTTAACAAAAATACGAATCCGCTTGTCGATTTCCGCGTATCAACACATCCAGCATAATCCGCATCTGTATATCCGCATATCTCACAATTGCTCCCACTATTTCCATAAACAATTCCGAGATCTATTGTCCCCTTTAAATATCGAAAAATCCTCTTAACCGCCTGCCAATGCTCTTGACCGTAATTAGTTAAGAATTGACTCGCTTGATTTACTGCATATTCTATATCCGGCCGACTA
The DNA here is from genome assembly GCF_013373865.1 of Monomorium pharaonis. Taxonomy (NCBI): domain Eukaryota; kingdom Metazoa; phylum Arthropoda; class Insecta; order Hymenoptera; family Formicidae; genus Monomorium; species Monomorium pharaonis. The sequence goes on along the minus strand of NC_050474.1, from coordinate 1,496,426 downwards.
ACTCTAGCGACAAAGAGGAGAGAGCCGATCGCTTCACGATAGGGAATATTTGCAACTTTTCTTTTCTCCTCTTCGGTTTTCGGACATTGAAATAGAGACAAATGTACTCCAGATTCAGCAGGAACGCTTACAGGATTTGCATCTTTTAAATTAAATTTTTCAAGCAACTTTTGAACATAAATTCTTTGTCCAATTTTTACAGTACAGTTTATACGGTCACGATCAATCTCAACTCCGATAAATTGCTTAGCATCTCCCACTGTTATTTGGAAACTTTTCTTTAAAAAAGTTAAAACTTTATCTATTGCCTTTTTTGAACTTGACAGCAAGAGGCCATCATCTACATAAAGTGCTAAGTAAATTATTTTTCCATCTATTTTACCACAAAACACGCAATGATCACTTTCTGTTGGACAAAAATTAAAAAGCTTTAGAAATTCAACAAATTTTGAGTTCCAACAGCGAGGAGACTGTTTGAGACCGTACAAACTTTTATGCAACTTACATACCGCATTAGGTTTTATCTTATTTTCAAAACCGCGTGGTTGATCCATGAAAATGCTCTCTTTTAAAGTACCATATAAAAAAGCCGTTTTTACGTCGAATTGAGCAATTTCGTAATCCTCCTTAGCTGCAATAGCCAAGAGCATTCTAATGGATTCATACCGTACCACTGGTGCAAAAGTGTCAAAATAATCGACACCCTCACGCTGAGCATAGCCTCGTGCCACGAGTCTCGCCTTGTAACGCTTAATATTACCGCAAGAATCTGTCTTTTTGTTATACACCCATTTGCACCCGAGGGCTTTCTGTCCTTCTGGTAGTTCTTCAAGCGTCCATGCTTCATTTTCTCTGAGGGCGTCCATTTCTTCACACATCGCTCTTTGCCATTTATCACCATCGACACTAGCGACTGCACTTTCATACGTCATAGGCACAGACTCGACAGCAAATGCGTAACCTTGTTCACTATAGCGGTCCGGCTCACGTAACTTATTTCTATCGCGTAATTGTCTTTTTATCAGGGTCGGTTCGTTATTCAGTTGCTCATGATCCTCAGCTTCTGAATGATCTTCAAGATGATCTTCAACTGACGACTGTGGTAGTTCACCATCTTCTTCTCTGTCGTCTCCAAATGGCACATGAAAAACCGCTTCCTTCCTAGGCGTTTCTGTTGTCCAATTTTCTGTCATCTCGTTAAAATCCACATTACAGCTTACATGTATCTTCTGCGTTGCAGCATCCCATAGTCGGTAATTTTTGGACTCTCCTTCATAACCAACGAAAATCATCTTTTCGCTTTTCTGATCCAGTTTCTTCCTCCTTTCTTTTGGCACATTTTTATATGCAACGCTTCCAAATACTCGCATATGTTTTACATCAGGTTTGCACTTAAACCATCTTTCATATGCAGTCATGCCATTTAATTGCTTTGAGACTGTACGATTCAAAACATATGCTGCTGTCATGACAGCTTCAGCCCATAAAATCCTAGGCACGTTTTTGGCAATTAACATTGACCTGGCACTTTCGACGAGTGTCCGCATCTCGCGTTCTGCACGCCCATTCTGTTGATGAACATACGGTGTCGACTTCTCATGAACAATTCCTTTTGCTTGCAGAAAACCACTGAATTCCTTTGACAGATATTCCTTTCCGTTATCAGTACGTAACACCTTCACTTGATTGCCTGTCTGCTTACATACAAAGGCTTCATATTCTCTGAATTTGTCAAACACTTCAGTCTTGTGTCGCATAAAGTACACCGTCCTGAAGCCAGTGTAATCGTCCTTAAACAAAACAAAATATCTTGAGCCTCGTGGAGATTCCACATTTACTGGACCACACACATCCGAATGAATCATTTCTCCTGGCCCCTCAGTTTTCTCCCGCATGCTTGAAAAATGTGGCTTTTGAGTTTGCTTACCCATTACACATGCTTCGCAAAAGAAATCTGTTCTGTTTTCAATCTGCATTCCATTGACAGCTCCAATGTCTTCTGTTTCCTTGATGGATTTCACATTAATGTGGCCCAACCTTTCATGCCACAGCTTTAATGAATTTTGCTGCACCATATTACACTCTCCTGGTATCTTTACATCAAAAAGCATCCGGAAAAGATAACCGTAACGAACTCCTTCTGCAGATAGAGTCCCATTACTTTCTCGAACTTCGCATCTGTCACGATAACTATGAAATGAGAATTTTTTATCAGTTATAGCTCCCACTGAAAACAGATTTCGATTTAAACCGGGAACATAGAGTACATTTGTCAACTGTCGGTCAATCTGCTTATTACCGGCACTCACCTGAATGTCTATTGTACCGACACCAGCCGCAGGAAGTATTCTATCTCCCGCTACTCTCACGGAACGTACCTCTTTTACAGGTCCAAGTGTACGAAAAAAATCACGTCGGTGTGTCATGTGCATACTAGCACCTGAATCTGCTAACCACACAGAGTCGTCCTTATCCGTTGTTTCCAAAAACAGCGCTGAGATGTCACATATATATGCAGATCCAGATTCCTCTTCTGTTTTCGTGTTAGCCGATTTTTCCTCGATCGTCTTCTCCTTGCTACTCTTGCCGTGGGAAAGGCGTTTCTTACATTCCCGATACCAATGACCAAATTCGTGGCAATAATTACATGGATGCTTCTTCTTGGCTTCTTCTATAGTTCTGATACTTTTCTTCTTTTTACTTTGCTGATCACTAGTATCTGATTTTTTATTATGCTTTATTCGCATACCTTTCACTTGCAATGCAAGCGATGACGCTTCTTCCTCCACAACTGTCAATCGTTTGTCTTCTCTTATAATTCTTGCAATAAGGCTTTCCTTTTTCTGCTCGGCTTTAGCGGTGCATTCCCACGCCATTGTGAATGCAGAGAATTTCGGCGGCAAACTGCTTAGCAACTTGGACATTATGGCGGCATCCGAGACCGTTTCGCCTGCATCAACCAGCTTTCTACAGATAGTTTCAAATTTTTCTATCTGAGTTGCAACAGGCTCACTATCACTTACGCGAAACTCATAGAATTGTTGCCAACAACGCTGTTTCGCATCTTCGGTCGTATCACCATACAACACATGCAGCTTCTTCCAAATTTCCTTTGGCGTTGCGCAATTCACTAGATTAATGTGCAACGACTGATCCACCGAACCCAGCAGAATTACGGATGTCTTTGACTGACGCTTCTTCCAATCCTTCCACTCTTTTAGCTTTGTCTCCTTGTCGGGCTGCTCGTCCGTCCCCTCGATGAATCCCATCAAATCTTGCGATTCTAGCATGAGTGACACGCCATATTTCCACAGAACGAAATTTGTGCCATCGAATTTCGTGAGGTTGAACGCTTCCCTTTCCGCCATTCTTACTCAAGGCGAAAAAAGAGGATGTACTACACGACAGAGCACAACCGAACTCAGACAACCACGAGAATATATATATTTAGGTTAACCGACCACGAACAGGGCACTCAAGCAGTAACACACGCGGCGCAGTGGAAGCGTGCTGGGCCCATAACCTGTTGGAATTTTCTTAGGTTAACATGCCGCGTGATCCTTCTCGTGCAGGATGGTAGAGCGTACTGACTAGCGACAAAGACGACAAGTGACAAAAGCAAGAGAGCGAGTATAGACTGCGCGCTAGTGGTACCCGGTAACAGCCATGAAACTAAAAAACAAAGAAAGAACGCAGCATATCGCAAGCACTGGTACTGAATGAAGCATGAACGACCTAAATACTTTAATTTTCCAACACTATTAAATAATTAATAGCGTAAGCATTTTTATCTTTGTAAGTAGAATTTTGAAAACGCAGATTTAATTAATTATTAATTTAAACGCGTTTTATAACAAAATTATAGCAGCATGTCATACATTTAATTTAATAATTACTGCAATTTCACTGTGCCAGAATAATCGTAAAATTACCTTTGCTATGTTACAAGCTAATATTTAAATTATATTAGATATTCATTATTTCATTTAGTCACCTTGTCACAATTTCCGGATGGGAAAGCTTGTTTACGCAAGAATCGTATCCCTGTCCTCCGATTGTTTAATCATGTTTTATGTATCATATAAAGCTGCCATGCGAGATCACAGTCGCGTAACATATATCAATTCGTCCTGACGCGAGATATGACACCATTGAGGCTTATGGTAATTCTCTCTGAGAATTTCCAGATATTTTTGTTATCGCGCACAAAACTGGGTTTATAATCGCGAAAATTCTTCTCATGCCTATTAACAGATCAATTAAACCGAATTCAATGTTCAGCTTGAAACTACGTACACCATAAAAAATTATGGGCACCGCATACTCAAATCTTATTCGTCGCAAGTTGCAAAAAGCACATTTCTTTCTGCATAATCTTTCGAATCTCTCCTAACGCTTCGAGCTGTCGGAATCGTATTAGAATCCTCGTGGGAGATGAACACATAAACGCCTGCTTCTCTACGTGTTAATAAAATTCTAATTAAACGTCGGGGGTACGGATGATTGTCGCCAACTTCTTCCGTAATTGCAGTTTCGGAGGAATCCCCTCTGGAGGGATCTCACCGGGTCTCTTCTCTGCACCAGTAGCCGGGAAAAGAAAAAAATACGACCGGCGGTAACAGCCGCGTGGGACGTAATTAGGACACTTAACGTTATCATCTTGAATTCCGAACGGACGGAACACAGCCACCGTTTTCCACTTATAGGAACAGGGACTTGTGCAATACGCCGCTGAGCGAATTTACCTCGCTCGTTACAGGCGCCGAGCATTCTATAAAGAGCGTTGGAAGATAGAGTTTCGCTACCTCTCGTATATACGTTCATAGATCATCGGCTAGTTGGATTAGATTTTAAAAAGTAAACTAGAATCTTTATATTTGTCAATACAAAAATTTTTGCAATTAGATTTAGTAAAATGCGTGTGTGTTTTTGTGTTATTGTTAAATTATGTAGGATCTTTTTTGGATTTTTAAGTAATTGAAAAATAATTGTATTCATACTTCTATCACTTTCCATATCTTTAAATAAGACTATATATTTTGCTATTTTCGCGAAATGCCCAAAAATAGTTTTAAATTAAAAATAAAAACAAATCATAAAAAACAACAAATTCTTATATATTTATTATCTTTTATGTTTTATTAAAAAGAATTTCTGACAGATTCTTGATATGCAAAATAAAAAAAGTAAAAAAAATTATATTGCTTATTTCGCAGAAAATAATTTATAATTTCTCGACCTCTTTCAATGAATGTATCAATCACTGTACTTATAAGACTTTCTACACATAGATATTGTGTTATCCGGCGATGTGTGGCGCCGTGATTCAACCATAAGAAGTACTGAATTTTTTTATTGCGGTTTATGCACTTTTATGCAACATATCGTAATCTCAGTTCATTTAGTTTATTTTCATCGGTCGTAATCTATTGTTGTTGCAATAGTTTACTACTCACTTTCCGAATCATTAATGTTTCAAATACGTAAATCTTAATGTCTCAGAATAATTTTTAATCTTTAATAATAATTACATTAAAGTTATAAAATTAAAACTTGTTGATATTCTATATATTATTAAATTATGTGATATATTCAGTGTATCATGGCTTTCATTTAAAAATAAAATATTAGCGAGAAATATAGTTATTATATGTATATATCAGAGACCGGAATTGGAATCAATAATCGTTTCGTAACTCTTTCTTTAATTGAATAAAAAATGAACCACATCAAAATTCTTCAAAGTTTATAACACCAATTATTATAATCGATATTCTTGTTTAACATCAACAAATAATACAAGTGAAATAATTTATTGTGTAATAATATATCAATTATGTTTCTAGAAAACGTCTACAGCCATTACTATATTGGAATATTAATCCAAAAAAATAAAAGAAAAACATTCAGTTTTAAATCTGATAATAGAAAAGCATTATCAAATATTTTAAAAAAGTAAAATATAAAAATGTTCATATTTTTTAAATATTTTTATATTGTTTTTTTGTATTACATGCATATATATTTTTTTCTACATTTTTCAAATTATTATATTAAATAATCTTTCATTCCTTTTTATATTTTTATTTTGCTTGTGTGTAAAAGGGAGAGAAAATTATACAATTGATTGAAAGAGCGAAAAATGTAGGATAAAATAAAAACATAAAGAGTAATTTAATAAAGTAATAAGAAATGTAGAATAATTGTAAAAGGACCGTAATCATAAAATTGTTATTTAAATGATCCCAGAGATAATTTTTTATTAGCTAAAAAAGGAAATCAAAACTGGAACATTTTTTCCATTATTTATTTAATCATAACTAAACCGAAATATTTTCTTCATTCGGATTCCTGATACATATACTAGGCAAGAATTATTTTCATTAGGTAGAAGCGATGCCAACAACTAGATCACACCAGGGAGGAAATAGACGGATCGTCGCTACCTCGATGTAATCTTGTAGGAAACCGCCGGTGTTAATTCCAAGAGTCATTCGAAGAACACGTTAGATATCTTCTCTGTCGTGAGGTAAGACGTACATCCGAACTCCATCTCTTATTTGAACAAAATTAGTTTGGTTTTTGATTCAGTTATTGAACTTTCTAATATAATTACTCGTGATTTATATTATTTAACACATTTTATAAAAATTTTTAACATGCTATTGTTATGATGAACAATACTGGCAATCACATATTATTTCCTGAAAAATATTCCAGATTAATTTTCTACGTGATTAAAATTATCTATTGTGTGCATTGACTGCTTGCAAAGCCGCGTTTTTTATATATATATATAAAATGAAAACTCGCGATGTTAAACAGTATTCTGCGAATGAAGTATTAATACAAAAATATGCGTACGTAATATTCCGCGGAACGAGACAGATTCGTATCGGAAAAAGACGCATTCATAAAACTGCCTTATTATATTCAACAGACGCGTAATACGGCACTTCGGAAGGATTTATGAGCGTGGTTTTCACGTTCACTGATGACGCCTCGTCTACCGGTAATGCGCGTTCCACGGATTCTTTTTCGCACCTAGCCTCACGCATGCACGTACGTACGTACGCTCATCAGCTCTGCATCCACAAGTATATATGGACAAGAGAGAAGGCGAAAATACGCGGCAATTAACCCGCCGTCAAGATACGCACTCGCGATATCGGGCTGCCTGACTTTGCTTCAGGTGCCTCGAAGAATCGCGAGTGCGATCAGCGATATATCATCGCTTCCTCGCGCTGGAGAAAGCGGACTTTTAAAGCGCAGTCCCGTGGCGCAAAAAGAACGCGCATGCATGCATGCATGAAGCTTTTGCCTTTCGGGAAACATGCAATGCCTCATAAGACTTTCGATTTTTTAAACGTGACGTTTCGCAACCGCGCGACTTTCGACTATCATTCTGATCTTATTGGATAATGCGTGACGTCCGAGCTGAATAAGTGATATTTTTGCATTTACGTATTTATAAATATTCATAAATATTTTTATCAATTGTATAACGTTTCGTTAAAATAAATACGTATTTTAATATGCTTGAATTATGAAAAGTATTGTGTTTGGAAAATAATATTTTTATCAGGATTTGAGAAATTTCCTTCTCGATTATGTAACTATCGTGAACGTTTGTTTGTTTTCTTCCTAATTCTTATTTGTACCATTATTTCTAGAAGATAACTTTCAACAACGCATATTATGCACCGCATTGAGCAAATTATATGTTCCGGTGAAACCGTGAAATTGCTCCCGAACTCCAACGTTAACAACTTCCTCGGTCAAAGTATAATTTTGAAAAGCATTTGTGCGAAAGTCGATCGTCCGCATTAATTAACGACAGTTTAACGGCATTGATATTATTGCATCGCTAAAAACAGTAATATTCCGTCAAACTTTGTATCACTTTTATTTTACTATTAATAAAAAAATGAAAATTTAATCAAATTTAATCATTTCATATTATCAACAACATATTATCAATCATTTCATATTATCAACATAAAATCGATATTATTTTATTCTGAAAAGGCGTGTTATATTTTTAGAAGACGTACCATTCATAATATTACTCTTCTAAGTCTGATAATTTAATACTTTATCAGATTGCATATTTTAAAATTAACCCAAGAAATGAAGAAATTTTTCCCTGTGAAGTATTAAAGCTAATGGAATCCGAGAGCATTGCTGCTATTTCTGATAAGTTCTGATAAGTTATTAATCGTATATCGGTAAAAACAGAATAATCAACAACTTTATATTAACATAATATTTTCATGTATCTACTTTTCTGTATCTCTGTAATGTCTTTACCTCTCGCCGTCTACAAATAACGAAATAATTCCTTCGCAAGGTAAGTAAAATTTAAATCTTGAATGCATTCCAAAAGAACAGGTTATTATAAATGCTTAATTTCTAGTTAGTCAAACAATAGCGGCTTTTAAGGATTCAGAGAGCATCAGAAAAGGAATAATATTAAGACTAAAACTGAGCATCAGAAATATGAGTATTCAAAGATTTTTTGACTCAAAAAGCAAAAAAGTACATAATATTTTACACAGAAATTTTTCTATAAGTTGTAAATTGCAAATCTAAAAAGATTTCAAAAATATAGACATCAAAATCTTAGATGTCTACATTTTTAAAACAGGTATGTAAAAGTTTTTTCAAACTTTAGATAAGTTGTTCTTGAATACTCTTTTCAGTAACTGTACTTACGTATTACATTTTGTATGAATGCAAAGCTTTTTCCGGTATAAAATGTCTGTAGAAAATGTCTGTTTATCTAAAATTTATCGAGTAAAGCCAAGGAACCAGAAATGCTTTCATATATACCTCTTTTCTCCAGATCTCTAACAGCATTTAATAATAACTCAGCAAACAGACTGATTTGGGTTAAATTTCGTATCAACGTACTTTTCATGCATGGCCTTACGCACGTTACACGTGTCACGGGTTAGCATGGCAAGCAAACGCTTCCGTAGACATTTCTCGCCATGTTTGCTCACGTCGCACAGTCTAAGGGTAAGCGCCGTGATATTTACAATACTCTGGCAACGAGTCACCCAACCGCGGCTTCCGGTTGTGTGCAAATAGGGCAATTTTCGCGCTACTCCTGAAGGCATCACCAAGTTATAAGCGCGGTAACGCCTTCGGCCTAGATTCTGGAGCATGAACTTATCGGGAGCGAGGCGGTAAGCGCGCTATCATTGCGCAAGCACTGACTTACAATGCCTTCGGATCGGGCAAAAAGTACACGGTGAGCGAGCGAACGAACGAACGAGCAGCAGCAGCACCAGGCCCCGGCCTATTCCGCCGATCGAATTATCGAGGGGATTGGTCGCGATCAGTCTGTTGCCCGGTCGCAATGTGAGCAAGAGTCGCGCTACAACTTTGTCGTAAAAAGGAAAACGGCTGATGAAAATCCTACTTTCGATTGCTGCACGCTCCTATCGCGCGTTGCGTATCAAGGCCAGGGTTGGATCCTTCGTCAAATACTGCGGACGGTCTCCTGCCTTATAATCTCTTCATCTATTTCTTTGTTTGTCGTGTTATTAGTTGTTACAAAATTACTACATATTTTAGAACGTATAATTCTTGTAAAAATTGTAATAAGCGAAAGCGTAAAATTCAGCGATATTGTAGCCTTGAAATGCGAGTTTTTTTCACTTCTATTTTAATGGTAATGTTGTAAACATACAATGAATGGTCAAATATACTTGGGCGAGCTATCAAATTACTTCATGTTCCACTCTGCTCGTTTGAAGTGGGATTATTTGTTGTTCTCGAAATATTTTTTAAATAAATAACGTTTTATTGCAATGGTAAAAAAAATGTATAATTTGAGAAGCTGTTTTTATAATGAACATATATTATTCAAGAGGTATTTACTGTTAGTATAGTTTTATCGCAAGCGGTGTAGAATGATAAATTGTAATTTCGTAATTTCCACGAAGTCGAAATCCTGGAGATATTCAGATTCCTCTTTCCTTTTTAAGCTCATGCATACATAGAGCTCTCCGGACTATTAAAACAGTGGAAAGCTATATTGATTCCAGAACTATAAAATTAATCTGGAAAAGTAATATAATTATTGAAAAAAAGATAAAAGATTCTGTGAGCTTATATAATAAATGTAGCATGTTTTTTAAGATACCTCATTGACTCTGAGACATTTTCAAGAGGTTTCTCCCTTTTTTTAGCATTATCGATTTATCATCTTAACTAACATGTAAAGAAGTAACATTTGGCGAAAATCTTGATAAAATATCCTTAAAATAAATTTTCTCTTTATGAATTTATGTTGCATCAAGCGGTAAATTAAGAAGATAACGGGTTTTTTTTTCCTTAGCCTCGACTTCACTTTAATGAACCTTTTGTTTGTCTCGAGAAATTTGTGATGAACTGATTGTGCACTTAGAGAAACTTTTAAAAAGTCCGAATTTCTTAGTTTGATTTGCCGATTAGAGGAGTGGCCTTAAGTCCACCGAGATATCGTGCACGAGTAAGAAGCTTTCTACGCCGACCAGGACCTGCACCGCCATATAATAGATATCCGGTCTGATCGCGGACGTTATCAATCGCGACCGAGAAGTGTAGGGGATATTGGCTCGATCGAACCAGTGCCCCGTTCATTACTTACCTGCTTCTTGCCTGCAACGGCGCCGGTGCGATTGCAGCACGATTGCACCGTTGTTCGTCGAAAGGGAAATCGATTGCGTTTACGCTCGCGGCCGAAAATCCACGGGAAAATGTGAGCCATGGGCGTGCGCGTATCTTCTCTTCGTCCAACATTGCAAAACGACGTCCGACTTAACGACTCGCGGCGACGATATCAATTCCGATTGCATCTCCACGATAAAAAGTCCCCGTTTGCGAGACGCCGCAGGTTGGTTTTCCTTTTTTTTTTCTTTTTACCTTTTTTCCGCGAGGGATACGTCGGCGAAACGACGGAATAGACAATTTCCGGCAGCCTTTATGGGTCGTTAAGGCGTAAAAGATCGTCCTATCCTGAAAAGCAACGCGGGGATTTTGTCAACGCGCGACAGAGGCAGCGAAGAATGAAAGATCGTCGCGCGTTGGCGGGGCGGCAACTGCCACTCTTGCGAACGCACAAATACATGCATTATCGACTGACGTGCATTATGCTGGAAAGTATTATTACGAAGAGAAAGAGAAACAAAAGCGAAATACACTACGGATGAATGATTTTGTGCGCCACATGAATACCTCGCGCGTTTTTAAAAAGCTTACGTTTATTTGCAATTATGAAATCTGTTTTCTTTTAAGAATTAAATGCAAATATACTATTTATAAGTAGATTCAAAAAAGTATTTAATTTTAAGCAAGATTAAGTAATAATTATTTAACAAGTTAAAGAGTAAAATTTAAAAATTAATAATTTTTTATCTAACCTGTCTAATTTTATAAAAATAAATAAATTTATTTTTAAATTCAATTAGCCATTTTATAAACACATAAACTTTAACATATTAAATTTTTCTAAGTTAAAAATTTAGCTATTCTTTTCTCATTTATCTGGTTTTAAATTTAAAACACTTTATAAAACGGAGACTGGAATAAAACATTTTAACATTTTAAAATTAAATAACCCTTTTGTAATGTAGATCTGTTTTTAGAAGAATTTTATATCGCAAATCACAAAATAGAGATACAATAAATAAAACGATACTCTCTTCGCATAATTTTCTAGTTTGGAAGTTCTGCGCGTTACGTAAAACGATAATATTGTACGACAAACTGTTCTTGTAGTTTCAACAAATTGGGAGCGACTCGAACGCACCATGTCAAAAGTTTCTGCATGCCGGGAAAGTTTTGTGGCACTTTAAAGCGTCGTGCGGTTACGTCAATAGAAGCGAGCAGAACGTTCCTCAACGTGTATCTCCCGCTTGCGCTTAGGGCAATGCAGCGGGTGCTTTTTACCTGAGATTTTATAGCTCGTAATCGTCCGGACATTAGGTCTCTAGTTAGAATAGCTATTACATGACGCGAGGAATTCAGGTTTCGCGTGCTTCTGCACTGTCTACCTGCTGAATGGATTCTGCCTCTTTTGTTTCTCCTGACTTCTCGCGGGTGGAACAATTATTTATCCTGTCCCAGCTCGTTCAGCGTTACATGTGTCTCTTTTCTAAGCGGATTTATCTTAATATTAACAACTACGAGAGCAGCAGCGCACTGTTCCATTATCACGTTTGTGTCGGTTTTAATTAAGTCTTCTATTTTTAGTAATATCCAGGCGCAGCTCCATATTTTCCTTAGCTGTTCGCGTGGTGAATGAAAATCTCTTTAAGAAACTTTCTCTATTTGGGAACGAGGACCGGGAATCACACGATTAATCCGTTAAGCTCGAGAAGGCTTTGTTCCGTTTGCTGCTTTTTTTTATTACGACAGAGAGTACAAGTGTGTCACCATATATTGCTATTATTTAGTGTGTGGAAAGGTCGACGAATGCTAGTCGCGAACGTGAGTCAGTGAAATTGCGATGCGGATAACTGACGTAACGTTACCCGTCAGCCGAAATGTGTACATTGCTTAGCGCCGGATGCTGTATGCTACAGGAAAGGCGGTTTTAATGACGCAGTAACGGCCGTCCCGGCCCGTAAAACTGCGAAATTAGTCAACTACCGACCGCGGTCGTTTCCTTACGCGGAACGCGTTACGGAGAAAATCAGATATGAACGTGGAATCTTGTGCGATCGTAAACGGATAGGCGAGAGTGGACAACAGCAGGGACCCAAGATTCTCGGTACATACGTGGTGTGCCTCTATCTACAAATAGCGATATGCGTAGGTATACGTGAACATTCGCGTATTACCTTACTTTATAGCGTTATCAAGAAAAATCCATTTTCCTTCCGACGTTGCGAAATGTCGCATTCATGGTCAGTTTCCGTAAAGGTGTTCTCTCTCTATCCCTAAGTTTACTTTCTCTGTGTAATTTTTTCTTTTTGAAAATCGACCAATTTTTTCGTACATGTTAATTTGCATCGAAAGCCCATTCGTTTCGATTTTAAATTTTCATCGACGTAGCATCCCCCATGAGAAAATCTGCAATTCAGACTCTGATTGTTACGGAATTGTTTTGTAATTCAGTGTATTTGTTGATTTTTGTTGATTGGATATTTTATACCTTAGAGCAAAAATGTTGGGAATAAATATGTTAGATTATTCATGCTGCAAAATGATTTCGATAATGCGCAATGTATGTAGGTGTGTGTGTGTGTGTGTGTGTGTCTGTGTGTCTGTGTATGTACACCTCGACACGAATGGACCGCCTGCTCTCGAAAAATCTATCGGTTTCCACTGTATTTCACCGTGTCGTCCCGGGAAACGACTTCCACTTCGCGCACCACACACGAGTCTTATCTTCGACATGAAGCGGATAAAAATGTCTGAAGATGTCCGAGGGATGAGACTCGGACACCGTTAACCCTGCTGATATCGGCGATGCAATGCGTCCTTCTCTCGTTAAGAGAAAGTAGCGGCTGTAAGAAGTGGCTCTCATGACATATATGAACCGAAGAGCCGTTAGAAGATCACTGACATCGAACTTTTAGATAGAGTGCATCCTCGCATCACGTGACACATCAATTCCAAAAATTGGTCGCGATCGCATTTATCTCTTAGAAAAATATTGCGACACGTTATTGATACAGAACAATCGTTAGAATGGATCCGCACTGATCGAAACTGTTAGAATTTTGTACTTCCAGGAAAAGATTACGATGGTTTTTCTATGATGGCCTTACAGCTTGTCAAATGTCTGTCAAAAAATAAAAGAATCGTTGAGAACCAATTCGAAGAACATTTCTTCGCTATCCTTTTGCAACTTTACACGATAGAAAACATTTTGTATTTATGTTGAAATAGACCTTTGTTTAAATTTTTGTGTTAAATTAATATTCAACATTTTTCTCGTGTTAAAAAATAGTGGTGAATAAACAAATAAAATTACATAAAAATAATTATCTAATTTTGAAATGTAATTCTATAAAGTAAAGAATGTATGTATACCGTGCGCGATACATTAAAAAATATCTTTTAACATTTGTGTTACTTAATATTCATATTATGCTAAATTAATACAAAAATTGCGTGAGACGTATATTAAATTTAACACAAAATTTTTAACTATGCAGATCTCTGCGACTGATCAGAGCCAGCGACAAGTTCAAGTGGTGTAGAGTGAGAAGTGTCCCGAGACATTTCTCGTCTAATAATCTCCTAACATGATCCCTAATCGGCAGTTTTCGCGCCGCGTGCAGACCGGAAGTAACGAGGAGCGAAACGCGAAGCCGTTTCGTCGTGGCGGCCCGCGCGACCGATAGTCGATCCTCCTCTACTACCCCCCCCCAAGTAATATATATACGCAACGCTAAGTGCTGCTGTCATGCGTGCATATATACGCAGCATGCGGCAGCACGTAGACGACGACCAAGCTGGCCGGCCCGCCGCGCGGAATGCAGTTATTATTCAACGTTTACGCTCGCCTGCTCGCGAACCAAGTCGCCCCGCGCCGGAGCCATTAATATGCGAGCGGAGTATGTGAGAGAATTGTAGCGTATCCGAGTGCACTCGCGTGTGCGGAACGCCGCGCCGCCGACACCGATTTGTTAATAGATTTGTAAAAATAAAAATCGTGGAGGGGGCGCGGGGCAAGACGGGAAATATCAGACACGCGGGTTGCACTTGAATTGTGCAAAATTTCGGAACTAAAAAATTTCCGAGACACGACGTTTTAACGTCCTCTTTTTGTAGCTTCCTTTTTTTATAGGGAAAATATGATAAATCTAATAAAGCCTGAGCGTATTCAACGGCTTATAGGTACGAAAATCCTCGGAATCGATTGTAATAAGGAATAATTGTAACGCTCAAGATAATCTGTAATGTAAAACATTACATGAGAGACCTTACAACGTAATAACGTTGTAAAATTCGCGTGATTTGTGTAATTTATAAAACGAACGCGTTGTGTATGCACGCTATATATAGCAGCCTCCATTAATGAAGAAATTTTTGAGAAAGTGGAAGATACGTTTAACGAGGGGCGCACGGCGATGGTCATTATTTAACGCCATATCTATATTGCCGGGCATGCCGTTAGCCGCTGTATATAGTCATAAATGGAGAATTAACGAAGACAACCGGCATTCCGGGCATACCGCGGTCGTTACACGTGCCTGTACTTGAATGCTCGGGGAATTTATTTCGCACGGGCGTTTAATGAGCAGAAGGAGATGACGTTTCGAACTGTCTGCTTCGTTCCTTTTTTTTTCCCTTTTTCTAGCGGCTTCGGCCGCTCGCAAATGGAAACAGGAATAACGTGTGCTTTATCCGCGAGAAAGTCCCGCTTAGACTTGGCACCTCTATTACGTGCGTATAACCTCGGATACACATAACGTAATTTCACATCTATAAATGTCACGCCACTGATAAGTCATCGCGTATCCATAAGATACATCCCTTTTCCCTCCTCGGTCGAGGAGATTAAGATATGAACGCGAGATACGCATGCAAGATATATCGCTTCGGTGAACAAACGTGCCGCTTGCAATTTATTTGCATCATAGCGCAAAATAGAATCGGTAAATGAAGAGTTTTACTATATTATTCGATTCGGTATTTCGTATTCGATGAATTTCTACCCCTATTACCGGACACAATAGCCGCAATACTACGCATTAAGCGCTTAAACGCGTCCCGATTTCCCGTTAGCATTTAGCATGATTAGAGACGAGAATGCCAGAATCCGTATCGTCCGGAAATAGGTTGGAGGGTTGCAGAGTCGGCCCGATCATGCTTCCTTCGCATGTAACATGCGCCGGTTGTAAATGAAGCTCAGTCCAGATGTCCAAACGATCAAGTCAGGATGTGTCCTGGACGAAAAACACGCAAGGGATTCAATTATCCAATCGTTGATTATATCGTCGCCGCATCGATCGCCAACCGATTATGGTACCTGCGGATTAACAATTGCGTAATGTAACAACTATCAATTTCTGTCACTGCTTATGTAAATCGTATGGAGATCATAATCGCACGGGGTAGAACTCATTCCTAGCATACTTTTCTCTTAAATACATTGCTTATCAGAAAAGAACTTATTAACGCGTCGTTTCGCGTACTGGTTCGACCAAGTGATATAACCGGAACACAGCAATTATCTGCCAATTTTGCTCGTGCCCGGCATTCGCCACGTTAAAATTACGCGCTATACCCGCCGCGATTTCCTATTTCCTCGCAAATTAATCCGGCTGACAGCGACCGAGCGAGACCACGACGAGAGAGGACCAAAACGCGGATTTCCTAATACAGTTAAGTAATGAAAGCCTGCGCTCCGAAAACCTCTTTCTCGCCGACCATTGCTACAACGCTCTTTCCTCGCAGCGTGACTATGAATTGGTAATTAGCTACTGAATTACATTGCGCTTTATGATCGCGTGATGTCCGCCAGCCGTATAAATAAAAGTGCATTAATGAGTCTCTTTTTTCCTATAAATAGAATCTACACTGAAAGATCGATGTGCATGCATAATGTAAATTTTTACATTTTTAAAAGAGATCACGTTATGTGAATCTCTGACATGTTTTGTTGTTACTAATGAAATTATTTTAAATAAAAAATTGCACGACTCAGCGAATAACAGTTTGGTAAAATTAAAAAAAATAATTACTTTTTAATGCACTTTTAGAATACGTTTTTTTATCTATGTCTTTTAAAATCTGTACAGCTGCAACGTATCTTTTCATACTTTCATGTCAGTGCGTGATCATTAAAATATGCTATTATGTCATAAACATATATAGCGATATTTAACGAGTCTTTATATAATCTTTATAGATTTATTATCTATTATGAAAACAACCGAGACTGAATTACAAAACAGTAATGTTGCTTTACATTATGTAAGTATATAGTAGATAAATAAATAAATTAATTAACTGCATAAAAAATCCATCATCTAGATAAAAGCATAAATAGATCTAAAAATATATATTTGAAGCATTTTGACACACTTACTGTACTATTACTTTTCGATAATTATATTGACTCATATTTTTACTTTTATCAAAGCACACATTTATTTCTATGATTTTATGGTACATATAATATAAAATCATATGTATGTACATCTATTAATAGAAGTAAAAAGATAAATATAATGTTTAAAAATCATATCGTTGCCTTGCACAAGACGGAAGCCAAACAGACATTGCATAGAAATAATCAATTGTTAATTATTATTACGAAATACTCTAATACTTACACATAGAAAATATAATTTTTGTGATGCAACAAAATAATTTAATGTTTTTCAATTTTATGATAAAAATGTATTTTATTCATATTAATTAAATTCAGCTTCAATGCCTTCAAAAACATATTATAAATATTTTCGTCTTCTTGCAATAGAATATGCATCTACACCACTGCAGGAAAGCTAAACTTACAGATCGTATAAAAAGATAAACTGCAGCATTAATCTTAACGCTAAAGATGTCGAGCAACAACTGGGCCGGGAGAATAACGACTGTCGGGTCAGGTACAAATTGTCGGCGGTTGTTGCTTCGGGAGAAACGTTTAATCCAAAAGAGAACGAGTCAGGGAGTCCCACGACGAAGTCAACAGTCTAATGCAACTATGTATATGCGTGAATATGCGTGATCGTGCAGCTAGTTAGAACACGGAAATTATAGCCTGGTCACCGAGGTCCGTTCTTTTCAGCTGCACTTTCTCGCTGGTTTCTTTTTTTTTTACATCCCTTTGCAAAACAAGTGTACGGACTGTCGCAACATTCGCACTCATATACGTCAATTTACTCCGAGTGACTGTAGAAAAGTGTAGTTGACACGTTGACAGGCCCGTCGTTATATCGGGAGTTGTAAGTGCCAATCCCACATGGGAAGTATTAAACGTTATCGAGCCCGAGGTCGTTCCAATTGGAAAACGCACTGATACTATTAGTTAAAGAATTAAATTATCGACGCTTCAGATGGCTCTCTATTCGGTAAATTTGTTCAATGCATGCAACGCGAAACCACTTTCGGCGACACAGGTTTCGTATAACGACGGGCTCGATCGACGCTTTGGTCGGTCACTAAGCTCCCGCGTGGCTCTACTGTAGAAAAGATAAAAAAAGCGAGAAAAAAGGTAGCAGGTAAATTTTTTGTTTCCAGCTTCTCTGGAAAAATCTCCTGAATTTACGTTCCAATTTTGTGTGCTGCACAATGAAATAAAGTAAAGAGGAAACGTATGTGGTCTTTCATTGGGTTCAACCTATTGCCGCTGTGTACAGCGTTATGAAATTAATATATCTTCAGCTTTCATAAGAGAAATGGCAGGATTTTTTAAAATTTTTTTAATAACATGCGCATACGTTGTCCTTAATTCCTATTAACGGCTGACTATGTTAGATACAATAAGTAGTAATAATTGAATTGATAAATACGCGAAAATAAATACGTCGTTTTTCTTTATTTTAGTACGAGAAGTGAGATGTATAATTTTTGTTGAGTTTTTATTTAGTACATCCACGAGTTAAAAATCACTGCTTCTGTTTACTGTATCACCATATATTTCTTTATAGTATTAAATCATCCTCTTGTGCACTCTTCTCATAAAGATCTTAATTGAAACTTCTTTCAATCAATTTGCTTATTTATAAGTGATTTCCACGACAACACACGTCACAATCGCTCGACGTGAACGAAATTCCGACGCGAGTAACTGATCCGAGCGGCAATATCTTCGAACGTATCGTCATTCTCGTGTCAAAGAAAACGTCAAATCGATAGAGCGGCTCTATACGGAGACATTCTGATCGTCCGTAAAAAAAATTGCACAATGAAGGCGATCAGAATGCACTGTGTATTCAATGCGGCGGATATTCACGTACGACCCCGGCGCGTTCGAATCAATGCGCTCACGACCGAAAGCGGCTGGCAGAACACGGAAATGATGGGCAGTTCTGTGCTGAAACACGGCGATAGCCCGACACTATCCCGCTCCATCTATTGCGTAAGACCACTTTCCTGGCCTGGTGTGCAGTAAAGTGCAAGGAGGCGTGGGTTGCTCGCGCCGATCTGTCTTTCGAGACCTCCATTTCCCTTTTTCCATTCATTCTCTCAACAGAATTCTCCAGTAGTTTCTTCGAAAAGTAAAAAGTATATTCTAATTAGAGATTCTTTTCGTTCCGAATAGAACTGTCTTTAAAGAAAATATGTGCTTTTGCGGATAAGACATATCTGTGATACGGCTGTCTTTATTGGTGTAAACAGAATGAAGAAATGTAACTGTGAAATTATGTACTAAAATTGCATAATCGTCTAACGCGTTTGAGAATAGCGGTCTACCACGGGCGGTAAATCGATTCGCGAGGTTCACGGAGGAACGCGCTTAATTTTCAGCATCAAGTGCATCCTCGCCAACTCCGTTGGAAGTTTATACTTGCACGAAGACGTACTGACATTGATGATATCCACGATACGTGACTGAAAGTGTAACAATGCCGCGTTCAGTAGAGCCTGTGCTGTTACGCCCGTACTTAAAACTTAAGCGCGGTTTATGAGAGCACCTCTTATCGTCAAAGAGCGCGAACGATCGTTGTCGGTTGGGATGAAATTTAATTTGCTCTTAAATTTCAGGTCGCAGCTTTTAAGCAAGAAGCACGCGCTGGACTCATGTAAAACGTAATGAAAAATCGTAAACGGAAAGAGGTGCCATTTGAACTTGAATCAAATTTTCGATAATTGCGATTAAAATTTTAGATTGCGAACGCGTCACTGACTTCGCTCACTTTGCAAAAAAAAAGTACGATGATTACTTAACGCGGTGTGCTTGCCATCCGATAACTTCGATTTTGACTTTAACTTTCTAATGTGTACTCTGGGTGGAATAGAAAGCTATCAAAGGGCGAAATACGCGAACGAGGTGAACATATCAAAATTAAAGCGATCGAAGTTTCCAACTTGCTCTTAAATCAATTAAAGTTAGTACGTTAAAGAGGCGTCGCGCGTTGGAGTATTGCGGTTAACCGTTCCACGTTGCACGTTATACTATAGGAATTGACATAAACTGCAATTACTCGTACCTCACGAGTTCGCTCGCGAGTTATGCCAACATAGAATGATATATTTGAATAGCGAGCGGATAACGTACCGACGAGGGAAAATAATCTGTTTTCGATGTTCGCGAATTTTAGGAGTCGCAATCGGTATTTTGTAAAAAAGTATATAGCCATATGATAACTTGAGGCAAACACGTGCATTGTTTGCTACTTAATAAACCGACCGAACAAACATCGGCATCAAATATCTACTTTTCTAATTCTACGAGAGATACTGAAAGATCAATATGCCAATAATGCCTGTTTAATCAATCATAGCCATAATCATAGTCAGATAATTGTAATAGCTTATTTATGTATTTAAGTGGCACAGACTCACTTGACCTGGATGACGCAGTAAACGGCATAATTAAATATACATCGTTTTACCTGTTCTTTTCTTATTTCATAGCGATTTATTGCGAAAGCGCTTTGCAAATTAGATCGTTACTAGTACACTCGGCACTGAACGCACGTGTAACGCGTGTACGAAGCGCTGTTTCGGTAATACGCGTAATAACGGCCAGCAAATGGATCACCCTCATGTTACGTACGAGATGGAAATTTAGTATGGATTTAAATCTAACAGCGAAATTAGGTTAATCTTGATTCTCGGCACGTTAGTAATTTGAATCAATTAATGAATCAATCAGTGCGGCCAGACTCGTGTTAAATCCAATTCCAATTGAATCTGAAAGCGATTGACGCATTACTCGTGCATTACCCTGCAATTAATAAATTCCACCAAATTTGTGAAAGTTATTGCAAAAATAGTTTATCCTCGAATAGTTTATACGCGTGAGAACATTCGTAACGAAATGTACTTTCTTTCTGTTTCTTGGAATGCGTCCAATCGTGCAGGAACATAAAAGTCAAGTTTATTCGACTATCTATCGCGCGACACGTTGCAGCATCCGGGGATGCTGCGCGGGCAAAGGTGATGCAGCGATTTTCCGATGCGCTAACCAAGCGATCTGGATGTAATGCGTGCATGTGCAATTGTTTTTACACACTTGTCGATAAGCCGTCTTGTTTACAGTGAACGGCGAGCGCGGCCGAGCGCTGCACCATCACATTACATAGGAGGAAGTTTCCTCGTGAATCTCGTATCCGCGCCGCGCGCTCCGTTTCATGAATAAAATTTCTCCAATTTCACATCCTCGTGTTACGTAAAAATTGGAGCAAAAGCGCGGTGCGCGCAGCGCCGACGTCGTCGTTTTGCAAATGTGATGTTGCGGGAGGCCTGAACACTGTTAGAAATGATGTGTGCACGAGGCGTCACCTTAGGCGAAGGGGTATTCTTCGTGAAAATCGAGCTGGCAAGGTTGAACATGTAGGAATAGAATATATAAACCACGCACACATGATGAATGCGTCGCTCGTGATATTGCAATTTCTGATTTGAATAAATAAATTTATAATATAAATGAGGACGAACGCTTGTGTAGCACTCGATGCAAGAGAGATATTAGTCGTAATTATGAAATTTGCTACGAACGTCTAACTTTGTAGAATTATTTAATAAAAGGAGAAATGGAATAAAAAGCAAAAATAGTTAGAATTACATTTATACAATGTCCGTGTTTAATTTATACATTATATTTTTAATGAAAAGTGAGATGATAATGGAATAGAAAAAAAAATAAAGAGAAATTTTAAAAATTAAAAACTAAGAAAGGATATAAAAATTAAAAATTATCAACGTTGCAATGTACTTAGATAATTTAAAGTTATAAAATAAGATAAACAATTTACGATTGCGAGAACTTATAGCTGTTGAATAACTGTGTAATTTATTAGCTGATCTCAAACATGCACACTATTTGGATAAATAAACTTTGACAAAATAATTTTAATATCGTAGTAATCCTACATTGCGCGTCCCTATTCAAATGGAATAAATCTCCGTGCCTCCATTTCGATTCGATTCACGGGTATATCGGATCTGCACGTCGCTGAGGAAGTCGCTTTATCACAGAAGCATATCCCTGAATATTGACCACGCGAGCCAATCGATACTCTATCGATCCATAAAAATCGCTCAATAATCAGAACGGCCGTGGAACTGGATTCTGGATTCCTATTCCGATAGCAAAAGCGTATAAAAGTCGAGATCGTGAAGTGATTACCAGCAAATCAAGCCATAGGAATCGCATTCAAAACGAGACAACAAATCAATAATTGCTTCATACTCAGCGAAATTACGAATCAATTCGGTAGGTTTGGTTGATCGCGGATAATTGCGCGATAATTACGGATCTGTTCTTTCAATCGCTTTCGAACGAAGCCCGATCGGGTCACTGTGCGAGATAAGTCTCGCCACTGATTTAGATAATTGTTCCGATTAATCTGCAAATGAGGCAATTAATGCCCGCGCGAAATGTTTATCACAGTCGGCTCGTTTGAGGGTGAAACCAACAAGAGCCAAACGCAGCTGCCACGCATCGGGTTTATATATTTGAAACCGGTCAGCACTGCTGAAAAAGATTACGCGGGCGCGGGACTTTCGCGATAGATCGACATTTTTTTCG
Source organism: Monomorium pharaonis (assembly GCF_013373865.1). Taxonomy (NCBI): domain Eukaryota; kingdom Metazoa; phylum Arthropoda; class Insecta; order Hymenoptera; family Formicidae; genus Monomorium; species Monomorium pharaonis. Next base: position 1,473,772 of record NC_050474.1, on the reverse strand, counting down.
CGGGCGCCAAATAATATAATGGCTTTCACTTCGCGCGCCGCAGAAGCCGCGGCTCGTATAATAAGCGGGGCATCACGCTCGAAAATTAAAAATAATTAATCGGATGCAATTAGCCGCGTTACGTTTCGGCGCACTGCACTTCAGCACCTTTAAGGTTGAGATTAGCAATTGTTCATCATTGCTGTTACGTACATAGTTATGAAAAGCGTATGCTAAGAAAAGAAAGTATATAGGAAATATGCGTTGAGCATGTGTGTGTGTGTGTGTGTATGTGTGCGTGCGCGCTTGTGTGTTTACGCGATAATCTATAAAGAAATCTAATATGCGTGCGGGCGGATACTTGATCTCGATTTACGTTTAAATGTAAACAGTTTTTTGCCACGCTCATGATGCATTACATTGCATTTTTAACCCTTTCCTGCTTACTTAACATTTGTAATTGCGCATTTCCACATTTTTATAAAATAAAAATAACCGATTGTGCACATTATTACAATTAATTATACTTTTATTTATTCCTCAATGCTAAATAAAGATAAGAAATGATTGTAATAATTGCAAAATGGCTTCTTGAGATAGCAGGTAATGCAATTCGAGAGTAATCGAACTTGTGAACTGTTAAATATCGCCCTATTCAAACATTACGGCGACAATTTAAATCAGACAACGGACAACTGTTTAAACCCGTCACTTGCATTTTGCGATTTTATTTAGCATAATGCAGCCGTAGCAGCTGGAATTAGTAGGTTGAGGTAATAAGTAATGAGCGGACGGCTGCGGCGGCGTCGACGGCGACAGGCAATCTATTTAGAAAAGAATTCAGGTCTTTCTGTTTCCTTTTTTTTTTTCTTAAGGCCATTCAATGGCCCGTAATTCTAACTCTTTAGAACGATTTAGCATTTGCGCCAAACGTGAAATTCCTTTCCGATGCGAATACCTCGTTTCTAACATAACGAACGGGCCGTAATCAGGATCGTGCTTCACCATCCTTGGATCTCCTTCCTCCTTTTTTTCAGACGGGAGGAACTTTTCGTGTGACAGCCCGCTTCGCGTCCGAATGTAAACTTCAGAGCTACCGTGATTCCTGCTTCTCGGACATTGTGCAGATAGTGCTCCTCATGAATAGTAATAACTTTCGGCTATTCGGACATTGTCGGTTTCTACTTTTTCCCCTCCCGCGTAAAAATTCTTCTGCATACAAATGAATGTAGAAGAATGAATGCAGAAAATCGAAGCCGACCCATCTTAAAGTGAGCACTGTTGAAACAACCGCCGCGTCGTCAATTAGCCGAGGATCCGTGTCGTGATCTCAGAGGTCAGGATGTCATTTTCAACAATCGTGACTCTCCATCAAATCGCCTCTTCAGATTTCTTCAGCATTAAAAGTTGCGACAAAATAATAATAGCTTAATAACTTCAAACTACATTAATTTATCATACAGTGCTGTCGTAATTTTTATCACTTACTGACGTTCAGTTAACAGTATATATATGTATTTAACTACTCTTATATCTTATATTTTGAATAATATTTTTCTGTCATATTTTTTCATTATTTTTATCATTATTATAATAGATTTATTCACTCTAATTTTTAATTGTATCGAGTGATCCTTGATTTTGCCTGAACACTACAGCCTTTCATGAAATCCTCCGAAACTTTGCTGTTAAAAATTGTTTGCTCCATCATTTAAAAGCTTATGCGAGTTTAGTTCGGAATCGAACAACGATTTATCACTGACGAGTGTTAGCCAATTAACTAAAGTGATGATTACTCTGTACTACCATGCTGTTACTATTGATACTGCACCTGCGCCGTCTATCGTAACCGGAAAGGACTCCGCCGTTAGCGTTAGCCGTTTGCGAGCTGTGCAACGCTCGTGCATGCTGTACACCACGCCTGCGAGAAAGAGAGTTGTATCGTAGGTGACCAGATAACCCGGGTGGTGCTCGGTTGCACTTGGTGTGGCCCGTCGCGTAGAAGCCGAGCGTGTAGGCCAACACCGCCGACTGGTGGGGTAAGAGGAGTAGGAGGCTGCGGCCATTAGACATGGACATAGTCACCACGAACACAACGGGCAACCTCTATCCATCGCCGCTGCAAAGGGGGACCCCCCTTTGCCCCCGAACCCGGGTAGTGGGACTACTGCCGCCGCGGACTTCAGCTACGACCGCTTGGTACGCGATACGTGGATTATAGTTTTTCTGGAGGGAGGGTGGTGGAGCGCCTTGCTTGCTTTCGAAAGGATGGTGATTGTGGAGCGTGTCCAGAGTAGAGTTAGGCGTATATAAGGCCCGCCGGCTCGGCCCAAGTCAGTCATTCACCGGACTACCAGCCCAATACACACACCAAACATGAAGGCCTTTGTGAGTATTCTGCAACGGGGTTGGTGAGGTGTTCGCGAGGTGTTTAACTCGTAGTCTCGGTATCTCTCAGCTTTTGCCCTCTCGCGCCCTTCGATCAGATTTTTATTTAATTCTGGCTGTACTTTTATTCCAATCTTTGCTCGCGACTTGCCGCTCTGGCTCTATTCATTTATTTCAAAACTCACGTGTTTCTTCGAGAGCATCGTAATTTCTCGATCGGGTACTTTTGTCTTTATCGCTATCTTCGAATAAACAGTGCCAATCCGAAAACTTTTGAACGATCTTTGAGTTATCTCAAGTCCTAAACGGAATAACGCATAAAATTTTACCCTTCTTGTAATCGCTGCGAAAGTTTATTTCGACAAGCGCTTATCTTTGTAATATTTTGTTCTGCCGTTTCTTAATTGAAACCAAACAAGAAACTAGATTAATATGAGATTGCATTTAAACGACGATAGTATATCTGAAATTGAATACAATCGTCTTGCAAGCTCGAGAACTTCCGTTCATGTCGATAGTGCACGTCTATTAACGTCTCCATTGTACCGTTTCCTCCGCTTCTTACCGCGTCCGCGATGATTCAATGTCACGGTTGGGATACTCTCGTCGTTTTTCTCCGCAGACAGACAGACGCGCAAACAGACGAACCGACGACTTTCATTCATAAAGCAAAGAAATCTTACCGCATCGCGCGCCGAGCGAAAACCGGTTGTAGGTAGTATCATCACCGTCATTGAGCAAGCGGACTAACTCCGCGACCGGTTCTACTCCGCACAGGCGCATCTTCATTCATCAATCTCGCGATCGAAATATTGCACGCATCTTGCACCCTCTCGCACCCTCTACCGTTACGTTTATCTTGACTCACCACGTCGACAGACTTTTCACGTACACAGCATTCAATCTGAATAGAGATAACGCCGGGACTTACGTTCCATCTCGGTTCGTCCTGCAAAAGTAACGCGCGTTAACTCGCGTTCCATTTTTGAAATAATGACAACACAAATTTTAGTTATATTGACAATAATATAATACTTCTAGATAACGATATCCTAACCACTAATTGCGTCAGATCTCGGAAAGCCTCTGCGATTTCTCAGGGCCGATGGAATTACACTCGCGCAGGCGATTTTGAAATCGGCACGATCGATCCTTTTCCGATCGCGAGGTCGCGGGAACGCTCGGTCGGCCACGTCACACGAGCGCGGCCGCGCGGGATAGTCGTTCATTCCGCGTAAACGGGATGTGAAAGTTTCGCGTAGTCGTTAGATATGCATAATTCCAGGCCGCGGTGCCATTTAAGTTTGCAACGGTTTCAAACCGGGCGTGACACACACGCCGTTTAGCACCGCTCGCACGCGATCGCGAAATATCGGTTACGTATACACCCGGCCGATATATCTAATCACAGCCGGTCGCTCGGCGGTTCTACGATCGCGCGAAACACTTCCTTTCTAAAACGTCGCTTCCCGTATTACGAGCCGCGAGCGTTACGACTTTAAACACGATCATGCGAGATACGCGTGACGTAACTCGTCGATATTTGTCTCCCTTAGCGTAGAAAATTCCTTAAAATTCTGAGAACTGAAAACCAATAAATGATGAATCGCAGATTTCTCGATTAATTATGAATTAATTATGAAAAACTGGATCCGTTCATTCGCAAATACGCAATGGATATGACCGGTTATCGATTAATTACGAGTCCCGTGCAATATCCTCGTTGTTCGCGCCGGATTTTATGCAATCGCGACTACTTTTTCTTTACGGTCCGACGATACTTGTTGCGCGTGCAACGGCGGGCTATTAACGCGGGCCTAGAAGAGTTTTCCTAATACGGTCATCAGGAATGGTGACCAGAGTAACCGTCGCGAAGGGAAGGGAGGATCGTGGCGCTATCAAGTTTATTACGAAACGTTACGGCGCATAGTTACGGATATCTAATCTCGTCGATTTTTCCGCCGATGCATTCGAGCGCTTTCTCGTTTCGTTTTCATTCGCGTAATCATGCCGCCCTCGCGCAATAAAGGAACGCGAACCCGCCGAGATCATCTCAACGATTTAGAAATCTTTTCTCGTGCGCAAGGCTGTCGTTTTGGAGTTCGCGATCGCGAAACGACATTCACGGAAATCGAAAGTGAAAGCCGCGATTATGTTGCTCGGATCTAGCGGTAGTCGACCCGGTAATCGGCGCCAAGCCAATGGAAATCTAGATCCGCAGTAGCGATAGCCCCCAACGACGCGTGCACGCAAACCGCTTCCGTAAATCGAAACTCGAACTCATGCAATACTCATCGTTTAAAGCTTTCAATAATCTTAATGATCTTAATTGAATACTGAATTATCGTCTTTACGAACCCGTTAGTCACATTGAATAACGTCTCGCGTCTCTTTTAGATTGTGTTCGCCTGCTTAGCGGTCGCGACGGCTCGCGCCGGAATCGCCCATGGTGGCTATGGTGGCTATGGTGCCGGTCTGGCCATCACCGGACGTGGACTCGGTCATGGTGGTGCCGGTCTGACCGGTGGACTCGCCGCTGGTGCTGGAACCGCTGCCTCCCTCCAGGGTGGTGCCTCCAGCTTGGGATCTGGTGGTCTTGGTGCCAGCTATGCTGCTGGTGCGGCGGCTGCGGCTGGTGCTGCTGGAGTTCAGCAGATCGTCTCTGGTGGTGCGTATCTGCGTACCAAATTGAAACTTTTACGTAACAACATAGCACAACATCGATGCTGAACAACCGTTCGCTCTTCTTGCAGGAGTCTATGGTGGCAGGTCTGACATCGGACCCGCTGAGGGACCCAAGGCCAACGTTGGACCCCAGACCGGACCATCTGATCTTGTAGGACCTCAGGAGGGAGCCAAGTCCGTTGGTGGACCTCGCACTGGACCGGCCAGTCTTGTAGGACCTGCTGCTGGCCCATCCACCCTTGTTGGACCGTCCCAGGGAACCGCCACCCTTGTAGGACCATCCCAGGCTACCGCTAACCTCGTTGGACCCAGCTACGGAGGTGTTGCCTTCTACGCCGGATCTGGTGGCATCAACGGTGATGATGGAAGCTCTGGAGCTGCTGCTAACGCCGCGCCTGGTGCTGGACTCGGTAATACACATTCTCAGATGAATGAATTATATTAAATTAATTATGTTAAAGATAGCAGAAATATCTAATATCTGTCTCTCTCTCTCTCTCTTTATTTTTCTTTTTACACTTGCCAAATATTTGAGCCTTCTGCTAATTATGTTTTCTTTAAAAGGAATCGGCATTGGTGCTGGAGGTCTCGGCCTTGGCGGTGGTGCTGGCATTGCTGTCATCGGAGGTGGTGCTGGACTCGGTGGATATGGTGCCCTTGGTGGTGGTGATGCCGGAGTTGCTGTGATCAACGGACCGTCTGGCGCCATCCACGCCGGACTCGGCGCTCACGGAGCTGTCATCCCCGCGCCCATTGGCAAATGGTAGACGTTTTAAGACCCCAGCGATCTCGGCTCGGCGACGGCGGCAAACCGACCACAGTCACTTACCGGTCTCGAACGATCCTCAAACGCGCTCAACGTCTTCTTCCCAAAGCTTCGTCCAGTCTGGGAACATGATCGGGGCATCCTGGGCACTAGTGATATGACCGTTAGACACTCGGAACACACGTAAAACGGTCGTTTGGTCGTATATATGTACACCGCGAGCCAATAAAGCGCGATCCGAAGGACGGACGGATAAGATCGTAAAAGGACGGCATCGAGATTTCGGCCACACGTGATTCGCGGCCTCGCGTCGTTTTCCTCGCGTTCTCGACCCGCTACAACCGGGTAAAATTTAGTCAATTACCGTTCATCACGAGATCAACGACCAAGGAAGCTCGGCGCGGGCCGCGTTTTATCGATCTCGGCACACGAACACCCACGCCGCTCCTCGACGAGCTTTCACCCGCGTATTAGCGAACGTCGTCTTTCGGACATCTAACTGCATGACGCGCATTCCGAGTTGCGACCGTGTGCCACACAATCACCCCGTGTACACGCGTATCACGCTGCACGGTCATGAGCCTGGCAAGTGGACGAGCTTTGGCACTTCGTCACCGGACCAACTGGATCTGTTCTGTTTTCTGAACATTTACCGTTGTTCCGGATGAACCTTCTTCTCTTACGTCTTCCACCATCCGTAAGGCCGCCGCTCTTCACGCACATATCTATTTCTCTCTTTTTCCACGGGTCGGTCGCGATCAAACGCACCGTTCTCGGCATGTTGTTATACTTACCGCCGCACCCCAAGCATACATATTATTATTACTCGCGTCTATGCGCACATATGTTCTTCTTATATATATATGTATACATATTATTACCTATTACTTCGCGCATATATATATATGTATGTATATATATATGTGAACACATTGCCACACGCGCGCACACATACACATACACTATATTTCTATATGTGTACTCGTATATATACACACAATTACACATATATTATATAATCGTGTTATATGTTAGTGAAAAGGAGAGACCGGTAGATTATGGTAGGTCAGCCTTTCTCATGAGTGAATGAATGTAAATAGACGGCTCGCCGCCGCCGGCCCCCGACCCCGCCCGCCCTCGTCATACCCTTTCTTTGCGATCACGACTAGCACCCCACCACCACCATAGATAGATACCACATATTTATAGCGTTTATACATTTATACAATACTTTATATAAAATAAAGCATCAGTATTTAAAACTCATTCTTGTCTATTCGCGCCTTTCACCATGTGCCAAATAACTCATAGGATCACTGCATCAGTCAATTAACAAATTAAAACAACAATACATTTTTAAGTAAAAAATATAAAATATATACTGTAAATGTAAGTATTTTAATTAAATCTGTAAAAACTAAATCTAAAAAATATATCAATTAATTTGTAACTTATTGTTTTTAAATTTTTATTATTTTAATACTTTTTGAAACAATTATTTATTGGTAAAATTGTTTAGCGACTGATGTAGTAACTCATTTCCCTTTACATTTCAATTTGCCTTCTTATCTTTTAGTTTTTATTAGAAAATGTTATTTTACTACATATATATAATCAATATTTATAGATTGTAATAATAATAATAATGCTACTAACATTAAAAATGCATATAAAACAAGGTAGAAGTTACAAATTATATTAGAAATTATGCTTATAAAATATATCGTGTATATATCAATAACAGATATTTATATATATTATCTTTTTGATTTGTGAAAGCTAATACCTTTACCTGTTAATATAATTGGATTATTTATTCTCGGAATTCTCACAAATGCTCCTAATTGATCTATGTAATATATGTGCCTTATTGAATTTCAGTATATAAGCAGTTTAATTGGATTAATTTAAGAGGTTAATAAGTCAGATAAGGAGAAAAAGAGTACTACATGGAAAATAATTAATAGCTTTACTTAATGCTGAGAGATAATATGAAAAAGAGAAAAAGGTAAAAATATATTTATAATTGACAATAATTCTAATATCTTTATTAATATATTTTTTTAATTTTGTTTTAGTACTATGCTCTCGTACGTCTCATGTGCACTTATGAACCATGATTTTCATGGAAGTCCCTTATATACACATGGGGTTTGCAATTGTAAGTATTGAATTTTTATTTGAATGACCGGGAGAGACGGGAAGAGACCGGGAGAGACGGATAGAGACCGTGAGAGACGGGGAGAGACCGGGAGAGACGGGGAGAGACGGGTAGAGGTAGGGAGAAACGAGGAGAGACGAGGAGAGATGGGGAGAGACCGGGAGAGACCGGGAGAGACGGGGAGAGACCGAGAAAGACAGGTAGAGACCGGGAGAGACGGGGAGAGACCGGGAGAGACGGGAAGAGACCGGGAGAAACCGGGAGAGACCGGGAGAGACGGGGAGAGACGGGTAGAGATAGGGAGAGACGGGAAGAGACCGGGGGAGACGAGGAGAGACCGAGAGAGACGAGTAGAGACCGGGAGAGACCAGGACAGACGGGGAGAGACCGGGGGAGACGGGGAGAGACGGGTAGAGACCGGGAGAGACGGGGAGAGACGGTAAGAGACCGTGAGAAACGGGGAGAGACCGGGAGAGACGCGGAGAGACGGGGAGAGACAGGGAGAGACGGGGAGAGACCGGGAGAGACGGGGAGAGACGGGTAGAGATAGAGAGAGACGAGGAGAGACCGGGAGAGACGGGGAGAGACCGGGAGAGACCGGGAGAGACCGGGAGAGACGGGGAGAGACCGGGAGAGACGGGGAGAGACGGGTAGAGACCGGGAGAGACGGGAAGAGACCGGGAGAGACGGGAAGAGACCGGGAGAAATCGGGAGAGACGGGGAGAGATCGGGAGAGACGGGGAAAGACGTGTAGAGACGTATATTTTATATATATATATATATATATATATATATATATATAATAAAATATAAAAGTGTTAATTTAAAAAAATGTAAAATAAGAATTTTATAATCATAATTGTTGATTATTATAATTATGAGCATTATACTTATAAACTTTATTTTTTTTAGATTATTGCGGCGTAACGCGTTTATTTTGGTACATTTTAGTACACCATAAATAGTACATATAAATTTTATAGTTACACGATTATTTATTGAATATCTATAATTATTATTGATAGCTTTTATTGAACTTTAGCAAATAAATGTTATAACCAATAATAAGTTCGTGAAGTTAAAGGTTTTAATTGTTTATGTTTGCGCACATAATTAATACATTTATTCAACAAAATGTCCAATAAAAAATTGAAGTATATGTAATAATAATAATAAAATATAACAACTAATAAGAATATTAATATAAGAATATTATTATAAAATGTTGAAAATATCATTACACATATATTATGCAATACTTATTTTTTTGTTCTATAATACTTTTTTTAACACATACAATTTTTAGCACAATACACAATAAGAAGAAAATATAAAATAAAATGAATAAAGTAAAGTGATCTAATTTCAAATATAAAAGATTTATTTGAACATTATAAATATAAAACTTAATGTTTCTATCTTCCATAATTATATGAAAGACTCTCTTATTTTCCTCATTTGCATTTAATTAAATCTTGTTAAAACATGTTTAATTATGAAGCATAGTCTGTAAATTATTTTGTATTTAAATTATATTAATTAAATTACTTTATCTTTCGAAATATCTTTGTTAAGTTTGTTTCAAAACTTATTATTAAGTTTTGTTCTTTTTCTATGTGAAAGAGTTAAATGTAAACTCGCTGTATTATGTATAATAATGAAACGATTGTGTTATCGAATATTAAAGACAAATTGAATCTAATAAACGTAAAAGTTATTAGTTATATATGTACTTTATCACAGTCATATATTAGTCATATATTAAGTTGTCTTAGCTCAATAAAGCAGAAACGCTCGTAGGATCAAAAACATTTTAATAAAACATTAAAGTGCAAATGGACCGCCTGTTGCATTAGCCTGCTTTAATAAACGAATTTGTTTTGCTAATGTCCGCTTTAAAAACCGATACAACCTATTTCAAAGTTTTACCATGGTATTTAATTCGTGCTCTTAATAGGTAGAGAATCACAAAAAGATGCTCTTCTACACAAAACGTTAGTTAAAAAAGTATATTTTAAAAAATAGCAAAAAATTCAATTGTATTAAAAAAAATATCGACAACGAAGTATATGTATGATATAAAATTTACAAAACTGTAAATTGCTAATATTATATTATTACTATACTTCTCTTACATTATCATTTTACGCAGAACATTCGTTTATTAAAGACTAAAATAATATCGAGTGTCAGTATAAGCTTCGTTATTTCAACAAATTAATCGACCAGACATGTCGTTCAGGTATTAGCTTTAATATGAACGAGCGTTAACGATGCTGATTAAATCATATTATCAAAGTGGTCAAGCGGCCAATAATGGCTTTCCCCATTAGAAACAGATAACTCTCGCTTTAAGCACAGAAAGAGTAATTTTCTTGTGAAACTGCAAGGTGGATATAATTTAGAAAAAATTGCTAATTATAAACAAATTGTATGTGTACATATAATACATTTATCTTCCATTTTTATATATATCATAAATTGAATTGATTATTTTGTCACTTTATGCATATTATTAAAAAAAGTAGCATTATTGCTTTCCAAAATTTATTATAAATTCTTACATCTACGAAAGACTGATAAATTTTTCTCGGATATGTTGAGTACATTTGTCTGCTTTTACGCGTTTTTCCTCAGTGGGCTACAAATAAAAAGAAAAGATGTAAGTGCATGCACTAAGCCATGGAATCGAATAAAATCTCCTCAGCGAGAAGAACACTGACTGGTGATGTGGCAGAAAACATGAAATTTGAATGCACTAAGATGACTTTTTTTATACCCTCGTCTTTTTCCACTTATTCTATTTTTCCACGAGACAAAAATTAAATCTTGCGATCTTACTTGACACATGAACAAAATTTATACTGTCTTGACCACAAATATTTTCGTTTTTTTAAATATATATTCAACGTAAAATTCCAAAATAAAACGTTACAAAATTTAAACAATGTCAATTTTAATTTTTTTACAAAATTCTGTACACCAAAATTTCTAACTTATCACTGCAGCAAATGGAAGTTGATATAAAACGAGTGCAAATACAATTTTTAACAATATAACTTTTTTAGTTATCCATCTCGCTATTACTTTTTTAGATCTGCAAATTGGATTCTTCATCGACTTCATAAACTACTACTTGCATGTAGAAATGGATAGAATAGTAAATTACATTGTTTTTTTTTTTTAATTAAAAATTATGATATTTTACAAATTATATTGCTCTTTCTTGCTCGTTGCATATCATTATTTTAAATATTCATTACATTTGTCTTTTTGAGACAATTTTAATATGGTTCAATATGGTCAAATAAAATCTTTGAAAATTATTTTATAATAAATCTCTCTCTCTCTCTCTCTCTCTTCTAACACTAGATGTAAAGAAAATTAATTAATTGTAGAAATTGTAAAATTTGTAAAAAATTAATTATAAAATGCCAGATTATATTTATTGTTATATAAGATTGTTTTCTTATAGAAATAAATTATGAAATGAAGTATCAATTTTTAACCTACACGGATCGAAATAATTTAATACGATATACATATAAAGAAAGAAGAAAATATGGACGGAATTATGATATTGTTGCGAAGCGTCATAAGTTGTGTCATAGAAAACGTGCGTTTCGTAACGATCGTCAAGGAATAATTGAAGATGGCAGAATGCCGGATACGAAGAGGCGCGGTCCTTTCACTCTCGGGGGTGTGCGATTATTGCACGCGTTTCTCAGAAAAACCTTTTTACAAAGCATTACGAGGTTGTTCTACTTTTACGGTCAAGGTTACCTCATACGTTTGCAAAGAAAGTTTTATATATGTATTATGTATATATAATAAATATATAAATATTATATATATACTATAATATAGATTATATATGTATATATATACTTTATAAATATACTTTACGCACATATAGATTGCATTAACAAAATATAAATTAATGAGAAAATTGTCGAAATATTAATTTTCTTAAATAATTTTGCATTGCAAAATAGTTCAAATATATTCCTGTGAATACTCTTTAAAATAATAATTTTTGAAATATTGTTGCACAAGATTTTTCTACTTATGCAATTAACTAATAATTTCTTTTTTCTTTTTGAAGAGAAATTAATCTTTGGCAAAATGCAAGTGTTTCACACTTCTCATTCCCATGTATATTATTCACATAGAGCGGCGAATAGATTGCATGCTCCCATAAATATCCGCGGTGCAATGCATCCGTATTGCGCCGTAGACAATAACTGCAAATGTCAGTCTCACCATTAGCATTGATCACGCTCAATCGCAGCGGGGTAACCGTACCACCTTCAATCGCTCGTTGTAGGTACGAATTTTCAGAACGTGATACAGAGGATAAAGTCGTACGACCGCGCAACACTTTGTGAAACATTTACAAACGCGTAGCAGCAACTTAACCAGAAAAGATCACATTTAAAAGTTGATTTTCCGACTTCTTTTATGGACTTACTGTGTTTGATCTCTACTAATCTGCAACATATTTAAAGTGCCTCTTTAACTTGCTATCAATGCACCTTAATAAAGCGACACAAAATGACAAAAAACATTTCTTTTGAAAAGCATTTTTTTGCACGGATGTGCTCTCATGATATTTCGTAATTGTTGTAAACCAGAAACTGTGATATTCACAAGGAATTAGAGTACGTCTAGAGAATTTGAGTTCACGTCTCTTTCAATGTACTCGTTAAAGGTCGACTACGCGATTTCGGTTGACTTTATCGATAATATATCGCATTGAGAAGCGCATTAATTCCTGAGAGCGCGGCTCTTTCCCAACCAATTCTCGGCAAACGTGCGTCGATTTACCTTGCACAATACATAAATTGCAACCTAGAACTTCATCATATTACGACTTGCTGCATAGCGGTAAACATTATATCGGGTAAACATTATATCGTGTTTCAAATATACTCATAAAATAATTTTTCTTTCCGTTAAAACATAACTAACGCGAGGCACGCGAGGGGAAATTAATTTCAGTCGAAAGATCAAACTCGAAAAGATTATAAAAGAATTTTCAGTTCTTAATCTCATTGCGCCAAGCAACTTCACATGACTTCAACTTTTGTTGCGATTTATATTGAATATAACGATTAAATTTTATTTATTATTGAAATGTGTGTGTGAAATATGTGAGTCGTCACAAATTGCATATGAAATATTATTTGCATTTTGTGGTATATGGCACGTATTAGTATGTTTATGATTATACATAATGCCTGTACTGTAGTCTTATGGACGCATATGCACACTCTCATAATGAGCGCAGTTAGAATTAGCATTGATTAATATATAATTTATTTCGACGTTGGCTGAAACTCTCCGCATAATTATGTATAACATTGCTGAATATGTAAGATTATACACATTATATTTGCAGATGGTACTCTGGAAAGAATCTACTTTGAAATCTACAATTAAATAATCACATTATTTGAATTGCTCGTGACCGTAATATTACGTTTATTTTTTTAAATTAAGCCCGTACAACTAAAAAGTGAAATTAGCTATTCTATCTAGTTCTAAGATTTTTAAGTTATACTCAAATCTCTGAATTAGTTCCGTCGATCTAGTTACGCAAAAATAATTTTTACTTAAGTGGCACTAACCAAAATATTAAGTTGCTTAAATACAAAAAAAATTGACAAAATTTTTGTCAGAGTAGGTATATGCATGACACATGTATCTAAAATTAATTCCTCTTACATTTTAACATGTCTTTGGATTTCTATTAGTGATCTTTAATACATTTATTCTGCTATACTTGTATGTAATTTTTTATTTACCCTATATGTACTATAAGAAATTTTTAACGAAATTACAGAACTCCCTCTATAATTCGTAATCTCCGGGGTTAAGGCTCGATTACCCTTTTACTGAATGGCTCAATCGCGCGATTGACCTATCCTGCTACGTGGTCACGCAATTGAGATTTGATCTCAATCTAAGCAAATTCTTTAAAAAAGTTTATTACTTTCAATTCGATAAAAACAAAATTAGTAATTTGTTTTTTGAAAATTAGTTTTCTTTCATAAAACAATTAAAATAATTTTTATAATTTGTTACACAAAATGCAACATGTATTTATATGTTTTATTGCATTATACAATCCAAATAAGTTCAATAAAATCGTAACTGTATGTAAGTAACATATCGAACATATTTGTATTTGTATTTTTAATTACAAAAAAATTGCTTGAATTTATCTTATGACGATCTATGAATTTTTTTAAAGCAGTATAAAACGAAGGGCTTCAAACAATTTGTTTATTAAAATATGTGATACGTGATATCTCTCGAAAACTAACTTTCATCACTATTTTTCTTCCACGCATAGGGATGAAAATCGGCAGACGGCAAACTTTACGCAAGAGAGAAATATTTTTTGAAATCCTGTGCACCGAATAAACTTATTTTAACTTTTTCCCAGGATTTCGTCCGTGGAAGTCATTCGATGAGCCAAAAGTGGGTGTGTTAAACACTGATCTTACACAATGCACGAGATTCCACGATACAAAGAACGATTTGAAAGGATAAACTATCGTATGGGTAACAGTTGCACATACAAGTGATCAACACGTGCAGTTATGGTAAAAAATATGAAAACTTACTAAGATTACATATTTGTTTATACATTTGTTATCTACTTTTTTGCATATTAAAAAGGAGAAAGATTTTTTTTAATATGAAAGTCACACTGCAGAAGAAAAACATGGCAGATTTGTATCTCAACGGTGTATAGGTACATTTTTAAAATAAAACATTAAAATGAAGAGATATGATGTTGCTTTTGTAAAAGTAAAGAAATATTTTTAAGAATAAATTTGTATGGACTTCAAAAAAGACAATAGAAAAAAATTAATTGGACTTGCACTTCAAACTAAAATATTACTTAAAACGAAAGAAATGTTAGATGCTGTTTCAGATTGTTTAAATTTCAAGAAATCTCTGTATGTGTGTGCGTGTGTGTGTGTATAATTTAAAAAATTTACATATGTAAAACAATTTAAAAAATATTCTTGTCGTAGGCAAAAGAGAGAGCTGAAAAATCTGATATGCATATTTCATAAATTCTAAATCTTGAAATATTGCAAGATAATTGAACGGTGCTTTCACGATTGCGTTTAACGCTAGTCAGCAAATCTAGTACGTTCAGATCAGACAAAGGAGGTGGTTTCGGAAATTTCTAAGCCGATAGTTAAGCGAAGGTCATGTAAGGGGTCCATGTCCAAAGGTGGGTGGGTGTGTCGGATGGTGACCTTCTTACACAATGAACGAGAGGCTAACATCGTCAACGGATATGATTTGATGAAGGGATCAGCAGGGGCGCGGTTGGAGATCCTAGAAGACGTATATAAAGTCCGCCGAAGTCGGCCGCAGGCACATTCAAGCAATCGCCGGTCGGCACGATGAAGACCCTCGTAAGTATTCATCTCGGCGGTCGGAAGTGCGCGCTGCTGCCTTTCTTTCTTTTGTTACCCGAACAATCAACGTGCCGCAATCGGACCGTTGTTCTTTCGGCGGAACGACGGAGTGACATAAAGTGACACAAACGCCGTCGCGGATACGTAGTTGAAGAATTAAGCAAACGGTATAACTTTATTGCGCGGGAGTTCCGCGAGTTTTGCTCGCTGCTTGACACGTCGTATTACAAATATCGCTTTAAAGCTGAATTTTGTGAAACGTGTTTCTTTCCAAAATTAAATCTCTAGCGGAGTATTACTCGGTGTAACATAATATCGATTTAAGAGCTACGTAGCTTATTGCTGAGCTCACCTCGAATTGAAATTTTTCATCTCTAGTTCGTTTCGTTTGCCTTGTGCGCCATTGTTGCTGCGGCACCTCGTGAGCGACGAGAAGCCATCTTGGGCGGTCATGGATATTACGGTGCTGGCCATGGAGCTTACGGTGCTCACGGAGGTTACGGAGGTTACGGGGGTGTAGGCTATGGCGGACATGGAGTGGCTGTGACTGGACCATTCCTTGGAGCGGCGAGTGTCGTAGGTCCACACGTAGGTGCCACCGCTGTTTCCGCTCCAGCGATAGGTCCTGCTCGTTTGTCTGGATCGATCGCTGGTCCTGCTCACGTGTCGGGCGCCGTTGCTGGGCCAGCTGTTGTAACCGCGTCGGTCGCTGGTCCAGCGCACGTGGAAGGCTACGGTGGTCCGTATGATGGTGCCTATGATGGCTACAATGGCTATGCCGGTGGTTATGGCGGTAATTATGTAGGTGAGTAATACAACTGATTATAGAGTTATGTGCTAGGAAGAGAATCTTGACGACAGATTGCAAAAGTTCTAGTGAAAAACTGGGAAACGCTCTAAAGTAAAAGAACAATTTGGAAAAACAATGATACAAAAATATCTCAAATAATTTTTGAAACAAAATTTTATAAAATACATTGTAAAAAATTCATACAGTACAGAATATTTCAGCAATGAATATCAAACAATAGTTTGCCATTTGAGCAATATTGCAAAAATGTTGCGAAAAGTTACTGCAACGTTGTTGTCTGATATCGTCTGAATGGAATAATATACTGTTATTATTATAAAGATAAAAAAGTTATTCTGAAAAAAAAGTTTTAGCTTATTTTTGCATTTTTGAAAGTATTAAACTTTACGTGTTGAGATCCGACTTCATTTCTCTGTTCATCTCCCTTCTATTCACAGGAGGATACGGATACGCGGCTGGTCCTGCTTACGGTCATGCAGGATACGCCGGCGGCCACGGAGGGCACGGAGTAGTTGTTGCCGGACCGGCCACCCACGGCGCGGTTCTGGCTGGACCTCATTCCGGAAGCGCGGCTGTTTCTGGACCGCATGCCGGTTCGGTGGTGATCGCCGGTCCCTCCGGAAAGATCACGGCCCACGGAAGCGGTTATGGCGCCGCCATTCATGCCGGCCACGGCCACGGTCACTGGTAACGCGCTTACAACTATCTGCGAGACGCCAAAAAAAAAAAAAAAAGAAAAAATCTCTCTCTGAATCGTCGACGGGTCGAAAGTATTTTCCTTCCCCCCTTCCTCCTCCCCGCGAGTTTTCAAGAGAAAGATTGCAGTATTATGGAGATATAAAATTGCTATAACACGACGGCGCTCTTCGCGCTTGGTGCTTTCAATGCTTTGATGGCGCGCGTATGGATACTTACCTCTCTTTTCTGTACGAATGGAATAAATTCACTCTTCTTTATAAAAGAAGATATTTGTGTAACATAAAAAAATAACTCAGAAAGCATTATTTATGTATGTATATTTGTAATGTACCGCCTGGTGTATCTCATCAATTTTGATCTCTCACATTTGTCAAATTCACACGTATCTTACTGTACATGACGTTTTGCTTTTGTATTATATATCCTTGAATCTAACAAACTTTATAAATGCGATTATTCACAGATTAAACCGGTACAATTATAAAAGGCATTGCTTTAATTAATTTCTCTGAAATTCACCAATGAAAAGTCATGCAGAAGTCTATGTTAAGCTTAGGCAATTATCCCACGAGAATTACCGTAGCTATCTGATTAACTAATCCAACCTTCTCTTCTATCAGCAAAGCACAAATTATCTCTGATGCAAGCAACGGATGATACGGCACGATTATATCTGACAAATTAGTCTTGAATAATCGTTTGCCATTTGAGCAAACCATGACCATTTTACACGCGAAAATATAAGGTAATGCTTTGTAAATTAACATTGTCAAACATACACATTTATATTTTATATATAATAAATTAAAATATAATTTATTAATTGCATTAACAAGTAGGATCGCGCGCAGAATTTTTAATATTTGATTTTGCTACTAATTCAGTTTTAGCATGTTCTAATTTACCTTAGCAATAACAAATAAGCTTTCTAGTTCGTTTAATTAATTGGAATCTGGGTAGAAATTCAGCTTTGCTGTTTTTTGCTAACAGTTTATGTTACTTTTTCGTCCAACGTTATTCATTTAATCTGAAATTCTTCGTCACGCTACCCTCTCTGCACTTGCCACTTCGTTATCCAGCCTGTTTCGTCATGATTTTCGAGAGCGCAAAATATGGAAGTAGCGACATACAGCAGCCGTTCATTACGCTGATTAGAATGGTTGCACGTTTCGTACCGTTCAACTAGATCGTTATATCGACGGCGTCAATTCATATCGCTCGGTAATAGATCACTCGTGGTGCCCGTCGAGCACGATCGCTAAACGCAAAGAGCGCGCAGTTGATGAAAATGACACAGATCCGGCATAAACGCGTGCTTTAATGCAACGCGTAATGATCGTTACCGTAAAGGGTAAGGTCATCGCGAGCGTGACTCGACAAGCGGACCTGTGGTCTGTCACTCATAAGCTGAACATGAAAAGTCATGGCCAAAGGAAAACTACATGAAGCGATGGTATGTAAAACATTGATATAAATTCGATTATAATATTCTATTACATACCGGAGATAATTTCATTAGTATCGATAATTCAGTATTTATTTAACGGTATTATATTGATTTACGATATATTATACATTGAGATTATACATTATGTATTTTAATATATATTACAACAACCCATTTGAATCTATATCAATGTTAAAATAATTCCAGCGATTATTGGCGATTGGTGATTGCGTATTAGAAGAAAATAAATAATTTCAACGTGGCCCGTCCATAATTTTTTGGGGTGCGCTAGCGAATAAAAGCCGCGTAATGAATCACGAACGAAAGTATTACCAAGAAGAAGATACCCGACATAAATTTAAGTATTGGCGCGTCTAGCGAGCAATTTATACAGGATTTGCACAAATCCGAGTATGAAACGCGATTTACGGTACCTATTACGCGCGCGTAATTTATCGTGCGATTTACAATCGCCGGATCGTCACGTGGATATTTAATCTCGGATTTGCGTGTGTCCCCGCCTTTGTCCTCCCTCTTTTTCCCCACAACAAATTGCTATCGGAAAATGATATACCCCGTGCTTTGTTCGCGCGCGACGCGACCACTCACGGATGGAATATCGAGCGACGCTCGAGCGTGTGGCCTTCGCCTTATGGGAAGATCGTGGCCCGAGAGAGAGAAAGAGCCGCGTCCCTCGGCTGAGATAGCGGCGACGCCGGGGGTATTACGTAATCCCGCGCGTTTCATCATCGCGATGGTAGCTGCATTGTGAGAATGCACCGAACCCTCGCAAATTCCGAAAGGTCACCCACTTGTGATCGGCCGCCCAACGCCTGCGAGCGAACAGAGTAAGAAGAAATGGGTCATCAGCGAGCAACAGGCCGCCGAGGAGGGCCGGCCGCTATCTGCGATTTCACGACGACGGACACGCGAATAAAGCGCACTGTGCAAGGACGTTAATTGCTATGCGTCGACAATGGTGGGCGATAATCGATCGTGAATTGGCAGGCGTCCGTAACGATCGCAGGCGGCACAAGTTGACGGGCGATTGCAACCGTGGGAAGATATTGTTCCAATTAGCGCTTGAGGGTCTCTAAGATTTACTTAACGACGTTATGCAGCAAGCAAAATTGTATTATTAAAGAATGATAAAAATATATATAATTCTCAGATGATAAAAAGTTATTACGTAACGTAAACGTGATTTCTTTAAATATTTTGTATATGTGTATAAACAGGATCTAGACACTGCAAATAATGATACAGTGTAAAAGTATTAAAGAACTAAAAAAAATCCTGAACATTTATGAAAACGAGATAATTTAAATTAGTAGTAACTAAAATCTGATCTTGTACTTGTTCTGAATTATTTTATTGATTTAAAAAAGTTTACATTTTATTTTATAATTAATCGGATATTCTTTTATTAATTTTACGTGTTTATTTTTTTAAGTACATTACAACTTAAAAGCATTGATTACATTCTATATAAAATCTATGTTTAATCTATTAATTAGCTAAAAGAAAATATAACTAAATTATTTTGCTTAAACCAGATATAAAATAGATATTTAATTGTAATAAATTTGAACTAAATTAATGAGGTAGATAAGTTTCGGAAAAATTACTAATTTTCTTCTCATCGTACATAGCTCTTTATAGTAGTACTTTGCTTTTTATAACAAATTAAATATTATATAATACATTTTACATTCGATAAGCAAAGTTTAAATTTCTTTAAATTTTCATGAAAAGGAATCAAATATTTTTTCAAATATATTGTGCTCTTGTGATATATTTGTTTCAAAGGGAGGCCTCTAAATTTTGCAAAATCAATTTCTTTAAAAAATCCTTGAATATATCGAATTTTATCGAATACTAAATATAAACATATTTAGATTTACAACTATTGTTGTAATTACGATACTGTCAAACAGCCAAAATTATAATATACCGAGTTGGAAGCTATCAAGGAAGGTAAGTAAACTAGCTCGTGTAATTTGCGCATAGTTGAATGGGGACCGTCATACGTATCGATTATACGTCTAGCAATCCTTATAAAACATCATTGTATTCATGCTTTCTACGAGACACGCTTATAAGGGTTTGAAAACGACAGGTCTCACGTGTGAATTCGTCTTTTGTTGCCGCCATAAATCACGAGTCTTGTCGCGGGTCAGAGTTACGACCGAGACCGATCGCCGTCAGCTACCGGATAGCCGGTGGCATTCCTGCAGAGATCGATCTAGAGAGAACATAAAGCAAGAAAGCCAGATTGTTTTCTCTTGATATATTCATTTTCTCTTTCTTTATCCACCTCTCTCTCTCTCTCTCTCTCTCTCTCTCTCTGCGCGTTAACGACTATGCGAAAATGGCGTGAGGTGTGGCCGATAATAATGAGGCGAATAGGGCGTGTGTGAAAGATCGTTAATGGGCCGAACTGTGTAGAGAGTTGTTGCAGACCGCGCAAGGCCGATAGATCCCTCGACAGTCATAACAGTTTCGGATTCAGATCCGCGAGCAACGCACTTCATTTCGAATGCCTACGAAGAGTCAACAAAAAGAATATATTAATTCTTGGAAAACGCGGAGTAAAATTAAAATATAAGTAAAATATAAAGTTACTTAAACAAATATCTAGTGGACCTATTAATTATTACACGCAATTTAAAATTTTATATTTTTAATCGCGAAATTTAACAAATTATGTTAAAAATTTTAGAACCGGATCGTTGTTGCAAAATACACTCATTGCAATTAATTCTTCCAAAAACAATTTTGTGCTTGTTGAACTAATTACGCGCTTTTTTATTTATGAATATCGCAATCGAGTAATTTTCATGAGAGGTCTGTAGCAAAGTTATTGTTTTTTCATTATTGCACAAAGCAATCTCTCTCGCATACACAATTAAAAATTGAAAATATTAAAGTGTTATACTCCATGCCACTTTTCATTATCAATATTGTAAAAATATTAGTTTTCATAAAATTAATTAATTAATTACATTTCTCTCAAATTTATCGTTGAAATAACAAACCAACGCAGCAATGTACCTGTATATTTCCAAAGAAATTCTATAAAAATGGGGAATCTTTAAATAACGCCGAAATGCACGTAATATATACATCAAACGTTTACTAATGGTATACCACATTATGCCATGCCTCAGTAGTTTTTTATGCTCTTCATTAAAATACGACTTACCTAAATTATAAATGTTTCAAGCGTCGAACGGTTGCGGAAGTCTTTTTATCGAAAAATTCTGGACCGGAAGCTGCGCGGAACCATCGCTGCTTCTCCGCCCTTCGATCTCATCGAATTCTCTTCTGTTCTCATTAGTGCCGTGCCGCTGGTTGACCATCGCGTAGCGCGTCTGCTTCGGTGACGACGGAGGATGCTGCGATTCGGTGCAGCGACTTTCCACCAGCCATCACGGAGGAACATTGCAGTGCAAGCTAATGCTAAGTGAGCTTTTATAGCCGGGCTATACTAACGGGCACGTGGGACGGCGAACTTGCAATGGGATCAAGGCGGGGCACCATCGCTCCTGCACTTCGGACCCGCGTGACGAGATCTAAAAAAAAGAATGGAGAAAAGATTGAAAGCTTGATCAATCCGATCGAAAACATACGAGGTTGCGTTGCAACCTCGAACCGAGTCGGAAATAACAACCGCGCCTATGCGAGTAGGGGTGAACAACGGATTCAAGAAGTTGATTTTATCACCTTTGCGACGCGATGTTTATTGGCGATACGATTGTGCTCACCCGGAGATAGAAGGGACGGATCTCCTTGAATGGTATTGTAAATTAGCATTATAATAAAATGCATGGCATTTAATGTCACGGAAAAAATTCAGTCGAAGGTTGTGCAAAGGTATCGATAAAAAAAAGTACGCGGAAAAGAGAAATTTGTTAAAACGACAAAAAATTTTACTTATTTAGCAAATCTGTAACCGTAATACAGACAGTTTTCTATGCGCGGTATGTGGTAACTTTAGTTGTATATAGTTAAAATTTAGCTGTTACATTTTTGCTGCTGTAATTAACTGCAACTAATTTTCTATTCCGTGTGGCATATGTATAATATTGCTGCAAAAATCAATATATTATGCCTATAAATGGAAAAAAGAAAGAAAAACAATAATTTGGCAGAACAGAATAGAGCGATCTATTGCGTTTGGCAGATGAGTAATTTGATCTCATAAACGATCAATCCCGCGTACACTGAAAATGTTCACAATGAACGATATATAGGCTATCGCATTCTACAATACTTGAAGTAGAATTCACTTGACAGTGCTCGGTGATTGATGATGTACAAAGCTAAATATACAGCGATACCAGTGATCACCATGATGAAAACGTATAACGTTGTAACCGGCTGCTCGTCCGATCCATTAGCCGAACATATAATCGATTAATGCACGTGATACGCTAAAGCAACTTTGATAATCCCTTTTATGTTACGTTTCGTGCTTTGTAATCATAAACCAGTTAAAGAGGGCATCATATACGTGTAGCCAAAAATCTACTCGGTCGCTTGTATTTCGTATAGGCTTTGATAACTAAGTACAGAAGCGTATGCCGTTGCCAATAACAGCTGCAAGCATAGTTAATACATTCTGCTTTATGGAAGCTTATTCTATAATATAATACATAGATTTTACAATAATAGTAATATACTTGAATACAATTACAAAGGTAATGCAATACAAATAATCTAATATAAGAATAATATATTAACAGAACAAGTAAAAATGTATTTTCATACAATTTATTAATAATTAAGTTCTTCATTTTATTAACAAAAACTAAAGCGGTTCCGGAAGAATACGTTTGCCGGAGTTCCGCCAAATTCTACCATTGTAAAAACGGTTTCATAATCGGAAACTTTGAAGATCGCCGATCTACGTCATAACATAAGGCACACAATGCATTTCCCGTTTCCTCAAAAAGAAAGAGATCACAACGGCGGAAATTGATGAAATGTCCAAGTTAATAAAGTTCGTATTTACTGTTTTTCACGTTCAAACATATCGGATGCAGTTCTTTCGAATTTATTTCGATAGACAGGATGATGGATAGAAAAAGCGGCAAAAGAGTTTCCGTATTGCACAATCAACAGTCACCTTTACGTTTGAGGCTGTGTATGACGTTCGATAATGGCACTGCAAACGATTCCTGCCATCGCATCTGCGATCTGTCGCGAACTTGATAAGTATCGTCGTACCCGAGCTCGCACACTCGTATCCGACGACAATGGAGCCCTCATTCCTGGTGACAATCTGCAAAGCCCGGATGACGCGTGGGCAATGCAACCCGTGCCTCGCCTAGACGAGTGCACAATACAATATGCAATGTAATCGTTCTAATGGCGACAGACACGTGCCTGCCTACGAGAGAAAGCAGGAAGAGGACATGCCTGGGACACGCGAATCATCTTTAGTTTCAAGGTCATTGATGACTGGATGCTCGCGATGAGTAATCATGATTTTATCCTTTAACACTTCTCGACAACGAGACTGTTGCGAAATGCATGCTGACGCTACACGTATATTTTACGAGAGTCATTGACAGCCTTTTCTTTGATGTTTGTAGTATGTGTTTTTAATTTTAAAAGAAAGCAGATAAAAAATATGAAAGAAAGAAATCTTTAAAAATCAATAGGATTGTTATTCAAATAAATTCCATCGTTCACTTTAGAATGTCGATCACATATATTATACGCTTTAGCAAGCTAAAAGTAAATATTATGTCAAGATATCGATCTGATCTGTTGTTGCTGCCGCTGCTGCTATCGGTTGCGTGAATAGACCGAGGCAAACGGAATGTACAAGACCATAGACGGATGCGTTGAAATAGAGCAGCGTGACTGACCCTCGAGCCGCATAGCTTGACTTGTAGCGAGGTGAGACGTTAGGTGCACTCTAGGTGTCAACGCTAGGTGACTGACTTAATGCTGATAAATCAACGAAACGTCATCTCAGCTCGCGGAGAATGTTTGGCGTGTCCTGTGCCGCGCCCTTGGGGTTGGCGGGAGCGTTGGGGGCCCATTCGGGGAGACAATACCCTATAAAAGCGTGGTGGACACCGGTCGATGGCAGCCACATCCGCCTCAGCCATCGAGGCAAATTTTCCTGTTGTACCAGCAACCACCGACTTGTTCCCCCTTTCCGTCATGTGCGCCCAGGTCGCGATTTTCCTCGTAGCAGCTCTTTCGGTGGTAACCGCGGCGCCGTCAGGTTATTTGGGCCATGGTGCCGCGTTAGCAGGACCGATTCTAGGACCCGCGGCTCTCGCAGGTCCTATCAATGGACCATCCGCACTCGCCGGTCCGGTGGTTGGACCGGCGCGCATATCCGGTGCAGTCGACGGTGGGGCTGTTGTCACTGGTGCTGTGGCTGGACCGTCAGTCGTTTCTGGTAGCGTCGCTGGACACGCGGCGGTGGTTGGCCCAGCTCTTGGCTATGCCGCACCAGCCTTGGGATGGCCAGCTCATGGTAAGCCACAACGAATTGTTATAATTAGCTAAACGATAATAAGCTTTGCAATAAGATATAATTAGTTACTTATCGTTAGAGTGTAATTCTATTTCAGAAATTTTTTAAAACTTTACAGTTTCATTAGTTTTATGTGTATGCTGCTATTGTACGGATGTTACATGAGCATAAAAATAATTATTATTCATATAAATTACAACGCATATTTCATTTCACTTGCCAAAACTATTGTTAGCAGACAAACGTTGCATCGTTCCAACGTAACATTCGTTATTTCGTAATAATTTATATATATTTTTTTTTAACATTTATCTTTTTTTATTATATAAAAACTACAGAATCTAATTCATTTAAACATTCTGTCGAATCCAAAACAATTTTTAATTTAAAAAATGTAATATTTAATTCCTTAATTCGATAATGTTTTTTTAAAATGTTAAGAAAATATATAACTTAACAATGTAGCAGAAATAATTTTAATATTCTTAATATTCTTAATTTTAATAAACTTAATTTTCATATAACTGAAGTTTGTTAAAAAAAAAATCATTTACTTCACTTTTAGAATAATGTGCTTGTTGCAACTTTTTCTGGTACGTTTAATAAGTTCGGTGTAATTCTCTTTACTTTTTAGGTGCTTATGGAGCAGTACTTGCTGGACCTGCTGTAGGTCCAGCGGCTCTTGCCGGACCTATCGCAGCTCCGGCTTTGATCGCTGGTCCATCCGGTAGCATCGCTGCTGGACACGGTGGCTTAGGCGGTATCGTTCGTGGATACGCGTCCGGATACTGGTAATTTACTTCACCCGGCAACACGAATTTAAGGACCTCCGCGACTGATCTCTTAGACATCCGCAATCTCGATCATGATCTGCATCACGATTTTCGACGTATTTCCAATCATGTTCATTATATGTGTACATAACCAATTTTTATGCATATAACATTACATATAATAATAATAAACGCATGGCACTTCTGGAACAAAACTTTTTGTTCGTTACATCTTCCTGCATTCATTTGTAACAGTTGATTTATACACCTACATTGATAGATCCACAGTAAATCGATATCTCTAGCTTTTATAAAAGAAAATATTTTTCTAAATGTTAAAAAGAAAAAGATTATAAGGAAGTAACAATTTCTTGTACTTTCTTGGAACAATTAATTCTTATATATATATAAGTAATTATAATAAAAATTGATGAAGGTTCGTCATGCATGGCAATATTAGTAAACCAATAAAATTCGAGTGGTCAGAGTTCATTGTCTTGCCATGTATAATACTTCCTTAAGAGCTAATAGGATTTGGCGTGGCTAGTCAATGGTCCTCTATTTCGCGGTCCATTGTGCCATCATTGGTGCCGAGGTCTCCATTGCGCGACGATACCCGTCTACCTTCTCTAGTAATTGTCGGAAATTGCCTCAACGCTAGACCAATCAGCCGCGTATTCTCACATCTAAAGGGAATGGGTGTTCGCGTGGATATCGAAGCATTTTCCTCTTCGTCTTGCTACCTTGAGATACACATTCGCGCCGTGACATTCTATACTAGCCCTTTAATCTCAGACGAATGCAAGACGCCGTGTTATAATGATGTCACACAGCACCTTCGTATTTTTCATCTGACTCTTGTGACCGCAAAAATTATTACAATATTGCGTCCAGGCGCGTATCATCATCTCAAAGACGTCGACTATACAGATTAAAAAAATATAATTTCTTGCAACAAATACGAATTCTAAAAGCAAATCAGAACTTCTACGATTGTATGGTAAAATTGAGAGGTATGCGAATAAACATACAGCATATCAGTAATAACAAGGTTAATAATAATATATGGTTGATAAAACAGTATTAATTTTAAAAAAAGATTTTTTAATTTTTCAATTTTTGAATCAAACTCAAAATAAATTACCGTACTGTAGACTTTATATAAATAATATAACATCGACACACTTTTTAAAAAATAAAGTTTATCATTAATACATTTTTTTGTATTGGTTTAGGGACTTATTAGACAACTGAATCCTACGTTTGCTCTGTTTCTTGATAAAGTGACGGTGTCGTAACTTTCCTTGTGTAGACTAGACAATGTGTTATGGTTATACAGCGAATACATTACAGAACGGGTAGAAACATATTTTCGAGATAAAATACGAAATATTAAATTCAGCGACAGCTGGAAGACACATTCAGACAATTCTTACAATCAATATTGCTGACTCGTTCGCAGCTCTGCACTGTCAGCTTAAGTCTTGTACAATATTATAATGATATGGCACACACGTGGTTGTATAAATCTTATGCCTTTGTCAATAATATGCATTTAATCTATGTAATTGATTGTAATTTTTAGGTTTATTAAATAAAACAAAATAAAATTAAAAATAATGTTACGTAAATGTTACTTTCTTATTTTAAATTTTAAGTCTATTACTTTACATTAAGTAAAGTTCCAAAGGTATCTTAAGGTGCGATCCATTTGACAGCTATAAATGCTTCAAAATATTTGACTAATGAAAACAAAGGATTTCATGAATTGCCCAATCAATGAATGGCCAATTTCGAAGTGTTTATCGATTAAAAATATTACTAAATTTTAATTTTTTTTGTTTTTTAAAAGTCATTTTTATCAATATATAAAAATCTCAAAGTATTATTCAATGCATCTTTGAGTAAGGTAACCACTGGCTAGGTTTGCGGGAACGATATGGTTGCTTTAACAACTAATGGAGTTGCGGTAAAATCCATCTGACAAAATGGAACGAAAAAGGCATGTTAAAAAAAATGTAGGTTCGGTCTGTTACTAATAAAAATAAAAAATTTT
The DNA here is from genome assembly GCF_013373865.1 of Monomorium pharaonis. Classification (NCBI taxonomy): domain Eukaryota; kingdom Metazoa; phylum Arthropoda; class Insecta; order Hymenoptera; family Formicidae; genus Monomorium; species Monomorium pharaonis. Next base: position 1,446,060 of record NC_050474.1, on the reverse strand, counting down.
TCTATTATATAATCATATATCAAGACATTACACAAAGTTCAACTAACTTGAAATATTCTTCAATTTATAACAATTTATAGCTTATGAAATTAAACTTTCTGTATGTTGTTAATATACAAAATAATTATAATTTATTATACTTATATATTTTCCAATTTATCTTTTTTAATTACTAAGAGACAATGTTATTAACTCTATTTGAATAATACAAACTTAAAATTTCTTTTAACGTTCTCTCGAATATTTTGAGAAAAATTGAAACATATTTAACACACGCTTTCCTCTGCTGTTATTGGTAATTGCTTGTAAATAAATTCTATAATAAAAAGAATTGCTTATGAGAAAATCGATAAGCTTGCAACTGGAAATCCGTGGAAAATCCGCGAAAGAGGATTGAAAAAGTCACCGTGGAAATACAGTCACCGAAGTTACCCGTAAGCGCGAGCAAACTTTATTGTACTTCATCAACCGAGTGGTCGAAAGCGAGCTTGTTACGTCGGAAGTAGTCGTCGCTGCGTGCTTGATGAGAAAAGTTTAATCTACTAGCCCGTAATGCGTTTTTGCCTCGTCAAATATGAATCGTGTTGTATCGACTTGTTTTTAAATAATGTTGCTGCCCAGTAATTTCATATTTAAAATAAATAGCACATTGCTGCAAATGTACTTTCAACTTTTCATAAAACTCAATTTTCGTGTATCTTATTTCAGTATCATTTCAATCGCATATTTAATTATTGAAAATTTTATGTAAAAATATATAAGCGTTGCTCTACACGTATAAATTAACGCATAACGAGAGCATAATGTTTTTACTATTTTCTCGTAGGAGTGTTGGTTTTTTTTTCGTATTCAAAAAAAGAAACTCTGCACGATAACGCTACATGAAATCGCACGACAACACCAACTGTCGAGCTATCCATGCACCACACGTCCGAAACGAACCGAGTTATGCAAATTCGCGTACACGCAACCCTATATCCGTTCTCATTGGTCCGGGACGGATGCGTCGTTGATATTGTTCTCAAATCACTCGACGTGCTGACATGGGACATGAGAATGAACGCGTCGTGATAGTAGCCGATGATAATGCATTAGATACGATTATGCTCTCGAAATGATACGATCCAATTGGAAATTGATTTATTACGCATTCAGCAATACGTCCAAATTACTTGGATGATTTTGCATGAACAATACATCATGTCACACTTGTACAAACACACACACACACACACACACACACACACACACACACACACACACACACACACATACAAATAGCATTTGCCTTTGTGTATTTAATCTTTAAAACTCAAATAATTACACAGTAAAATTATCAAATTTGTCATTCTCACTTGCTAGTCAATTTTTCTGAATATGCAATACATTTTGTGATTGATATCTGTCGATATTATTTGTATTGCAATTTTGAGATATATAAAGCTTATATTTAATTATTTAAACATAAAGATATATATGTCCATAATATTTTCATTCGCCAATATGTTCAATCAATTTAAAACTCATAATTATAATATATGTAATATTTAAGATGCTATTTATTAAGAATTTATATTTTTCGTTTGTTTTTCTATATACAGAAAAAAACATACCTAATATTGACTAAATTGTGACAAAAGTATCGCAATTTAACCTATAGATATTGTGTATCTTTGATGGTAACAGATAGAAATTAATAATATTCAACGCTAATGAATATATTTATAAAAAGTAATTACGATTGAGACACATCAGAAAGAAAATGACTATGCATAAAGATGATAAAATAGTATAACCCGTTGGCAACCATTAATTACTTCCTTAGCTATTTTATCTTCGAGAATACATATTATCTATACATTTAATTACAATATTTTTGTCAGTTATAATTTAATTGATATCAAACATGGCTTTTTTCACATAAAGATTTAAAAAACGGAAAATATCAATTCTTATTTATTACAAGTACATCTTTTTTGTATGCATGGCATAATTTATGCAACGTTTTAATAATAAATCAAATTATTGTGTACATAAATTTATGAAATCAATTGGTAAAATTTGCTTACATTGTTTGTATATAAACAACGTAATTAACGTGTAAATTGTGCAAAAGTCAATATAAACGAGACCAGCATACAAGCTACGTAAATCTTACACCGGAAACTCTCAATTGTCAGCGTCCGGCTTTTATTAAGTAAATATGCTTTGGCTAGTTGACTCACTTTGAGCTTTTATACGCAACGCGACTCGAGAATTGTTTGTCCTTTTCAAGTTTGAACTCCTTCCAACCTATAAGTAGAAACAGCACACCATCTCGCCAGCATTTGTGATTTTCCTTCACTGTAATCTGGAATTTTATCTTTGACGTGTGCTGGGGCAAAATGTGCAGATTAGGATAAATTTAAGTAAGCAGTAAAAAATACGTTTATAAATTTATCCTGTATGACATAATTGTTCTTCTTCGTACGTGAAAGAAAACTTTAATAATTACGTGTCGACAAACTCATTAAAGCATGTTTATGTAGTTAATAAGTAAAATTGTTTAAGAATTTCAAAACAATAAATATTTGTCATTCACATATACGATATTTGACTATTCATATATTTTTCTTATCGTTAAAATTATATATCTCATATTAAACGCAAATACATTTATTTTACAATAAATAAATTTAATTGTTTTATAAATTTCACAATATAATTTTAAACATGAATTAGACAAAATAGTAAATAAATTGAAATTAAAGAACAGGAATATTGAAATTAAAGGGTAAAGTTAATATATCACCGCCTAATTAATATCTCAGTATTATATACAATAAAATATTTTATTTTTTTATATCAAGAAACAAGTATTTTACAACTATTGTCACATAATTAACAAATGTTGAAATTACATATTGCTCGAAATAATTTTATTTTATTACTTCGATGTACTTAATCGTATACTTACTATTAATAAGTATATCAAGAACATTATTTAAATTTATTGAGCCATCGAATATTATGTATATTAACTGCTGTATAATGTTTTAGTTTCGATATTTTTTTAAATCAATTAATTAATTAATTTTAACGTCCCCCGGATGCAGCAGAACTTGCAGCGGAAGCAGCAGCAGCACCACCATTACCGCGTGAAAGACCTGGCGCTACCAAATTACCAGGAGCAACTACTGGTCCCGCAAAATTTGGCCATGTTTCTCCGTGCACGAAACGATTCAATGCACCATATCTAGGTGGAATAGTTACATATTGCCCCAGACCAGTACGGAAATCATCGACGTACGTTCTGAAGCCCTTGAAAGCAGTTGCTGCTGTATTAGCTGCTGATGACGCAAAATTACTAGATAACTCGCCAAACCTGGGTATATTTGCAGCGTTCACAAAATTAGGAAAAGTGTTTTCATTCTGGTATAATGCTGGTAATATGACTGCTCCTTGTATCATCTGTAATAATTATGCAAATTATTGTTACTAAATACAGCATTAAATTAGAAAAGTAATTATAATTTTAATTATAATTTTATAAATTAAATTTAAACACATCATCTCAGAATGTATGTTACAAAATGTTTATAACTTTATTAATTTAATTTGCAATTATTTTATATATTAACTATTAGATATATTATATTTACGTACATTTGCAGAAACAAACGCCAGGAAAATTGCAGAAATGACGTGACTTTGAGCCATGATAAGAAATTAAACTCAAATAATGTCTTCGTGTAAACACAAAATGCACTTCAGTACTTGTACTGAATTATTAGTTGCACAAAACTAATTTCTGTCGTTCGAGAATGTCTTTTTATATACTAAAGCTGTGTATTTCTTTGTACAAAATCCGTGTCCTCGAAATATCTTTAAACATTGATATGATTTATCCAAGTGTATTAGTTTTGGGTACTTCGCACGATTACGATTGCAATGAACACGTGATAATGTAAGCAAGATGGTTTCATTCGGTCTCGCGTACAATAATCTCACGTTTCAGCATGTCCTTGAAATACATTTACATAAACGTAATCAAATCGATTTTAAATAAGTTGATATATGTAAGCTGTCAATAAAATAAAAAGAAACGATTCAAAATATATGTAAATATAAGTACCTATGTTAATAATAAATAATTTTATAATAAATAGTATTATAATATTTAATTGCTATATTAATCTACAGAAAAGTTAGTTTGAAGTGTTATTAGCGTAAATTGACTATAATGAGTTTATTTTGTAAAAACTGTGTGTGCGTATATGCGCGCGCATAAAATATAATTAAAATAATATTAATATTAACAAGCATCTATAAAATCTCCGTAGGATACTATAATTAATATATAATTAATATAGATAACATTATTAAAAAATATTAAGATAATAATTCTTCTAAATAGTTCTTTTATTTTGAAAAGCACACAAAGCAAAATCTATAAAATTTCAATATGTCAACCTTTTGATGCGTATGATATTCGGTGATGCTTGATTAATTCAAATTTTAGTTGGGACAAAATTGATTGTGGCTCTCCCCCTCCCTTTTCATTTTCTCCGTAGTGCTGCAAACACGCAACACAACTCACAGTTTATTAAATATAAAGAGGCATTTTTCCCCCTTTATTCAATCCTAAATTGAAAATAATGAGAAATATCTCACATGTTTGTAGCAACACACAATATAAATACAGACTTTCATTATGGTATTATGAAGCTAATTGCTATTCAATATAATGAGGCCCGCATATTTTAACAAACTACTAATGGTAAAGAGATTGAAGTTGTTTTATGTAAAAAAATTATAAGTACCACGCTTCAATTATTAAAATATTTAATATTCCAATTTAAGAAAATAAATTAAATGTTCAACGTAAAATTTTTACTCTTAAAAAAAATTGATTAGTCAAAAAGAAATCCGTGATATATAAACGACTTTTCAGCATTTTATTATTTATTGCATTAGTTTTTTGTAACCAGTACTATTTTATATGTCATAATATATTATTTTATGTAAAAAATTACATTATTATAAAAAAGTATAAATAATAATTAATAAAAATAATAATAAGAATACAACAATATATGTGAAATTAGACAACTTTACAATGAACTACATACTATTAATGCATAAGAATCTACATAAACAATTGCTTTGTGCAACGTTGCAGTATTTCTGCTAACACATACTGGAATTCATTCATTCTTAAGCAATATTTGCGTCATCGAGTATCTTTTGGGGGGGGGGGGGGAAAACTGTTAAATATTTAAGATAACAACACAAGGAACAAAAATAATTAAAAAGGAAACATTAAATTTGCAAAATGTGTGATTGACAGTTGAAAATTGTGAATACTGACTTGAATAGTTTTTGACTATTGAATCGTTATATTAATTTAATATCAACGATTCAATCAAGCCATTTATTTTTATTGCTTTTGACTATAAGAATTGTTTACTCTTTTTTGCTTTTAGTAATCAGTTATCTGAAAGATTTCGCTTGAACTCAATTTTCATTAAATTGTCTGACTTCTATGTTTTTTTTTTTGTAATAGTCAATTAATATTATAAATAACATAATTGATAGAATTTAAATAATGTAAAAATACTTTTAGATTTATTTATCTTTATTTTATTAAATTTATTAATTAAATATAAATTATTTAGATAAAAAACGTAAAATGGGAAATGTATAAGTCGATAATGATTTAAAAGCGATGATAGATAACGGAATATTATTCGTCATTCAATTCAAATGGCTTTACTTTTTGCTTATGCTTTGAAAGTACTCTGTAGAGATATATATCAATATTGGATTGATAAAATGTTCATATGGATGTTACTCGTGATTTTTTGATCTCTCTCGCTTACAGCAGTGTACGTAAAGCTAACGAGCAATTCCATAGTACACATCGGCGTATTTTTCTCAGTGTACGCACGCTCACAGAGACAACAAACCGCGCAGGGATAACAATGAAATACAATTAACCAGACAATTTTACGCGGGTGCGGAGAAAAACAGGAGAGGTATTTCCCGCTGGTAATCCTCATAATGGCATAACGCAACGGACCTGATGCACTTTGCTCTAATGCACTCAGCATTGCAGCCGTCAACAATGCCCTGGATGGAACGTTTGAAATTAATATCTCGTTGCAGGATATCGTCGGAAATTCTGACGGACAATAATGGGAATGTTAAAACATATATATATATTTTTTTTTACATTTTTAATCTCTCTAGGATAATTTATTTTATTTTAAATACTCTTATAATTTACAAAAAATAGTACAGTTATATTTGATATAAAAAATATATGGTATAAAATGCCAGTATTATTGTAGAATAAGGAAATATACGCTTATCTACTGTATTCCAGTTTTAATAAGAATGCGAACGTTTGAGAATTCAAGAACGCTTATTAAAAATCAGAACTTAAGATAAGCGACATGCGCGATTGTATGTTTCTCTTAAACAAAATCTCCCGCGAGATAACGATGTATCGCAGTCACGAAAAAGAAGCGCAGGTATTTGAGGTGTTCGTGAGTTTTCTCACAGCAACCGGCATCACCGATAACATCTTTAACTTTACGCCTGCATGCCGATAAGCCCAACAACTTAAATGCAACGATCCCGAATGCCCGAATTTGAGTTTATCCATTTACACCTTATTAAAAAGAATCGTTTCGCAACATGCAAACAATGGCATGAAATATCACATCGACTCTTTGCAACGATATCGAAGAGATTCTCGAAAATAGAATGTGAGAAGAAGAGAAAGCAGGATTTGATAGTACCTAACGTAAAAATTCTCACTATAAAATAACATAATCTCTATTGTCTTTCGATAATTATGACAATTCAATCTACATTTATCGATTAAATCTACATTCGATATTTACGAGTCAATAATTTTTTACCATAATTACTCACTCGAATAGTTAGAAAGAAAAAGAGAGAGAGAGAGAGAGAGAGAGAATAGATTGAAGATCAAAAGTTTCAAAGACAAATTATTACAAGATTTATTATAAAGATGCAAAATTATATGTGTCAATTTGAAGGTGAATATTCAGCTAGACTTAATCTCGACAGTAATATTAACTTTAATTTTAAATCAATTTACTCTCCGAAAAGTTTATATTTGAGAGACTCTTTTAATGTTTGCCTTTTCGTAACACCATTGCAAGAGATATAGGGAGAAGAATCTAAGGAGGATCCTAATCTGACGGCAAAAGACGGCGCCAGACGAAGATTAATGGTCTCATGATACTGGATCTCACCAGGGTTCTTCATGCAATTTGTACAAAACTTACGATCATATTTTTTAACTATAAAATATATCTCAAATGGTGGAATAATGTAAATGTAAAGAACTCACAGCATTAATGAGTCAGAAATTTATTAAGTAATATTATTTTGATGTTATTTTTGTGAGACGCCTTAATATATTTGTATGCATAAAGCTTTAATATTTTATTTAATATTGTAGATATAATATATAAAAGGCTAATATTATGTATCCGTTATTACAAAAATTGTTGCAAATTTTTTAAATTTAAAATTTGTAGAATTTGTGAGTTTTCGTTTCTACTTGAAACAAATTTTTCTGTCTTTTTCTGTAACAGTATACAAAACGCACACGAAGCATTCTAATGGTCGTTCTTTATCTGTCGAAAACTGAGACTAAATTGAAAAGAATGGTAGCCATTTCAACATCAAAATGTCGATAGTTACAAAGTCATTTTACATCGAAAATTTATCTCTAAAAAAAGACTTATTGAACTTCAAAAACACATAATACATATCAACAAATATCTAATTATAAATAGTTTTTAAAAAATTATGTAAAAAATTTTTATTTAATAAATTTAATTTATAATAACTACACTAAAGATCAATATATGATTTAACATTTTTCTATGTATATTAAAATTCATACAAATACAGTATTTGTGTAATGTAAAATATAAATTTTGTTAGAATTTACTATTTTACATAGAAAATTCTCAAAATACGAAATAACGTATTATTAAAATTATATAAACAGATATATCAAACAGCATAATTATTTTTATATATAACGCGCTATATAAAAGATATTTAATAATTCCTTATTATTGCCATATGCCATTTGTCTGGCTGTTTTCTTTATAGAAGATTTTTTTTATAATTAAATATAGATATTAGATAAGTAATAATTTTTTAAGAAAGGGCAAATTTAATAAAATATAGATTAACTTATAGAACAGATGAATTTGGCTATATAGACATTTTTCATAATTTTAGTTGTTCCGTGGACATGATCATTTTCCTATCTTATCGATCTCAAGAGGTCGAGCATTGGTTTTCCATCTATTCTCGTTACGATCACGTCCGTTTTCCTACCATCCCTGTAATCTGCTTCTCGCATACATATCGCGTCGCCGAAAGCCATTATCAAACAGTTATCAATTTTAAATTTGACCTTTGTGACGCGCAACGTCACTTCTCGGACGATTGATGACCCATTGGAAAAAACTGCGACATTTACGGCATAAATTTATAAAATTGATTCAATAATAAAATATTTTTATTGTGACATAAAGGTGCACATTGCGATGATAGGTATAACAATTAATTAAATAAATGATAAAATAAGGCACGAAATTTCGTGTCACAACAGTAAATTATAATTTTAAAAAAGTATTCTAAGTATATTTGCAAGCGAGTGACAAAGCGTAACATTTTATTTATATGTAACATTGAATTATCACTCATTTCAAAACGAAAAAGTGTGATGCCTATCATAAATGCAGGAAAGTAAATAAAGTAATCACTTATTCGTATGATTCAGCAAATAATAAAACACGCTATGTGCCTATTTTTGTTATCATTACGGCTAATTGCCTGCATTTAACTGCTACTTAACTGGTCGCTTATCGTCTTTGGAGGCGATGTTTTAGGCAATTACTGACATTATTACCGTCTGCAAATGTAGACGATCGCCTTTGCTCGGATGCCACGCTCGAAATGCGGCAATAATCAAAGCTAATTTAAAGATAACGGCGAAACAATACCGAGGGCATAGCTTCCATTGCGAGGCCTCCAATAAATTTTACACCGGTATTTGTGGTACACTGCAGATAATTCCTGTAACCTAGACTAACTAGGATTTCGGAGATAAAAAATTATTTGCAAACGTTTAATCGCCAGAACTCTGCTTAAAAACGATATCAAAGCACAGAACTATATACAAGAACTATCGAGAATTGTCGCTAGAATTGTCATAACTAATCAGCACGACACATTTATTCGAGTGTCGTGCTGATTTCAGGCACAAAAAATTATTTGCAAATTTTTAATCGCCAGAACTCTGTTTAAAAATAAAATTAAAGTACAGAACTATACGAGAACAATCGAGAAATGTCGCCAGAATTGTCATAATTATCCAGCACGACACATTTTTTCGAGTGTCGTGCTGATTTCGGGCATTTAAAATTATGTGCACAATTTTAAACGCTAGAACTCTGTTTAGAAACAATATCAAAGCACAGAGCTATACGGGATCTACCGAGATTTGTCGACAGAATTGTCAGAACTATCCAGCACGATTTCTGCTATAGTTGCGATAAGGTGTTTAATAAAACGATATTGAACTGCCCAAAAATAATACCGGAACATTCCTAATATTATTCAAAACTACTAATGTAACATTGCGTACATACATTGAGAATAGAATGATGGTCAAGTACGAGTCGATCAAATAATTAAAAAAATATTCTTATAACGTACATTTCAAAAATAAATTGCTAATATAACAATATATTTTAGAAACTTTCTTTATGTTCAATGCAAATGTATTATAAACTTTTCTAAATGTATCTTAAAAATTTTGGTTTTACTATGGCAATTTATTAAAGATTATTCACACCGGTTACAATTGTGATTGATGCATAAATTTTGTCGCTAAAAATACAAATTTTACATATGGTTCTAATTTTAAATATTCTGCATTGCTTACATAAGAAAATGATATAATTTGCATGATAAAAGTTGTATATGAGTCATCAAAATATTCCGTTTACCCTCAGAAGTATCGAAATAGTTTTTACTTATGTTTGAAATTATCGATAAGAAACTATTTTTGTCTAAAGCGTACAAACTTCCGTAGATTCACATATGTACAAAGAAATGTATAATTTGCGTAAAAAATTAAAAAATTGAAAAATATTTTTTAAAAGAATATATCTGTGTATATGTATTTACTGTTATTTCATTATATTATAATTAATTATATATAATAATTCTAATTATCAAGATAATATGACAGCATTATGACATTGCGCGCGTTCAATCGAATATATACAATGGCACCTTTATGTTTCACGACGATAAATCTATAGGTGCTGGATACCATCCAAAAGTCTTCTTACGTAAAAGCTCAGTAGGATCGCGCGACATTCCACAAGACGTCTCTGTTCGACAATCTCTCGCGGTTTTTCTTCTTTCGTGGGATCGACGTCACACCATTCTTTTCGGTCTCTTTTCTATCTGCAAAACGCTTCAAAAATTAAATCGCGAGATTTATTCTTCATTCATTCTATTTTAAAATACTCAAATGTAGAGCTGACTTTAATAAAATATTACATATTGTATATATAAAATAAATTGGAAATTAAATTCTACGTAAGTAAGTTTAAACAGTTATATAATATATAGTATTTCCTAATAAACAGTTGTACATCATATTATATCAATAGTAAAGCCATCCGAATAGAAAAGTTCAACAAAGCGAGATTCGAAAGCTTACAAATGCAAAAGTTCCTTGGATTGCAGACTTACATTAAGCATTGCGAAAATGGAAAATTTTCGACGTGGAAGATTCAATTCATAGATGTGGACGGTAAAAAAATATATATATATATATAAAAGCACAAGTACATATTGTGCATCTGAAATTGTTACCTTTCTAAAACATTATCTTAATTTTACGTGAAATATATTGATGTTTTCCTTATAACTTTTCGACGTTTCGCTGCAAATATAATAATAAAATCTCGCGATGGTCAAGAAGAAATTGAGAGACGGCCGTCATGTCTGATGATAATAAATTCCTCTCTGCTGTTCTCCGCGTGTCTGGCGGGTCACGAACGTTTTTCACTGTCGATGCGTTTGACCGCGTTCAAAGTTCTCCATAGCATCCAGAGAGGAGTGCAATTTCTCCTCTTCGCGCTGTCGATGCGAGTGCACCGACGAATTATTTCTCTTGGATAAGGGCGGATTTCCTGCTCGGAGCTCGATGCCATTAGTAATGGTTTTAATTTGTGCGGCTAAAACTTCATCCTCCGCCGGCCTCCGATCGGCGCGAAATCGATGACGAACGAGTTAGGAGTGACCGCCGTGCGCCGTGTCGTTCGGAAATGGATTCTCCGGGGAAAATAGTACGTATCGGATCGGATCACTTTCACAGAAGTTGCGGAAATCGAAGAGACTTTTGTGTTATCGCCATGCGACATAATCGGGTTCGTTTTACCGCGATTAATTACTTGCCCTGTGCGTATTTTATTTCAGACTAACGAGATCGCATTAAAGCGTCAGAACAATTCTTCGCATATTTGAGGAAGAGTATTATTTCCTAGTTAAATCCTAATAAAATTTGTAAGACTTAGAAAGCAATTTACTATAATATTAAACAATAACAAAATTTATTGTTTAAAAGATATTATAATATCCAAAGAAAATATTAGAAATGAGAAAATGACAAGTAAAGTTTAGTTAAAATATCTTATTCATGAACAATCTATGTTTTCCTTCAGTATCTGTATTTTTGATGATATATTAAAAAATTGTTGTTATTAAATAAATATATTAAAAAATCATTTTCTCATTGCATTGGCTTATTCAAGAAGAATAATTATGATTTATTTCTGAAAAAGGTTTTCATAAAGGAACGCTGCAGCGTCTCGTGAAAAGATGTACTTTATAAAAATATATATACATTTGGAGTAAGAAATACAATTGTGTCTGTTGATAAAATATGCCATGTAAAAAAGCAAAAAAAAATAAAAAATTTAACATTAGCAACATCGAATATACTGCCATCCTTCGGATGCGTAAGCAACTATTGCGCCATGTTCTACTGCAACTCCAGCCAAACCACTTGGAAACTCAATTTCAATTCATCATGGGGTTTGTGTCTTGACTAACTTTCAATTCCCATAGAATTATTTTGAAATTTGTTGTTGCTTATTTTTCTGAAATAATTCTAACTACCATTTGTTATATTTTGCCCAACATTTTTCTTTAAGAACATTTTAAATGTAAAAATAATTTTCCACGCTTTTACTTCGTTTTGATAAGGTTCTTAATACTTTAAATAAAATACGATAATTATTATAAATTAAAGAAATTATATTATTGTTTATTATTGTATTTCTATTGTATTTTTCTTTTGTGAGCAGCTTTTCAGTCTTTGCTTAATCTTCCTATAGTAAAAAAACAAGGCCTTATCGTTAAATGTTGTACGTTGCGTTCACAAAAGTTGTTATCGCTAATGTTTCAACTTTCCAAAATCACCATTTACATGTGAAAGAAATAGAGTGCACGTTTGGGAACATGAAATTTATAATGAAAAGAAGTTTATGAAGCAGCGCGCGCGGACGATCTCTGTTCGTCCCTAGGAAAATTGCCATAAAAGTCTTTTAAGTTTACGGCGCGTGTAGCCGTGCATGAGAAGCATGAAAGAGCTACTAAAACTGGTAGTAGCTGGTAGAACTTAATATGGCGGCCTCCAACCTTTTTCCCCTTTTCTACGATGCAACTTTGCGCTTCTTCGTGCAACTTTTTTCTAAGCGATAGAAGTAATGCCTCAAAATAAGATATTTTATTTACATTTCACTACAATATGAAAATCTCTTTAGTCAATAAAATTTATGTATTATATTGAGAAATTTATAAATCAGTACATAAAAATTCATTATTAAAGTCTTCTAAATTAAAAGTTAATATTCGATTTTGTTGCAAAGGGTTTTTCTCGATATTAAAGTCCTTAGAAATTTTGAAGTTTTAACGCTGAAATATTCGCACCATGAAGAAAAGAAAGAACGGTTCAACAATTCTTTTGTCCTTTTACTGTTATAATATTTTGTATTAAAAAATAATGTAAACATATTAGTGCTATTAAAAAAATTTATATAGCGCTAATTAAAGTGTGCTTGATTGGAAAAAATAAAATTGGAGATAGAAAACAATAGAAATTGTCATATAAACCGTTGCAATATAAAAGACGTAAGTAATGTGCAGCAAATAATAATTATAATTTCTATTAAAAAATTTTATTAAAAAATTGTATTGTCCTTGACCGTTACAGTCAACTGATTTGATTTATATTTTGCGTCGGTAGAATTAAAATTCTTGGATAAGTATTAGCAATAGTTTAAAAAAAATTAAGCCATTTTTAAAAAATTTTGCTGACGAACGACCTGATCAACAAATTATAAAATTATTCGCTACACTGCACTATAATCTACAATAAAATTACTTAAACGTATCTAAGTATCAACGTCGAAAACACATCCCGTCGATTTGATCCTCCAAAACAGCATTGCATTTAAAGCTCATTGCTCCGAAAGCGCGCGCTAATAAAACGCGTTCTCACATGGTCTTTTCGAGCGAGCACGTGGACTAGCGCGAGTGTGATTGGCCGGCGACCACGTGGCTGCTCGGCAAGAATATCGGCGCTCGGGAATGTTCGGCTGATGTCGCGAGTCGACGACCGAACGACTGAGCGGCAGTCGCGCGCCGGACTCTGTCACGGTAGGATGTGTATGTTTATGTTTCCGCGATGATACCGGTCCGCTTGTCGCATACGGAGGTTATGTTTACGCACCTCACAAGGACAACGTACGTCTTTACACGCTGGTGTTCCTAAAGGCCGACTATCTCGAATGTCCCCGTGCCTCTCGAGGCGTCGTCACAACGATATTCCAAGGATTTCGTGAGGTTTTTCCATCGCTAGGGATTACGTGACAGTTGCGATGAGAAACGTGGTAAGTGAACACCGTTGCAATCATTCAATTGTAAATACGAGAAAACCGTTTAAAAGATGACCAGTAAAGGTAAGAAATGCAAATTATTTCGTGTTTTCGATCGGAGCAAATGCAATTAAATATGAGGTTTATATTATACTTTGAAGCTTATTAGCATGTATATGACTAGATGCTTTAACTTATCCTAAAAGTTAAAAATTCACCGCGAGAAGATTAAATGAATTGAATCGACAAGCAAATTTATGATTTTACCATGAAATTGGACAAAATTTTTTATTCTTATATTTTTTAATCTTATATTTACACAATTTTATATTTTACACAATTTTAATTAAAATATTCCGTATATAAATTTACCGTTTTAATTACTAGTTTTAATTAATTTTAATTTTTGATTAAAATTTTATAAAAACATCATTATTTTTCATCAATTCTGAAATGTTCTCAAAGTTATTAAAATTAAAATTTCTAAAATATATTCTAGAAATAAGATTTCGGCAATGATTATTTTTAAAATGTAAAATCTAATTTGTCAAATTCACTTACGTTGCAAAAATTATTCGAATGTTACGAATGTTACTCTTTGTCATTTTTCTAATCTTTTGTGACATCCTTGGGAATGTGATTGCCGAAAACAATATACATAACTTATTTATTTCAATTTGGTAAAGCGAGTTTCGTGCCAGGACTGCCCAGGACACGATTCTGCTTGGTTCGTTGGCAAAATCGATAACTGCCTCTCGAACTGAGACGAATTGTTCTGGTAGTTTGGAGTTCATTGTCTACCACGTGACCTGTCAACCAAGCAAGTCTCTCAATAACTTCTTTTTCCTTTTCTTTGGTTTTACAACTCGTAGCTGATATATACAACTGTATGATAAGCCATTCTATAATTTCAGTAATTTGTTATAAAATAATATTAATAATTTTGTTGCATATTTTTGTGTAAGTTATCAATATTAATAATACAATCAAGATCAATTTTATATTAATAAATAAATAAGTACGTGACGATATTGATAAATTATATTGATATATAAATAAGTACGTGGCGACATAGAAATTTATGTGAAAGTTATATTTGCTTATATTATGTTATGGCAAAATACTGCAATTACATTCAAAATGATCGATTCTCATAATCAATACCATTGTATTGATATTGATTATGCATTTTCTAAACCATTCCGTCGTAATTGATTGCAATAGAAAGTAATGTGACGTGTCCAATATAATTACTTTACTATGTAAATCGTAAAAGTAAATTGAAAATTACATTTACGTAAGTATAATTGAGTCAGAACGACGGATATAGATGCACGATTCATACCGAATTAAAATAGCGTATTTCCGATTGGTTTAATTAGATTTTGTACTTATTAAATTACAAGCGAATTAGTTAATTATTCACTGCAGTTTTTAATAAATTAAAATTCTGCTCTAACATTGTTAAAAGTGATAATGAGCGGACAAGAGCGAGGTAGCTTTTACATTATTAATTTTTTTAAATTTACTAACGAATAAAATCGTGCATTATTTTATGCATAATATATGTCGATTCTATTTTATCACGATATTGATAAGTTTAATCATTATTTTTCCTTTCTGCGTATAGTATCGGAAAGCAAAATATATAAACAATGATAAATTATACGCATAATTAATATTAAACCTCGCAATAATTATGTCGTACTTATTATTATAGTTTATTACAACAATGGATAACAAAATTGATAGCGAAATAAAATTACAAATACTATATACACATCGCGTATCAAGTCTATGTCAAACTACGTTCTTAAGAACTGCGAACTGAAGATTAAAATTCAATCAATCGGATAATTTTGATTTTAATTTGTTTTGTTCTGATTGGTTTAATCTTCAATGCGTCTGATACAGACTTTGTTTCCATAACATAATTTTGATGTAAATAAATGTTGTTTGTTAGTTTGTGATGTTAATTTGTTTGTTAATTCGAAAACTAACGAGATTACCTCAAAGCAACATACATAATTAAATTACTTGCACAATCTACTTATATTGAATCAATGGCATGTAGCTTAATTAACGGAAATATTTCATTGAAAATGTTCAAGTTATTGTTAAAAAGAAATCGAAGATCTTAGTTGCTGATAGATGAATTAATTATTATTCTACCTAATTAATTTTATTTATTCATTTTGGCTAAAGAAAGAGGAACTTTATTTCATAACAGTTTGCATTACTTTTGAAACATAAATTGAGGGCTCTAATAAATAATGTATGAGCTTTTTTGAAAGAATTGTTATCATCTATATACACGCAATAAATATTGATTGTTCTTAACTCTATTTCGATAAGTAAACGGCAGTTTATTTTTTTATGTGTTCGTACAAACGAGTGGATTAAAACGGAATGTGCTTTTATACCAGCTTTGCTCACTCGACAGTAGTACGGATGATTAAATTTTATTGCATCGCCCCGCGAAATGTTCATATGAAGTTATGATATCGATATCCGGAACATTAAGCGCCGGGAAATCGAAGAAAAGGGTGCAATAAGAAGAGAGAAACTGAGAAATGAGAGAGAGAAAGGGCACACCACTTTATTTGAATTTCTGTCGTATTACAGATGAGATCGCGTTACTTCAAAATCCAAGGAGTCATATGCAAATTTAGTAAATTTTCGAGCATTGGGTGGACCCGTTCTGTATAGTAAACGTCCCAGTGACCAGGCATGTTTGTCCTTTTCAAATAATTAAAAAAGTTATTTAAGACAATTTTAAAACAGTAACTAGTAAAACTAGTAAGATTAGATTTTAATTAGTAAAAAGTAAAGCGTCAACTTACTCTATTACTCAGTTGTTCAACCAAAAATCTTTTATAAAACTCACCCGCATGTGTGCGGAACCGCGAAGCTCTGCTGACAAAGTATGGAGATATTTCAAAGAGAGGCGAACGAACGTTGACGATGCTCGCCTACATATTGCCCGGTGAAATCGAAAATCGATCGATCTAAATTCGCCGTAAAACGGCACGAGAAAATAATTAAAAAGGAAAAAACCGTTACGGCGCCCCTTAGTAAGCGGTTTCTCCGTTCTCTCGTACAATCCACACATCGAAGGCGAAGAAAATGACCGTGTTAACGAGAATTCCGGAAAATTCACGAGCCGCTTTCCTTCTATTTTCCTCCCGAGGAGTCGGCACAATGCGATATCGCGAAGATGTTTTAAGACGACCGTAAATCACCCCAAAGGTGGCGGATGGCCAAACGTGAGAAGAGAAAAGAGAGCAGAAAGAAATATATTTAAAGCACTGCCTTTCTTTCTCTTCTCTCTCTCTCTCTCTCTCTCTCTCTCTCTCTCTCTCTCTCTCTCTTTTTCTCCCCCTCTCTCGCGTGCGTTGTTCCGTTCTTCACTAACACTCTTCGCTTCTCTCATCACCTTCCATCATTTCCATTCTCTTTGCGCGCACACTCGCATATGCCAGTTTTTCTTCTATGCCATTAAGGCGTTTCTATGGCCACGACGAAATTATTCGTCGAATAAAGCGGTGCGATTAAGGCAACCTGGATGCGACGTAGAACGAGAATCTTTCTAAATTCCCGGAAGATTTTGGCTTAACAATCTTCTTATTCTTCCCTCAAAAGGAGCCTGCTACGAGACTCCGGAACCGACAGAGAGAGCTAGATATATTTTCATCCCAGATGTTCACGGTCTTTCACCTCTTCCAACGTGCTAATTGCAAGATTACAAATAGTATGTCGCAATCTCTCGCACGAGGAAAGTGAATTAATTTCCTCGGCGCTCTAATCACGATAACGTTAATCTCTTACTTTGAATTCATTACGCTTATACTAACGTAAAAGAAATTCTTTCATGTCTCTATTTTCTTCAACTTGTATAAAGATTTGAGATTTTAATAGCAAAAAATGTCTAAATAAGACAGAAATATTTGACAAAATAAATTTAAAAAATTAGAAAAATAATAATGAGTTTAATAATGCAAAATTAATTATGTCTTAAAAATTGTATCTTTAATTACTCTGCGTCGATTGATTAAAAGAATTCTTTTACAACATGTAGTTACATTTTCGAGATTAGTCTTAGGGTATATTGTACAATGGAGTGCGTCTCGAATAAAAGAGTCGCAATTATTTAGACCGGAATTTCATACCGAACAATAGAAGTAAGAAAAACATTCAATTCTCTCCTAATAGAGCCGAGTGAGAAGAATTACTGAGAATATCCACGAATTCGCGAAGAAGTCGCCAGACAGTCTGCTGAATTTCTCGTAGACCAATTCACGAATTGAAAATTGTTTCTTCTGAAACCACCGCGTCGTCAGCGACGTCCACGGAGGAAGTCTTCGCGCGAGGAGTTTCGCAAACTGTTCCCCATTTCGCAAAGAAATCATGACATTGAATTAAACTCAAATAATATCGGTGGTTTCTGCCAGCGAATGCACCACCAGCGACAAAACACCGCGGTTATTTCGCAATTTTATCGATTTATGAGACAGCATTGGCGAGCAAGAAACGCGTCGAGTAAAAACAGAATATTAAGTTTGCCGAGTAAATCATATGATGGTTTCGTTTGTTCGTGAAACATAGAAGATGCATTTTACAATGATGGAGAGTTAATTTAGTCGACATAAATTAAAACTGTGCTTCAAATTAAGAGAGAAGAAATTTTAATGTTTTGGAGATCGAATCTGTAACATTTTATTTCTTTAAGTATATTTGATTTTGTAATAATTTACATAATAAATATTAGTAATGCATTAGCTTGAAATTTTGAACATTCTGTAAAAACTCTTGCATATAAAAATTAATTTGTACAAATTACTTAATACATGTTCTGACTTATTACATAAATTCCTTAAAATAATGCAAATATAGTCCCTACATTTTCTGACTAATCTTCCCTGCCTAAAATATTGGGTCACACGTGTGACGTTTGCTAGAAATGTGAAGTTATACGAGTGGACATCTGTCCTCCAATCCTTTGGCCAAGCGCCACCGAAATTTGGAACATAAAATAGTATGAGTGACGGTAAGTTTTCTACTTTGTCACGGGAATTCACAAGCGATACTTGCATAATAAATACATGCGAATCTTGGGATGAAAATCATTTATCGAATTCAAATATCGCATAATAAACGCCTTAAACAAGCAATAACGACTGTCGAATCAAATTTCAAACGCGAAACGATAAATTTTTGCTTGTTGGCAAAATGAAAACTCCCTTTCCTCTCATACATAGAAAAATGTATTTTTCCGGAAACCGGTTTGTAGTAGGACACGACCGACCCTTATGAATTTTATACCCAGTGAAAGGCAAACGTAGCGAATATATTCTATTATATCTCGGTTTCAACGCGAACTTTTAATTAACGTAAAAGGTTTATTTTTTTCTTGAAACAGAAGCCAACTGGTGTCTGTATTTCAACAAAGCTGTCTTATTTACGCACAAAATTTAAGATTTATTTTTTAAATTATATATTATATATATGCGCAGACAATAAAGTGATACGATCATAAAGATATGATTCTCTAATAATAATTCTTATAAATTTTGGTCATTTCAATTGCAATGACTGCAATGGTTATATTTCACGTCGACTTTGTTCGAATAATGCATTTATATTTTTATGTTTAGGTAAATGTGTGCGTAGGAACGTCAAGTCCTATCCACCAAATAATTTGTGCGGTGGTGTTTGTGTGAGGGGCCACCGAGAGGCCGCGGCAGAGGGCTTCCGAGATGAGCTATGAATCTGGGCTGCCTGGTAGCCTCTATCTTTGTTCTTCAGCTGCTTCAGCTGCCATCGATGCTCGACGCCTTGCCTTCGGTCGTCAAAATTGGTAAGTTTGTATTTGGATAGTTTAATTCGCAAATGAGTTTTATCTTTAAATCGTTCTTTGATAACAAATCGTCACGATTCAATAAAACGACGAAAATACACACGCCTTCAAAATCAATATTTTTTTCATAATATTTAAACAAACTTGGTTTAAACAAACTTGGATCTTAAATAAACGAAAAATAGGCGAATCTCAAAAAATATATTTGTGCGAACTCTTCTCACTTGACTCTATTTAAATAGGAAAATAAAACACATTGTTTCATCGTAATATGCGTTGAGTGATTAATGTCAGCCGTGAATATACTGGAAAATGTACGCCGTTAAAGTTGAATTTAAATTTTATCGTTTTAAAATGAAGCTAACTTTAAATTTTAAATTATTCTGCATATACATATGTGATTTTCTGATGGTAATTTTGAAAAAAAACAAAAGTTTGTTTATGCGTTTCAATTGTATTTCAAATAGCGATCGAAAATTATTCGTTTACTGTTCACATTGTTCTGACAAATCAAAATTGTAATACCATTTCTTACTTCTTTTACGATTGAATCAGTTTATATCAAGCGAAGAAAAGTTTGCCGAGCATCGGACTAGACGCGCAAGTTGATATCTTTTCCTGACACTTTCCGAGTTGCATTCCCAAAAACTTCGGCGTACCTAAGAGCCGCTTCTCAATCTTTTCTATCAAATCAAACTTTTCTAGGAGTTGCCCCTAGGTTACGCTTGTCGGTATTGTCTCCAGCAATAATTATTGTACTCAAAGCACGTATGGCTCTTGAAATACTCTCTCGGCTTCAATTTTATCTACCTTGTTTTTACATTCTTTTAATTACGATATCATTAATATTTCTTTACCTTAGTAATTTATTAAAATAGATTAAATATATATCTTACATATTAATTTACACACACACACACACACACACACACACACACACACACGCACGCACGCACGCACGCACGCACGCACGCACGCGCGCGCGCGTAAAACTAAATCCACATATTAAAAAAAATATTTAAATAATTCAAACGTTTGATCATTTTTATTATATTTCGAATAGAATTGAAGAGAGAAGAAAACAGTATATTATTTTCTTTTTGACATATCATAATGTTATCGTATTTATAGATAATTTAGTCGCAAAATTCACTTACGTAACATAAAACCGGATGTAGTAAGTGACACTACTGCGGGCTTTCTTGTAACCATAGCGTTATAATAGAGATACGTCAGCTACCTAGCACATCAGATTACAGGCTCATAATGCTCGAACATCCGTTATCGTGTTACTAATGAGAGTCCATTGAGTTACTTGATGGGCCTCTTGTGCTACTAGTATTTGTCTTATAACATTTTTGTTCGATATTTCTTATTAGATACACGAATCAAGATAGCGAGATACGCGATTAAAAATTCTCGGCAGAATGTGTATTATAATTACTACGCTGCATGACAGACAATTTAATTCTTTGTTTTATTAATTGGGTTATAGAAAATAAATAATAAAAAATTGAATTTCTTGAGAAACGTAAATTTAGTTAAAACAGTTATATTTGTTAATAACTTTTATTTGTCAATTACTACTTGTAAACACATTCTACTTTGATGCTTAAACTATAACAACATTGAGTGTTTAACATAATTTATGTGATTAAATTTCCCAATAGCTGTATTTCAATTATGCATTTAATGATTAATAACCATGTAAAGTGATACCTTTGCACTAATGCAATATATCGCAGAACGTTTAATTAACTTAAGTAAAAAAGAAAGGGTCGAGAGATTAATTAATTTATAATTATACTTAAAATATTTTTCAAAAGAGAAAATGCCGATATTAAAGACAAAAATTTAAAAAACTATTATATATGTATTGCTACAGCATTTCTAAATAGTGATAGATATATTACTGTAAAATAATAGCTAGATTTCTGGCCTGATCCCTACGGATAGTAAGCAGTAATGAATTTCGTGTATTTGGTACTGTTACTGTTAATTAATGCGTCTGGTGTAAACGGTCGTAACCGTACAGTTGAATTTGCTGTTAAATATGGATGACCGGGGTAAATTATTAGTAACATTGTGCAGACAGGCACATGTGTGAAATTAAAGAATATCGCAATGGAAAAATCATAATTATTTGTAGTTAAATAGATACAACTTTGAATAATTAAATCGAATTTATTATATATATTGATTATACGCACATTTTGTTCGTCAATTTTACGAATTAAATTTTATCCCGGCAAATAAATTCTCGGGGGTTCTCTCAGTTTCTTCTCAAAGCGTTGACTCTCGGGATAATCCAATAAATCGGAAGAATGTTAACATCCGAATGCAAGAAGACAAACGGAATTCCAGTAATGGTTCCACCGTAGCTTCTGTTTTCGCGATAAAACAGTTAAATTCTCTCTCGAGTAAGCCGACAGGCCCGAGGAATTTACGCAGACAACACGTACATAACCGCGGGACGGTGTATCACCCTGAAACGCGATATTTGTCTCGCGTCGTAACCTCTTGTTCCGCCTTTTCATTGAAATTGGATTTCTCGCCGCGAATGCCCTCAAGGCGCCTTGTAACACGTAGGACGTTTAGACAGCGAAAATGGATACAAAGATAAAGAGATCACACGGATGCAATCCGCGATGTAATGACGGAGGTGAGATAATTTATCCCTCCCCCCTTCTCTCTCTCTCTCTCTCTCTCTCTCTCTCTCTCTCTCTCTCTCTCTCTCTCCTCTAAATTAATTCAAACCGTTCCTCTCTCCTTTATCGTTACAATTGAAATCTATCCTTTTCTTACAACAATATTATCTCAACAAATGAGATTTCTAATTAGGAAAACAATTAGATATGCAAGAAGATACACGTGTTGTCGACAAAGTTTTCTTATTAGATTTTCGCATGTCTGAGATAAGAAGAGTAAGATTTTCCAAATCTTATTCTTTATTTTAAATGAACTTTTTTTTTTGTTTTAGCAGTATTTTATAATTTATGGATTATTATAAAAATATTTAATATTAAAGATTGTAAATCTGCAATAAACGATACTTTTTTTTGACATATTTGATTTGAAAAAATCGACTTTACATTAGAGAAGATTACACGTGAAAGACAATTCGTTAAGATTTGAGGCACTCTGTATGACAAAATACTCCGTAAATGAATATAAGATAATATTATCCTACTTTCTTATAGAATTCTTGTGTAATAAATGGCCCGGGCGGTAATTAATTGTCAACGTGGAGTTTTCTAGACCAAGCTTTGCTGCCCCGCCTAATCAACGTCCGTTAATTTGATGGATAAATAAGGGTAGGGAATCTTGTGGAAAGGTTTATCACGATAAATCGTTCTGGTGAACGTCCTTTACTCTTCAGCGCATCTAGTTGACAAAGGACACCGCGAATCTAAATGATGCTTGAATAAATCGGTTTCGCTGATTAATTAACGTCGCACAAATGAAATAGCCCGCAATTTGTCGGTGACAACAAAATGTATATTGAATATTGTTTACAAAATTAATTGTTATATACTTAAAAGCTTTTGAATTTAAATATTTCACACATTTGTTACTCCAATTTAGTTAACATAGAGATTTTGATTAATCTGTTACGCTATATATAATACTTTGTTTAATTTTACTAATACACGAGAAAATTTTATAAAACAAAACAATTTTCAGTTATTCTTTCGACCTTTTGATTTTTGCATGAGAAGTGGTTATGCAGTTTCACTTATTTTACATGAGAAATAACTTGTAAAGCTGTGTATAACTTTCCTAATAGAAAAATATTGGCAAAATTTTTCCCGCTGTTTTAAACTGCGAACGAGTTACTTCAACATCATAAAGAAACTTTGAAAAAATTGAAATAAAATATTGCTACGTTTTATGTATTCTGTTTAATTATGGGCATCGCAAAAGGAATAGTAATATTCTAAAGTCGATGGCTCCGTGGAACTTACGATGCAGAGATTTCTTATTCGTTTTATATGGCAAAGTTGCGTATCGAAGAAACGTTTGCAAGTCGCGGATTCCGTCGAAATCGATCGGACCACCGCACCGGCGCGAAATACGAGTAAAAAGAGTCGCACGGAAATGCAGGAAATTCACTGGTTAATCGTCCGTATTCAGCCTCTCGATAAATCTTCCGGGTACAAGTCTAGCCCCCTTTTAAAAGAAAACACGTCAGGCCGGAAGGAAGACTCGAGACCACTCATGCATGCTCACCATTCATCTGCAATGCGAATTTCATCCATAAGGTGATTGTAACATGAAAGAAGCTCCCTTTTATATCACGACTTACGTTCTTGGCGGTACTTCGAAACCGCATTACTTAGTAATCTTCTTATTAAAACGACGTTTTTGAACAAGGCTGATTCTAACACATCTTTTTATAATTAGCCATTATATTAGGGCGGCTATCGCTTTTATTCCCTTGAGCCATTAAATGAATAAAATATGGCAAATTATAAGATCCTTGGAAAGCATTTCATAATCGCGAAAGCGGAAATGCAAACACGTGGCATAATTTATCTTTCGCGTCTCCTGTATTCTGTACAATGGGGCACGCGTCCACGCATACTTGACTTCATCCGTTTCACATCCCATATTCATCAAATCTTTGAAGCAAACAATATTCCGTAACAATATCGTATCAAGGGCGTGCCGGGATATCGCGTTTGTCACGCGAGGAAGAGGAAAATCCGGCTTTTCCCGCGGGCTTCCTCCTTCCTTCCCCTGTCAACGGCGAGTGACGAAAGAAGAGAGTGAATAAATGGAGCCGAGTAACTTCCACACAACAAAGGGAACTCCCGACAGTTCTTTCTTTCCTCTTGCCTTTTCTCACCGTAAATCTTGAGAGTCTCGACATTTTTTTGCCCGCCTTACTTGTGAACATCTTGCCAGTCCATAATTTTGTCACTTGCCCGATTATTTTACCTCGCACAGAGATTTCAACTATATCTCGTTTTATTATCAGTGATATAATGAGAAAGCGAAGAGGCAAATTCTCGATAAAAGTACGTAATTGTATTAGCCAACTTCATTTGCGGCTTGGATGAACACGCTACTATCCTTTGATTAATTTCGAGATTAAAGCTTTAAACTTTTCTTAAGCTTTTCGAATTCTCTATTTAACGCTTTGAATGTAACAGTAGAATAACAACATTAACGCCGAATTCTTAAGTGTTTTGAGCTCATCAAAGCGTATTATTATAAAATTAAGCGTAGTATTATAAAATATAGTTTAAATGTTGCAAAACTTATTATATTTATCCTATTAAATAATTTTGAACAATATGATGTTTGTCGGAGAAACACAAAAATATTCTTAATTAAATTTAATAATAAAGCTAAATTTAAATTTAATTAAATTTATATATTGACTAAACAAATAATATAATGTAGATACTCTTGAATCTTGATGGAACTTGAAGGAATTTTAAAATGAAATTATCAATATTATAGGATATTACAAAATTTTCCGAATTGACTTTACAGAATTAATAACTTTTTTAAACTTAAAAATAAAAAAATTATAATATTATTATGATACGTTCACATTACAGGATAATTTTTTAATTTTTTTTATACTTAAGTTCACATTGAGTATCCTGCGATTCTTACACGTACTTTAAACAAGTAGAAAAATTCAATTCTGTAAAGCTAATTCACTCAAATGCAAAGACTTTTGTATACTGTAATACTTATCATTAATTCCGTCACTTTTTAGGATTCCCTTAAATGTCCATCTAATGTTTTAGCATCCATTTGTTTATTTCTGATTGAGTCACTATTGAATCACTAGACAAACTAGCGTTTGCTATCTTCAGTGAAAAGTGAGGTTGACTACCCCGACTGATTGTACATGCTGTAGGAAATCAGACTACAGTGGTAACGCAATAAAAGACCTGAGAGGGTGGAAACATATATGTCGGGAAAGAGAGAAGAAGAGAAAGAAAACAAATAGGCAAAAAGAAAATAACGCGAGAAAGGCGAGTAAAAGAGTAAGGGGTGAGCGAACCAAGGGTAGATACGACATCGTGGCGCCGACGAATATCAGTATCTCGAGAGCTTTCCCAGATCTTGCAGCTTTTATCTTGCGCACTCTCTCTTTCTCTCTATCTAGTATCATCAACGTGATATCTTCACCGCAACTTAGCAACGCGTTACGTACTCGTTTAGTTTGCATATTTCATCGCAGTTGAGAAAGTTAGGCGTCGAATTAATTGCCGACCGCTTGAATTCGAGAACACGAGAGAAAATCTTTAATGCTCAGCCCTCGAATTTGGTTTCCTGCTATTATTAGAATAATTTACGCTGAAAGTTGATCGCATATTTATTCTACAATATCGCGTGCTATGCAAAACGACTTAAAATAATTTGTATAATATTTGCGTACGAAAATGCAGTTTAACTGAAAGAATTTTTCTTGTTTTTAAATACTTTTTTTAAATATGGGAACGATTTAAGATTGAACTTTAAACAAATGTTTGAATATTTTAAAAATAGATTCCTGTTTTAGAATTTATTGTTATATTTATATAATTTTTTTATTTTAAAAAATAATTTTTTATCTTGTACAAATGTTGCAATTTAACATCGTTAAAAATATTAAACTTGGAAGTTGGAATCACTATTACTTTAAATTGTAATCGATAATTTTATATCTTTCTAAACTAAATAAGAATCGAATTAAATTATATTGAATTTGGATTTAGTGAACTTATACGTCTACGAGAATGTTTATTGATCAAAGTATTCATTGGAAGGAGTTGAAAAATCATGGAAATCGCTCAGTAAATCGTGAGAGAGTGGCAACGAGTCCGTCCCGGAATAGTACCAAGAACGGTTGTCGAACGGCGAGGTAGAGCGTCGTAAACAGAGGAATGCTCTTAATAATTTCACGATAGTCGGGGCAAACGGAAGACTCCCCGATTCTCTTTTCTCATGTACTTTCCCTGGGATTTTCCCCACGTACCCTCGATCACCTCTCAATTCCTTCCTCCACTCAGCCTGACCCCCGTACTACTTTCTGTTCCGCAGCTTCTCAAACTCCGAGATTGAAACGTCCGATCCGAATCGCGACGACTGGCTGCAAACTTCCGAGACGATCATAACTCATAAGTATTTGCTCTTTCCGTCCCTGATTCGTCCGTTTTCCTCGCATTCACCTTTTCTCAGTCATCTTCCTTTTTCGTCGTGTGTACATATTAGGACCAGCAACCATGAACATGTTATTTCACATAGGGCCCTTCAGATAAGTTAATATTCTATTAGCATTAAATTAAGGGTAGATGATGAACTCACGTTTTGATGGAAAAAGAAGATCGGTAAATGGACCCCTATGGATGGTGTAATCAGAGCGCTGACTTAGCGCACTGATTCAAGTTTGTCAGGTATATTTACGTTCGTAGCTAGCAAAAAACGAGAACATTTCTTCGTTTTTTTTCTATAAAATTATCCGTAATTCTTGAAGTTTTGCGTTTAGAAATTACGTGTCTAATTGCATTTGCTGTTTCTAAATTAATTTATGCACACGCAATCGTTAATCTGCCAATTATTGCGTACTGCAATAATGCCAGTTTGTCTCAACCGAACTGCTATCAAAGAAAAATTAATCTCTGGAAAAGTAATATTTAGTAAGTTTTCGATTATATGTGTCTTACTCAAATGAATTTCCGTTCATAATTTTTTCTGAAATAAACTTTATTCCAGTCATTTGAATTCAGTCGCGAGATGATTTTCGAATAGTCATTAACGAAATTTCTTTTTTAGTAAGCCATAAGAAAATTTGAAGAAAAGTCGCACGTTTTGTTCTTCGAATTTATAGCGATAACAAGTCGATTATTAATATCATTTATTCTTATTATCGACGAAACCACAGAAATATTAATTTTACTTTTCCGCTCGATTATACTTTAGGTAATGTTAATAATATTTTTAATCATTCATGGAAATTTTTTTCCATCAAATGCTTTATGTAATGTTCTATTTTTCCGCTTCACCTAGATAAGAAAACGAGACTATCTTGTACACACACACATACACACACACACACACACATGAAAATAACATGGCTGACGATGCCAGACATTTCCGTAAACAGGTAAAGAGATCGATAAAGATACGCTAAATTTGTCGCATACTCAGATTTTCTCTGGTTTTACATAACATTTTCTCACCTGAACGCCTCGCTAGTATGTGATATTCTAGATACCATTTCTCGAGTCATGAAAATTTTGCATATTTAAAGCTCTATTATAATTTTTATATAATGTACTTATATGTGAAAAATACAAGGTTTTTACTTGATTATTAAAAATTGTGTGTTATTAATAATTAATTTAAAAAAAAAATTAAAGAAGAATTAAATAACACTTTTTTTACTTTTGTTTTCTCATTTTAAGACACATTTGGATAATTACAAAAAGTGCAATTATGCTAGTTAATCGAAATCTTCAAAACGATTAAGCGAAAGAAAAAATACAATGTTGATCTAACGAAATCTCGATTATATAAATTGTAGAAAGAGATAGAGACAACTCACACGTAAGTGGATTACAAGATAGCTTGCGAATGTATCCCCAAAGTATTTGAGAATTGCACGCATTCTCAGTATTCCCAGAGCACTATCCAAATAATATTTGTCGATACACCAGAGAGCAAAAGGAGAATCTGCTGAAACTTGTTTTTCAGGACATAATCGGGTCAAGAATAAATCGAATCAACAGCGCATGTATATCTGGAACGATATTTTAGAATATACAGAGACAGTAGTAAAACTGGAACGAAAACAGATAAATGTTTCGTACGTAACCTGAAAACCTTGAAGTAATTTTTGCCAATTCTTATCTTTTAATTATCTTTTTTATTGTTATAATTGCAAGGTTAAAAAATGTCTTTATATTATACAGAATTTTCTCCTTTAGAACGTTTTCCCTAACTCCGTTCCTGCTATTATGATGAACAAATAATAAACATTAATTAATAATTTTCATATATACATATACATAAATTATTATTTCTTCACATAACATGAATTCTACAAAAATATCCTAGCAAGTCAGGTAAATATAAGCTTCTATAAGCCTCACATATTTGTGTAAAGTCGCAAACTTTTCTCATAGATTTTTCCAAGTTCGATAGAGATACGCAAACAAATGAATTTCTCTTGGCAGAAAAATAGTTCAGCGAACTCAAGTAATATCCTCTCTATAACGAGGTTCGTCGCAACCGGAAAGTCAATAATAAAATATTTGACTCCTGGGAAACGTCTGATGATCTTAACGATATCAAAACCCCATTTCACGTTGACTAGATGTATAAACTATGGTCGATATTGTTTTACTTTGTAATGTTTTTTTGATTTATCGAATCGAAATGGATCGACTCAATTCCCTTGTGTATTCTTAACCCTCGATTATCTTGACATGAATAAAGTAGCTAAGATGCTGTCAGATACGACTAGCCTCCTGTCGATCATAACATCTGGTGATGGTCTAACTGATGGATTATAGAGCCATTAGTGTTGTGGATATCATATATATATAATCGATATTCCGCAAGGAAATCTAAATTGCCTAAATCTTGGATCATCGTTCACAATTGTTACATTAGTGTCATGTTAGCGTATTAAATTATTTATTGAACGATTTATTGGACATTAATAAGACAAATCTGAATTATAATACAAAACATTTTTAAAGTTCATAAAAATGTAGTCTTATATATTTAATTAATCAAGATTTATAATTCTTCCATTACGTTTGTTATTAACATGGTGAAATTTTTCTTATAAAAGTTGTTGTTTTATACGTTCACACATTTTTACCTTTATCAGTATTCGCGACGTAACAAAGTTGCAATTGCATTGCAACCAGGACCCAAACGCGACTGGAATCCGGTCTGAAATACAACCTGTCGGCTTACTCTGATCGACCATAGTATTTCCTAGAGTGTCCAAACATAATCCTTTTGCGTAGAAAAAAGCTGCAGCTAGGCATTGATAAGTGCTTCAGTTTTTTACGTTCAAAATTTATTTTCAACAATTTAGTTGACAGTATGTCAATCGGAAATTGGATAAAAATAAATTCTTTCAAAAAATCTTCTATATGTAAGTTTTAAAACACATATTGTGTTTTTGTTAATAACTTTATTTTTTTATGCATAAAATATAGCTATAATAATATATTTTCTTATTTTTGATCACGCGCCGAAATATTCAATAAATTCTTAAATTGCCAAAAAACAATAAATCTAAACAAAAGCTATAAATAAATGTCTTAAACGAACAAATACTATATTTTTAACGATTGAAAGGCGCGTACGATAAAATCCTCATTGTTAGATTCATCGTTGGAAATAGACATACATTTTACAAAACAATCAGTTCAATCCTTTGCAAATTATTTATTATACGTATAACAATACATTAATACGCATATTTATCTATATGTGACATCATGTAATTGCAGTGTAATAGCGTGAGAAACATAAACTAGATGTCATGTATGGAATGGGTTTTATCAAAATGTTTAGAGTCATGAGGCCACTGGCCGCATTTAGGGAGCTAGTTTGACGATAAAGCTTCATTTTACCCATTCGTCTGTGCTGTAACAAACTGGAGGGGGCAATGATGGAGCGCCGTCGGGGGTGTAATGAGAGCTATACACGAGGGTCATAATGCGATTACACCCGGGGCTTCAGCCAACTACCCCTGAACCTGTCAGATTTCCAACTAACCCTTCGCATAGACTAAATAGTCTGTACTCACTCTGAAGTTGCTTTGAAGAATTATCGCTCAAGAAAATGATACTTCTTTGTTTCAAATGCCACTTTGCGTTTACGTATGACGTAATTTTACATTAGGAACGTTCATATCCAAAACTTCAGAGATACAAATGGACTTGAACGGACTAAGAACTAAAACTTTCTTCAAAAAGCATAATAATATGAGTTACTTATAGATCGAGAACGGAATTGGAAGTGAGGCAAGTCCCTGAAAACAGACAATTTTCTTAATGCCTCTTTTTAACTTTCTTCCTTTCCCCTTTTGCATTCTACACAATATAACAAATGACTTGAAACAGAAAAAAGCATGAGACGATCTTTGTATTTGGCGGACAATTTGCATTTCTCGTTTTTCAATCAATAAATAATCGTGCTCGCTGCGTCATTTGCATACTTCTGACAATAATGCTGTTGCTTTTAAAATATTAAATAAATAGCAATATTTCAACGGGACTTTAGGATTTTGATACTAAAAAGTATTATAAAGAAATAGAACGAACATAGCTTTCGTTAGTTTTTTATTTCTTTGTTCTCGAATGATTTTGACGCTTCTGCAAAATCGAAGTCCAAACAAAACATTTTTAAGACAAATTGCATTCAAATAATGCGAAATACAATAAAAGAGAAACGCATTTTTATTTCTTTGAAAGATCGTGACAGTTCAAGGGAACGTGCGACGTAAGACATGACGATATACGGCAAACCTCAAACTACATTGCTGTCCGCACGTACATAGATATCCCGACTCTTGCTTAAAAGAATAGTAGGAAATAGTAAATATTTTTCGAGGAAGGAAGACATATCGTTTTCTTGGTAGATACTGTTGGAACTCTTCCAATCACGAAGTTCGAACGTTGACTTACGGACGTCCATCAAGTCGGGTTATCACAGATGAAAGTGCTATTATCTAAGATAGTATTCTATCTTGTGCTATATATTTTTTCCTTTCTGTAAAAATTCTTTATTCTATTTTCTCGAGCTGCTCTTTGATATAACAATAATCTGTTTCTAATCAATTAAGTTTGCATTTAATAAAATAACCTGGGGAAGGTTTGGCATGAATGACAATATTAATTCTTTGGTGGATGAAGCCACTCTAATACACTGATAACGTCAAGTAAACATACATTTCCACGGAGATGAATCCATTAATATGAAATTGTTTCCACTGTTATTTGAGATAACTATGAACTCAAGGGGAGACAATGTCGAGACAAGACTGTTTATGCGTTACTAAGTGAAATCACACACATTGTTTGAAATTACTACACAAATTAATATAACATGAATATTTGAAATTTTGTTCATCATTTACTTACAGAAACCTTTCTATTATCTCCAGTATTACGAGTTATACGTTTGTTAGGTAAAAACGTATATCGCTTAAATTGACATTTTTCTCGAAATGGCTTTCTCTGTCACTAATGTGTCACGTATATTTCTTTGCGGAATTTTTCTGAATGGACGTGCAGCAAATGTGCATATCTCTGAGCAATTTTACGCGGTATTACTACGATCCTTCAACCTTCGCGATGTTCCATCTTCTTCACTTTCTATCCCTTAACGTTATTATTATTAGAAATATTTGCAAAAAGTGTTCCGAAATTTTTTGTTTTTTAATTATCGAGTAAAACGTGGATAGAAAAGTGTTACTAAATAGCGATCAGCTAAATCACATCTCATTAATATTTTATACTTATTTGAAACTACAAGTTACAATTTCTAACATGTATTTGACCACAAATATCAATACAAATAGGAAATTAAAGATTATTAAAGATAATCTAAGTGATATGCAATTTACATAATACATATTTGATCTTATAAGATCAAATGCAAATCAACAAATAAAAAACACATGTACAAAATTTTTGTATCATAAACTATAGTTTAATTAAACGTTTGGTATTCAATTTTGTATGATAAATTTAAATTGAACTTCGTACGACTAATTACTAAATTCTATCTTATTGATGTATGTACATATATTGAGCTGTTAGTTAAACAGTTTTATTGACATTCCTCAAATACTGTTTGCTATCTCTCAAAATGTTATATCGGTCCGAAGACGTTATTATCATGCAGGGTTACTTCGTACACATCGCGCATCACTAAAGTTTGCACTTGCGCGCGAGACCAACCACATTAATCTGGTACAACCGCATATTGCATTATTCAACACTACATTCGTACCTACAGTTTGAAAGTGTGTCCGCCGCGGCATTAGTTTGCCAGCGCGATGCGTTCGATACATCGACAATAGTTTCTGACTATTGAGTCGCTATCTAAACTGCAGAATTATTCATCGAGTGTTTGTTTTGCGAATTGTCTACCGAAACGACATAATCTATAAATTTTAAGTAACATCACATTTAATTACATTTCTACAAATTTATGAATTACGTCTACTTGTAATTTTATAAATATCATATAATATAAAATCCTTTTCTTTTATCATGTTATTACATAGTTGACTAGAGAATATTAAAAAATCACGCATGACTATGATATTATTGATAATCGATCAAAGTGAAGGCATAAGACTTACGAGTTAAAAAAGGTATAAAACACATACAAGCGCGTACTAGACGAGATATTTATTAACTTTCATGAAAGTCTGATCTTTCATGCTAGGATACTGCACAGCCCAACATTATTCTTTTCATATATGATCGATTAATATCCTTTCTCATTCTTGCTAGAAAGGAATATTGAAAATGTTAATGTACGAAAAGATTTTATATTATTACAGATGTGATATTTACTTTTTTTTTTGCGATTATGTTGGCTTCGACAATAAAGCTAATTTACAACGATACAAAAATGAATGCTAAAGCTTTGTATATTAGACTATTTAATTTTTAATAAGATTCAATAAATATTTTAAATAATGATAAATGTATTTTTAATGATCAATGCGTGTATTACCTCAGAATCGAATAACTTACATAATTATAAGCTGAAATTGATATGACAATTTCTTAAAAATTTGCAACGTCATACTTCGAGTCTAAAAAGACTTCTTAATGGCGTCTAATGAATACAATTATTTTTCCTAGAGAAAAAAGTATTCTAGAGCGTCGAAGAACGAGAAATCGATTATAGTTAATCTTGGAAGGGCCATAGCATTTTATGTGGTTATGAAAGGAGGAAGGACTCTCTATAAATGAATTATGGCAATCGGTTGTCATCATGAAGACCTCGTAACGGGAACGCCGATTGTCGACCATTAATTCAAATACCTCGCTTTCTGCCCCTCTATTAAATTGGCGATCGACTTTTCCTGCATTTCACTAAATTAACTCGTTGACACTTCAACTTCCTTCCGTTTCTTTTTCTCCTAAATTTTTTTTGCTAAACCGACAAATTCCATTTCCGTCTTTTCGTTTAAAATTCACGAAAATCACAATCTAATTTAACTTGTAGAAATTATACCTTTAAAGTTAGTTATAAAAAAGTTCTTTTAGATAACATACAATTATTTTAATGCTATTATTATTATATGTGTAAATTCTATTTGGTTATTCTATTTTAATATATACATGTGAAATTCTATATTTTTCTATATTATTGAGGAGAAAATTTATTTTCTTCTCAATATTTGTTAGAACTTTTTACCTTTGACTTATCAACGTGAACGACATCGTTCGAATCTCATTGTTCCGATGTGTTCAGATTCGATTTATTTAGCACCACAAAGTATCCTCGCAGGCAGTTTCTTTTAGGTGCGAGCCCGCTCGCGCTAGCTACAACAGATTGGAACTTACAAAACCCTGATTCCGTATTCATGGGAAGCATGAGAATTCTCTCAATCTCGACGTGGACTCAGATTTCGGAATAACACTCGCCGGAAGACCTAGAGCTTGTTCGACTTGCAGTCGAGAGAGCGCCGATAGAATTCGGAAGATACACTAACAGTTATTAGAATATTATTGAAAATTATCTTGCAAATGCTACTATATTATTATTGTAATATTATTACATAAAAATATAGTTTAATATAAAACGCAATTTTACGATAATTTACAGTTTTCTTATCACTATAAAATGTTACGATATAATTTATGAGAAATGGAACTATGATTATTCTATTGAATGTTCTACTTCCAAGTAGATATAGTCATTTAAGCTCCCTTTGTTATCTAATAGCTCGATCACGAACTAAGTTCTCACTAAATTTCAAACAATCATAACTTCTATATATTGGTGCAATGATTAAACTAGAATACTCCAATTGTAACCATATTATGCAAACAAAATAAATGTGAAATCAGGGGATTGTTAGTTTCATTTTACAAATCACTTTTTCGGCTTTTTTTATAAATTATTTAAAATTTATTTATTTATTTCAATATCCCTTTTTAATATTTTAATATTAAACTGGATAAGACTTAATACCGTTATTTTCTATGTGATAAAAATCTTAGTTGGTTTTCACAACTCGGTCTGTGTATATAACGTAAACGATGTAAAAGTTATATCCAGTGAGGAAATTTCACAGGGCGATCGTTGATCGGGATCACTTTCAATTTGCGTAAATGTTCGATAAGTCCGGTATGTTCTACGAGGTCTTTGCGTGTAGTCTGATCGATCACGCCAGAAATTGCATTAGTGGAACAGCGCCTCTCAAAGTGTGGTTCTGTGGATTCCCGCAGACTCATGCGGAAGCTCCACCGCGAGTGAATAGTCAGACACGACCATCAACAGCATAATTCATGGATAACTACATTTGGTCAACGTTTCTTTTGCATTCCGAGTTCTATTGAGTGACCATTCAATTCCACTCCTAAACTCGATGTCTATTGAGCTTGCAAACCACTACATTACAGTAATTACAACAAACAATTAGTGCAATTGTTTTATTAGTTAATATTTAATGAACATTTATATTAATTATGCCCTTGCATTTAATCATATATTTGCAAAGCTGCAGATAAATGAATCTTTCTTGAAATTAAAATAATTTTTCACAGCTTTTTTTTGACGAAATAAATATGTTGCGTATAGATATGAGTAATTGTTTTAATTACTGCCGCTTTGTTCAATTATAGTATTAAAATAAAATATGATAGCGTTATGTATTAAAAATGTTTTAAGATTAAATTATATTATTTAAATAAATGCAGTAAATATAAGTTTATGAGCTTGTTGTATACAAAGTTTTTGAATATTAATAAAAAGTGTGCTTTATTATATATGAAAAAGTACAAAATAAGCACGTTAAATGCTTAAAGCGGCAGTAATTGGAACAGTCATTCTATACATAATAAATCGAATTGCATTCGTCTTGCTGCATCCTTCAAAATAATTTGATCGAACTTGTATAGAGGAAAATTTCGGGTTTGTTCTATTAACAACAAACTCAAGCGTCACAAAAACAGATCGTGCATTTAATGGCGCCCCGGCGTTGTTAAATTCGCTCACACCCGATTTTCTCGTGTGCGTGACGGAGTGGCTGCTGCTGCTGCAAACGCACTTTGACTCGAAACTGCGCGGCATACTAACGAGACCAATTTCGAGTAGCACGTATACACCGGCGGCTATGTGTGCGAACCTTCGCCTCTTCACCAGTGCTCACATCAGTATGTAAGGGACTCTGCCGCGTTCTTCCGGGAATCGAGGGGGTAGATTTCCGCTAATGAGAGACATTAGTTTAATAACTCGTTAGTGGGAGAATTAGTGATAATGCCTCGAGTGTATACCGCATGATAAATCCCTGTCTATCAACACCACCGTAGTTTTAATCAACTTTCATGCTGGTATAAGTAATTAATAAACACACGATAACACTATTAATAAATACCGTTATCATAAACTTGATTATTTCGCCGTTGACTCTTTTTTGCCTATCGAGGATGATTGGAGAATTCGTTAATGGAACACATTAACTTAATATCTTGTTAATGTGACAAATACTGTTATATTCAGTAAACCGAATCGATTGCAAAACGAGTAAATACCACTATCAAGTGCTAAATTAGAAATTGAATTTTATAGAGGTCGTATTGATTTTTCTTTTACAGCTGAACGTTTTATCTTTATTGCTCGAGGGAAAAAAAATTTACAGATCATTAACGTCGTATACAGATCTGTCTGAGATGTGCTGTTAATGGTTACGGTTCCAAACCGTAACGGCTCTTGGATAAACCGCGATCTCGGTCGCAAACTAGGCGTATCGACTTTGTACGACAGCGGAGGAAATCCGCTCCAGAAACTACTTGGCAGTAACTCACACCGTTACGGTTTCGATCGGATCAAATTAGGGTTACGTCATTCGCCGAAAAGCGATTGTGACGATATAAACTGCTTTTTTATTTATTTTCAGATTTATTTGATTTTTTAGCTTCTGATACAATTCTATTGTATCAGAAGCTAAAAAATAAAATAAATCTGAAAATAAATAAAACAGCAGCTTATATACTCTAAACACAGTAACGTACAAGTTAATATTAAATATTAGATATTTTTTAAATAATATTTTATATAAAACATTTATGTGTAGGATTGATTGCTTGTTAATGTTTTATTTTTATTACATTAGAAGTGAAATTGATAGAAATTGCGATATTTTTGTTATTTTTTTAACTGTATGGCAATCAAATTATACGTTAAACAAATAACGAAGAATCCCGCTCGAATATTGCTCTTGGCTTTATCTCATTATTATTATTAATTATTAAACCCGTAAATTTTTTCTTGCTTTACTCATTAGCTTTTGGTTGCAGCATCCTCGATTTGCCGAAGTTTCCGAAAGAGTTCTCACTTGTATAATCCGTCGGTCAAATGGAAAAGTTTCGTGAAAAAAGTTTCACTTCACTTTTCAAGAACTATGCCCCTGATCTGTGCTCATCTTCTTATCTCGTCATCCTTCTTTCACTACTTCCGCATTGCGCTCCATCTTCCCGTATCCACTGCGAATCGTTTCTCAATCTGACTTCTTCTGTGAAGTTTTTACATTCCTGTTTAAAAAGGGCGACGCGCTTGCGCGCGAAGAGTGATTTTTAAAATGCTTGAAAAGATCGCGGCATTGTTTCTTGCGCCTTTTTTTTTATAAATCATCTCTTCATTAGTCGCTGCCTTATTCCAACTTCTTCCCCACGTTATCGTAGTCGTCGTCCACGCCTTAGTCTTATCTGGATAAAAGGGTCGTTTCGCTCGATGAAATTCGAGTCTCGTCCAGAGAGGAAACCCGGCAACGACGAAAGCTATCTCTCTTTTCTCTCGGGCGTAGAAAGACAAAGAACGTAGGGCCATCGAAATTGAAGCTCGCGA
The DNA here is from genome assembly GCF_013373865.1 of Monomorium pharaonis. Classification (NCBI taxonomy): domain Eukaryota; kingdom Metazoa; phylum Arthropoda; class Insecta; order Hymenoptera; family Formicidae; genus Monomorium; species Monomorium pharaonis. The sequence goes on along the minus strand of NC_050474.1, from coordinate 1,408,137 downwards.
TGCTGATGAAGCCGAGGTTGAGGCTAAGAATGTTATATCCCCGCAGTCGGGGAGACAATCTCTGAATACAGAAACATTATGCATACAATATCATATTAAATTTTATTATGTGCTTTTATATTTATTGTATGCTCTTTACGTCTTCTTTGCTTTACAGTAAGTTCGATAAAATTATATTAAAATCTTTTTTTTCTTCTTAATAAAAATATTGCATTGCACTCTTATCTTATTTTTTTTAATTATAAAATTGATATCATAATTTTTATACGTAAAATAAATATGTCGCTTTTTGTTTTACTACAAGTCTTATTTATTTTAGGAATTATACTATTTAGGAAAATAGTCATGTGAAAAACAAAAATAAGAAAAGAGATTGAATTTATCGTATTACAAAGTAAAACAGCAAAGTTTCCATGATAAACCGATAAAAGTAACCGAATGAATTGAGCAGCTTCTTATCGATGAGTATAAAGTGGAAAGTTGCAAACTGAAGCGGGATCTGCTATTGTGTAAACTTAATATTTATGTCCAATATTTTGATATCATTTTTTAATTCAATAAAATTGTAATAAGTAATGAAATTTAGTATATAATTACAGATAAGAAATAATAGAGTTTATTTTTTTTTCCTCCCTCCTCCTCTCTCTCTCTCTCTCTTTCTCTCTCTCTCTTTCAACACCAAAAATTGATTATCTAAATATAATGAGCAAAATAAAAATACAAAGCCATTGAATTACTACAGTAAGCGAGACGGTTCTATTCATTTGACGTAAACTTTTTCATTTATTGAACAAACCATCAGCAATGTTGAATCTTTTATGATCACATATTGCCTTCTACATGTATCCTCTACAGAATTTAGGAATAGCTACTGTATCATACACGAAATTGCAATACGCTTTTCACGCAATACTTTACGACCTGATATACAAGCGTGAACGAACGATCGTAAGCACACGTTACTCCTTCGCTTAAAATGAGATGAGGGGATATAATACAAGAAATATTGGCATCGCCAGGGAAGTATTACTTTTTATGCGCTGGCGAAGCGCACCGACGTATTATCGAGCACCATTCCGCGGTAGTGGCATTTAAAAGCGCTCTTCCGTACGATTCCGCTGTATTCTTCCATGCGCGCGCACTGCACGGCAAAGTTCTAAAGTGAATTTAAACTACCGACCCGACCAGGCATTTTTATTAGCCGCAATTCACCGAGAATAAACACAGTGAATTTTCGGATATCCCAACGCATTTCCGCCCGCGCGTTGTGTAACTTTACAGTACCCAAGCTATCTTTCTATTACAGACGTGTAATCACGTTAATTTTCAACGCTTGTTAATCGACGGACAGTGACGTAAAACGATAAAAGCAGCTTGATTGCTCGCATTACTCTATCTCTAAACTAAAAGATCGTATATATGTATAAACGTATAAAGATGTGTGTGGAAGTACAGCTAAGATTCTGAGATTAGTCTTACAAATCTAATTCGCGCACTCTTACCACTGCTGGTTTGCGATTGACTTCTCTAGTGGAATTCTTAACTTCTAGAGTTTAGACTTTGTACTAATTACTTGTCCGATCAAGTACCTTTTCGTAATCCCTAAGGATACGTGTTTGATCAGAGTTGTACGACTAAAGTTAAAGCGGAAGGGAAACCTTAATACCAGTACGAGCTGTGTCAAATCCTATTTTCAGACGCGCGGGTGCAACTACGGCGCGAGTAAATTTCTTGTTTCAAAGTTTCTAGAATTGCTCATCTTTGCACGGTTCTTCCTTTAATCTTATGCACGCTTGTAATCACAAGGTGTTGTAACGAGCAGGCTTCGAGTTCCCTCGTCAACATCGTCGTGCTGTCGAAATATCATATTGGAAGTCTATGAGACTCAAAAAAGGCGTTAAGAAAAGTCAACGTCTACGATCATATATTATTGTAGAGAACTGTTTATGATATACATAATTGAAGAGTTTTCTATGAAAACCTACCAAGTTTAAAATGTTAAAAATGTTCAGGAAATCAAAAAACTTTTTGTCTTTTAACGGTTTATTGCATAAATGCAGTACTTTTTCTCCGGAGATATAACATCTATAAAAACAAAGTTGTTTTTTATTTTTACACTTGAGAATATTTTGAGAATCCATTTAAAAGAAAAAATTAATAAATTTCTGGTCTTGTTTGGATCTTGCGGAAATCTTGCTTATATTTATGTTTCTTGTTTTTGTAGGAAAAATTAAATTCCTCTTTTTTATTTATCTTCTGAACACAAGTAGAATATATATATATATATATATATATATATATATACATATAATAAAGAAATTATACATGACGAATTTTACACGTTGTAAAACGTTATAGTACAAATGGAAATAAAAATTGATTAAGTAATGTATCGGTCGCTATCTCCTCTCTTTCCACTCTGAAATACACGATCTGTATATTCCTCTTTTGTAAGGCCATACTGGGGAATTGTAGCTCTCGCAGGTCCCTAGAGATTGTTTGGACGTATCGTCGCACTGTATTACCAATATTCAACAGAAAACGTTCGTATTGCTCTGTTTCTGGGAAAACATGTAGGTGTACTGTGAGCTTCCTGTGTATTCCACTCGCGCTTCCTAATGGAAACCTGTTTCGATTTACGAGGAATTAGCGATATTAACTTGCCAGATCCGCCGTAAATCTGCCACAAATCCCGCGAGGTTGACTAAGACTAACATGCGAATTGATCACGGATGTGCACGAATGTATGCAAATATCAAGCAGGAGATTTAACACAAATAATGTTAATGAGCGGTGAACTTGAAACAGAGAGATAAATTGTAAGTGTAACAAATTACTAAATAACAAGTATAATATTTCTTTCATTTCTTCGACTATATTTTATTTATATTCCAAACTATTCGAATTATTAATATTACGATTCAGAAAGCTCACAATGCGCTTTGATGAAATATAATGGATTCAAGCTAATGTTTTTTGCTGGTGCTCTCCTATCGTAATAATACGGAAGCCTTGAATATCACGGTGACATGAAGCGTTTCGTTGAGCACTAAGCTGCTCTACTGGTAATCTCCGGTCGTTTTTCAAAAATCTTTTCTAGGGATTTAAAGGGTAGTGAATGGCTGCGAGATTCTTTCGAAAATAGTACAGTGCTTTGAAAATTAGAATAAAAATATTTCAGAGGAACTTGTTTGAAATTGTGCGACACAAGTGCAAGAGATATGTTTTTCTTCCCTAAATCGTACACACACATTTCACCCATGTACGTTACTTTTTCACATGTATATACTTCTATCGCGATACGTATACTTGTATGTCGAGCAAATAATGTTTTTTAAATATAGACTTAATTAAGGACATAAGTCTTCATTGTATTTAATTGAGTCATAAATAAATTACTATATATATAATCACTGAATCATTTTTTTATAAATCAATATTACCCACAGAATCTAATTATTTTATTTACCGCAAGTAGTTAAAAGTGATATCTTATTTATGAATTGGATTAAACTAAATTTATTATAATATTTTTTTATGTAAAAACAGAACTTATTTTTAAATTAATCCAATATTTTTTACCAATTTTTATTTCTTGATACGCTCATCTAATTGAACATCTTTTATAAACAATTAATAATTGAAATAATAAAACATGCATTTTTTGCTACCACTGTTTAATACTACATGTTTAATATTTGTTCACCTTTTTTTAATTGTAACAAGCGAACGTGCCTGACTAGCTATTAAAGAAATAATAGCAAACATACCTAGGGATTTTAGGGATTACGTATTCTTTATTTAAACGCGGATAATGGTCGAGCGCGGCCCATAGTTGATGAGATAGTAAGAAAATATCGAAAGAAGTCGTCGCGAGCATCCCCGGGAGGATCAGAGTACTTAACGTGTTACAACGAAAACGAAACGGAAAAAGAATGGCGAGGCGCTATAAGTGGTGGTGAACAGTACTGCGGGATGAGAGATGGAAGGTAGCTAATGCGCATCTACTCCGTTACAGATAAATGGATTAGTTAGTTACGACGCGGAACGAAAAGTAAAAGAGCGCGTCGGGTTGAGAAAGAATACCATCAGGAAGGGTTAAGGTCTGATGAAAAACAGGAAACGAGGGGGACCCCGGTGATTTGGCGGGACGTAAATACTAAGAGACCTCGTTACTGCTTACAATGTATCCATTCATTCTGTTACCCGATTGAACAAATTGTCGTCCTTTATTCCGAAATAGAGTGGCTAATTTAAACATTTTTTAATGTCTAATTTAATGAAAAAAGTGTATATTTAAAAAGATAATATTTACAATAAATTACACGCTAAATATTGTATATCTTATAATTCTGTAATTGTTAATTAAGATTTTAATTAAGAAATAGAGATATTTTATCAGCATTAGCACATATATATCTACACATAAATATAATCGTTGAAGCATTAATCTTTTTATCCATAACTCGTATGCATATATCGCTCTATTGTCAAGCCAATTACAAACGTTATCAAACTAAAATTTTTTAACTATCTATGGAAATTAATTATAAATTGTTAACATGAGTGAGAACAAACAATACCGTGCTACTTGGTCTGTGGTGTCACCGTGGCTTTTATTGGACTTTTATCAGAAATGGCCATTCATCAAGCCAAATGCTAATAGGCAGTGCTGGTCATCGCTTTTAACTATCGCTTGCCGTCGTTCAACCATAAAATTGCCCTTGGTGTTGGGTCAGGAATGCGTCTCCGGCTTTTTATCGCGCCAAAGGACGCCCGTTAATTTCCGTAAACGACCCGAGGCACTTTACGATGAAAGTCTGAATACCGAAAGGGAGAAGATTAATCTTCTTCAATGCGCAACCATTGCAGTTTTAAATATGCCTTTTCGCTAAAGAACGACCTAGTTATCAATATGAGGACGATGTGTGTCTAGAGTCACTCTCCGCGGTTGTTCAATGAATTGGAATTGAAGTGTATTCGCGAGACCTTTAAATGTGACGTCTTTGAAAAATTTCGTAGAAAGACGAGCTTTGACACGCTAGCCCAGCAGCTATGTAATTAGCATTAGTCTTATGAATAGATAGTTATTAAAATGCACCTTCCATATATAACACTTTCTTTCAAAAATACATTGCTGGGATATCATGCGACGACATTAATTTTTAACAGACTTTTTTTAATCGCGACATGGTTCCGTTTTTACATTTAGTGTCAGGGCATTGAACAAATTGATGATAAATCTTACTCGTTTATCTATAATGTGCAGCGAACTCTAAATAATTAGCGTAATAAAAATTTGCTACATTTTATTATATGTCTTTATACATTATTATAATTTATACGATATGTATTAAATGTTTATTTATCAGTATACTCTCATATTTATTATTTAATATCTAGTTTATAAATTTTTTCTTAGCATATTATTTTTGTAATTATTTGCTAAAATTCTACAATTAATTTTCTTGTTTATTAAAAAGCAATGCCAGTGAAAATACTTCATTACGTTTAAAGCATATAATTTAAATCAGAAAATCCGATTAGTATTCAGTTTAATTTGACCTTACAAATGTTTGATTCATATATCTCCAATAAATATTATCTCAATAAATATTAATGTCATATACATTATATTATTTGATACGTGAGTAAGCACGCAATACTGCATTACCTAATAAATAGAAACATATTATATATCTCATGATACGTGATATAATATATTTGACATAACGAATTATTTGATTCTCTAATTTTAATCAACGAATAATATATCATATGTTAAGCTCCATGAATCAAATCCATCAAATCATTCTTTATTATAATAATTAACCAAAAGGAAAAGGAGCTAGATTATGTTGAAGTAAATTGGTATGAATAAATGTTTACAATAATATATAAATAGCATTTTTTAGAGGAATTATTTAGTATGAAAGTCGAATAAACACATTCATGTGTTAAAACTGTACGTAATCTCTGTTAAACGAGATTCAGTCTCAGTACTTGCAGTTTATTAGCATAGATGGACGAACTTTGATCGTTTGAGAGTATTATCACTATGGAATGGTGTTCCACTTTAAGGATTAACGTGATCATAGTCGTGCTTACTTTCCAGGTGCTATATTCACTCATGACCAAAAGGATAGCAGCACAGAGCTGGCCTTCAAGTACGCCGTTTACAAGATCAACAAGGACAAAATTATACTGCCAAAGACCACGTTGGAGTATGACATCCAATACGTGCCAAAAGATGATTCCTTCCACGCATCGAAGAAGGGTGAGTATTATATTTGCAAATTTCTGTACGTTTTATTTTTAGTGAAACATATAATTGCATAGTTTTATTTGCATTTTTGTGATCTATGCCGATGCAAGAAATAGCAATTTGAGCTAAAACTTGCGAGGTAGAAAATTCTCCCGTGTAATGAAACGATGCCGCATCGCACACGACTCCATAAGAAATTTCACCGAAGTTAAAAAACATCTCACACTCATTAATCTCACGGTTTCCTACACGTCAAAAATGATTTATTCCTGAAAACTCCGCTCCGTTTCCACACAGTTACAGAATGTTGCAAAATGTTAAATGATATGTAGTTTGCCTAAAATTTATTAATTTATTTTAATTGCAAAAATACAAGAAATGCAATGCGCTTTTGCTAAAGCTTTTGTCTTGTAATATTTACATAAAAATATGAAGTACGGTTGAACAGTTATGTTAAATTCTTTCCTTAAAACAGAATACATTAAAATATTAAATAATCGAGCGTAAACGAAAATGTTCATAAGGGATATGGCGCCAGCTACGAGACAAAGAGCTTGGCTTATCGAGGGAAATCATGGTACTTAGAGAATACTCCGAGGTACCCTTAGATATTCTGAGAGTCCTTCTAGTCGACACTATACGCGATACAGTAAGGCGTTTCTGTAAGCAAAATTTATTGTGTTGACGGCATGTATAAACCAGCCAAGAATAACTGGCTTGCTTGTGTCTCGATGTTATTAAAGTAGCATACACATTATTATACGTCTCGTCTGCTGCTATCGGATACTCGCCTCAGAGATCATTGCTTGAGACTTGCTTCGTGACACTTTTAAAAACCTATTACTTATCTCTTGTCCGATATACCGAGAAAATTTAAGAGACAAGATCAATTTTGCCCGTGAAGTATCCTGCTTCGCAGGAATTTCTCAACATGATTCCGACAATAAATTCTTTTTTTCATATAAAAGTCGTAAAATACATTGTTATGAATTTTATAAGAAGAGAAATCAAATCTGTAAAACACGAAACAGCATCTCTCTTTGTAATCCAGAAATAATATTTATTGATACAAATAAAAATTTGATAGAGACATTTTGATTTATTATAGCAGATTGTTTTATTTGTAAAAATTGAATTAGCATTAAACGAACGAATACCATTATGGTTATCCAAGTAGCAGCACACATTGCGTGCGTTATGCAAATATTATAACAGTAGAGTGTGACTAAGCATTCTAAACCTTCGTCTAATATTGATGCAGGGAAATTGATGCCAACAGGTTGCCCTCGTTATTTTTATTCTTTACGTCATAAATTACTCCGTCGCCAAGTAATGAATGTTTTATAACACGTGAAATCATTGCTCGATGAAAAGGGCATCTTTCAATATCTCAACACGAAAAGACATATTCTTTATTTTTCTATTTTTTAAACGTAACGTTTTCGGAAGAAACTTTTATCATCTCGTATGCATATAACTTGCACAACATGCAAAATGCTTTATGAGATCCAATTTTAAATTCACTCAATATAGTCAATAATTTATACAATATTTTTATTTTTCACGTACCCTCTTGACATTTTTACAGCGACGATTTTTATTAACAGCGATTTTATTCGTTATATTATTAGAATTTTGTTTTTATATCCTCATAAAATTCATTATTACAACAATGCGCAAACAGAGATATCTATATAAAATTTCATTATATATTGGCATATAAAGAATATTTTTTACAGCATATTCACGTTCGATACACATGAAAAGCAGACAATATCAAATTCATATTTTGAAAAATATTTTTTAAAAAAATTGGATCATACAAATATATATGTATAGCTCGTTCTTTGTGCAAACATCTCTCATCTAAATTATGAAAAGATAATTGCACATAACGTATTCAGAATAAATTACTTTTTATACGTGATTACAATCATACTATTAACATGAATTTATTTCCTAAACTTGAAATATTTTTGAATTGTTTGATAATTTTCTTAAATTTTAACAAGTGATTATTTTAAAAAACACACACAAACACATTATTAGTTTATGAGTAGCGGCAAATCAAATGAGCCAGTATCAACTTTGAGCAATCTACATTGTAACATACATACATATACATTTTCCACTGCATACGATAAACTTTCGTCGATGGCGTCCGCGGCATCAAAATTGCCACGTGGATCGATAAACGTACGCATGTATTGTCAACTACTAGGGTAGGAAGCCACTTCGAAACCAGTCCGCGTCAACTCGCCATATAGTATGCCTGTACTGTCAAGAGTTCTTTCCAGTAACTTTCAATGGACCGTTTGTTCGTGCACAACATGAAGTTGAATTTTCTATTTTGAATTACATATTCCCCGATCATTTAACTCTCTGTTACACGATGTTGAATTCCTATGGTCAAATAGATTTTCTGTGCTCTAAAATAACATATAATAATTCTAATTAGACTTTGCGTAAATAAAAAGTGCATTTAATCTAACTTTATTGTTTTCAGTTTTACGAAATGTATCAGTTTTACAAAACATAATGTATATTTAATTAGAATATGTTCTAATAATATAATTTAAAGAGATCTTTTTGCTTGCTATATATATTCAATACTTTAATATTGAATTCTAAAATAACACATTTTGAAGATTAGAAACACCATTATTATTACTCCTCAATTCCGTAAAATCCTCGGGCGAATTTTAATGTACATGATGCGTTAAGGATTCAAATTCGATCATCGGCTCCGTAACACGTACGCTTATAACCATAAAAATCTAAAGAGCCGTATACTTTGGTGCAAATAACGTTATTCTGCAGCAAAAACGACCGCGCTGTACTGCAATCTCGCTCACCGCATTATCATCGCGTCTTTACGTCGCACGTTTACATGGGCACATGCTTCGGCCCTGTATGTGCGTATGCGCTTATGCAAATGGTATCGTGTCAGAAGTAAGCGACAAGTTAAGTATCGGATGGACCGATTTGAGCTCTTCATATGCACGTATACGTTCACTCTTGTCTCGTAATGATCTCGTACTTTAAGTAGCGACGCTAGAAAATATCTAAATAAAAATATCTAAATGAAATTGAATTATCGGAGCAATTAACTTGTAGAATCAATTTCCCATGTATTTGTCATCAACTTATAATTCAGCATATTTTATTTAATAAATTCGATTTTTGATTCGAGATTATACATATTTAATATAAGATTTTATCAACATATGTCTGAGGGTTAATTTGCTCAATCTCTTTTAATTGATAAAATTAAAAGCTTCTTTAAAATCATTGCAAACACGCACGAGGAATCGATACGATACACTAGCAAAAGTGCTGTCAAAGTTCGAAACAAACTTCACGGAAAATAAACACATAATTTCTGAAGTTCTCATCGCGTCGGCTTGGGGAGATGAAGCGTTAGCGCTACGTCATGTCGCATGTTCGAGAGTCTCTCTCGAACATGTCGCTTCCGATTCCGCTCACAAGGATCTTTATATCGATTGGAACGTACACTCGATCTTTGATATTTCCTCCTCCCCGCGTTCCCAACGCATCTCGAAGTTTCTCAGCCATATATGCGTTCAAGCTTTGCTCGAAACTCAGATCACAAGTTACTTTTCATATTTGAAAACTTAAATTATAAAGAAAATTACAGTCACTGCTGCGACTGACAGAAATTAAATATTTTTATACAAACAAATTAATATTTGATATTTATGTAAATTTATGCAAGAGATGTTTATGCAAATTTAAATTTACTGAAAGCTGAAGGTTGAAATCGTGAAATAGAATTAAAAACGGTACAAATCAGTGGAAGAAAATTAAATAATATTTCATAGCGAGCATAGGGAATACTACGGTGTACAGACCAAAGTATCGTTATTCAATTTAACTTCTTTGTTAAATAAAATTATCGCTACGGCTATGTTAGCGCCCAGGAAAGGTAGTTACGCACGAACGAACAACGCGATGGAAGATTCTCGGGCAAAAGTTGTATGAAATCTACTGCGCTTGAGAGAGATGAGAAAAATGTAGAACGAGGATAGAAGGAAGAAATTAAGGAAAAGCATCTGGCGACAAAGCGCATCATTACATTGAATGTAAAAACTCATTTGTCACGCGCGTTCAGGTTTCTTAGTAACTCACCGACGAATGCTATTGTCGCCCGCTCATCTTCCGTACGTCGTAAACGCCGAGTGTGCCGCCATAAAATCTGCAAATAATGGCTACGACAAATCCCGCGGATTTGACTTGCAGTTTAATCCTGTGTGAATGTGCGAACGTAGTTTAGTTCATCCGTCGCTGTAGCTGTCGCGGACTGCTGCTCAACAATTTAAAGTTTTGTGGCGCGAGAACGATCGCGAGTTTCAATTGTGCCGGCCGTATAATCGGCGATACAAGAATACGTTCAAATATCCGCGCACGCAAATGGAAAGAGAGAGAGAGAGAGAGAGAGAGAGATCAATTTTTGAGTTGTGATTCTTCCGCGTTTCCGCGATTATTACACCGTCGGGAAATCGCAGATAGATCTATTTCCGATTGATATTGTAAAACGCCTGGTTCCTGGGCCGCGTCTTTCGCGTAGATACTTTACTTTTTTTTTTTCGTAAACCGTCGCGCAAATCTTCTCTCGAATACAAAACCGGAAGATATGTTTATCGATACGGCTTTGAATTTTTCTCTTGCTTGTCGCGGAGGCGGATTTCCCCGCCGTAAATAAATCCCCGTCAGATATAATACCGACAGCAGAATAAAAGGCTTAGGGCCGTATTTCAGTCTTAATCTGCGTTTTCCGCCGCGATTCTATCGACGATGCGGCATGCGCGCCGCGTATTTGGCCTGGCTCTGCTCGCAAATCCGGACTCACACGATTTTCTCCCTTGCGAAAAACTTCCGCTCCGCTCTCTTATTTTGCAACACAATTATCTTCGCGTAAGAAAAAAAAAACCATCGTGTTCGCGAGGTGTAAGCTTTAGAGCTGATCTTGTTTTTCACGCGCTTATGTACAAGTATTTTACAGCAGCCTCCAAACACCTTCCACTCAACCAGCTAATTTCGTGCACCTCTATTTTATCTGTTAATTACGCTTTATTCGACGCTGGAGCGTTGCAGCACAACGCTGCACGATAATAATCGGGATCCATTCTTGAGAGTGCGGCTCTTTTTCTACGGCATAAAACGAGCTGTTTGCACGACATTCCTGTTGACCCGGCGCGAGACGTTATCGAAGCGTGCTTCCGGCGGCGAAAAGAGGGAATCGCGAGTCATTTTATCGACACTTCTTTAAATTTCATTTCCCTCCGTCTCTTTCGGTATACGCTCTTCTCGGGCCAGCCGGTTTCATCCCGATGCGGAAATAGCAAAAAAAAAGCGCGGGTCAAATGGAAAAGCAAGAGTAGGAGAAGACGGGATAGAAGACTGAGAAGCGACTACAGAGACGAAGAGAGAGAGAGAGAGAGAGAGAAAGAAAGGGTGGTTGGCGAAATGGAGAGGAGATGCGGAAGGAAACGCAAACCGGCGCAATACCACGCGATGCACCGTGAAACCAATATCGGCGGGAACGAAACAGACGCCTTGAGTTGTGCATGCGGCTACACGCAGACGCGCGGAACACGTACGAGGGAAAACGCGCCCGCGCCCCGTCTCTCGCCCCGTCCTCCTCCGCTCTCGTCGTACCCCCAACAAATTCAGTTGAGAATTTGCCGAAGAAATCTTTATCTGTTTATCCTTCTTTTTTTTTCGCCTCGCGGGATAGCAAGAGCTTTGAAAGCGCAGCCGCACTTTGCTGAGAAATTTAAAAGCGCACGGGCGCCAGTTTGCATTCACCTAAGTTGGTAATACCGTTACGTGTAGATTTTCCGCGGTACGCAGCTCTCCCAATTTCTCCTGCGATGCGAAAGTATCTTACGCGCCGTCATTAGACACTTTAGAAATTATTTGCTCCTTAAAGTAAGTTTCTTTGGTATTAACGAAGACGACGAAATTTTGTAAACGAGAAGAAAAGAAGAAGGCCAACCGACAAAGAAATTTTATTACCTGACAAAGAAATGAGAGAACATTTAGATAATATTTATAAAAAGTAATTTTAACGTAACGAATAGATTAATGCACGGCGATTCTGGATCTTTTGAGCGAGTTAAGAGCGGTTGAATCCTTTCGTTTTCCTCAACTGATTAATCGAATGGCATTCAACTCGTGCGATAGAAACGAGATACAGAGAAACATCGTAACGGCAAGGATGTACGAAGGTGCTCGGCAGGCTGCAAAATTGATTCAATGGCGAGCAAAGAGATTTAACGCGCAATTACTCTGATTGAACGAAGCTGATGGCTTGGGATCCGTCAGGAGAATTGTCGACATCAAAGTACAAAGCGGTACTCTGCTTCTTGTTAAAGGGACTGAAAAGAGGACCAACAAACGGACATCCTTACAGCATACATACATTGTTCCGCCGAAACAATGCGTCTTTGTCGCTGCTGCGCTGAAGTCGATCCGTTTGTTGAAGATTCAAAATGTCTCGCGAATATCTAATTCAAAGTTGTGCCCAATACGTTGCAAAAATGTATTGCACTTTATGTTACAAATAAAAATGTTAAAGATATTAAATAAACACAAAAGTTGCTAGAAAGCAATGTCAATGTAAATTTTTAGTTTGGCAAATTTTTCTTAAAGGAATTCTTTTACACTTTTATTTAATACACGGTGTTTCATATTCCTGTGAAACTTTATAACTTCCTCAAAATTGCTCTTATCCTTTTACCTTAGATCTTGTGTAAATTTTCAAAGAAAATACTTGTTTGTATTAGTAGAAGAAATTTCTACGAGAAAACTCTCTTTCTTTATATACAATATTTTTATCTCGTTGCTACTAGAGATGAATCGTTTAATGGATCGTTTACGCAGCCACCTGTTGCAGCAATGAATTGCTCGAATTCGAATACTATTGCTCACAAATTTTATTATAATTGTTCCAGATACTTAATGAATGAGATAGATATCTATATTTTTCATATTTGTTGTAAATTGTGTCAGTTGCGTCCAAAATCAAAAATATGTATATCGTTTTATAGATGAAAAGTCGTTGAATTAATTAATTTAGCAAGTCAAAGAACAGCGATACTACTTGCAAAAGTTTATTAGTTTCAAAACTTTGATCATTGCCGTATTTTGTACGGCGTAAGTAATAAGATATTGTACTCGCAAATGCAAAAGTTATTCCTGTTACGAAGTTGCTATGCATAACGAATATTTTCAGTCTAAAGATACATTTTACAACTGGGAAATATAATTTACCATTTTTTATGATTTGTTAAACGTTTGAGAATTTACTTAAATATTTTTAAAAGTATATCGGAACTTTTGTAGTCACTGAACGCTTCAGTGTTGAAAGTGAAGTGTTGAAATTGTTGTTCATATATTATGAAAATAGAACATGTATCTACAATCTTTTATGATAATAAACGTAATAATTGTGTTAGTAATAATAATATAAAATGAATAGACGTGCATGCAATAAATGTATTGACGACTTATTAATGACGTTCTATTACGAATCTATTTACTTATATTCCGAAAATTAAGTTTATTACAGTGCAACATTATTTACAATTATTAAACAAGTGAATGATGAATTATATGATTAATCGATCAAACTTATTGATCAAATACCTAAGTTCAATACACCTAATCTTGGTACAAATATAATAATTAAATATATTTATTGATACGTGCGTATGTTACACTGCTTTAAACATAACAACATATTTTTAAATTATAAGAAATTTTAATGTAAATATTAACAATACTAGCCCATACTTTTACCTCAAACGTTCTCGGATATCATTTTCAATCAGAGATTAGGTTATTTGATCACGACGATTGAAGTACGCTGAGATTATTGCCAATTAATGCCTAAGTAGTAACTAACAAATTGACGCGGGACCTGTGAAACGGGGGACAACTCTACGTCCTCATCTAACGTAACGCCAGGATGGTACTTTGAAATTTTAATGAGCCGCGCTCTCTCTCTCTAACCGTATCGTTGGAGATTCGAACGAGCGCGAGGAAGGAATGGTCCGCGTCTCGATACCGACAAAGTTGAAAGTTACTTCAACTGGGGAGGCGGTTCCCGTGAAAAGTTGCGAGAAGTCAATTAGTATGGTACTCCTTTCACGGGGATGCCCGACGCGCGCGGTTGTTAAGGTTCCAGCTGCCTATATACGATAATCTGAGGGACTTTAAAAGAGAGAGGTTGCCGCGCCAATAAGGCTGCTCGTTATGCAACACGCCAAGCGCGATAAAATAATACGCCTCTGCAGAAAGACTAAAGTTTAGCTACCGTAAGGGTATTAGGTCGCAAAAACTCTTGCAGAAGTAGTCCTACAGTTTTTGTACAGAATTATATGGTATACTGGAACTCGGAAAAAGAGAGAGACCCTTGAACAAGTAAATTCGTAAGTCAAATTGTTTTTACAATAATTTTATTCTTTATTTTATACTTTTTTATTTTAATTATTTTATTTTGACATTAATTTTTTAATGAAGAGATAGGCACCGGAAAATACTTAGTACAATTGACACTATTTTGTTTGTTGTGAATATAAAATTAATATACTGCATGTAGAAAGATTCCTTGATTTTATTTATTGAAAAAAGGGGATTTTCCACAAATCACCGTTGGATAAAAATGCAATTTGTGAACAGGGAAAAGATGAATCAAAATGATGTAGATATTATCGTTGCTAAGCGACTACATCGATGTCGATATATCACGCCTGTTCTCTCTTGGCAACTTGAAGACACTTTCCTTTACAGCAGCTTAAATCTACTGCATCTCAAGAGAATGCCTTGGCAATGACCCGGCAAGACCTTTTTACGAGCTCGGAATAATTATGAGTCTAAGTCCGGCTGTTCACATTTTCACAGCGCGCACCCTTCTCCCTCCCATAATAATTCAGTCTTACCCTTCTCACAATTTCTCATTAGGATCGTAACAGTTGTTTTAATATTTCTAAAATAGCCCGTTGCAATTTCAGAAGCAAAAAAAAAAATAAATAATAAGTCAGCGAAAGACTATTCTCAGAGCGGTCGTTAATTTTAACGTCTCTTAAGTGGGAAACCGTAAAGTTGAATTGGGTCGTACGCGTCGCCCACTTTTCCGTTAACAATTCTAACGCTTCAACCCGTAAAAGTGATGGTTTTATTACTGATTTATATTACTAATTCGCTTAACGATTCGTTCATTAACGTCAGCTCCGCGCGCATACTCGTAAAATTACGTAATTACTTTGCATAATACATAAGATGCTAATTAATCTGATTACACAGCGGTGTGATAATTTAAATAGAGCAGCCGAAGAATGTAAAAAGAGGCATAATTGTGGTACTTTTTTCTACACTCAACGTCGGCACCGCGTCGCCGGAGAGCTTTATCTCCGACTTATTCTCGCACCATTGATTTAAACGCCTTATCTCGACCGCGAAATTAAGAAGGATACTATCCTCCGCGCAATTCCAGATAGCAACGAAGCCGCCGTTAGATTCATCAGCGCGGACGCCATTGGTACAAGAAGGAAGATAACTCCCGTGGCCGACGGCCAAGCTCATAACGTATCAGAGCCTCTCCCGAAGACGGTCGATTCCTCTGGTCGACGAGGGCGAGTAGATCGAGCGTCTCTTCGCGCGGACTCTTGATCTTCTCGGGCGCATTGTGGGCGAAAAAGCAGGAACTCGGAAATGGGCATCCCGGTGATCCTTGCCGGGACCCATTGTACGCCGTGACGACGCTCTCCTTCCGATTTATTGCATAGAACTTCGCGGAAAGACGCACGGACGTCGAGTACGAGTCCTGCCTATTGTGCGCCCGGATGAGACGTTAACCTTGATCTCAATTCTACGTGAATCTTATCTGTCGGGGGCCCTCCTCGAATGTCCATTACGACTTATCCATAATGGGCCTGATCTTCGAGAACCTTTGCCGCCGGATGTGATCTGATTGTTGAAGAGGAGTTGGACCCTTTTCGGCGTCCTCTCGAAATATGATTAATCCTCGTCGAGCGATCCTCTTCTTTCGGCAAGGCTGGCCGGCGAGTGAGAGGCGGGCGGCATTTTGACCCCAAGTTTTAACGCCAAGCTGACTGCGGCAGGGAACTCCGTTAAAAGGGGAGGACTAACTTTCGTACTTCTCGTGCACGACGTCGACGTCAGCCACAGAAACTTTTTCGACAGCGCGCTGTCGTCGTAAACAAATTCAGATACGATTGGCTGGCTGGCTGGCTGGCTGGCTGGCTCGGTTCCACCATTCGCTTTCGCCTTCTCTTATTTTCGTCGCGTTTCCGGACGCCCCTTGGTCTGCAAAACCAACCCTCCCGCTTTCTGCTCCGCACTCGCGAAAATACGCGTCAGCCTCTCTCCGTCTCTCGTCCCCACGCTACGATCGATCTCGCGCTTTCCAATTTAATACTCGAGACCAGAGACTGCGTCCTTGAAATAAGAGTCGCCGACGTTGCTCTTCGTACAATGATACTGAATTCGTCTGGCTGTTACAAATGTAACTTGGAATTCCGTCGTGAAACCAATATCGCCCCACGCTACGAATCCTGCAGATAAAACATCTCGAGCTTATCGAGCTGAAGTTCAAACGACTCCCATGAATTCGCACGAAGATGATAAGACAGACATCGTTGCGGATATCTTAGAGAGTTAACGGATTAATGAACGGACATTACTCTTATCGAGTAAAAAGCCAGATAAAGCTGAATTATTTTAACCTGGAATTTTATTAATTTATTGATTCTATTTATTTTAATTTCTTATAAGTTTATTTATATAATTTGTTTATTGATCTAACCGTGCTTTTGATTAAATCTCCATCCTCGCTGCCTCTTGCCGAAACTGAGATTTGTTTGAGTCATCGAAGATTCATGGATTTTGCTCGAGGATCTGCAAGGTGCCATTTAATTGGCGCTTTAAAGTCCGGGGATAATGTAATTACTAGCGTGAACCAAGTGGACAAGTAGATTCAAGCCACTCGACTATGCATAGTCTTTGAATCAATTGACACCGGGCTATACGATTGACTGCTAAGGTAGGGCAACATCAAGTTAGAGTAACGAAGTAGCTGTGTAACCAAGTTACAGCGCGAAATTCAGAAATGCAACTAACGTCCAAGAGAAACCGCTGGGAAATAAAGCGATTCGATTAGTTCGAACAGCAATCAACTCCTACTTTAGCGGAATGAGTTAAGAAAGATGAAGATGGTAGTTCACATTCATTACCTTAATGCTATGTAGACGTGTGATAGAAAATACGTGAATGCGCAATATATTAATCGAATTCTGCTATATTAACAACGCTGCAATTAATAATAATTTTAATTTAATTATAGGGAGAGTAATTACTTGGATTCCATTTTAAACACGCAATACTAATATTAACAACATAATCGTACAAATTAATATAACTTAAATTCATTACGACGGTCAAAGGTATTGAGAAATAATTTATTGCTTTTGCAAAACGTTTATACAAATTAAATTGAACATGTCGGCCGTTCGCATGTGATAACAAGCGATATTGCGCGGAACAATATCACCAGACTGCCTACTAGATAAATTTTTCAGAGAGGATAACTTTTCCGCGCAGCAAATCCCGGCGAATGCAAAATTGCGTTTATTCCCGGGGTTACCGTTAGATGATTTTTTTTCCTCATCAACGCGACAAAAGCCGTGGGCTACATTGCCATAGGATTCAATGTCGAATAAACCTGGATGAGTTCCATCGCGATTTGAATAAATTACGTTCATTTTGTTCTAGAGCAGAAGCCCAACCAATCAATTGTACATAGAATATCCAATATACTATTTCACGTAGTTGCGTGAAATAATATGTATTGCATATGTACATTCCATCCAATACAAAACATCTAATGATTTAACCAGTTTAATGAAGTTTTAAGTCAGCTAATGAAGCTGATAACAATGTCTAAACTATTTACTGGAATATTTAAAATATTCTTACAGAGCTTGGAAAAAGGGACATATTTAATTGTGCAACTGTTCGCTGTATTAACAGTAGTTCGTTAAAGGTGTTCATTCGATTACTTTTAGAAATAATCCAGTGCATTTTTTTTCCAATACTAATGAAAAAGATCGTTTTTTTACAATAAGCGACATGGAAAATGGGTTTTATCTTTTATATTCAGACTCAATGATATATGATTCATAATGCAGTTTCCCCAAAATGTGTTCTTCGTTTTTAGGGGAAATGTTTTTGTATATTTTAAAATTATTTTAAAAATAAGTACTCTATTATTCTCTAAATAAAATAATAATTTAAAAATAAGTACTCTATTATTCTCTAAATAAAATGGTACGCGAATGGCGCTATTATTTATTATTTTGTACTAAAAGCAATCACAAAAGTGGTAAATACGCGCGCGTCGCGAAACGTCGAAAATTGCAATTATTGCATGCCCCGTTCGGCACGAGCTAGCAAATAATGTCGAAAATATCGGCCGCTTTTTCCTATTCCGGCTTATATCCTTCGAGTGTCTCTTGGTAGGACACGAAGGCAATAAAACGCCAGACTTATATATATCGTTTTACCGATTGTCCGCCGATCGCGCGATGCATCGCACGAGAAATATCCGCGTGGGCGTACGTGTGTAAGCTATAAACGATACGAGTACTATACTGTATGATACTGTACATGTGCGTACGGAAACAAATTTTTTTCCGACAGCGGAACATCGAGTGCCACACAAGATATATTCGCCACAACAAGTTCGATATTTCCGTTCAGATGACTATACATATATCGAAGCGATGTTCATTCCGCAGTAGATTACATATGACGTAATGTTAACCCATTCTATATTCTTTTAACTATTGTTCCTTGCACGAGTGTGTAACTCACAATCAGTTTTTATTTTAATATACACTGAGAGAAAGATACTTAAAAATTTCTTTATGAGACATAAGTTTATTTTACCGAAATAAATTTATATCTTACAATTTAAAATATCTTTTTCTCAATGTAACAATTAAAAAATGAGTACAATCCCCCGCGTTTAATTTACATAGAAAATCAAGAATTTAATTGCAAGAATATGCGGGTAATAAAATCTACAGAAATATAATCTTTTCATACGATTTAAGATACATTTTCTTTACGGATGGTCTCGATACAATATTGACAATTACTTTTAAAATGATTGTTTTTCAGATAAAAAGTATATATTGATATTACAAAATGCTTTTCTGTCAGTTACGTGAATGGCATGTAGGAAAAAAAATGGATTAATGGATATTGATGTTAGCGAATAGAACAGGTTTTATATTCGTAAACTGATATATACAAATGGTATAGTTACTTTTAAAACATAATATTAACGTTAACGTTAAGAGAAAGCAAAGAGTAATAGAAAAGCGTGAAAGGATAGTTGATAGTTCAAGCATTATTCCTTATTTATCTCTTTGGTTTTATTATCTCAGTATTTTATTCCACCATTACATCCTTTCTGCTTGCGATAGTTATCTGTTATCATTTTTCGACGTGCATTTTATTTCCTTTTTATTCAGCTGCCCACTAACGTCCCTTTACTTTCCATTAGCTGCTCTGATTGTCATTCCTGTTATGTCGCTTGGCTCGACAGTTTTTCTTCTTTCCTCCTTAACAAGAAACTGCTGCTAGATTTTAAAAAAATCGACTGTGAATGGATATTAATAAATAATACGTTCTAAAATATTCTTTAGTACGAATTAATCGAGACAAAGTTCAATTTGCCAAAAATTTCGTTAAATAGTCTCGTTTTTAGAGAGCGAATGTAATATTACGAAAGGCGAATGTAATATTACGAAAGAGAAATTTTTACTAAGGATATATCGATCCAAACAAGTCAAAGAAAAACTTGTGGTTAAAAGAAAACATTCACTGTAACACTTCCTGTAGAGAACAAACGCATTTGTTCTACGCTAACGATCAAGAGATCTTTTTGATTCTTATATTCCACTTTTTTATCGCTACAATCTTTTCGCTCTTACTATTCTTATTACTTCGTTCTACCTTTTACCATTTTATTTCTTCTCGGTTCAGCTACCCGCTTGATTTGACCGTCCTCTTATCATAAGATGAAATATGGTTGGATTGAAAATGGAAACGAATACATCCAAAAAATATATGTATATACACACGATTAAAAACAAGAAGGACAACCAAAGAAACGGCAGAATTCGATTTATTATAAGCACATTTTATATTGAAAATTGTTTTTATGAAGAGGAATGGCAAAACACTTTAATGAAAAAAGAGAAAGAATATATATAGAGAAGGAGAATGAGAGAGTACAGGCACGTTTGCCGAGAGCTAACGATCACCCCATTAAGCAACGAATTAAACCTCGTTTACTTTCGAGAGAGAGAGAAAGAGAGAGAGAGAGAGAGAGAGAGAGAGAGAGAGAGGAAGACTCGTTTACAGCCAACTTGATTTTTCCACACGCTTTGCGCTTTGAGTGCCAGCACGAGTCCGTTGAAAGTTTATTTTGGCTTCAGCCATTTACTTTCGCGTGTTTGCCTATGACTTAATAATCTGTGCAAACTTAATGTCGACCAGATTGCGGTAATGCAATAAGCCGCCTTCAAAATATATAGACAAAAATGCCATAACGTTAAATCAATATATCGAACCCGCTGTAAATTAAATGAGTTCACTTATATAAAAAAAAAAAGAAGTACTCTCTACTCCGATAATTTCAAAATTCGCAATTTTACCAGTCACTTGATTACATTACGCTCCTCTCCGGACCTTTTCAGGTGAATCGATCGAACAAATTTATCGAGATTTTCTTATCGGAATGACGAGAGAAACTATTTCACAGATGTCTTTCATGAAACGCAAATCCCTTGGTTGAGCGACGGTCAGCTTCATTTCTGACTAATTTCAATGTTGAAGCGATACGAGTATTATCGTTCGTATAAAATTTTGCCGGCCCAATCCGTTCGGAATTTTTCTCGCGGCTTTGTATTACCGACCGTTTCATTAGAAACAATTACGCTGCAAAGAAAGAAATTGTTCGGATCATTGTAATCCGCGTATAATGATGGCGATATCGCCGCTGTAGCGGTGAAATGATAATGGAACCTCGAAAACCCATTATCTCGCTGCAAAAAGCTATTACTTGCTAGCTTCCAGCTTTCCGTTGATCTTTTCCGCTGTTCCCTCGCGATAACTAGACGGAACGGCTTAATCATCCATCATGAAAAAATCTAGTATTTATGAAGCCTGGATTAGACTTCGCCCGTACCCATGTTGCTAATGGCTTCTATAAACCTAAATATTCGTTTTATCACTACTTGATAATCCACTCGTAAAAATTTCTTTTTGTAATTTTTAAACGTTTTACACGAATTTTACATGAATTTCGCCGAATTTGCTCCAGCAGTTGGACAACGAGATACTTGATCTACTCGACACTCGTCACCCGCTTAGCATTTATGCGTTTACGCTGATTGCGCATATAATCCGCTCTGTCTCGCAATTCCTTGCAGCATCTCGCGTAACAAACGTCGTCACGCGGTGCATACACCTCGCGTCCCGTAACTCCCGGAAAGCTCGCGAGCGATCCGGAAGTGCGATACCTCTCGCATTTAGCCGAGATTCGCTATTCGTGGCACTTGATCTAACTAACGGCTGTCTTGTTGCCCAGACGCGCGCGCGGGCAACTTTGGAGAGCACGGCACGCTCTCCGGGAAATCGATTTCCGTCCGCGCGCCCGACAACGTAAATTAACTTGGCGACGTAAGGACAGAGGCGACGGTCAGGCGAGTTTGTTCCTGCGGACGAGCAGAGGCGATGCTCGAGTAACTCCGTGGGTGAGTCGGTTGTCTCACGTTGGCCGGACGTGCGGCAATACTTGGAACTTACGCGAGATAACCCGGCGGGTGTGCTAGTACCGCTCCTGGTTCGGTCATTTTGCACGTACAACAACCGACCCTTGTGCTCGTGCGATGCGCCCGGAGAGTGGGCGAATGGTACGATGGTCGTGTCCTACATGTAGTGTAGCGTTAATGCGGCGTTACCCTCAGTTTACGGCGGTTTTCTTGGCCATGCCGGGGTGGATTATCGACCGTGACACGGCATCATTATGTCGGCAGTAACGGCACGAGGAAAACTCCGTAATTCTACGAGGCAATCGTTTTCTTCTCTCTTGCCGCGAGAACAGGGGGGCGGGGATTGGATAGAGAAAACGTTAATTGCGTAAGGAATGAAGGAAAACGCTTGATTAAATTAATAGCAAGCGATGTAGCAACATTACACGCGCGATTTTTCTCCGGGATAATTAAAATCGATGCTTCGGGAATCTGTTGGGAGAATATCGCGAGTTGAATCATTGTGCTCTTTAATGCGGAGAGCTATACTTAAATCAAATTTGTTATCAAGTCGCTATCTCATTGATTGTTCCAACGTCAGAAAAGCCATTCATGCTAAAACGCGCGTGTTTTTGTTGCAGCGTGCCAGCAGGTCAAGTACGGCGTCCAGGCTGTCTTCGGGCCCTCAGACTCGATTCTGGGCCAGCACATTCATAGTATCTGCGACGCCCTCGATATCCCACATCTCGAGGCCAGGCTGGACCTGGAGACGGAAGCGAAAGAGTTCAGCATTAATCTCTATCCCGCACAAAGTCTGCTCAATGCCGCTTATCAGGACATCATGGAGTTCCTCAAATGGACCAAGGTGGTGATCATCTACGAGGACGATCATGGTGAGCGACGATAAATTTAACACGCCCTATTTATTAGCAATGATAAAAATAATATTTATTGATATAAGTGCGTTTCCCAAGTTGTTCACGTCTATTAAATTGACACAGTCGCTTTAACACGCTCGTGTAAAACGAAAATTCGGTGTTCAATCTTGCTTTTATTAAATTTCTTTTCTATTTCTTCTTTGTTGCTCTTCGTTAAAAATACTGATCGTGTCAGTTTTTAATAGTCGCAACGTAATCTCGTTACTATCCCAGCAACGCAAATACAGAACGTGGCGTGCAAAAAATTGAAAGCGGGAATAGTCGAATTTTTCAACGCTTATCGGCATGCAAAACATTTGTTCAAAATTCATTTTACTCACTAAAACTTCTCGGGACGTTTAACGTGCGCCATTGTAACATAGAATCGCGCTAATGGCGCTGTGCGTTTTTGGCCATAAATAAATGGAAACGACATAGGATTCTCGTTTCTTTGGCGCCGGAATGGGAAAGAAATAACGCGCACTTTTACGAATTTGCCGAGAGCACATTTTCCTTTTTGTCTCATATGATATATGTTGGAAATGCATATTCATAACTTCGCTGTCTGACTCGAACGAATACGCGACTACTTAACTAATTAAATGGAAATATTGTCATCGAACCTCTCTATGAGCGTGTTGATCGCGAATCGTTTGTTCTGTAAAAATCAGCGACAAATTAAATAGTGGATAATTGTTTAAAGAGTACAGAAAGTTTTTTTTTTTACAGCATCTACTATTCTTTGCATTAAAAGTATCGCGGATGTTACGGGCATTACGCGTCGAACGAAATTCCAACAATCGATTCGATTCAAGTCCAGTTGAAATTTTCTTTGGCATAAAGCCGATTTCAAAGTCCTTTGAAATCCGAACATGTATTGCCATCTTTTACAAGAATATCTACATGCATGGGCAACATGTCAAAGCAATATTTCTCCGGTGTATTTTCACGTAGAATAATGCTTCACCTAGTTTGAAGAAGGAATAAAGAAGTAAGCAACGATGGTTGATTTGAAAGATTCACACGGGGATAAAGTCGGATTGAAATCGACATTGAGCTTGTCTTTCTCCGGAAAAGAACAGTTCGGCAAGTCAGTTCCATAGCTTTAATTAATTAATTCACCTAATGGATCTATTTAAATAGATTCGAAGACGTTGCGAGCACGTCCAGTTTGAATGAGGCATTTATCCCTAAAGACGTACAAGGTGGCAGATTAAGACGCTCTTAGGAAACTTCAGGCATAAATTCAAGTTTCCTCCGTTTTGAGACGCTACCGCGAATATGAGACAATGGAGTCTTCGAGGGACATTAAATATCATTATTTTTGACATCTTAAAATAAATTGCATAATTAAGAAAATCTGTTAAAACTAGGACAAGAGTAACTCTTGGCACTTGTATATATCTCGTTTTTCTTTCTTCCAATATTCCGAGTCTCCTTCTCTTCAGACATAAATTGCAGTTGCGAGATCAATATTCTCAATGTATTTCTGTTTGCATCGAAAATGCGCCAACAACGACGCATTAATTATTTGAAGGGGAACAACTGTGTGTTCTCGAATTGCACCTTCCGTAATTTATCGGAAATAACAAGCGGGCGATGAAACGCGACTGATGGAAAGCGAGCCTCCGGACGAATAGGGACGATTACGATGAATTAGGGACGCGGTGCCGGCAACGCAAGACGAATTGCACGCCATAAACGTGCGTTCCGCGACGTCGAAATATTTCCGTGACTGATTATTGTGGCACGTGAGTCTCGTCACCGCGGTTCGCTACTGTGATACGTGTCCTTCTGCGAGATCGTCGCCAAAATCCACCGTCTGCGGGCATTTGTCGTGTCGTAAGAGGCTTTACGTTTCATCACCGCAGGCAGTTTTTTATGAATCGTAGCTGCCCATAATTTTCTCACGAATCGCTGCGATTGTTAAGAGACATCCGTTTTTAAGAAATTATCATTTTAATATGCAAATTACTTGTAAGATTTTTAATAAATTGAAATAATTAATAAAATAATTTATTCTCAAACATGGAAAATGATTAGTAATTCATGGAAATTGAATAAAGTACAACTCCAAAAACTGTACTTTACTAGATTAGAATTTTTTACTGCGTGATTGCGATTTGCAATGTCAATGGTAGTGAGTCGCGAAACAATATTGGTACAAAATAGAGAGGAGAGAGACAAAGAGAAAAAGAGCCGTTCCAATTTGTCTGCCATAAATTCAACTACATATAACATAATTATTAAGCCTTTAGAGGAGAATTAATGTGCCATAATCCACCTATATTGAATAACGTCAACGGACACGCGAAACTGAGAACAAAATCAATTGGATGCGTTACGCACGGCTCGAATTCCTATAATGGCATTTCGACTACGGTGCGATTAAAAGCGACGTATACGTGCAGTCGAATGAAACACACGTTAGAGCGCGTGGCAAAGTGAAAACGAAACCGGTCTACCGGCAATGGACCGACGCGTTTGCCCAACCAACGGTGCGGTAACATCTTAAGTTTTTCTATCCAACTTTGCTGCCGGCGTCGATAATTTCATTTCCGCGTCTCTCCACGGGATTTTCCCTGGAATTTAACCACCTTTGATGAAAACATCCCCCGAGCTTAACCGCCCTCCACAACGAGCTTAGCTATTTGTGAGGAAAGTACACGTACAAGCCGATTAGAACGCCCCTGACCCCCTGCCAGTCCCGCGCTATCTCTCGTCCAACTCTCGCGCATCCCGCCCCTCGCCGGAGCCGGCGTTGAATTCCTCGAGAGATTTACCGGGACTCCGGGTTCTCCGTGTTTCCTACACTTTCAATTCCAGCGTGCTATGTACCCGCGAGGTGTAAGGGATTCGGCACAGTGAAATCGTACACGTCTCGAGCATGTTTGCCGTTACAAGCCCGCGATTCGTTCAGCGAAATTTCGTCTTACCTTATCGGGATCGAACATTGTCGCGGCGATGCGACGTGACGTGTCGTTCGGGGTGGTTTCAGTGTCGACTTTACGGCTTTAGACTTGAGAAGCTCTCGAGTCAACCATTCCCTGTTACATCGTTACAAAATCACGGATTAGCTGTCGCCCTACGTTACATTTGATATCATATATGCATATAAGAAGA
Organism: Monomorium pharaonis; assembly: GCF_013373865.1. Taxonomy (NCBI): domain Eukaryota; kingdom Metazoa; phylum Arthropoda; class Insecta; order Hymenoptera; family Formicidae; genus Monomorium; species Monomorium pharaonis. The sequence goes on along the minus strand of NC_050474.1, from coordinate 1,381,963 downwards.
TTGACGAATCGGAAGTTTGGATGGTTACTCGACCTCGTAATTTAAATCACTTCGGATGGCTATCCTTTGATAGCGAGAGATGGACGCTGGGCATTTTGTGAAATTGACTCATTCAATCGACGGGCAAGTGACGACCACCGCGCGAGCGTTCCGTTAGCTATCTTGGGAGCCAAACAGCGTGGCATTAGATCTCTTTCAACTTTCAAGTAGTTTAGAGAGCCACCGCCGATATCGATTTGCGATTACTTTACTCGTTTTCCGTCTCGTGGAGTTTCCGCGTCCGCGACGACACGGAAACTTCCCCGACCGGTAACAACCGCCATCCACTTTGCGCGTTTCTCGAATCACTGCATCCTATCTAATCAAGCGACCAATGCGTTCCTCCTTGCTTCTCGTCCTGCATTTTACCGCATGCGCGAATTCAAAGTACGCCAATTACACGCGCAATTAGGCAAAAAAAAATCAAGATACTTATTCAATTTAATTTAATTCTATCTCACGAATGTTTCGAACTCTGTCTCTCTCTCTTTCTCTCTCTTTCTATGACGATGGATTATTGGTACTTGAAGAATTCCGTAATCGTTATTCCTTATATGCCTTTAGACTGCCGCGGAATGTCAATTCAGATCTTTCTCAAAAAGTTCAAACATCTTCGCCTCGTCTGCAATTTCAAACGAAAATGGAATTCCAAATAGCATACGTACAGAGAATATCGTAATATTTCAACCTATAAAGAGGGAACTCTCTCTCCCTCTCTTTCTCTCTTTTTATATTAACAAAAACGTTCCTATGTTCATTATCATGATAACGACGTTATTTTAGTGTTTGATGTTTAATCGCTCTACATTCGACACGAAGCGTCGTCGTTCGTCATCTGGCCGCGAGAAACGCATTTATCTTGCGCAAGTCCTAATTGCGTTTCGCTTCCGCTCGCGCATGAGGGAGATATCGCGCGTTAAGGGCGAACGAACGAGCAAAATCAAGCCGCCAATGTCGCGCCACGCCGGTTGGAAACCCTGTCTCGTGTATACAATAAACGCGCTCCGCATAACTCCGCCGGCAGATATAGCGCATAGACTTTACAATGAAGTCTCGTGTCCGTACGTGTAATATTAATGCCCAAGTTCCTCGCGCGTATATACAGATACGCGCGTTGTTAATGGCGAGCTGAGAGAAATCGTGACCGCGCGCAACCCGAGCTGTCTAGTTTTGCACCTACGAGATACACGACGACTCACCGTCCGCTGGTCCGCTCGTGCCAGCGTCACTTGATACTGTCACTCCGGCGGCACTGCGGCAATCCATTGTTAAGCCTCAGTTAATACATAGCGAAAGAGCGAGAAATGTTATCGCTTGTCTCTAATGTGAGATTATGCCGTTCTTGCGTTACTTTATAAATGATCGACAGCCACATTAAGCGTTAAATTACGCGGCGGAAAGTAGTAACGGAAGCATTAAGTTCACGCTACGCCATGAAAGAGTGTTCCGATTGAAATAACGGCGTAATATCGTGCGAATAATACGGCGCGATAAACTGAGCGAAAATTCTTCCACGCTCGTCCATCTTTATATGAACTGAATTACGTGCTCTCCGGCTCGTCAGACATTATTCAGCAGGAAAGTCGGCGGCGAGATTCCGACGTCGTAATTACATCTCTAGACACACCAGACTCCATCGAAGTTACGCCGAGGTGAAACCACCGCCAGGTGGATTAATGTTTTACAGTTAATTCAGCGTCGGGTTTTCAATCCGTGGTATAATAAGATCGGCTTTCGTTCGTCTGGTGGAAAAGCACGGGGGAGGGTTGGAAAATTCACCATGAGAGGTGATGGTACTTTCCGCTTTTTCTACACGCGAAAAAAGGAGCACGTCGAGTGGCCGAAACGGTTTCGTGCCCATCTCGTGCTCCCGCCAACCTGATTCCGTGTCCTTACGTCCCGAGAATCGCCAATGAACCTTCAACCTGGCCCATCACAGTCCATTGTGGAACTTCCAAGACTCGCTCACTCTATCGAACAACCATCTCCGCGTTTCTCACCCCTTCACCCTTCTTAGGTTACCCCTCCGCCCGTTCCACCACTATCTCCGTCGTTCCTCACCATCTCCGCATTCCTCACGGAACCCTTCAGAATAATGGAGTCGCTGGCGGAAGGACGATTCGACGATCCCGTTCAACGCGCGACCCTGCATTTTTATATTTCGATGCAGAATGGTGAAAAAAAAAAAAAAAACAGAAGAACCTTCGGCTTGGGTTTTTCATTTTTCTTTACGGCAGTCGACATTTTTATTGAAAAGTTTTAGCATCTCGCGAATTTTATCACGGATATATCGCGCGACTTAGAATAAAACCGTAGAATAAAACCAGAATATGCATTATAACTTCCGTAATAGTTGATGCATCTCTTTTGGAAAAGTGCGAAATTTTTAATGCTACATGTAATACATGTGTTTCGTATTTTCGACATTTCATGTACGATTTTATTCTACCTATATATTTTCTTCTTATTCTACAATTCGCTCGTCCCGTAAAGTTCGCTACTACAAGGATGAAACATCAAATCCTTTTTACATGAGATCCGTCCAAACCAGGCGATGTGGCCTTGTACTTTTATAACATATAAAAATGACAGCCCGGCAGTATTTTAAGGATCTACAGGACTTATGCGATGGAAAGTTTCAAGCACCTTGCGCTTAACTTTCTTAAGAATATCCATATTGAATCTTGAATATGGATCCCTAATCATTTTTTTCTTTAAAAATATTAAAGAACAAGCGAAGGATATAATTTTTTAAAGTAAACATAGTTTGTAAATTACGTCTCTCTCTCTCTCTCTCTTTCTCATTAATAATGCTTTGAAATGTTACAAATACATCCTTAATGCCTTCTAATTACGATAGCTTATCATTTTTATCACGCATTATAAATTTTAAGGGGAGAACGTGATCTGTGCTTTTCATATCTTAAACATAATAAGCCGTCAATCATTTCAGTCACGTATTCTAAATAATCTTCTCGCCGAGTGACTATCATTATCAGTCATTTTCTTCACGTATCTCGAATATTATTCGAAAGATCAATAATTTATCTCACGTATTTTCAAATTTTACCAAACGTGCTTGCCCTTCTCTAACTTTGCAGTCACGTGCTCTAAATGGTTTTGCTCTTAAATACAAACCTCAGTGATATTCGCAGAATTTGTGCGTAATAATTCGGTAATTAGAGCATTCGAAGACTACAGGGAGAACGAAGCATGAGCGATTCGTGAAAATTACACGCGGTCGCTGCCATATTTTGCGGAGACCCTCTCCGCGGATATCCCGCCGTGCGCATTCTTGCGTACGCGAGGAAGAATTTCTCTCTGTCATAATGAGAATTTTATGACCGTCCCGTGAAATGTGTCCAGTCGAGCGCGTATGTTTTACACGATAGCTAAACCATGACGACAGAGGGGCATAGGAGTGGGATTTCGCTCCCAGACTAGACGCAGCGAAAGTCTTCGTGAACTTTTCGAATAACTTGGCGATCGTCGAAGTTCCACGATATGTCGTCTTTCCGCACGAGCGACCGGTCCCGATGGAACGATCAGACCTTCCGAAAACAAGCCTCTTCGCGCGGTCCTTGGCGCAGTTAATGAAAGTCGACTCGTACGTGTAACATCACTTTAAAAGAAATTTCTCCTTATCTGATAATGATCGATAAATCAGCGACGGCAAATCGTTGTAAAACGTAATAATTGTTTACATCTTGAAACAAATACGCGGTAATATTATATTTTATTTCGTTGAGAGATTGCGTAATAAAAAGGAGCGCGAGAAATATAAAGCGAATGAAATAAATGAAATTCAATTAAACCATTCTTATTTAAAGCCGCAATTTGTGTACTTTTATTTAAAAAACGCTGTTAACGAATAACCAAACATTTTTATTTTTTATTTCTTTTTAATTATTTATTTTAGACTGCACTTTTAAAAGCGGTTTCAGTTTAGTACATTTATATTTCATTATTCTCACCGTTCAATGCGCTATACTTTCTTTTTTCTCTGGTCGTTATAAAATGTTCAACTAAAAAGATCTTGAGATTCTTAAGAGATGTACTTTAGCATGCTTTAGAATATCACATATAAGACCTTAGTAAATTTGGAAGAATTAACTATGCGACTTTTTGCGGGCAACTTCTTCACAAAAGCATTTGCTATATTTTCTTCGTTCTTTGTCGGAATATAATTGCGGCTCCGCAAGAAAAGTTGTCCCATCTACTTTCTCGGAATATATTATTAAAAAGCGTCATCAAGTATCTTTTCTACATAGCCAAAAACGCATTTATATTCCAAAGCGCCATTTCTCAAAGTACTTCGAAATCGAATCTCTCAGCTACCGCCGCTCGCTCGCGCCTCCAATATTCATTCGGCCGTCCTCTTGAAATGCGCATGTTTAAGACAGCCGGCGATCCAATTATTTCGATCGTCTGTCACCGCGCGATCCACTCGAAGCGAGGAGCGAAAAAAGAAGGAGTAAGGCAAGTAATCGTTGACAGCTTCCTTTCGTGCGAGCCGACTCAGCGCAATATTTCGCACTGTCGAGGCGAATATCGACATTTCGAGCACGAATCGTAAGTGGTCGTCATTAGAGTGTATAAAAAGCCAATATGATAATCTGTCTTCCATTGGGAATAGACACGAACGTTTCCGCGCAGTCCTCCGACTCCCCGGAGAAATTATTGTCATCGTCAAGTAGCCTCCGCTTTCGGTTCAGCTCGCAATTTTTTTTGCGCAGAGAACCCTCATAGAACCCTACAAGTGACTTAATCAATTATGGTACCTACTTGATAGATCTCTCCCAAGATTTACGCAACATCGACAATACTCGATTCTTTATTTTCCCCAATAATTGAGATCTCTATTTCTACTTGTTTTTTATTATCGATTTTTGTCATCATTATCATCCTTTTCAAATATAAAAGCATCCTACAGATCATGGAACATATTGTAGAGAAGAATGAGTATCACTTAATGTTTCATTACATTTCATATTTGATTTGTATACAAATAAAATGTTATATTTTTGTCTACATTATTTATTTCTCATTTATTTCATATTTTTGTCACTATAGATGCTGCTTAATATTATATATTGAAAATATGAGATTTAGACGACTGTTACGCATTCAGCAACTCTTCCTTACATTTCTTTGGATTTTATTACGCATGCGAAACAGCAAAAAACATTTCTCAATGTTCGCCGGGATAATATCATGCCGTTAAGTTCAAAACCGCGACGCGGATCGCAGTAAGAGAAATTACGTTGCATCACGCTCATTTCCGCGCGACACGCCTCGCTCCCTGGAAACGCAAGTCTTCCTCAGTTAACCCTTTAAACACAATGTACGTTAAACCGGGCAATGCCAATTCCCTAGTTAGTAATCTGTAAATGGTGCAATTCTCTCACATCGTCTACAATCGTAAACGACGTGCCGCCCTTCCACTTTGATGAATGTTCACGACCTATGTGAACTTGGCATCCGACTTTCATAAAAAATATTTAAGTGGTCCCCTGCGGGAAACCTATGCACTTGCAGAAAAGAATGCTTAACTCAAATAAATATTCATTCGAATAGTACCAATAACATATTTTATAGGAAATGAATAATATTTATTTCAAATAAGAAATATTTTCTAAATTATAGAAAGTATTACTTGTTTTATCTTCAAAATTGGCGAAGATAGCATCAACCCCTGTTTTAAAAATTCGGTCCAATCATCCCTTTAGAGGTACAAACGAAACCGGCAGTGGTACAAACAGGTACAAACGATGCTTAATCGAATGGCACTCGGTAGATTACTGTATCTCAAAGTGGGGTGCTGACGATTTTTTAAATCCCTGTAACTTTTACTCCTTTGAGGTATAAACCAAACAAAAAGTGGTACAAACGAGTACAAACCGGGTACAATCGAATGCGCATTAAAAAAATTTTTTTTATGAAAGTTGGGTGCCAAGTTCACATAGGTATGTTCACGGACTATCTTGTTATAACGATTTGAAATGCAACTCGCAATAATGCATTACGCTTTATGGCTTGCCGCCGTGTCAATTTTAATAAAAAGTGTCGCTTTCCGTCTCTTTTTCTCTTTCTCTTTATCTCACATATCACCTGTGAAATTGCAAAGAGCAGCAAAACGCTCGAAATGCTATTTTAATTAAAACCCCACCGTTTTAAACGACTTCCATGAAAGTTCGTTCCCGGTGTACGCAAAGTATTCATAATTTAAACTGTAACGAGTCACACCACAAACCGCGAGAAATATTCTACTTATTATTTTCGATTCAGGCTGTAACAGCTAACAATTTAATTACTTCTTTGCGTTTAATTACTCCTTTCACTATCGTACCACGCGAGGTACATTTAATTTATAATTATTCTTTTTTAATAATCAAATTTGTCAAATTACAATAATTTACTATTGAAATGATAAATATTGAAATGATAATCAAGGAGCTATTGTAATAATATCACGATAAGAACTGATAAATTAATTAATATTTGTAGTGTAGATTATTACTTGTGTCAGATTTTTATCAAGCTATTACGCAAAGTAATTTTATTATCACAGTACCGTTTTCTTCATGCGCGACTTGATTACTCGTCGCAAAGATATCACGCTCACGGTTGTCACGGTATTGGTGTACGTATGAAACATGCGCGCTTAACTTCGAGCTATTGTAGCGGTTATTCATAGTGTTCCCCAAGATAGTCGTCGGATGTTGTCCCTCAGGATACAAAATCTGCTTACATGAGAACATTGGTCTTACTCGAGTTACCGCTCGACACGGCTTCAATTAAACTCGGTTTCTTACTCACTTCTAGATTAATTACTGCTAACACTTGAGCGGAATACACGATAAAGTACGTTTCTCTTCTCTACTTTCCACTTCTTAAAGAGTAACTGTGATTATATCAAATTTTTGCACAAATAATTCTACCATGTTTCTTTTTTAAAAGGAAAAATGTAAATATACATTTGTACATACATAATATTTTCTATCTCAAGTCAAATTAATGATTGACGCCAATTATTCGAAAATTTATAGAAAACTGATCAATTGTACATGATTTTATTGTTTATTTTTGACTAGAAGTCTTTAGGCAAACAAAGATAAAATTGCTACCTAATATACGTAAACTTTTCGACATGATTAAACGTGTGATGGGTACGTGATTAGATGTCAATGCCCTTAAGCAAACCTGAACGCATCAATCAACGAATCGTTTGCATGGGTAGAGTTTACCGTGAAAGATTATCTTGACTTCGGCACTTCGTGCCGAAGGAAATTGACAGGCTGAAACGTTGCCGCCCGTCTCCGGCACGCGTCGGAATCTCAAGAACCAAAGTTCCCGCCGGTAACTTGCAAGAGAGCAGAGCTTGTGTCTCCCCGGAAGACCTGCAAGTCAGATACCTTGATTACTTAGGCGCTGGAGAGTATTGATTTCGTCGGATAGCGCGATTCACGGGTTTCTGTGTCATTAAGCGACCGACCTGATAATTCCCGCGAGGATCGCGAAACAAACGATCCGCTCGCGTTTACATCGACAATCATGTCCTCGAACCCTTCTCAGAGAAATTAACTCTTTGTATATTAATTTATGTGACGTACGCCGCGACAAATAATCTACCGCGGCTTTCAGGACTGGTGAAGCTTCGGGAGTTAGTGAAGTCATCGAGAATCGAAGTCGATCTCCGGCAGGCAGATCCCGACTCGTACAGGCAGGTCCTTTCCGAAATAAAGAGCAAGGAAGTTCAAAATATCATCGTGGACACAAAACCCGAGCACATGCATCATTTTCTACGAATGGTAAATCTTACATATCTTTTGTTCTACATGCACATTTTCTCGTCTTACATATTTACATGCTTATACATTATTTATTTATACAAGTTATTTTTCAAATATTTTACCGAAGAGAATTCTTCAATTATAAAAAATATGCATGCAAAACTGAATATTAAAAAAATTACAGAGAGACATGACGTTTGAATAAATTTTCATTGAGGAAGAATCCCGAGAATCGTTTCAAAAATTCATACGTGAAGAAAGATACTTGTGAGATAAAAGTAACCGTAAACGTCGATATAATTCACATAAAAATTGTTCAAGCTTCGATTTCGAGATCATTGATTCACATTTTACATGTATATTCTATTTCGCGAGAGCAGTTTCGATTGACCGTATCGTTTCGCATACATTGCAGATCCTGCAGCTGCAGATGAATGATTACAAGTATCACTACCTCTTCACGACTTTCGTAAGTATCCTAGGGATATTGAAACGCACAGTGAACATCCACTTGGTCCGCGACTCGATTCGCTCGCTCGCTTTTCCGCAGGATATCGAAACCTTCGACCTCGAGGATTTCAAGTACAATTTTGTCAATATCACTGCCTTTCGTTTGGTCGACGCGGACGACGTTGGCGTACGTAGTATCCTGAGGGACATGGAACGCTATCAGCTGTCGGGTAACACGATCCTCAATAAATCGAGGATCATCCAGGTAAGTGCACATGAGCTTTCTGTTTATAGAAATACTTGCACTACGTATATTTGAGAAGATAATTTATGTCTCTCAATTTTTTACAATTAAAAATGAGGTTTGTAAAATGTAAGGCTTGAAACGCAAAGATTTATGTGATTTAAGGGTAAAAAGGTTTGGAATGGAAAATCGATAAACTTTGACTCGTTAAAATAAAACTTAAATCTATTTTCTAAAACCTATTAACTAAAAATCTATTTTCAAAGTATTAATACAATTTATAAAATATTGATGTATGAAACTGCTGCAGAAAAGAGCCTAATCCATTGCGCGACGTAAATCTGTGCAGGGATAATTCGAAAACGAACAGACAAAATGTTTCTCAATTAAAGAATATTAAATTATAATTAATAGAAAGAAATTTTATCGTTAATAGTTATACCTTATTTTGATCTTTTTTCCTCGATTGTAGAAAATACATTTTATATTGATAAAGGAAAAAGATTCATCCAGGAAAATTGGTGTTCGTATAATAATATCACATTTTACGATTAGTTTCCATATCAAATCCATAACAAGTATATACTGAGGTACACTTTCATCTTGCAATAATGTTTTATCGGCCATAATTTTGCACCCGATGGCAGGCTACATTGCACCTTTGAAAGATTGGCAAGATCTCAATGAAAGATGTAAAACAATTTATCGTCACGTCGCATATACGTTAGTGCACCTATGGCTTCAGTGCCTGTGCGTCAACATCATCGAATGCTTTATGGAGCGATAAAATCGACTGAAAGCTATTCAAAGCAACGTATGCGTTGCCACGTTGTGGGTAATACTGTGGGTAACAACAGCCACATTGCTATCAAAGTAACAAGCATTGCTTTTTTGAAGCAACGATAAAATTTAAAAATATTAAGCAAAAAAGGGTTTTTCTTTCATAATTTTACATAAACAGACTTAAAACCATGAATGTCGAAATTAATGGATATTGATCACGTAAAAAAAAATAGCATCAAAACACACTTGCTTCAGAATGATTTTGATTTTATTATTAGTTTCCTGATCCCCCAAAAATGTATGTACAGTATTAGTAAAGAACAAACGCGTGCGTGTATAAAATTCTATCATAAAATCTACATAAAATAGTCAGATATTGCGATATTGGGAAATGGAAATTCAACGTTTGACTTCGTACTTTGTGCACATATTTCTCTAGTCAATTCAGCGGTTATATTAAATTATGATATATGATTTTCTCATGACGTATATGGAAAAAGAAATTGTATTTGCATTTAAATTGTATAGCATTCCATTCAAATTGCATAGTTACAATTTTCATTTACGGCAAAATAACACGTATGCACATTATTCGTTCAAACAATTTTCCTCATTAACAAGTTACATTGCATTAATCCCCAGTTTACAAAACATTACTCACCCGATATTATCAGAATTACCTATTAATGTAATAAATGAAAACAAAAATGAATATTTCTATTTATTTTCTAAATAATTATGTATTTATTACGTAACAGAAAAAAGATTTTGTTTTTAATTTTTATTATTTATATTATAATCTCGGAACAATGAATCTACATGCGAAAAAGGAAACTCGAGGAAGGCGCCACTCTTTCACCTGATAATGTGGTAAACAGAATTATCCGTTATGCATGTAAAAATCTGCGACCGCGTCCGCAACGCGTGAAGCTTAACGCTTTTTTTCCAATTTAGATGCAGATCAGAATTTCGCAACGACGACTTCGTGAAACTCCGTTACCGCGTCGCGACGACGACCGCTCGTAATCGCGTTTTGTATCACGCACATGCGTGCAGACGTGAATGCGCTGAATGGCGTGTCAATGAAGCACCGTACGTACTCACGGAGAAGTCGCACAGCGCATGTATTTAATTGTTGAGCTTCCGCAACTCATCGATCACTTATAAATTTGTACACATTAATTTTTGAATTAATTTAATAATATTTTCCTGTGTCAATGTTTTTATCTCTGTTATTATTTTTAATTATATTTTATTTGCTCGTTTAAGGGATTTCTGTAGTTTCAGTTTTCTTAAGTTCTCGAGTCATCGATTGGATTTGTCTCTGGAGATTTGAGAACTCTCGAATCTTCTATTCTCTAGATTTTTGTATTCTGTTCAAAACGTAATAGATAGAAACAAATACACTCTAATCTAATAGTTATATTGAAAGTTCTCATTATTATACTACAGAAAAGATTTGATTTAAATATATATGTTATTAATACCACTTATAAATAATTATTTTATATCAAATTAGTAATATTTTTTACAAACAAGTAATATTTATATTTATACTTGTTTGTAAAAAATTTGTTTTAATGTAAAAAAATTTGAATAGTATTAATAACGTTTATTTAAATCAAGTATTTTAGAGTAATAATGAAAAAAATAGTTTTGTTCTTTCTATTATGTTAAAAATACCAGAGTTATGCAGTATTATTTAATTATAAAAAATGTTATATTATATGAAATGAATCGTGCGGTTAACATGCAAATTTCTCAGTTTATTCACAATTCGTGCTTTTCTGCGATTGATTTAATGCAAATGACTGAAATGCGTTTTTGCGTTCAAACCCGAATAAACAAATTGATTTTCCAGACGTATGATCTCGCAACGAATCTCCACAAACATCGATTCACATCGCTGAACCGAAATCTATTCGCTTCTCTCTACAAACAGCAACTTTTCTTCAATTCTCAGTCAAAATATGCGATATTTATAACAAGTGATAGGAAAACGTTTCGCGTACAATGTGAAAACCATTTGTGCGAAATGTTTCTTCGAAATCGTCACTAATAATTCAAATAAGATAGTATTGTTTCGGGAACTTCTGCGGAGTGCCTCGAGTCCTTTACGGTTATTATTGTTTTTCACACCCTCGAATCTCGTTCTCCCGGTTTCAGGAACACCGAAGGATTATTTGCATGTGTAACAAAACCGAGGGGACGCGCCGACGGGTTCTCCGAGAGAATAGCGCGATCTTTTGTCCAAAGCACTATCCGAAAGGATAAAGTTAACATTTCCTCGGAAAATGTATATTTGCCCTTTTCGAAAAATATGCCAGAAAATATCGCTATTTGGCTGTAATGTAAAAGATGGGAAGAAGATAATCTTTTATTCACCGAGTATTTGATATTCACTTTTTAAAATTATATATCGATTTCGCGTTTTTTTATCATTGTTAATTTTCACTTTTATAAATATATACTTTGTATATTGTTACTTTTACTTTTTAAGAAGAGATACAAAGATTAATTTACTCTAAAGCGATAGCTGAAGTAATAAAATTTATTCGTGATTTATTTACAAGAATAGATGGAAACTGTATAAATCCGAATAAATCCCTCGATGTTCCATTTTTGAGATAATCGAAACTCTCTCTCTGTCTCCCACGTTCGTCGCATCTATACAGCGGAGAGAGCGAATTGTAAATAGACAATCTGAAATTCCAGATGCGATACTAAGATTAAAAAACTTGGTCACATTTACAATTCATGAAGAAATACCTGGGGTTAGGTTCACGAGGGAAAGAGTTCTCTAATTACTTCCGCTACAGCCGTTAAACTTCCCGAGACCACACAATACGGAAGCGCGCGTAATATTCGAATGTAATATACACTTTAAAAGCGGATTGCAAGACTCACTTACTTAAAAGCACTCGAGAAAAGCATCTTGATCCCGATAAATTACTTCTATATTTCACCCCTACCGTCGCCGCATTGTAGAAAACTTAAAGTTTTCCGCGGAGAAAACGGCGCCATCGGCTATCCATTTCTGGGACGCTCGGTGTTCGAGGACTACGGTCCTAACGGAAATTTTTTCGCGTTTATTGTTTGTCGGAATTTTGGACGCGGCAAGGCAGCGGGATACGAGCGATTTCGGGACGGTCTAATTGCTTGCAAAAATATTGTCAGGCATGGTCATATCGGTGAATATCAACGGAACAACTCGAATTAACGTCTGCGCCCGCACTAAACGTCTAATGCAATTATCCGGGAACGTTGCCAGAGATAAGGGAAAGTAAGATTTAAGATGTGCTTATGAAAATTCGAGCGAAAAATCCAAGGATACCGCTTGAAGAATATTTAAGATTATTTCGTGTTGCACAACTTGAAATATAAAATTATAGTAGATTCGATTGTGTCTTTTTCAATTTTATTAATCCACTACGCGCGTACTGTCACATATGAAAATGTCAAAAGAAGCACAGAAGCTGTAGGGAGTCCGCGACTTTTATTATTCTATCTTGTTAGTGAAATGAGCCCGTATTCGTGTTTTTCTAAGACTTCCTTTTGCTTTCAAAAATGATCTCTATGCAACGTCACGTCAGCAACAAATTCTTCTTTTTCAAGGTCCGCGTATTTAACAGAATCTCTACAAAAAATCAAGTTCAATTATTGTGCAGCTTTATTTTTTTTTTACAGGCATGACGGTTTCATTATTTCATTATAATTCAATTTTTGTTATCATAATTAAAACAGAGATAGCATATAAATATATATAATTATATAATAATTGCGAATAAAGAATTAATTTTAACTATGCGATCAATGGTTAAAAAACCTCGAAGCGTTGAACGTGAAACACACGAACGCCGCAAGTTTAAGAGCTTGCCGGCAATCTTCTCGAGCGGTCCCCAGATAATACCGTTCGCTTTCAAGTGAATTGTCAAACGCTGTTCCATTGTCGAAGACAACCTGTTCGCGTTGCCCACACTCTCTCGTACGCAATCCGTGGTGAAATTACCTAGGGCGGCTTTTGTTTCGACACCACTCCGAGCGTGCATCCCCCGTGCCACTCTCTTCATCCAGGTTCCGTCGTCTCCCCCGCTCCGACCCGTCAGCCGCCTCCATCCTTTTCCGCGCCGCTAAACGACCGAGTTAGCTCCGGCAAAGCCGAGCACAAAAAGCTCGGTCACAATCAACGCTCGACGAGGGCAGGAGAGCCAAAGAAAGAAAAAGGAAGTAGGACGTAGTTTAGGCGTCGGAGGTCGAGAGAAAGAAGTAGGCGGTTTCAGCAAGCGAGAGCAGCCGCCGAGATAAGCGAAAAGAGTATACCTGGTTAACTCCTCCTCCAGACTCACCGCGTGACTCAAGCTTCGACGGGGAAAATATAGACGTGGGTGGTTGCACAAGAAGCGCGATGTAAGTATAGGGGTACGTAGAGCGAGAGAGACTGACTGTTACGTGAGGGAAACGAGTGAGACGAGAACGCGGCCGCGGATAAGAAGAAGCTTGTTACACCAACGTGGAAACCGCAGATGCATACTGATCGCGCGTCTGCTACCGGCAACACGCCTCCCCGCCTCCCTTCCCATTCGTTTTCCTTCTCTTCTTACCGTACTCTCCTGACGAGAAAGGTAGGTAACAACCTAGCGGAGGCGAGATGGACTTTTTCAGTCTCGTTCACGGATGGAAAACGCGAAGCTGGCGAATGTATGCGAGCCGCTGATGTAACGGTGTAATGAGAAAGATCTACATCAAACCTTGATGAAGAAGCAGCCGCTGGTAGACGCGCCTAATTGCACGATTCGGTAAGCTCCAACGGCTTCCGTCGATGAAAAAAGAAGAATATATATTTCAGGGCTGTTAATAACGTAATTTTGCAAGCTCGAAGCTTGCGAAAATTGTTTTATTCAGAACTTTATATGTAAAATACAAGATTTTAGAATAATAATTAATAATTTGCCATAACATGTTTTAACATGTATATGTTTAATTAAATTAATATGTTTTTATTATTCTTTAATGTAAATAAATATATTATTATATATAAAATGGTTAATTTTCAGAATATTAAGTTTACTTGTTAATTAACAAGTGTCATATTTAAAATGTATGACAGTAGAATTAATTATGATGAGTAACATCCTTCCTTGGGCACATACATGAAAAAGCTACACATTTATAAACCATCTTAAACTATGTAATGAACAGTTATTAATTACTAATTTTCACTTAATACGGGGATTAATGAGAAAGGGAAGGAAGAACCGAGGCATCAAGATTTCTCTCCCCTGTCTCATATTTCTCTTAACTCTTCTCCAATCCGCTTGGCCAGTGAATCACTGAATCCCTGCTCCACAGCGGATAACCTTTGCTCTTAGTGCCATAAATCAGGCTATCTCGCACTCAAAAGGTTTTATTATTTTATTTGGCAGAGTGTAGTCAGTGCTAGAAAGGTAAGTTCCCGCGTGGCGACTGCAGCGGTCAGAAATATGGCTGGAACGACAGTGGCCTGGCTGGAACTTTTTGGGGGAAAAATCTACAACGGCGAGCCGCAAGAACTAACACATGTTTTACTAATCGCGAAACGTCCGTTGTGTCGCTGAAATACGATCCACTTGTTATAGTGTTTCAAGTTATTTTTCAAATAAACATATAATCAATTAATTATTGTAATAACAAAGTTATTAAAACGAGATAATAATAAAGATGCGCATGTTTGTCAAAACGCGAAAAACAATTCAGGACAGTATTTTAAACAAGTCTTTTGTACTGCAATGTACAGGAATCGCGAACAAATCGAGTTGTGTTCCACAATCATAAATTATATCCGTTGTTCACTTAAACTGTCAATACCAGGCTGATTACATACAACTAATTTACAGCGATCGCTGCGAACAGCTTCGCGTATTATTACGAGTTATTACGGGACACGCTACGGACAACGTGTGTTTTCTTCATGTGATATACAGATGTTCATTATTGTGCGCTAATTCCTCGCGGCCAATTAATTGTGATTTGCAGTTCAATAATGCTCAATGAATTAATGACAATCGAAATTCAATTCACCAACGGAACTTTATGACAATGCGTATTACAGCAATAAAATTTTTGTTAATAGAAAAGATAAAATACATTTTTTTTAATTTAATCAAAGGTGATATCGTAATTTGTGTTTAAAAGGTTTGCAAAATTAAATTTAGAAGAAATATGAAATATTATGAAATAAATGGAAATATCGTGATATATGCCAATTTTTTTGAATTCTCGTTATGTGGAAAGTAAAAAAACAATGCATCGAAACATGCGGCAGAAATCTGTTATATTTACTGACAGCAAAGTAAATATTGCCAATCCCAATTATTGTTGCAAATATGATTAGATGGTATTGTGATTTTTTCCCATCGGAAAAGCGATGCATCAAACGCAGTTTTTGATTTATATTTTCTCTCTTCTCCCTTGTCTCTCTTTTTCTTTAGAAAAAGAAAGAGTTCTTTAGAAAAAATATCGACAAATCTTTCATAATATAATAGCTTCCAGCCAAGTACGCATCGATGAACGTAATGCACTGCACACCGTGATAAATTATCTACATTAGAATCATGGTCGGGATAAGTTAAAAATTACCCGGGAAGACTGTGGACATTCTTAGATTTAAACAAATCGGATCGCGGCCTGGTAGTCGGTGGCAAGCAGGATAAGGACCATAACCGTTTCTCTTCCCGTTATCCGGGTGCGCGAGAGTGGCGCTTGCACGCGAAAGATTGGTTAAGCCAGCGACTTCATAAAGAAATTTCTATTTGCCAAACAGACCGGCGGAAAGGGAGGGAATTCACGTCTGTGGAATCCCGCGACATAAAGCAAGATTTGTTTCAGAATCTGTGCACCGAGTAGTATTTATTTCAATTACGTCAGGCTAAGAGGAAGACATTTATCTTTATAACTAGAATTTTTCGGAACGAGAATCCGTAAATGGATGCTTACATAAAAGAATCTACTCGAAGGCGAAATTTACGTGAGTGAAAATACGTGTAGCGCGAGAAATGTCCATTTGTGCACTTCACACTTATGACTGTTAAATGCTAAGTAAGCCAATTCAGGACATCCCCTGTTTTATACCTATTTATAATGGAGACGTTCGATAGAGTGATCTTTAAAACATCATTATTAATCCCAGCGATATTAGTAAAGAAATAATTAACTTTCGCCAATTGCCATCTATGAACTATTCAGATTTCTCACCTGCAACATTTCCGACTTAACTGACAAGAAAGGTTAAGATCTGGCTCTTGACAGCCAGTAGTTTGACGAAGCATTTCCATTTCGCTTTAAATGCTAATGAACAGACCGAGACCGGACACCGAGATGAGTCGTGAGGCGGATTCGTCGTCGTTCGTCGCGAAGTTAAATTCGGGTTTCAAGAAAGAGACGAGCGCCGGACTGGACAAATGACAGACCTTTTCGAACTAATTCTGTGGCGCGATTATCCGGATAGGAGTTGGATCGTTAGGATTAGGGAACATCAAAGTTTCGGCTTCCTTGCTGAACGCATAACGGGAACTCGCGAGAGCCAACGAATGTCCAATGGCTAACCAACAATCCATTTCACTCGGACAAGAAGACTTAAATCTGGCGCAACCGGACACTTGGTCGGTGTACGCTATTGCTAGTTTCTTCATTATTCACGCGAGATTGCCAATTTCCAGAACGTCAAGATGCTCAACCAATGAAGCAATCCGTTCAGTTTTATGCGGTCGCCTGTATCAGTCGAATACGATGAAAATCACTTTATCATATGCAATACAGGGATTTTCTTTTTGAAAACATGCAATTTTATTGCAATAAAGTTTTGTTTTACTCAAGAATTTTATTACTTGTAGAAATTTGTGCGTGCGCGTGCACGCGCGCGCAAAAATAACTAATTTTATTTGCACATACAACAAATGAGGAATTTTTTTATAACATATACGATTGATATAAATATTTTGAATAAAATGTGATTAAAAACAATTAAAACAAATAAATAAATCGAAAATAAATATACTAGAAATATATAAATAAAAAAATAAAATAAATATTTATTTAGAGGTAGAAATAACGTCAGTCAGTCAATATGTTTTTTCTATATGTTTTTATGCGAAAATTAATTATCCGAACGACATACTACAGTGAAAAAATACAATCCTAATTTTAATTAACATCAAAGATTTCTTTGATGTATTACAATCAAATTATATGAATAATACAAACACGATAATATGGCAAATCTCATCATGCGTAAACAATTTACTTTAATATTCTATCGAAAATGACATCGGCAAATTTTATTGGTTATTATACACAGAAAAAATGTAGAGCTTTAAATTGTTTCAATGTATATTCGAGTTAAACGCTATTAGGCAAAGCCACGCTGCCATTCCTGTCCGTTGGTTGAACTCCAGCTAATTAAAAGCACGCTCCAATTAGCTTCGGATAACTAGAATGTATTCACGGTGCAACAACTATCGCAACTTCCAACTAAGAGATTTCTGATAATACGCGTGAGCTCGTCCACCTCATTTTCGTTCCGACATGGCATAATAAGGCGTAAGCGCTTTGATAGGAAACACAGTCAACTGTATTCAATTTTAATTAAATTAAACACATTGTCAACAAAACTGTAATGCCAGATTAACCAGTGGCAGTGAATCGCCACTGGAAAATTAATTTTATCTTTTGCTTTGAAAATACACGACAGTTCGTTATTATACAGTTTCTATTAAGTTACGCACAATGCTTTTTGTCAGAAAAACAGTTATTAAAAAGGATCATCCCTTATTTTTTCATTACAATAGCATTGAAATTGCGGATAATCTGCTTTCTCAACTTAATGAAAAAAATACATGGAAAATTCTGTCACAATATTGTATATTCCATCTTTTCATAAATCGAAGATTAAAATTTTGAAACTCAAATGGAAATTTTATCCTTTCGCGATTAAAATTGCGTATCTCGTGCCGCGCGGTGATAAAATTCTGTTAAGCGATAGTCACAATAATCTACTCAACGTCGCTCAAAAGAGAATAAAATTAAATGCGTATCCCGCGCTATATGAAGAAAAGAATTAAATATACTACAACACGAGGGGCGATCGCCACTCGACGCTCACCACTTGTCGGCGAATGTTCCGAGCGAACCCCTTTTCGATGAGAGGAAAACGCTTTATTGGATTGTCAGATCTCATGAGGGGCTCCGATAAAATGTTTTGATATCGGCGGCAGCCGCCGCAATCGATACAATCGACGCGTACGGTTCCGTGCATCCCCCGGTTACCCCGATCAACGAAGCAGCGCTAGGGAAAAAAAGTGATAACCGCCGTCGTCTATCGCCGACCATTAATTTCTCCCGGTTTCCGGGAATTCACTCGGCGGACGCGTTGGAGGCAATTTTTCCACGATGCGGGCATGCACGCAACAACGCACGCACCTGCAGAACGCGCAATTGCATTCTAGCGTGTATTCCGTGACTGTCCGCATTTTGACCGTATGCGATTTGCTACCCGGAGATGTCAAAGTCGCAAAATGACGAGGAGAATAATTAAGAAAAAATATATTTTAATAATGGACAGATTAGAGAATCAAAATTAAAACGTCGCTCGGAATATTTACAGAGCATTATGAAGTAGTCAATGAACGAGCAAAAACAAACTGTAAGTTTGAAGTGATTTACTATACATATTTCTCTATCAATATTAGATGAGACAAGACGTTTCGACGTAACTTAGTCTGCATCAACCGCGCGCGTCTCGATAAATTAATTAAATAAACCCTGAGGCCATACGCATATTTAAAGAAGACGTATAACGATAAAGTTTACATAAAATCAGCACATTATAATATTAATAAATTACATATTAAATTAAAAATCTAACAGAGTCAAAATGTATAAAAACATAAAAGGATAATTTTAAAAAGTGTATTTATCATTGCTTCTCGAGAATGTGTTATGTCCAAATTTTAAAATAAATCTGTTTAAATATTATAAATATATAGGTTAAAAAATTCGATAATTTATAATGAAAAGAAGTAATATATTCGCGTTTCGAATTATCCCATATCGTTAATATTATTTTTTTAATTCTTTATATGTCACAAAGCTAAATCGGAAAAGTTCCGTGAACATAAATAATAATGATGAAGATATCCATAAATGATAATGATTCGAATAATGTTATTTATCAAGATTAATGATAATAAATATCTGGAAATTGCATTTTGTTATTTTACATTGGCATCATCATATTATTAATGCGATTGTTTAAGGCTAATTAAGCTCCATCAAATGGTAACAAATTAGACAAAATGGCACGTTTTTATCCTTTCAACTTAAACGTAAAAAGGTTTACGATGGCGGGATCGTCCATTTCACGATTATTGCGACAATCAACTTCTGCCCCGTGTTGGTTTATGAGTTTCCGTCCCGTCAATACTGTTTGGCTTCGGCAATGAATAGAGCCAGTCACGTGCCATCGATTAAAACTCGTCGTTTCCGGTCCTACGTGCGATTTCATTATTTCTGCCGACGGCAATTTCAAAATATCCGCATGTACCGCATACCGTTGTTATTCTGTTCGCGCGTCATTGCGCTCTGGACCATGTTGTCCGGACGAATACGGCGGCTGGGAAAATGTACGCGTACAAATTGGCATAGACGTGCGCGATTTCAATGTACTTGTCTGCATTTTGTACGATCGTCACGATACGGCGAGATACAAATTCAATGACATGCATTTCATGCACAGTTTGATTAAAGTCACAATAAAAATGGGCTCGGATTTTTTTTGAAACTATCAACGTCAAAAATTTTTAAGAGGCCTTTTATATAGAGATGCTTGATGTGACGTGGAAAAAAAATTCCTTCCATGTTCATTTTGCAAATTGCAAAAATTGCTTCTTACGATGATTGTTTATGCTGATGGAAAATTATAATGTCACAGCCACTCTTATTTTGGATGCAGCAACCTCTAAGCAACCGCTTTCTATCGATCTCTCGCGCCTCGTCGCCTCGGCGCGTTGCGCCGACCGATCAGCGAATGAGTGCACCGATCGGAAAAATTCGGAAATTCACTCGCACGTACATAACGATCATTTTATTGACGGGCGCATTATTTCACCCACACCTGTCACTCCGTTCCCGTGTATGCTGCTTGCAACACGACGACGTGACGCTGCAGCTTTACAACTCAATACCGTCAAGTACATCGCACGTTATTTCGATAAACAAAAATCTGTGCGTACGTGTACTGAATTTTACGGCAAGGATGCGATTTCATTGGCTCTCGTAATTTATTCGTTATTACATCCATAATCATAGATCGAAATTTTCGCGCGGTATGAAGTACCCGCGATAATAAATGAAATTGCATAGAACAACGGTCGTTAATTGATTGATATGCATGTAATGATTTCAGTTGCCTGTGAAATCATCGAATTCGCATCCGCATTAATACCTACCGAAATTGATATTAACCAACGTGAACGTTGACACATGCTTTTATCAAGATTAATAAAAATTAATCGACAAAATTGCATCGTTATTTCATATAAATGGGAATATTTCAAAAACCTACACTTACAATATACATATTCAATAGTGGAGATAAAATTGTAATATGTAGAATATAATTAAAACAAAGTTTATCATAAGTAAAACAATTATAATTATCAATATTTTATAAAATATATCTGTAAGATAAATTTATTATTTTATCTTAATAAATTATTGAATTATTTAAATAAAATATTACGCAGAAAGGAACTATACCACGTAGAATATTCTTGTCTCTAGGTTTTTTATGTAGAAATATAAATCTTATATTTTATTAGTTAAAAATTGTGACTGTAATATTAAAATACGTAAGTCTGTTATAGATATTGAAAAACCTAAAAATATTTAAATATGAAACGTTTAGGAAAACAAAAAATTATCTATTTTTATTAGAGCATGCTCACTCCTATTAGAAGAATTTTAGGAATTTTTCACCGCACAATGTAACGAATCAGTCGTTTCTCCGGCAAATAGAATTTCTGCTGTATTATATAAATATACCTTTGCTGCCGCAAGAAAAAAGAGCGACAGCATAACTGCCCGCAGTTAGCCCGCAAGCTATTCCGGACAGATTTCAAGTTCGCCGGGATGAGATTTACGTCTACAAATAGTTTGCCGGAACTTTATTGTTTGCCCCAGGCAGAAATGAGACAAGCAGGATATGCTCACACCCACCTGAGTCACACTCACTTCATCCGCCTGTCGCGCTCGCACGTTTGCGTATCCGTCGCATAAATTACGTTAGCGCCAGTTCATCAACTTTTGCGCGAATGAACAAACTTTCCGTTGGATTCTCATTCCGGATTATTACTGTCCCACGTGAAGGTTTTAGCGTAATTGTAAAACCGCAACGCGCGCTTGACATCGATAATTTGTAAACTAAATATCGAACGAAATTGCACACGTAACTTTTCGCCACTCATCCCACGTAATATGAGTTTGCGAAATTATCGTAAATTTTTTTATGTAATTATCGAGCTTTGATATTCCACGATTAATAGAAATAATAGAATTAGTTGTTTACGTGTAGGGATAAAAGAGTATTATGGATGCAAAACAACATTTTGAATTAACAGCGTGTTATTAAAATTCTCATTAAACTCTTCGTGAAAGTAATTATAAATATTCTAGAGAGAATCCTATTTTCGAAAATAATTTCGATTTTGTCAACATCTCTTTTTGACGGAGGCAACTAACGCTTTGAAGAAATCATTGCGTACTCAAATACAGTCTTGTCGTATAAAAATAAAACTGTGACATTTCAGTTTCCCATCAAAATTCTAATTCTCTAGGGATGCAACACGAAAAAGCTTTACCATATGCAGAAAGCTCTTCCCCATGTCTGAAGAATCACATTACACAGATATACTTCCGGCTCGATCACAGTGTCATTTTCTTCATTCATGCCGAAATACATTGGGCGAATAAATTATAAAGCATTTTTGGGGAAGAAAAATTTTATCCCAGAACCTGGAAAATTTTCATCTGAAAACGAAAATGTTGCCGGAACTCTTTCGTTTCATCGCTTCGAGCGTGAGAACAATCGTTAGAATTTTCGAAGAGCTATCCAGAACTTTAAAGAAAATGCCAAGAAAGATCTAAGAAGAACCTTTCATTCCTTAAAAATCGGGAAAATCCGAGAAGCGGGAGCATTAAAGGTTAAAATTACACTGGAAAAGTTGATTAGTCGCGCTAAATTTGCGCGTCGTCAACGGAAACGCAATATTGGATGAACGCAGGGGAGTGGTGCGAGGACACGTCGCACTTTAGCCCAGGGCAAACAGTTAAGCTCCACAAACTACTCGTAGTAGAAAGGACGTAACATATAGCGAGTGATGAAGAGACGCGCAAGACTAAGCGCGGGCGCCGGTCGTTTCCCGGATGCTTCCGCATGTTTGTCCGTCTCAAATACGTGCCTTCCAGGACGCACGGCATGTAGGGAAGAAAGTGCAGGGAAAGGGAAGGAAATGAAGACGAGAAGCGGTCGCGGACGGAATGGTCGCGTCGTGCTTAGCATCGTTTCACGACTCTAAAATACGAGCGAAATCAATTCGCGACGTGACTGCCTCACATCGATCGCCACCGCCGGAAACCTCCACTGAGAACATCGCGAAAGCTAATAGTCCGGTTCCGCACCGTTCCGACTGAACTGCTGGAGTTTTTTGCGTTTTACGTTATCGGTGTCATTAGCGATTCTTTGAAGATTACAAACCGGTAACTGATATATGTGTCTGTATAAAAGATATATCAATTATTATGGCAAATCTCATAGTACGTAGAGCGTAATATTACAATATAATAATTTTAATACGAAGAAAATAAATTTTATATGAAGGAATGCTGAGAGAAAAAAATTAATGGATGCAAGAGATTTCGTATTGTTGTAAAAAATATTTCATGCATAAAAACATATATAAATTTATTATAGCAAATGTGTGTGTGTATCTTTGCTGTGATAATTCGGATATTTTTTTGTACATAGAATATTTATCACAATAATAAAAGCTCTTACGCTCATCAATTGTTTCTCGTTATCTCCCCATTTGCTTTTTCATAATATAAAAATTATTGTATATAACATTTTCCTTTTTTTTTTAATACTTTTCTTTAGCTACAGGCAAAGTAAAAGAAAAAAAATACATTAAACATCATCAGTGAACTGATGCAACAGGAATAAATAACGTGCGAACGAAATTAATTCACGCAACGCCGCCATCAAATCTTCCATAGTCTCTTCTCACTGAATATTACATTTTCCGCCGACGTTTCCGGCGAGAACGCAGCGACGTCGTCGCCGTCGTCGTGACGACTAGATTAGAACTGGCGCATATCTTCGACACGGCAACGTAGCGTGAATTTCATAATTCATGGAAATAAACGCACACACGGGACTAATAGTGTTACAATTAATAACCGGAGCATTTTGCTACACTGCCGCACGTAATTCGCACCTATCTGCCTTTCAAAAATCCTTCTATATTCTCACCTTTTGTTTGCTTTATGTTTAATTAATTGTATGATGATTTGTTTATTAGTTGTACACATTTAATTAATAAATGTTTATTAAATTTTCCTAATGAATACTTAATGAATATAATTTTGGATTCTTGAATTATATATACGTCAATATATGATAAATATATTATTAAATAAACACTTGCAAAATGATTCTCATACATTTACTGATTTTAATTATTTAATTATTTTAAGTATTCTACTATTTTTTAATCAGACCAAAATGGTAATTGCAAGCTCCCCTTCAAGATCTAAAGTCAAATAATTCTAATAAAATGCTGATTAATGTTATCAATTTTTGTTAACTCATACGCTCTTTATATTATCAGACGAGTATTAGCTGGGATTCATATTTTTGCAGGCCGAACCAGCGTTAATGTACGACAGTGTACAGGTGTTCGCAGTGGGATTACGTACCCTGGAGCAATCCCATGCTTTAAGGCCCGCCAATATTTCCTGCGAGCTCGAGCACCCCTGGGACGGCGGCTTGTCTCTCACCAACTATATCAACTCGGTAAGCTTCTCTCTTTTGCGTTTCTCTACAGCAATACACGTTTATTATGCGTAAATTACATATAACGCCAACTTTGAATTATTTGAGTTATATTGAGCAGCTTATATACCTGGATTGCAAAATACAGATAACGCAATAAATAGACATAATGGTGCAATAATTATCATTGTAAGAACATTAAATGGAAACATTCTAAATTGCAAGATATACAATTTTGTATAAACGGTAAATATAAACGTATCTCGTGAATTTCACTGTTTATTTCCATAAACAGTGCGTTCAGAATATTGCAGAAGTCTACATTGTTTTTTATGACTGAGAGCGATGCTTATTCGCACCGCAAGACCGCGACCGTAAATACACCCATGGGACGTATTTTAATTTTTCATAACACCGCCCGCATACATTTTCTACGGTGTCGTAGCATCGCCACCTGCCTCTCGACTTTCCGTCGAAGGAGAGAAAATCCGCGTCCGGGAGCTTCATTGTCGCCCTTTAACGGCGCCGGTTGCCAGATCCGCCTCGAGAGACGTCCCAAGGGGGAAGAAACATGCTGCGATAGCTTACCGTAAATTACCGTTACTAAGATCTGGCCGGCATCCAAAATAAACGATGTCCGGTATAGTAGCATTCGTTTCTGCTCAATTCGTGCAAATATTTAGCACGACGCGGAAGAGAACGTCGGATATTGTCGTGCACGTGCCAGGCATATGAAATCCGGAAGAATCTCGCTCAAGAGTCCTTTTATATTTCTGTCTCATCACTATCTTATAATTAAGTAAAGATGCGTGGAGCTACACATATATTTGTCATTTTCGTACATTGCGTTTATATATTTTTTATTTGAAGCTAAACTCTCAATGAGTCAAGTTTAGTTGACGTTATTATTATATTCTCTTGGATTATTGGACACTCTGATAAACTGTTTCTAATAATTCCACTTTAAAGAGAGAGATCGTGGGAAAATGTGTTTCTATAAATTTCAATCAACGTTTTGCGCGCGAGCGCATGTCGCTCGTACGAGACACCGCGCTACTCGCGTATAGCACCGCGACGGGATAAATTGTTTAATACCATGATGGACGATTCCAAAGCTGTCACGGGCAGAGGCCACAAATCCTTCCGTGATGTTGTACTTCCCCTTTTCAACCTGTACGACATTCTTCCCGTTCCCGTGTCCGACAAGGTATGATATCCAGCTGCAGTGTTTCAGGATTGATATCCACTAGAGACACGGAGAAAATCGCGATATTGTTCTTTCATAAAATAGATTACACAAGTACATACATGCATGCATATGATATAAGACGTAAAGATTATGTATCATCATACATAAATTATTTTTACATTAATTTATTATGAGTTTCATCATTAGAAAGATTATACGTTGTATGTACATCGTGTATTTCATAAAAAAACAGAAGAAATTTCAATTCTTTTTCTTTCTCTCTTATGAATATTAATTCTGAAACATTATATTAAACTATGTGCATTCCATGCAACATTTCTGATTATACTTCTTGTATATTTTATATATAAAATTTTATAAAATAATATACAATTTTTGGTAATAATTAAAAAAATTATTATAGTAATTTCGCAACCGATCGCCTCGAAAGGTGTATTATATCAACGAAACGTGTCTCTTACACACGTGCAGTTTCCACGATTCGGCGACCCTTCGTTAAGCGGAAAGTCCGTCGTACTATCTAAACTGGCGCATAGAGTTCAATTTTCCCGAATTGTACAGAGACTTTCGTAACCCGGCGCGTACGTGACTTTCGCGTTGCTTGTTCGGAAATAAAAAGTTCGTACAGTAAATGCACCGACACGAGAGACCATTGGAGAATTTGAACGCGGCTGAAGCAAGAAGAGGTACGAGGGGAGCGAAAGAAACAAAGATAGACATCAAAAAGAAGAGAAATAGAGAGGAAGGAGGAAGCAAAGGCGAACGCGCCGCGCACTTTCTCAGTAAGAAACTACAAGAATAATAAAAATCGCTATAGTAACGTATACCGGATATATGTTTATACCGGAAAAGAAAATGATAGCCGTTAGTGCCCGCGCGTTCCTGTTGAGGAAATATCCTTCGCGAGAATTAGTTAAGGCCTTTGTAGATAAAAGGGAGCGAGCGTGCGACGCGCCCGTGGGAGAACCGTGGCAGAACTAAACCAACCATCGTTGGCCGCTTTAAGAGCACGGCAAACATCGCCTGCACTACTCGACTTGTCGTCCCTCAAGTGAAATAACGTCGCATATTTCGGACACAGCACAATGCGACCGTCCGCGTTTGCCGCCTAACATCTCTTGCTCCTCGCACCGCTCGCATCCATAATTAGTTAAGTTTGCCTTCTCCGGTTCTCTACTAGTTCTCTACGACGGATCTTCAACGGAGGGAAGGCCCTCCGTAAGGGTCGAAGCACCGCTGTCCACGTAATATTTCGTCTCCAACGAGCCTTTTGCGTCCCTCCTCCCGCCGATCGAACGCGCGATCATTAATTTAATAGCGCCGCAATGAGATTCCAATATCTGTCGGAGGGTCTCCTCTAATCGATCTGGAGATATTTGCACCACCGTCCCCTGACGGCGCTCCGGAATTCCAGCACAACGTCGGGCGTGCCGACGCAGTTTAGATTATAACGTGGAATATGTCGAAATTGAATTACTGACGCCGCGTCCAGCCGTCGGGATACGTGTCCATCTTACACGGCAAGAAGACTAATAAATATCATCTAATGCGCGATACGGCTCGTACAAGCGGTAATCAGCTACCATTATGTACCAACATTTGCCCGCGAGTGCAACTGTCCACGATACATTTGTATGTACATATAACTGCGATTCACAGGAGAATATAATGCAAGCAGCGCTGGTATGTCTACAAAATTTCCTAAAGGAAATAAATAGATAAAAGGAAACTCAGAAATTTCGTGTAAAAAGCAAACTTTAGTTAATTTTTGAGATTCCGAAAATGTTGGTTTTTCATTAATATAATTAGGATATTTAAAATTTTCTTAGAGTCATGAGATAAACCTGCTTTACCCTAGCTAGATTCTTTCTTTACTTTTATTTATTTATGAAGATATTTAAATCTTACAGTACATAGATATTGCATATTTTTTAATTTCTATTTATGAGATTTGTTTGAAATTTTAAGAAGATTAAACAGTTTTTTCTTTTTCAAAATGAAGTGTATAGAGTACATGTATAGAAACTTGAAAATATATTTATGAATATTTACAAATTATCTAAATCACTGAAAATAGATGAAAAAATTATTGAACATCCATGTACAGATAAAATGACATTTTTCACGTTGTAAAAGTTGTTTCGAATATCGCGAAAAATGCATTGATTAAAATTTTGAGGAATTGAAACACGTCGCAAATGAAGCTGTTACTGAGATTTCTGATTTATTACGTGACTGCAAGCATTCAAAAGTAGAACATACTTCTAATGTTTGATGTTTGTAACGTCACCCTTTCTTCCTCTCTTTGACCGCAAAAGCGTCACGCGGCAGCATCATAGAACTATTTGGCGATCCTCCCAGAGTTTTTATTGCCGAATTAGCTATTTCGCATTGTTTGTATTCTCGCGCTTTTCAAGGCTCTTTGGTCCGCTTGTGTGAATTTTGGCACGCCCGTTAAGACTCTCGTTTATTTCGTTGGCATTATTCTACTTTCTTACCCCGATTTAGCCCGATAGTGTCACGTCGACAAGGGCAAATGTAAAGTGGGTCGTCAGATTAAAACCCGTCCATTCGCCAAATTTCTCATAAATAAGTTAAACGAATATTGTGCGCGATGCTGGCCGGATTGTTGAAGTGCCAGACCAAGTAAAGTGGTCTGAGCTTTCGTAAACTCCTAACATTATTTTTGCATTCTTTCTACTTAGAAAACAATTTACGGTAATGTTCTATAATGTATATATAATATCCTTCAAGATTATTGGTGTGTTTTATAAATATAATAGATTATAATCGATTTGTAATCACTTCAGACAAAATTTTCCGGATTTTCGAGCACCGCGAAGTATCGGCAAAGCATATTAGGCGAGGAACTTATTAGAAATGCGATAA
The DNA here is from genome assembly GCF_013373865.1 of Monomorium pharaonis. NCBI lineage: Eukaryota > Metazoa > Arthropoda > Insecta > Hymenoptera > Formicidae > Monomorium > Monomorium pharaonis. The sequence continues at coordinate 1,353,473 of NC_050474.1, read as the reverse complement.
CTTCCTCGCTCATTTTGTATTCCTAATAACTTCGATTATTTTTCGGATCGTAATCGAGAGCGCAACGTTATTTTCCGATGCCACCTTCTTCCTCTTCTTGTATTATACTTATTGTATTATAATGTTGTATTATCTTCTTCAGTACTAATAATCTTCAGTGAATTTTCGAAGCTTCAGGAGGCACATATTCTAATTCCTCCGTCTTTTCCGCCATCTCATTTTGCCTTTTTAAAATAGGTAGCCCTTAAAGGGATGCTAAAGCCCGTCAAACTTGATCGGGATTGATAATGTAGAGTCATTCGTGCACATCATTAACAATATTTCGTATGTATTTCTTTTATAGATTTGGAACATTATATTAACATAAAATATTAGTTAACATAAAAAATGTAAGGATTGTTAAAAAAAAAACAAAAAAACACAAAATATTTATATTAATATTACTACAACATTTTCTTTTGAAATTAATTAATATTTAAAATGAATATTTAATTTTAATAAGTTATGATTATATTTCGAAATATTATGTTAAATTGAAAAATATATTACTTTTGAATCAAATGACAGTTATATTTAATATTGTAAATAAATTGCAGTTATATGCTTAAATATAAATTCTATGAAAATTGTGTTGAATTACGAATGTATATTTCGTGGCATGTAATTCGCGCTTCATCTTCACTTTGTTAATACGATCGAATCGAATACAGAAAACTGAAACGTATTTGTCTGATACATTTGCAGTAAAAATATCATATGAGTCGCTGTTTACACACAAGTTGCCTAATACAAATAAATATTTGCTGGTTTACGACGAAAATGGAATATTGCATATTGTTTGTAAATCAGAGTAAATTTTGCGCAACCATTTCGTTTGTTTATCTGTGAACGTATCAATACTGCATCTAATCCCAGTAGAAAATTGTATAAAACGTACTTCATTTATTATTTATAATGATTAAAGCAATGCGAATTACATATGAAACATATGATAAAATCCAATTTTTAATTAATAGGGTTATATAATATTTTACACTTTAAATATAACATTAAATATGATTTTAATATTAAATCTATATGAAATTTTCATAACTCTAAGGAGCCATTTATTTTTATTGTGCGAAAAACATATTGTATTTTCAATCTTTTCAATTTAAATTTTCCGTAATAACGTCACAGAATGCAGCCGACCGCTATCATTTTCGACAACTAATTAATGCAGCGAACGATGAAAACGAAATTCTCCGCGCTCGTACCTTTACGATTCAGCGGACAGAAAATTCGTTCATGGCGGCGAAGCCGGTCTGACGCGCGTTACAATTGCACACTGGTCGGCCTTTTATTATCTTCCTCCGGGTATGTATGGCGCTCGCGTCTCCAACACTACGATTTTACCTTGGAATTGCCTTCATAGCCCACTATTGCAACAGCATTTTTACACTAAAAAAAAATTCTTTGTACTGTGCATTCTTCTGTGCATACAGAAATTTACTTTGTACTATCTTGTTGTACCGATCTTCAAAATATTAAACCAATCCCGTACATTAATTACACTGGTCAACAAAATTTTACCGTTTTCAGTTTTTAAGAGAATGGATATTTTATTATTAATCTGAGTGCGCTTATATTTATTTAAAAGAGTATTTTGATATACATATATATCATTTGATATCTGTTCCATTAATCTTAAACCTGAAATTCAACACTTTTTGTTTAAATATTTTTCTGTTTTGAAAACATATATCTATCGCATATAGTATATTTAAACGTATACAATTTCATCGTGTATAATTGCCAACAAGCTCGAAATACATTCATGCGAATAACAAATCCGACTGCTAGACAAATCCATTATATCCTTCCGCGCCAGTTTCATCACTATCCCCAGTCATATCTTCACCGATCCTCTTGCTGTTTGCCGTCAAAGGTTTTCTAATTATTTGAAACTTATATTTTATACTTGTTATTTTTAAAATATTTTATATTTACTCGTTGTTATGTCCACTCTTTCAGCAAAAAGTATTTATTTTTTGATGAAAAATGGAAATTATTAACGTTATTTATAAAGTATTATAATAAATTTATAAGCTATATTTATATAAAATCTAGATTACACGAAGAGATATTAATTCGTAAATTATATCTTAAAAATAGTTGAAAAATAATTTTTTAAAGGATCGATTATCTCAGCACTAGGAAAAATATAGTGGCTTCAGCAAAAAAGTTATTTAGTTAAGACATTTTTTAAGACAATAATTATTTGTGATTAACAATTTGGTTAACAAAATATTTTTTTTGTTCTGAATTATGAGAGAAAAAATATCTAATGTTTGAGTATAAAAAATATAAATCCATTTAATTTTCAGCTTTGTACAAAGATAATTGTTGCCTAACTAATACGCAAAAACTTTTCTTTTGAAAAGCTAACTCCTGATAACATTTTTCATTTACCCATGTTGCACAGTTACATATCTGATTTTTTTATATCATATCATAGCACATCATAGATAAGTTAAAAAAAGAGGGAACACACATATTTTTTGCAAATAATGAATTAAAAATTTAAAAGAAGTTATTTACAGAATAAAGCCGCATTTTTATATAAGTTAAGTTAGATATAGGATTTTAAAAAATTGTTTTTTTTTTCACTGTCTGGATCTGTTGTAAGAGTTAATGCAAAAATAACGTATAAACCACACTATCGAGTAAATGAAATTTATTGCGCATACAATTGAATTTCAACTATTATTATCCCACTGTCGAACAAATTGACAAGTGATTTTCGATAATCGCAATGACCGCGTTCATTTCGTCCACTGAGCGTCTCTTAATATTCGATATTCTACACCGCGCACGCTTGTTTAACCACACAGTTTTAATGAAAGTAAAATATAGAATGCAGAATACGAGAATGTGCGGATGCGTGGAAAGCGCAGGTTGTTGCGGTTATCGATCCCGGCATACGTTAAAATTGGGCATGTCGTTCTTTTACCATGCCTCATGTTCCACGTCATACCAACTTCCTCCATCTTCGCCAAAGCATCCACGAGCCTGTGCAATGTTTTGGATGACCGCTTACCGAAATTGCCTTCCGTTATGCTCCGCCGTTATCTATCTCAGCCTCACTCTCCTAGTTGTCTTCTTCCTTTCTTTTTTTATTTACTCCTATCTATACTTGCTTTTTTTCCTCTCTCATTTTCTATATTTTTTCTGTTTTTTCCACGCCCAGAAATTCTAAAATTTGCATATCTCGCTTTTACAAGTAATTGGATCCATCAATCCTTTTAATGAAGAACTTTTCTTTTTTGAGAGAAAAAGCTACACTTTTCATAAAAGATAAAAAGTTTTTGAAAATTTCTTTGAATGTTGCGAGAACGTCAAAACAATATTATAAAAACTGCAACTGATGGAAGACAGTTATCTGATGGAAGACAGTTTCTAGTTTGTACTTATGTTTCCAAAGTTTTATTTTCGTTTAAAAAACCCATTCCAAAAACGAAGTGGTGTTGATCTTCATCTAATGGTTTTTGCGTCTAAGTGTCAATATCTCGCGTGGTAAAGATCCGCGTTGACGGCTCAATTACTTGCACGTAAAAGCAGAGATCTTCCTTAAGTGATTAGAATATCCATTCTTCGCGCCATTGCCCTAAGCCGGCCTGCGACGGCTCTTAAATCCTCCAGGATTTAGATAGCGCTCGCTCGGACGCGTCGTAACGTGCCGGATTTGCCGGGACGCGGATACCGCCCGGGTCAAATTGCTCTCATTCTACTTGCTCGCGCGTAATAGGCGGTATAACGCGATTAATATCGCTCGTAAAAGCGCTTGTCGAGCGGTCTGAAGAGATTACACGCGCCGTAACGCGCTCGGACTACTCGGACGTCTTTGTGCTGAACGATGCAGACGGCGCGAGACCATACATTACTTAATCGTTATGCAGTGAGCTTATTTCACTGGGGTGTCATTCACGGGTATTAACTCCCGAAAGAGTGAAAAGACGTAGTTGTCCGGCGGAATAATGCAGTGATGAAACAATGCACCTTCTCGCGTTAACGATTTACACCGCTATCTGAACTTTCCATTCTGGCTCACGCTAAGATTATCATAAATCTGATTAATGTTAACGTGATTGCGAGATTTGCCGAGAGCAGAATTTCTTCTTTTTTTTTTTTACAGTGCGCGCCGAGTAGTCTTTTTTAAGATTCACGACGAATCCACGACACCGATCAGAATCACAATGATTCTTTCCTGCGAAGAATGTTGTTTGTACGTTCTTATTTATGACTTTCGCTCCGCGATGCTAATGACAGCCGGCTGGCATTAAGTTAGATAACATTTGGAGGCGCGCCAGAATGTATAACCGGGTTTTCCCTTTCCCCCTCGACGCGCGGTCACTTGCTGCTATTAACAATACCCAGCGCGTACAATAGTCGATATTCAATTTCAGGACACTCGCGTGGGCGCGTCGCCGTCAAATTCTGCCGTGTATCAGATTACTGCAGTGCACGCGCGAAACGGTAGAACTGCATTTTTGCGAGATATTTTTTAATAGATTTTTTTTCTGTTGACTCTGCGACATCCTCTAACGCAATTGCCGTACCTTACGACAATTGAAACGAGATATGCTTCGTACGAACAATAGCATACAAACAGAATGTACAAACCAATACGTTATCCTCCGAAAGGGCATTGATATAGATGATTGTGAGGAGAAAGATATGACGTGATCAAAACTATTATTTTAATAAAAGTCTTTTAACAAAAGAGTATTTAATATATCCTTTACGATGTAGATATGTAAATCTATTTTTATTTCAATGAAATCCATTTTAATTTTAATGTAATTTTATTCTTTGAGAAAAGAAACAAGTATTAACCTTTTTAAATTTATTCTTGCGCACAAAAAACCACGTTATACATATTAATTAAATTTGCTTTTATCTTTATTATATATAATATGTACGGAAAAAAGTCCTATTCATAAATGTACGATTTAAAATAAAATTTTTTGCTTTTTAAAAATTTAACTTTTTAGACTTGTTTGATTTTTATAAGAAACTCTTAAGTTGTTAAGACTTATGCTTCATTTTCTTACTAATCAACTAGTATTATGATAGATTACTCTGTAAATGATAATCAGTATATTATCACTGATTTATAATGGTATACTTACAGTTATAATAATTATTGAGCATTCATTGTCTTTTAGTGATTTCGACTTCAAAATTAGTGTATTATTACTGAAAGATCAGTGTATTTATTTTACTGAATGATAAGTTATAAGTTTACCATCAAAAATTAGTATACTTTCACTGATTTTCATTTAGAGGGTAGACAATTTTTTTATGACATAATTGTAGTCTGTAAATTTGCGTTTTTCAAATAAAAATGTTATTCGTGAGGATTGAAATGTGTGAAGATTCTAAAACCAAGTTCTGGAAAACATTCCCGGCTTATACAAACGTTCCCGCGAGTGATGTTATCGGGGATCCGTTTCTCCGAATGTGGACGCGGTCGTACCTTGGCAACGAGGAATGTCCCAGGGCGAAGCTCGGAATTGCCGCGCGGTATAACCGAGTTAGTTTCTGCTCCCTAATAGGGCATTTCAGCATTCTGCTAAATCCTTGCCGGAACGACATTATGCTTCCAGCCGAGTGGCTTAATTGAACCGAACGAGAAATAATTGCCGTGGCAAAGCTCGCGCGCGAGATATGGTGTCGCGCGAATGGAGGAAATGCACCTTCGACCAAGTCGTTTCCATTGGCAATAATCTTCAAACTCCCGCGAAGATGTGGGCATTAAATTATCACAGACAAGAGAGACGTCTAAAGGAGTCCTCGCTATCTCGAATAATTAAATTGAAAAATGTCAAATGCAGATAATGTCACAAGAATATGCATATTGATATCGGTTAATAATTCAGCACGATTGGAATAACTGTTTAATATTAATTCGCAATATATCATCTGCCAGTTACTACAGTATCGACATCCCGCCAATCAACGTTCTGTCTAGACGTTAATTGTACTGTCAATGTAGTTGACACCACGGTAATTTCTCACTGAAGATCACACTCACGAGACTGACACTCGCCAATAACACGCAGCTTCCCGCACGATCATCGTCGTTTACGTGGCCTAATTAGAGATGTAATCAAGGTATTTGCCTGAGGGGGGGGGTGAAGTGGACGAATAAGCACGAAGGATTGTACGGTAAAGCGTGTAGTAGCAAACGAGCTTTCTTGTTTTTTATCACAACGGGAAGCACAACGAAACACCGAGTCGCGTCGAGAGGGAATCTCCGTGAAAAGGGAAGCGCTTGATTAATCGCGGGGAGACGGAGAGCACAAAGACAAGATTACATCGTGGCGCTGACTTTTCCCCTAATTAAACGCTTGCAGATAAGCCGCGCTCTTGCAGTTTATGCGCTTAGCCGTCAACGCGAGACCGCCGCGTCGCGTCGTCTCCGTGGATGCGAGCAGCGGAAACGCGTTCCGAGAGATATATCCGGCGGTGGGACACTGTTGTTAAATAATTTATTGTGTGATTTAAATGCGCGTCCTGCTGGACACAGTCATTAACTTCTCAACTACACCCCCGACCTCTGCGCCACGGGCTGAAGGCGAGTTGGTGCCTAATATCGCGTGACTAACGTCTAAACTATAATGACGTGCCGCGTATGCGTCTATATATGTGTAGTTGCCTTACAACCTGTTGAATATGGAATTGCTTGCGTCAAAATTTATGACAGAGTAGAACTGGGTGATAAATTACCTAACCCACTTTGGAGACTGCATAGCAGTCGAAGCTCAAATTCACCTTTTGGTTGATTAAATCCGCCGGCCTTAATTAAGTTCCACGAACACCAAGAAAATTACATGTAAGTCTTCGTAATATCGCGATGTGATATCAGTTTCGGTCGGTGTGTTCGCGGCATTTGCTGCGCTCCGGCTCCGGTTTTTGCACCGTCGAGAAATACCGGCGGCATATGCAGCGCGCACCGCGAACTTTACTCCGCTCTCTGAAAAAGCGTGGTTAAGGCTGCCGCGGTAATTAGGTGTTCACGTTCGGGCGGTTTACCGCTTAATTCAGCCGCGGTCTTTCGTACGACCGTAATACTTTTTAAAGGTCGTTTACGGCCGCTCACGGCAGCGTTCCTAACGGCCATTCCCGTCAGGAACACTGGAAGTTGTCCCCCGTTGTTTCACGACTTGGTCCCAAGTTCGTAGCTTTAACTAGGACAGGGACGGGTCCATTAATTTACGACCGTACTTTGTTATCCCTAGTTCTATTTTCAATTCCGTAAGAACCGCTCTGCACTCGCTGGAATAAGCTGACACCGAACGACATTTTAATTAATCCTCGTTCAAAGAAAAGACGGTAAGTTTATATAAATTGTGATTTTACGTTAATGAAAACAGCGCAGAATTAATAGAAATAATAGAAAGAATGCAGAGAGTTGCGTTTGACTGCTAATAAACTTACATTGTTTGCACCTTGATTGACAAGAAACGTATGTACGCGCATAGAATGGAAATGGAATTTACTGGGCACAGATTGCAAGTTATAAATAAAAATCCATGAAGCAAGTTATAAATAAAATCCATAAAGCTTGCGCAATATTTCACTGCTTGCCAAAATCGATACATCCAATAGAATTTATTGTACTGGGTATACGCTCTCTTAAATCGATATTTGTGTGTACGATCGAAATATGGTCAAAAATTGTTCAATTTTGTTACACGTAGCTTGTATGGTTTCTATCACTTTCAGCATCAATTATCGCAAATATCCTTTTACGATACTCTCTGTCATTATTACGACTGCGATAGAAAGATTTATATCAAATTTACAGCTCCATTTATAAATGCCACAGAAAAAGTTTCGGCTTTTCGATTACGTAACAAAGAATTCACTTTTGGGGATCAAAACGATCAACTTTCCCTTTTTGTTCTGTGAGCACCCACTCAATTTTATACAGTCAGGCTCGATTGATTCCTACCTTGTCTGCGAGGTGATTCTATCGTGTCTGCTATCCTATCGATCTTATTTAATTTTCAAATGGATCTGAGGGAATCTTAAATCGCTCAAGGAGATTGAAAGTAATCCTTACAAGATCAACGCGCGTTCGCAACTCTCTCGAGCTGCTTTACTCTCGAGCTATTTGAATGATTTGAATTCGAGAAATCGAATATTTCAAAGTGTTCGGGAGAAATTTTCTCGTCGCAGATAATTATTTTCAGATGAGATGTATCATTTTATATTGCAAATAATATTCTTTTAAAACAATAGCCTTTTAAAGTAAATAAAATATGAATGTATATGAAATTTCGGCTTTATTTTATTGTACTTGATATAACGGCACACAGAGAATTATTTAATAAATTGTGAATTTTTCGGAGAGTGCAATAAATATATGCGTAATCATATATCCGGAATAGCCATATTAAAACGAGAATTACGCCACGTATATAATATTGAATAACTTGTTACGAATATTCCTCCAAATGGAATGTAATCGCTATAAAAATTTTTAACGTAAAAAATAATCGGCTTAATTTGCAATATCATTTGTTCACTAATAGGGTGATCTAATTTCTGTTTTAATTACACTATACTCTCTGTATATGTATACAGAGATATAAATTTACTTTTAAGCAAAAATTGTATAAATTAATTATTGAAAAAACAAAATTATTCTATCAGTCACGTACAATGCCATATATATTAATTATTGTGAAGATGGATTTATATATACGAATTATATAAATTAAAACTCTTATTGTAATTCTAAATTTAAAAAAAATAACATAACGTCATAAAGAATATAAAACATGTAAAACAAGATTTCCTATTTTGTACCACTTCTTAAATCTCTTACGATTTTACGTGGATACGTACATCTTAACGACGCTTTCATCTAGCAGCTTTTCGCGACTGCAAATATGCACTTCATCTGCAAAACGAAGTTTCTCAGAAGATAGAGAAGGAGGGACGCTGTCTCGGCACGTACATGATTGAAGTATAAGTGTCTAAATTTAGCGATACGGTGACTTTCCTCGCACCGTGTCAGAGAAACTCCAACTTTTCTTGCTAGACGAATACTTGCTTACCTGCTACTTTCTGTGTATCTTCGTGCAATTTTCATCTCTTTTTTCAAGATAAATATTCCCTTTCATTTCGTATACAAAGACAAGCAAATAACGTCATTTGTAAAATGTTAAATTTTTCTAACATTAAGAAAGCCTTCCACTGGAGCGCATACACCTTATATTTATCATGTACGTGATATTTCGTTCTTCGACCTTCGGACAGAAAGAAAAAAAGGATCCCTCCGCGCGAAAGAGAAATAAACGACCTTTTGCAGGATCGTGACTTTTTTACGGCACCGGCGAGAGAGCTCAACCTGTATGTCGGCGTGACATCGACGAGGAAAAGTGTTAAATCATATATATAGGGTATTTAGTAACTGCTGGACCAACCAGTAAGAGTTCGCTGTTCTTTTCTACGTTGTTATTTCTCTTTTCTGCCGCTTCTTATTCCCGTCGTGATCTGCGAGAGTAAGCTTTCTTGTCAAACTTTATTTTTGGAACGTGAGGATTTAATTCATTTTCATTGCGAAAATAAATGCATAAATCAGGGTTAAACGTGTAATATCGACAATTAGAGTTACACGTATATACGCGTAAACACGTAAAGTGACTACGGTTACTGATTGCTTCGAAAATGTTGTATCGCGCGGCGTTTCCGTCCGTTCGGCAATAACTTCATTGCGGGGGCAACGAAGTTTAGCCGCGAATAATTTACTAATGGGATTGTTTCGTCCATTCGCGCGAATCTACCTATTGCTCAATGAATCGCAACATTATAAAAGAATTAGTGCGCGGCGGGGATGTACAATAATTAATTACACTTCGAATGAATGAGCTTGTTCGTTAATTAAACGTCAAGCAGACGGTTCGCGGCGCGGTTTATCGCGAAAAAGGCGAAAGCGAACGTTATCGTGATATAATTTATTGCCACATTCGTCCGAATAGAATTTCCATGATATAAGATTTATACGAAAATTCCTTCGCGACGCGGCGACGCGACGTCCTGATTTCACTGAATAGCGTTTCCGCTTTTGCCGCGCGATATGAAATTTGTTTGCTGGCTGCGCCATCACGTGCTCTATATATGAGGCCAAAATGTGCCACGAGATTTGTGCCGGTGCGACGCGCGCGCGTTTCGCTTTTAAGACGGGTTCTCATATTCCGCTCGCGTGGCCAGAATATACGCGGCACGACGCGAGACTCGCGAAGAGGACACAATGATAAAAGTCGTTGCCGTCGCACCACGTCCGTTCATGAAAGGAGATTTTCTCGCAGACAAAAGGAGTGTCCGTCGTAATAACAATTTACAATTACCCTGATGCTTTCGTCGGGCGAGCAACTGCCGCTGTCGTTTTCTACGTCGCGAGAGAGTGGCACTCTCGGATTTGAGTCACGCCTGGCAATCCGTGGTAACTTCCGCTTTGGCTTTAATTAGACCCACGCCGCGGAAACGAAACCGCCGAACAGAGACTGGAGATACCGCGCCAAATTCACCGATTGTTCATTTCGGACAGTTCCGCACTTGAATTTTGATCGGCTTAGTAAAGATAATTGAAGCTATCAGACTGTGAGAATTTTACGGCACGCTGTTTATTAAAATGGCGAAGGGTTATATAAATTCTTAAGAGAATGTGTTTTCTCTCTTTTGGCTATTTTTGTATTAATTTTTAGGATTTTTTTTATAGAAAAGATATAAAAGCTATAAATTTAAAACTTGATAACTTTCTTCACAATTAATTAAATGTTCATATATATTACGCTTTGCAATTGTACATTTTAGAACAAATTTCTTCTTTTTTCTTTTCTGATTTGTCGGCAGATTTAGCAAAAAATGAAAGTTTAAATTAAGCAAAATAAAGCTTTATAGTGTTAAAAATGCAAATAAGAATAAATGATCAAATTCAACGATGAAGAAGCTGTCAAACCTCTCTATTTATCTGAAATTAATTTATAATTTCAGATAATAAAATTTATCGCATATACAAAGAGATACGATGACATTGTTTACTTTATTAATTTATTACGAGGCACGTTTAAATGCGCGTGAAGCGGTATTTAGTAGTCGCGGTTTGCGAACTGTCATAACATTTTACATTTACATTCATTTATGCCATAGCATAATTTACATGTTATGAATATTTTACGAGGGCACCGGTGTAATATATTTAAAACATGCGATGTCGCTAATTCAGTACAATGTCGCTTTTCATACGTTAATTTCACACTTTATGGTTATGCGCTGACGAAAAATCTGGTGGACAGTAAGCTCAGCTGCATTCGCGAAAAATATAAAACTAATGCGAAAGAATGTGGTCATGAGAAATATGATGCGCCTGTACATACGTTGCTCCAATGTGTTGGAGCGTTAGATACGCGCATCATATAACTTTTAAGTCAGCCAAGAGATACAATTCAAAAGAATTACATTAATGGCTTAAGAGACCGAAGATAAATGTTACGCTACGGTATTTCTTGCCTTCCTGTTCAAGAAAAACGTGGGAGAACTGTGCGACAATCGAAATGAGAAATCATGAATTCTCTCTTGGAGGCGTAAGTTCCTGCTTAATGAGGTAATCAAACTTTAGGTATGCGTGTATACTCTGTTTTACCTCATTTTCCTCGTTTCTATGCATACTATTCTTGCATTATCCTGCAAAAACGAAATTCTAGCGAGGAACTCTCTTAAGCTCTCGTATTTCTACTTTTCACTTATGCTTTTATCCTACTTTAATTTAATATTACCGAAGGGTTGAATGTACTTTTGCTTTGTTTTGTTGCAGTACTTGTGAATTATAAATCACGAAAAAAGCATCGATGATTAGATATTACGATTTTTTTTTTAGCTGCAAGAGAGAAAGAGAGCATAAGCTGAAACAAATGTTTGATCCAACATTATTCGTTTTTTTTTTTTTAATTTTATTGCGAGATGCACCGTCGAAAAAAAATTGTCGCGGAAAGATATCAATATTTAAAATATTAATATCACAAATACTTGAATTTTAAATTGCAATTTTATATATTGAACATTAGAACGTTTATATGTATAAACTGCAGTGTAAATCAATATACGAATTATCATAAAAATCAATTGAAAATAAATATTATTTAAAAATTATTCAATTCTTTGAATTAAATTCGCCCAGAAACAGTAATCTATCTTACTTCGCAAGAATCAGGCGATTTTGTTTTGACAACAGTTACTATGTACTTGCACTCACTTTCAGCTTTGTCGCGAAAGAGGGAAGAAGTCGAGAGTGTTAAAAATTCTCTCAAATGATATCGCCGATTGTTCGACGACCTTTTCGAAATTCATGCATTCCATGATCCTCGCCAGAATGTATTCCCTCGCCTCTTTTCCTCGTCAATATCTCGTCACTCTCTTAATATCGCTCAATCGTCGGTAACTCCACAGATCTCCGTAGCATTTTACTGAAAGCTGGCGAATACGACCTGCCGCGCTTCCGCCAGAATAACGCACGAGTGTAAGATCTTCGAGAAGAAGCTTTAACGACTTTACAGAGATTTGCACCCACGTAGGCGGTAACGACTTTCTAAGTGCGAAAATTTTTAAAGCAACTGGGAAAATTTCTGAGCCGATAATACAACCGCGCTAACCGTTAGCCAAACTACGATACAACAAGTTTTGTCTTCGCTCCCTATAAGAGGCATATATCTACGCGCACCGAGATTGAGAGATTTACACCGGCGCTGCGCGTCCGCCTTGTATCGCATTTTAATGTAGTTGGCAGTCTATGGGGCATGTAAAAAGATTTTCTCATTTGGGCCAATATTATAATCATGAACGTATCCAAAATTGTTTCAAGGGAACAGAGAAGAGTTGTCAATTCTGTTATCACATAAATAGCAATTTTTTACATTAATATTATAAATTGCTTTTCTAAATTTTAAAACATAATATAAAATGTTTCCCCTTTTCTTATTTTGAATGGGAAAAATATTAAAACTTAATTCTTATATTGCTATGTTTAAATTACGATACGTAAGTCGACTTTTGTTCGATACAGATACAACCAAATAGGTGAGATTAATTTCAACATTGTATACGTGTTAAACAAATTATTGCTACTTCAAAATGAGTCTGGCAACTATATCGTCGCGCCGAGCGCGCGAAATAAGGTTGACGAACTCATGCATGTAACATAGAGAGCTTTCTCACGAGCGCGAATCCGCAACGGTTTTTGTTGCAGGTCGAGATGAAAGGGATCTCCGGACCTATTGAATTTAAAGAAGGCCGCAGAATTCAGTTTAAATTGGATCTGCTGAAACTGAAGCAACACTCACTCGTCAAGGTACGTCATGACTTTATTATAACGAAAACAGGAAGCGTGTTAGGAAAGAGCGTCACGAATATCTGATTGGTATATAAAACTATATGCGAAACTAGGTCGGCGAGTGGCGTCCCGGCGCCGGCATCAACGTCACAGACACAGCGGCCTTCTTCGAACCTAACATCGGAAACGTAACTCTGATTGTGATCACTATACTGGTGAGTTGCCGTCAGCAATACGTCAAATCTGCTCTTTTATCGCGCCATAACTTTGTTATTAGTTTAACGCAGAAAAGCGCGCCTAGAGAATTAATAATATTTCATGAAAGATTTTTATACATCTTCATACAAATCTATGCACGTTTCATTGCAAGATTATGCGACATTTGGAGCAGCCGAAAGGAATATATTCAAATATATTCACAATAACTTCTGCTCCCTAAAAAAAAAAGATACACGCGAGGCGAGATAAAGATGTCGCATAATGTCGGGGCTGTTTTACTATTTCACAACTCCGGCATCGCCGCACCACCCATTTTGGAATAGCGAGTCGAGCGGGAAACGTGCGATAGCCGTTGAAAGTTCCTCGATATGGTCGGCGCCAGCGTGTCTCGTCATAAATCCTCGTTACGTCGCGGCCTCAAAGCGCTCTTTCCGTTATTCTTGCATGAATCCCGGTGGTTCGTTCGGCGTCGGACACAGGAGACGCCGTACGTGATGATGCACCACGAAAAGAACTACACCGGGAACTCGCGATTTTACGGTTTTTGCGTGGACCTCCTGGCGGCGGTGGCGAGGGAGGTGGGCTTCTCGTACCGGTTGGAGCTGGTGCCGGACAGGAAGTACGGGGCGCGGGACCCGGAGACCGGCGAGTGGAACGGCATCGTCCGAGAGCTCATGCGACATGTATGATTTGGTTTGTTTGTTTATTTGTTTGTTTGTTTTATTCATTCTCACACCTCTCTCTCTCTCTCTCTCTCTCTCTCTCTCTCTCTCTCTCTCTCTCTCTCTCTCTCTCTCTCTCTCTCTCTCTCTCTTTCTCTGTCTAAGATACACACCTTCCCCTCTCGCAATCACCCCGAATATTCGCTCCATTATAGCTAGAAAATTGTTAGGAAAAATCTCTTAATTTTGTTTAGCTTTGAATGTCTTTGGGGTCTTTGTTTAGCTGGTTGGTTTAGCTGGTAGTGTAACTTGGTTGGATAACCAAGGAAAGTTTTACCTCACTACCCGAAATCACGTATTTCAGAATAGACCAACAGATATTAATTATTACATTAATAATTAAAAGTAATTATACGGTTTCCCAATACAATGCTGCACTGTGATTGTTTCTTGCTCATAAATTAATGCTCCGTTAATATTTTAATAGCTGAGTATGTAACCATATTAATGGTAGAAATGTAGACAGTATTATTAGTTTACTATTTATAAAATTCTTTTGCTTATAAAAATACGAATATAAATAATATAAAATTATCTCATCTTTTTGTAATGCGTATTTTATGTGTCAAATCCATTTTGAATTCAATTAGAATTTAGTTTGTGCATTTAATCGTAACAGTTTCAATAAACTTGACTAGTTGAATCTGTTCTTTTAGTAACTCAACTACTTTGTATCTCCTACATCATAGAATAAGGAGCTATCACAAATTGTAAAGATAAATCATAATAGGCATGACATTGACAATCCGCAAATATCAATATGAAATAAAGTTGCTTGATTGATCGAGAATCGTAAAAAAATTGTTTGTTGACTACGCTAGTATAAATAGATCACATCATCACAGAAATCCTCAACAGCGTGTCAATTACATAAGTTTTAATGAATCTTATTACACCAATTTTTTACGATTTTGGAAAATTAATAACTTTTCTTTAACCTTTTTTTTAAATATATATATATCCTATTTTTTAATTTAGATACAAAATTTCATAATCCTTTCATAATCATTCCTATTATTCACATTTATGAATAAATTGTTCGATAATGTGAGAGAAAAAAGATAATTTAGATAGAATTATTAAATATATATTTTTAAACAATGAGTTATGATATTTCGTGAATATTTATTTTTGCGTATAAATTATTTGATTACAAGTAGTAAAAAATATTTTCTAGAAAAATGCATATTGATAATTGATACCGAAACGTATCATCAAACATAATAAATAATTTTACGGTTACTTAAAATTAAAAATTGCACAGAATTTCTCAATGCAAATACGAAAGTCAATGTACAGCCAGTATTTTTTGCATTATGGATTTTTTCTTAATTAAAATAACAGCTAATAAAATGTATGAACATAAAATATAGTTTTTTAACGATGAACTATATATATGAAAATAAATGCGAACAAAATATATTTTTCGTATATCAAACTAAACTAACAATATTTTATATTCCGTATATCATGATAAAAATAATATATTTATGAAAACATGAATTTGTAATTTACTTTTGTGAGCTTACTCATGTGCATGAAGCAACATGTGAGCTTAAAAATGATTTATTAATTTCTTATTTACTCTGATTAATTATTTCTTAAAGATATACGAAAATTTTCCTCTCTGTCTCTGCGAGCCTTTAATAATTACGCATCTCATCGATACTCACATGCACGTGTGTCGCTTTGTATCCGCGCGCGGACACGTTTAAATTTACCTCTTCTCCTTAAATCTTTCATGCTCTTACGACTTCACGCTTCACGTACTTTTTCGCTTTATTCAAGAGACTCATGCATTATTCAAAAGAGAGTTAAAACTGGCCTTACAGCCTCCATTAAGTTGGCTTAAATTAATTTTATATCTCAGTTTCTGTCTTCTTGGCTGCATGTACAGACTTTAACACTCTGCGCTCACGAGGCTGTGCCATATTAAGTAATTATTCATGAATGCGTCGACCGTTTAATCCGTCTTTTCTTTATCTACGCGTACGATAAGTCAAGTCGTCTCTCCGTTTTATTTTTCGCAATAGTTTTCGTGCTCTTTACGTCAGAAATGTACGATAAAAATTTCCCGCGCGAATTTCTTCCGCAAAAAATAATTTTTTTCGCTAATTGTAAGACTTAATTACATATGTTAATTTTTCATCTTTGTTTTCGCGCGTGCGCGCATTTGCGCCGCTTATTTGGATTAAATCTTACGTTTGAATTTTCAAGTTCTTTTTCATGCATATGTATACGTACGTATGCATAACAATTTTTTTTATAAACGAATGTAAAACCTCAAAGAGCATGCACACACAAATATACATATATGCGTTTCCGTCTCTCTTGTTTAAATCCTGTGTGTCACAAAGATAATAATATTATATAACGAGAATAAAAGTATTAACAATTTAAAATGTTACAAAATGCGTTGTATCTCGTCGCACACTCTTTTCTCATTTCTCTTTTTTTTTTAACACATTGTTTTTAACACGGCTTAATTAATGCATTCTCTGTATAGGCACTACGCAGTTAATTCAGTCGAAATTCTCATATGCAGCTCGTAAATACCAAATCCGCTCGACATACCCACTAATTAAATCTCTCGCGTTTCCGCCGCGCGACAGTCACCGGCCCCATTTTCATCTAAAATGGCGGAAAGCTTCATGAAGTCAGGCTACTTTATTACATTTCAAGAAGCCGATTTGAATTTAAATTTAAATCTAGACCCCGCGCACGCTTAGACCTTCAACTCTCCACGTCTGAAAATACGGCGACCGCGCGATAAGCTCGCACTTGGGGAGGGAGAAAGGGGAGGGGACATCTTTTTGTCTATATTTTCACTTATTCATCGTGAGGATAATATTTTCCCGGTGGGAACGAAAGCTCTCGCTCGTTGTGCATTCGCCTCTCCCGTGCAATTATCGGAATTCCCCGAATAATTTTTCCCATTCTCGCTTCCGTGCATTGTCCGTCGACGATACACCAATATGATCGATTATTCGTATCAACATTTTATCAGATGTTTAATACACTATTTCCACGCGCGAGATACACGTCCCAAACTTGATAAAAGTTTCTCGGTTTGTCATTTTTTAATTACTTTAGTTTCTTTCTTTTTTTTAATAACAATTCTAAAGCTAAAGCAGATTTATTATCATGGAACGAGGAACAGAGAGAGTTATTTATTATTAAATTAGTGTGAAAAATTGTACCACTGATAAGATAGCAATACTACAATAAAATAGCAACAACCGTATAAGATCGAATAAAAGTATTGAGATTCTATTTGTTAAATTAGTAACGTTATTTAATTTTTATATATTTTCTGTCGCGCTATATGTTTCCAAAAACAAAGTGATATGTCGATGTAGATAATCCTTCGTTGTACCGACGAAATAACGATGTAAAGCAATACCGATAATAATGGCGTTACTCGTGTCATTTATTTGGGAAGCTATTATACAGCTGATGTAAAATCACGTTAATTGGCCCTCTCGCACCTGAGTCTCCGAGGCCTACGACACGCAGTTACGCTTACGGGCCGCATCTCGTGGGAGTGTTCGGCGTAATAGTCTATCGAAGAGTAATCCATTTAACTGGTAATCAGCATCGAGAGAGCCATCGAACGCGCGCGTCAGGGCAAGTGCATTCGCCAGGCCTGGTATGTCGTCGTAAATACCAATTAAAGCTGTCCGCGCCGTTGGGGAAATGCGCGGTCCGTTATCGCACGGTGCATACGGTATCTACGGAAACTCTCGGCGAACACGGCGAAAACAATTCTAGACGAAAAGCATACATGTTATTCTAGAGTTTGCAAAAAAAAAAAAAACATGAATAATTTTCAATCGACCTTACGCGATTGATTTTGCTACATACTTTTCATCTATTCAACTTGCCACGTTACTAAAAAGAAGATAAATTGAAATTACCAGTTAAAAATTATAACAAGATCATTATAAAACGCGCGAAATTATTCTTTAATCAAATCTACAGCGTGTATCCCTCAGAAGGGCAGATAGAGACACATTAAAATTTCACACTGAATTTCTCAAACTTAGTCCGAAGCTGTAAAACTTGATCTCTACGAGCAATCGTTGCTCAAGAGGAAAAAAAAAGATTTGCATCCAGCCCGTATAAAATTTCCGTGACGAACATGCGAACGTTTTATCGTTTCACGCCACCCTGTTGTCGACCATATCGATATATCTGGCGCGGTAGCGGCGTCCTATGAAAAAGGATGCGGGATAACAAAATGGGCGGGAGAACTGGCGACCGGAGGAGACATAAAGATAGGCAAGATAGAAAGAGAGAAAGAAATCGCGCGGGCGGCAAAGTCCCGCTTCGGGAGGAAAGCGAAAGAACGGTGGTAGCTTCTTTTTATGATCCCCATAGGAGCAGCCGTATGTAATGCTGAAGAGCGGGGGGAATTTCAGCGGGAACGCGCGCTACGAGGGCTTCTGCATCGACCTGCTGAAGGAGATAGCGCGCATGGTGGGCTTCACTTACAGGATCGAGCTCGTGCCGGATGGCAAGTATGGCGTTTACGATTACGAGACCGGGGAGTGGAACGGGATAGTCCGCCAGCTGATGGACAAGGTGAGTGTGTGCGGACGTACGCGTCCATGTGCACCGGCGCAGCGGAACTCGAATTAGACGTACGTACGGCCTATTGGAAATCCGAAGGAAACTCAATCGTCGGTTCGCTCGTATGAACCCTGACGATTGCCTGAGAAATAACGTTCAATAACGCTCATCTGACAGTCGATTTTAAATGTTCCGTTTCATTTTGCATCTGGAGATTCCCTAGCTTTAGCAGACATCTCGCACAGTTTATTGTTAGCGGGCGTGCACGAAGGATTCCTGTGACTAACTCTCGGAACGAAAGGACGCCGTCTGCTGACGCGCACACACACACACACGATGACGACGAGGTGATTTACATGTTACGGAAGCGGTGTATACGCGGTCTACGGCCTGCGCCGCTGGAGGTTGTTGACTCCCAGGTGCGGTGAGACAGTTTGATAGCCGGTGATAAACGCAACAAAGGATAGTTAAGCGAATTTCAACTGGGAGATAGGGCGCAAGTATCGGCATTTGCGAGGAAATGTGATCTTTCGAGAGATACGAGTAACGTCGCTCGTAACAGGCATTATCCTGCCAATCCCAAGGAATCGGAGCCTAGCAGTAGGACTGTGTTGCACGAAATTTAGCTCGCAGCTCACTCTCCTTTTATCGTACATCTTCCTTTTATTGTTACGATTATTACCCGATTTTGAGTTGGGTCGAAGATCCTGCCGTTCGTGTATCAATAATCAGCCCTGCGCGCGTGAACATTAATCATGCAAATTGATGACCGCACACACGGGGATTATCCACGAACGACACGACACGGCGGCGCCGGTGGTGGTATGCGCCGGAAACCGTGCCATTTTGCTGGTGATAAGCGCAAGCGAATCGTCACCGTGCACTTCGCCCTGAACGCCGTAGGCTTAGACCCCGCGCGTGCTGAATGCCGTCTCGCTTTTGCAATTCAAATCGCGAACGGATGCGAGACGAAAGCAATATATAGCGAGGGCGACACCGCTACGTTTCTACTACGAAAGCGTGAAACTAGCCCGCGTATGGCGTCGCGCCGCTCTGCGTCGTCGCCGCCTACTACGTCTACATTTCGGAGTTAGGTACATCGCGCGCACTGGCGATTGATTAAGTGGCGCGTACGCGCGCAATTCCGTTCTACCGAATTTCAATATCCCGCTGATGGCGTGTGTTGTAACAGATGCAACGGCAGCAACGGTGCGCGACATCGTGATAACAATGTCAAAGGCACACGCCTTCGTGGAGCCGCGCGCGATACGGACGCATCAAAGATAGCGCTACGTAAAAAAGGCTCGAAGTTTACAGGTGATCCTTGTGTTGAGGCCAGATTAAGGCGCACGTGTAGCATATCAATACGTATATACGTGGTACCCGCATTACTATGATCCCGATAATGTATTATTTGCACTAGTATAAAGAAACACAAAGTCGAGCCTTACTTTCGTATGTTTGCGATTGTCTTAACCTGGGTATAGTCATCCTATCGCTTGTTTCACGATCATCTGTCCCGATTTTTATACCCCAGTAGAAATTATTGACTACATGTAAAGAACGTAAAAAATTTATTGGATTAGTAAAACAACGTAACGTGCTGTAACGTGAGCTTATTTTTCTGACGTGCATGGGGTGCAAAAATACGTAACTATTTTCGGGTTAAAATTTTTGTTAATACTAGAATTCTTTTTCTAAACGAGATAGCGACAATTGATAGTCTCTCTCTCTCTCTCTCTCTCTCTCTCTCTCTCTCCCCCTTCCCTCTCTCTCTCGCTCTTGAAGCTTGGTTTTTACAATATTATATATATGCAAAATATGTAAATTGATCTTTATATTTTACAAATACGAATTTCTTTCAACAGAAAGATTAAAGGAATCTACTTTTTCTTTTGCATAAAAGGTGCACTTTTTTTCATGATACATTTCTTAAAGGCGCACTCTCGTTTTTGGGAGAACTCTGAGTAGGATGTAATGAGCCGAGTATTCTAGCGACGATATCTACATTTCAGAGAACTACTTTTGCCATAAATCCTAAACTTCGAATTGGATTCAGTGTCCGGTTGCTGCGGAACATAAGGGCGCATTTTTATCACGAATGAATAATGCATAAATTCTGCGTGTGTGCGTATAACAGAAACTATGTTGCTATATAGAAATAATTAATTCTATACTTTTAATGTAATATAACACTACAAAGAAAGTTTGCAGTTTTATCAAACAGATTACAAGATACTTGAGACACTATTTGTGAGTTCGAAATGTTCAAAATGACCGTTTAAATTTAACGAAATTATAAATGAAGTTAATAGAGATGCTGACTTGGGGTCGATAGGCGTCGATAACGCTGAGATAGAATAATCACGTTTTAATTCCAAGAAAATTATGTGGTTACGAATGCGTTTCAGGATTGTGAATGCATTAAACATAACGATCAACGATACGATGACGAGGGTATGAATGAGCGTACGGGTCGGAATTCGTGGAATTATGAGGAATCGCGATATGAGGGTCCGCGAAATTTCTCATTTTCATCGGAAGACCCGGCAGACTGGTGGACGTTACAAAGCGACCGGCACTATGTTATCCAGACGGTAGTATTAATTTTGTCAGATGATCATTAATAACACTCGCCTCGCCGCAGTCGTCGTGCGAGCGCAATGGCGAAACCGAGGACGGAAAAAATGATGATAAAAAGACGCACTATAATATGCCTAGAAGCGGCATCGTATTTTAGCAACTTGCGCATAGTTAAGCGGATCAATCCCTTCCACTCTGCGAGATATTCGCAATTAAGAATGTCAAAGCTACGATTAACTGTTTAATTAGCGATGTTTTAATTAACGTACAGGACAAAATAAAGAAAATTACGTTACGCTAAATTCTCTTTTATCTATACATTTTGCACTTGTTGCGACGAATGGTCTCGTTTCGAAAATATTGCTGGAAGGAGACTTTTTTTTTAGAAACTTTTTGTTTTGGGATAAAAATTTTTTTATTACGTATTACGCTAATTTGTAACTTCACGCAACAAGTTTTGGAGTATCCGTTGACACGCAAAATATGCAAAATGTTACACGAGATTTATTAATTTCCCTCGCGCGAATTTTCTTGAAAACAGAATGATATATCGATATTTCATTTTTATCTGAACGGAGTTGATAAATGGGATATCGTTTGTCGAGGCTACACACAGGTAAAGGTAACGCAGCTCAAAAATGAATGAATGAAATGAAAAACGAAGCCCGTTTGCAATGTATCACCGCCGTCATGGGAATTATTAATCGACAAGAGATTTTCAACAAAAGTATTAAATAAACAATACATATACATGCAATATATGTATTGCGGGTGCAAACATATCGAACAATCTCGCGTCTCCATAATTCTATGTAAAATTGATATCGCCGTTTTTTCCGGTACATTATCTCCGCTTGCAGCTTTAACCGGCTCCTCGCATTCACCCGTTTCCCCCGACACGTTCGACACGCGTGTAGATTGCCACGCTCGTACATTCATAAACGATTGACGGCACGATGCATCGCGGAATCCGCAATGGCGCCATGCTGTCATCGCGCGAGAACACGCAACAACAAATTACTGCGATCGTCATCCACGGGGTCGCGCGGGACGCGGCGTAAATCACGCGCGAATTAGTGACGCCGCCAGTCCGAAATATCTTTCACGGGATGAACCCGGGGTATCGTTTTGTGCGACACGTCGATGTCGATGCCGATTCGGCTGTCCGTTGTACGTGAGATGTATCGCTGAGCATTTCCCATTCACGGTTTAACTATCGACAACCGTAATACACAGTAATACACGTATAAAGTATCGAGCTTTCGCGTGAAGAGATAAAAGTGAAATCTGGTGTTACTGTATCGCATTGTTGGAATCAATAATAATGACGCTTTAATCGCTTTTCATTCGTAATCAAATCACGAAAGTATTTCCTTTCACAAAAAAATTGCGAAACACAGAATAAAATTATCGAAATGCGAAATGAATAAAATTCTTTTGCAACATTGCTCTAACTTTTTTAAATAATTATTTTTATCTGTATCTAATTAAGTTTTAAGATACTTTAGCAAAACTGTACGAAAAGTATTATATACTGTGTAAAAGGAATGTGTCGAAATATTTTTATCCATTTTTAATTAGAAATCCAGTCCTGTCACTTTTCGAAATTAATATGTGAAATGTATTACACAGATATTACACATCATTTCGTGATGTAAATCGGCACTTGCTAGTGCAGAGTACAAAATACATAAATTGCATTTTGCGCAATAGAATTCTCATGTAACGTGAACATTACGGCGCTTACAGAAAATTTGTAACATATCGTACGAATACATAGAGAGACGGAGCACGGGCGGGTGAAGAAAAGACAGGGGATTTCCCTATCGGGCGGATTTCCAGCCAGGACGATATACGCGCGCACATCCCCCGCCGTGTGCAGCGCAAGCCGGAAATAAATCTCGAGGGACTGCAGCCGCTTCGCGGTGTATGTGTGCGGCATCGCGCGCGGCTGCTCTCGCAGACGCTGAAGAAGCAGTTAGATACGGCGAAAGTACGCACGCTGCTAAGCTCTTTTTTCAGGGAGGGGAGGGAAGGGGGTAGCTTCATTGAATCGGGAACGGCGACGTTTCGCGCTCATCGCCGGCTATTGCCAAGTCAGCTGTTCCCATTTGCCGCGCGTGTCCAAATAATCTCGAGCACCTGCCAAACGCGGCCACGTGGACGGAATCGAAACGGCTCGGCCGAACTTGAGATGGGAAATGAAAATAAATTTCAATTAACACACCGCGTCTTTGTCTTCGATCTTCCTATTCTGTATCCTCTCTCATTTATCTTCTCTCATTTCGCAGAAGGCTGATCTTGCTGTCGGCTCGATGACAATCAACTACGCGCGCGAGAGCGTGATCGACTTCACGAAGCCGTTCATGAATCTGGGCATCTCAATCCTCTTCAAGGTAAGTAAGAGCCGGGGTGCGGTAATCTCACCGTGCGGTAATCTCGCCCACGCCCGACCGAAAGCGCGAGTTGAACGCGAGAATTTATTACGTTACAAGGTAGCAATTGCGCCCAGAGCTCTGGAGCATTAAAAGCCGTGCGCTGTATAAGCCTCCCCCTTAATCTCCCTGTTCACACGCGAAATGGCGTTACCCTGATAGCTCATATTTTTATTTCGTTTCGTCCACGTTCCACCGCATTGTTGCCGAGGCGGATCCAGCTTTGTTGATCTTTCCCTTCCATGCCCTGGTCCACTGTCCCGTATATTTTTCCGAGCGGCGCATCTGTTATTCTTATTTGCTTTTTTTTTACCGTCGTATACTCCATCTGTTGTTGTTAGACCATTTTTATTTGGCAGTCGACGAGTATGTGCGCCCATATCCCAAGAATCAACGCAACGTCGATGAAAAGTTTCGCATCGTTGAATAATATCTCTCTGTCGATATTTTCCCTTGTTTTCCTGTTTACCCGTTTCCTTAACTGTGCGCGATAAAAACGCCAGTAAAAACGTGAGCGAGGTAATTCTAACCGCGCGAGATAATTTTATCTGAGTTAATGCCGTCAGTAATGGGTAGGGCCCGCTATACTCCATACGACTGTAATTCGGTCCGATTTTCGGCGCTGGCTGACCATAACTAGTTCTTATCTACTTGCCCGTGAACCACACCACTGGTAATGGTCACGTTCGCGTAAGGTCTCCACATTTTGCTTTAGAATAGCCAATTAATAGATGGGTGTAAATATCACTTGCTTATACAAGAGGCTATTGTCGACTATGTACATGCGCGCGCGCATCGCAGTAGTATAATACTGTAGTGGTCAGACTAATTATCGAACGTCGCGTTCTAAATGAAAATCAGATCCATATCGCTTATATGTTACGAATAAACGTTTATATATAATATAGTAAATAAATGTCTTTTAGAATAACTACAACTTCCCAACTTCGCGTATTAGAAATAAAAAGCAATAAAGTTCATGTTATTGAAAATAAAGTCATTTGCCGAAAAAATACATTATATGCATATTATTATTATAATTCGTCTTTAAAAATGCAATGTATACAAAATGCCGAAAAAAATCATTTAGAGTTCGTAAATTTAGTCTTCATTAATTCGACTCTGTTGCAAGACGTACGCTATTACGTAGTAATATCGTGACGGTTGACGATGCATTGACGTGTACTAACGTGCATGTTCCCGCGTATAATACGATACAGCATGTGTTGCAAGATCGCAGTTGGGAGAAGCAGACTAATTAGAACCGCTCACGCAAGTGATTGGTACGCGCAAGCGGTTTAATAATCTAAATGTATCATCGATCGGCTGACGCGTCGAATTATTGAACCGATTAATTAAATATTTATCGAACGAGTCGTTTCTTCATCAGTCACTTTTTTCCTCTTTCCATTCTCTCCCTTTTTCCTTTCTCTCTTTCCGCATCGCTCTTTTCCTATATCCATCTCTGCTGCCCTCTTCCCACGAATTTTACCTTGTCACTCGTGAAGCTTTAATTATTCTTGCAGTGTCTCGTGCCGGAAGTTTCTTCCGATTCGCAGATTCTATTCGATCGATTTAAGTACTAACGGAATTTCCCCAAGTTTCGATTCACGCTAAATAATTCGAGATGCTGGAGTTAACTTCCCTTTCTCTCCCCTCCACCACTCCCCCCCCCCCTCTCTCTCTCTCTCTCTCTCTCTCAGGCAGCTGCACTTTATACTGTAACGAACAGCGGCGGAATTCGCTTACTCCAGAGTTAATAATGGCATTGCACGAGGTAACGATACCGACGGAGAAGTTAATTTCTCGAGCTTTTATAATAAAATTTTCGCGACGACGGCACGGTCGACAACGAGACGGTTTGTATCAGGGTCGTTCCTGCCGTTCATCTCTAATTCCTCAATTTACCGCGGCAGGTCCAATTGGACGTTTGGACCGCCAAAATTTACAGAACGGCCATTTCCGATTTTCATCATTATTAATTTTTTCTCTTTTTTATATTAAAGTTAAAGAATCAGCACTTTAAAATGTCAATTATAATTAATGATAGTGATGATAGAAATAAATACAGATAGAATACTAATAGAAATAAATACAATGCCATTATCTTGAGGATCTTCCCACAACGCCAATGCTTAAACTTGGCACGAAATTGTTCGCCTTAGTTCCCGATGGCACAAGCCAACTGCATAATGAAGATAATTAAGCAAATCACCATTATGCTGTCAAGCGGCAGTGACGTGGTAATCTTTCATCGCGATTCGTTGCAGGATTAATTATAAACTACGTATTACACTTGACAGAGTCCTTAGAAGGTTTCTAGGTACTTGTTGAAAGATCAATATTAATACTAATATTAATTAAAATAGATTGTGATACGCGACGATAAGATGGTAAATTGATTGTTTACAAATAATTATAATCGAAAGTAGATCGAACAAATTTCTTATCCTGCGGAATAATTCACTACACGATTACATATCCACCGAAACGGCGAGGCGTGAGAAATCCGATAAGTGGGCCCCTCATAAATTAATTAAAGCGGCGAAGGCTCTCTCGCCACGTTGAGGATGATAGCTTGCCTTTCAATGTAGACTGAAGACTCGTTTTCGCTTAAACGGAATTTTCCTCCGATAGATATAAGAGCGACAGAAAACGCGCGGACATTGACCGGCGCAAGTGCGCTTTCTAATTAATGTAAGGCGATCATTTAATTGCAATTAATGTTGCAGCCGGTAGATGCTTCTATTGCCAAAGCTATCCTTTAATCATCCCATCATTTATCCATTGAAATTCCACACAGCCGTTATGCTTACGATCTATCACGACTCAAATTGCCGAATACGAAATATTCTAATGCAATTCATTAATCGCTAACATTGTGAATTCTTTATGGATTATGAATTCTTCACGGATGTTTATTTTTACAATAGTCGATTATTTCGGTACTTTTACAATGATCTTGTTATTTATTTTCATCGGTAGATGCTTTCTACTACGTTGTTTTTTCATTTCCTCGGAATCAACATTTGCTATTAAGAGCGTTAAATTTTAGATCAGTCAGTTCCACTTGCGCAAAGATTATCAGTGAAAAAACGAAAAATTCAACGCCAGGCATTTAGTAATTATCAAGATATAACGTGAATAAAAAATCATCCAGATCGACATCAATTAATATGCATGTATTGACAATTCGATGGTTTAATAGTCTACGAATTTATCTGGTTTTTTTCTTTATTGTATTTTACCGGTTTAATGTTCAAATATAATGCAACTATAAAAGCCTCAACGATAACTGGAATAATATGAATATGAGCAAGGTAAATTCAGGATATTATATTAAGCAAAGTAATCGATTTCATGATATTACGTTTAATATTAATTAAGATAGCTAATAAGAATTGTTAAATTATCCGTGTAAAATTCCTTCATCATTATACATATCGCTCTAGAATTACACAGAATTAATAACGCTTATTACACCTTTCATATATTCTTTCTCTCCTTTTATGCGTGACAACGAGTGAAGTGCATTTGTTCATTAAAATAAATACTGACTGAATAGTAAAACAAGCTGTGAATGAAAATGTTCAATGATAAATTTTGGGGTAATTTAATTATCTAGTTATTAATGCGGTTATTAAATTTTCTATTTCGATGATAGTCGTTCAATAAATTTTTGGCGCGTGAAAATAATACATGTTCTGCGCG
Source organism: Monomorium pharaonis (assembly GCF_013373865.1). Classification (NCBI taxonomy): domain Eukaryota; kingdom Metazoa; phylum Arthropoda; class Insecta; order Hymenoptera; family Formicidae; genus Monomorium; species Monomorium pharaonis. The sequence goes on along the minus strand of NC_050474.1, from coordinate 1,325,850 downwards.
TGTGAATGCTCTGCATTAGGTATATAAAATAATTATTTAAATATTTAAAACTTTTTGAATAGAATTTTGAGCATCGACCAACGACAAGATGTCAAAAGCTTTAATTTCTTACAGGTACCGACCAGTCACCAGGCACGGCTTTTTTCCTTCATGAATCCATTAGCGATCGAGATCTGGCTATACGTTCTGGCGGCGTACGTTTTGGTGTCGGTAACGATGTTTGTCGTGTCGCGATTTAGCCCCTACGAATGGAATAATCCCCACCCGTGTCATCCCGGGCCGGAAATCGTCGAGAATCAGTTCTCCTTAGCGAACAGTTTCTGGTTCACCATCGGAACCCTCATGCAACAGGGCAGCGATCTAAACCCCAAGGTTTGCGTTTGCATACGATGAGTTTCCTTAATATTATTCTGTCATTATGCACGAATTGTAAGGATATTATATTGTATTAATCATTATTAATTTTAATTATCGCTTCTCATATACAAACTTATTAATATCGTTTTCATCTGCAATGTAATATATAATATATATAATTCATGAAATAACTCCTTTGTTTTAAGCGTCCATTAGATCGTCATAGGCTAATAGTATTATATAGTTCAAGTCATTTGATATTAATCGAAATAACACGAATAATCTTGAAACGCTAACATTTCAGCAATTCTCATAGTATTATAAACATTGTATATATCTTCCAACATTAATTTTATTATTTATAACTAAATTTCTATTCTAATTACACGTACTGTGTACCTCTATTTAAAAAGTGATTGTTCGATATATTTTATTATCAAATACTTCCGCGATAATGCTTCGCAATTTTCTCAGCAAAGAAAGCGAACGTTCCTACTTGAGAAATCTCCGCCTTTCATTTGCCGGCTTCAGCTTTCGAATTAGTTTTCAAAGCTGAGAATTTATTCAAGAATCTATTCAAGGAAATGAAACACGTAAATCCGTAGAATGTCTGAAAGATATATTAAGAACATAAAAAGAAGTATCGGAGTATTTTCATCATAATAAGGAATTAACGTTACTACAATTTGAAGGCGTTATTACGAGGAGCTAGACACTTTGCTATCAAATTACAAGACGGTGCCATAATAATATAATATCATGACAATTAAGATCACCGTTAAGCAATTCAACTTTACAATACACATGCACATTATTGCTTGATGGTAAAATTAATACTAAAATTAATACTTTATCAGGCTACGAGCACGCGTATCGTGGGTGGCATATGGTGGTTCTTCACCCTCATCATTATTGCGTCATACACCGCGAATTTAGCAGCTTTCCTTACGGTGGAAAGAATGATCACGCCGATAGAGAACGCCGAAGATCTCGCTAGTCAGACGGACATCACGTACGGAACTCTCGATAGCGGAAGCACGATGACTTTTTTCAGGGTGATTAATATTTTATTATTTATTTCCGTGTGAAATCTGCTAGTAAAGTAATACTCTCTCCTATTAAAGTAAAATATTCTAACATCTCTATTCTAACATCTCTATAATGTTATTCTGTAAAAATACTTTCCCTTTCACACTGTCGTATAAATTAACTAGCATATTAATATAAATATAAAAATAATAAAGTGTTTTTTTAATGGCGAGAACTTATTCAGGTTATATGTAAATGCAGCCTTGTAATACTGTGTTAATATCCCTACACGAATTTATGTCCAATTTATGGTCTGTTAATAACCAGGTAACGATTGCACGCGATTCAGCCGCGCAAGCGATATGAAAATAATTATTTTGCAATTATTCCGCTCACGTGGGGTTAGAGTTTTAATCATATCGCATCTTTTGCGACAGTTTATCGAAATTTTCCTGTTGGCAATTAATTACAAAATAATATTTATCAATATGCGAAATTTATAATCCAGAATGTTGCTAAACACCGGTTATCATGGTATTGAATTAATGACGATAATAAAATTGAATTTTCTACGTTTCTCTAATCTCAATTTAAGGATTCAATGATCGAGACGTACAAAAAGATGTGGAGATTCATGGAGAATAAGAAGCCATCAGTGTTCGTTTCAACGTACGAAGAGGGTATCCAGAGAGTTCTTCAAGGCGATTATGCCTTTCTAATGGAGTCGACCATGCTGGATTACATTGTCCAGAGGGATTGTAATCTCACACAAATTGGTGGTCTGCTGGACACTAAGGGATATGGAATCGCTACGCCTATGGGTACACTATTACGCTGAGCAATATCTATTTTTATTTCAAGTCTCTATATATTTTGCACAGTCCAATTTGTAAAACTTATCGAATAACACGGTTATTATGAAAGAAACAATTTCAATATTTTTTTAAAAGATGAACAATGTGTAACTGAAAAATAAAAAATGTTTAGATTTAAACCGTTATTTATCATTTATTTATCAGTATCAAAATGTTTACTTAATACACTAAGAAAAAAATGTTAATTTGACTAAATATTCCAACTAAGTTAAATTTTGTCTATTCAAGTATTTATATATTTTAATGAAGTATATAAATATTTGAATTGAAATTTTTGCATTTAAGTTAAACGCATAAACTCTTGAATAAACTGACAAAATTTTAATTTAGTTTGAAAATTTTATCAAATCAACAATACCTTTTTCTCAGTGTAGCGCTTAAAATTTCCGAATAATTCCACAGGCTCACCCTGGCGAGATAAGATATCTCTAGCAATTCTGGAATTGCAAGAGAAAGGCGAAATTCAGATCCTGTATGACAAATGGTGGAAGAGTCCCGGGGATACTTGCATTAGAACGGAAAAGGGAAAGGAGAATAAAGCCAACTCTCTAGGCGTCGACAACATAGGTGAGCGTCTTTCTCAGAGAATAGCGTGTAAACTCTGAATTATACACACCATGAGTTTCTTCGGTAAAGTCACAACACAGAAGTTCCCTTTTATAGTTGCAAACATTTCTCATTATCTTTTTTGGTTTATTATTCTTATAAAAAGGAGAATCTTGAAACAAGTGTAATTTTAATGAAAATAAATCGTAAAACGAGATTCCTAATCTAAATTTAAATACACGTCCTTCAATAAAATCCTTTGAAGGATTATTTGATTTTTGCATGCGTGCAATTTGTACATTCTAAATTGTTTTAATTTACTTATTTAATTTATACATTTAAAAAACTATTCTTTTTTTTACATGGAAAGAACGGTTTTACTAAAGTATCTAAAAATTTAACTGGATATAAATCTGAAAATAATTGTGTAAGACGTTCAAACATGATAAACTAAAAAATACAAAATTTTTTGACATTTTAGCTACCTTTACAAGTGTACACAATAATTTTGATGGTCCAACAAAATTATTTCCAGAACTGTATCAGCTAAATTTTTTTTAACACTTCAGCAGAACCATTCTTCCTAAAATTATTTATCAATGTCTTATATATTTATTTGAAAATCCGCGTGCTCTATATCTAGGAGGAGTTTTCGTGGTTTTGTTGTGCGGCCTGGCATTCGCCGTACTCATAGCGATTTTCGAATTTTGCTACAATTCCAGAAGGAATGCACCGGCGGAACGGGTAAGTGCGTCGAAAGCCAAATGCTGAAATTAATTTCAGTAAATCATCAGCACGTTGACGTTGCACGATTCTGTTCACCGATATTCAAATTTTCATCAAGGGCGACCGATCGCATTTAATTCTCAAATCACTTTTCATCGGTTTGTGTTTGCTAATTATTAGAACTTTAATAAATTTTATCAACTTTGAGAGATATGTGTGCATGTGTGACTGTATGCGTAAGCATTGCATGATACATTTTTTGAACTTTGTTTCATCGCTACATCATGGATTTCACCGTATCAGCATGAGCTCATCGTCCATTGAAGCATGCCGCTCGACTGCAAGCATCCCAAACACAGTTGCGAAAAAAGGTCCGTTTTGCCAGCGAGAAAGTTTTTTAGGAATTTGTTTGCTTTAACAAGAACCGCGCTTTCTAAAACTTTACGTTTAAATAACACGTACGCGGGTGTCACAAAGATATCGCTGATAATTTTCTACCATACGTCATGATACAAGAGATGTCCTAGTATTAGCAAAAAATAAAAATTTATAATATATTAATTAATTCTTGCTATAGCAAGTATATCTGAAAAAGTCAAAATCTTTTTTATTTTAAAATTTAATATTTTGAAAAGCTTGAAGTTACATAATTTTATTTAAAGAAAGAAATTCCTACTTCGCTTCTTCACGTTGAAAATTAATTATTTATTACTTCGCTTATCTTCGCTTTTATATCTCTTCAATAATTCATAATAATTCTGCTTTGAAAAAAATTCACGAAACAAAGTTAAATGTACCATTTAATTCTTGCTAATTTTAGAACATTTTCCGTATAATATTTTAATATGCGTATTTTAAATTTTATTTTAAATAATCGCATCATTAACACGCGAGTAATGCTAATGTCGTTATGAACTGCTGATGTAGCAAAGGCCTCCAGTCCCGTCGACGCCTACCTCCGGTTCCCTTCAGGGAATTTCTCAGGTTGTGCAACAGCAGCAGCAGCAGCAGCAACAACAACAGTGCCAACAGCAACATCAGCAGCAACCGAATCAACAAGAGTCGCTCTGCTCGGAGATGGCACGCGAGCTCTGCCGCGCCTTACGTTGCCGCGCGTCGTCTCGACGGCGGCGTACTTGCGACAAATGTTCTACGCACGTGATCGGCTATCCGCCGGACAATCCCACTGCCACCCCCGTAAACGGAATGAGATCCCAGGTAACGGCTGTCTCGTCCCGTCCCCCATTATTAATCTACAAGCTTATTTTTCATTTGCATTTCAACGCAAATTAAATAAAGCTCATTGTTTTTCTAATCAAGACTGCAAAGTAGGTATCTTTTGTAAGTAAAAATGTATCTAGACTATTCATATCTAAAATATGTAAGAAAACATAACGTTCATAATTATTCACGAAAATTTCTCTGCAATTTTACTTGTCACGAAAATTCGCAATGTAACTAAAAATCCACAAGCTAAAAAGTTATCAAACGTGACACGTTTTTCAGATGATTCAAGAAAAACTACAAATAGAAATCCAAGATATTTATAATCCGATCTTATTTTTAATATCGTCTTAAATGCAGTCTCAAGCTATCATACATTTTATTGGCTGGATGAAATCTTTTAATTAAAAGATTAATTAAGATCAAGCTTAAAATAATCTCTATAAGATTGGATTATAAATACTACCTAAGAGCCTGTGATGAAGTTCTTGAATTATCACTTCTCAAACCGATGTCCTTAACTTTTACCCGAAATCAATTTTACACATCATAATTTTATTCCGGAGAAAAGTTTCACTTTCTGCCATATTATTCACTTCTAATTTATATTCACCGACCTTTTTATACGCTCACGTTCATTAAACTTACAATTGCATTCAAATGTTCTTTAATTAACATGTATCCGACAAGCGGATTTATTTCCCCGAGCGTCACGACGGGCACGAAATTTATTATCTCTTCATTTCTCCTTACGAATAATTCGGTAGTACAATATAGAAAATTTACTAGAGAGATAAAAATATTGACGGAATTCAATGACTATTTCAAAATGACGGAGGAGTCGGAGGAAATTAGAACATGTGCTTCTCGAAGCTTCGAAAATTTATCGAAGATTATTAAGAGAGTATAACACAACAGGAGGAAGAAGAGGGCATCGGAAAGTAACGTTTTGCGGATTAAATATGCTTTAAAAAATTGAATTGAAATAATAAAATAAAATAACTTGGAAGTAGTCATTTAAAATTCGAGACATTAATAAAATAATGTATAAAACCTCTGATATTCTTTGCAATATCATCTTGACATTCCGATTTCCGTAAATTTCATACAGGCGTTACCTATGCAACTGATACAATTTACATACACACATACACACATGTAATCATTATGTAATTGTGTTACAGAGAAGCAGCCTGGCTGTACCCGTAGTCGAACTGCCTCCACACATCCATATGCATCATCACGCACCGCCGCACGACTATGACGGCAATTAGAGGGACGTTATTAGCAAGACCAGAACGTTATCGTAACCGGGAACAAGTACAAAGCGTCTCACGAAAAGCAATTACGATCGATTTGTCGATAGATTTCCGTCGACAATGTCGGAATTCGCCCAGTAGACATGTGTTTGCACAATATTAACAAAAAGAAAAAGTTCGTCGTCGATATTTCACGATTACGAAGAAAGAGCTTAAAAAGTATTTGTAAAGCAACGCGTGTGCCGCTTTTCCGCACATTTGATAAATCCGTCGAAAGATCGACGCTATATATCGAACTTAATTGATAAAATGGTGTAACGTCGTTCTAAAGTGATTTTTCTCGTAGCCGCGAGTTTTGTACGATTAATCAATCCGCAGGACAGTATAATCGTCTGAGAGGCCAAGGGTCCGTCGCTTTATTCGCCACTTTAGAAAGTATTCAAATACGTTGAGGTAACGTGATTTAATACTACCGGGAGAGAGAGACATCGGAGAAAAATCTTAAATTAAAAAGTTACGATCAGCTCGCATGCATATTAATTCTTGGCGAAAGAAATTTTTCTTCGGTGCAGTGCGATCGAGATTGACATTATCAAGATCAACGAGTTAAGCACTTAAAAAAGTTAATGCTATTTCACAGCGACGTACGTTTTAACGTAATAACTAAATACTTCGCGTGAATGAACCGTGAATTTTTTTTATCCCCAACAAAATTGTGTTTTCATATAAAAATTCTTGTATACCGCGATCTTTACACGAGCATATAAGTGTAACAAACAATGTACAAAATGAAGAGAGATATTTTTTCCATACTCTTCTTCGGAGGTTTTTTTTTTTCTCGAAACAAGTAGAACTTCTCTAGCGAAATAGTTCCCCCTAAAATTATTTTCCTTTATCTCATAGAATTTCTTTTTATGTCGCGTCTTCAGTTGTCGTAAAGCGATTCTCGTGAGATAAGAGTCCAGACGCCCTCACGTCCTAATTCTAATTTAACCGACATCAGTTCGATCGAGAGTAGTACGTTGAACTAACGACAGACGATAAACGATCCTTCCGTCCTGCGCCCGTAGAACCGAACCGATAAAATATCTACGATGGCGATCACCGATATCTCTAACGATTTCTTCGAGCACGTTCACGCTACTCTCGCACGAAATCTAACGTTCGATCCATGCACAGAACAACCTTTCGACACGCTCCATAAGTGCGTTCTCTTTTTACGAGAGGCTGTCTAAAAGTGTAATTGTACACGCAAAGTATTCTGTAAATATCGCCGCAAAGAAAGCAGCAGTGAGAATTTCGTAATGGGACTATTTTATGCAAATGTGGCTGAGAGTGAGTAATCGTTAGCGCTAATCGAGTACAACTTAGACGTTTGGTGTCATGTAACGTGTGCTGTAATATGCTGATAACCGATGAATAAATGTACGATGAGAGAACGCGATCATTGTCTTCTTTTTAATCCTTTTCAAACCATAATCACTATCCGTAGCTTTAAGAAATAGTTGAAATTAGCGGAAGAATGTATACTATGGTGAATTTTATTTTAATTTTTAAATTTTAACTCGCAAAGAAAGGTCACGCTCTACTCTTCACCAATTTTTATGACATTTGATCAAAATTAGCAAATTCAATATAATAAATATCAAAACTTAAAAATGTCCAAATATTTGCACAAATTTATATATAGATAAAAATTAAATCATGTTTAAATTTGAGCAAAGAGTGTGTAAAGATTTTTCATATACACATCCTATGTTTAATTATGAATATTTTGTTGGTTAAAGCCAACACCAAAAAAGCCTCTTTAAGGTGATTGAAAGTTGTAACAACACATTTAATTTTGATTGCAATCAAACTGTTGACGCTCAAGCATGAAGCGTCGACTTTTTCATATAATATAAAATGCAATATAATATTGCAATCATATTTTTCACATTTTCCAGATAATGTATTTCTAATATTCTAACATCAGTTACCGACAAAATTTTGCAAAACGTGTCAATTCCCGTTTTCTTTTTATCGAGAAATATACAAAATAGAATCAACTTGGAATAAAATATAAAATATGTTCTCAAAGTGAAAAGATTATGATCGTATCTATTACTTTCTAATAACTCGAGATACTCGAGTTTACGATACGAATCGACGCAAAAACGGTTATAGTGCTGCCATCTGTGTGGCAGCTTCTACAGCTTTATCGATAACGCAATAAAAAGCACTTACCATTCCCCGTTGACGGTCCCGCATCGATGCTGACCACTAGCGTCGCCACAATTCTCGATCTCCATCACTTGCTCCGTCGTTGGCGAATCGTTGGAGTATCCGCTCGTGCACAACACACCACAATAAATGTCCACTATACGTGTCTTGCTGCTATCCCATTATGTTATTTTGTTATGAGTCACAGGGCGATTTTCGCGCGCAAAAACACACTGTGTTTCCGACTCCCGAAGAAACGCGGAGCACATCCGATCGTTCGAGTCTACGACGGAGTTTATGTACCGCCGTCCGATCGGAAATATCGCGGGCATAATTACCTACCGGGGCAATCGAGCCATACGAGACACGCCGATCATCACGACGACGTTCAACAAACGGCGAATGCACACGGCACACTTCGTCCGACAGATCTCAATCCCGACTGGTCGCGCGTCGGTTTGAAAGGCAGCCCGCCATTTTCACCGTAAAGTCGCGAAGTCTGGCCGACCGACGCCTCAGCACCAGCGGGACTGGCGATCCAACGCACGGTCCGCCGAATGCGTCGCGACGCTTCGCTTGGCGATTAGATCGCGATGCTCGTTTTCGAGAGAGGTCTCGCGAGAGCGTGAAATCGCGGCGAATTCGAGCTCCGAAGCTCCGAGTCGCCGCGACGCGTAAACGACACTTGCCACTTGCTGCACACTGCACACCGCGTACTGCCGACGCGTTCTTCCGCGAGGCACCCTTGCTCGGCTGCGCCACGAACGAGCTCGCGAACATGCGACGTTATCTCTCGGTTTATCCCGACGACGTTTACTACGACGACGGCGATCAGATCGTCGCTAAAACTACGTCGGGAACACGGAAAACACGAGTGAACGACTGCTCCCGGAGTCCAACCGCCGTGTGTCGACGCGACGCTTTTGATTGGCCGGATTTGAAATGGTTGAGAATCTCGAAGTGACGCAGCGGCGAGCCAATCGGAGTCGGCCGGTCCGCTTGCGATTATCGAAGTATCGCGATTGTATCGTAACGAGTCTACCTTCCAAGAAATCGTAAAATGGCCGTCTAAATATGATATTTAAACGGACAGTGATCGCCAAGTTCGAAATATCGAAGTGTCGATGACGAAATTGGCCATTATACCCGAGCTTTCATGTCGCGAGCAAAATTCCTGAAGGGATTAGCTAGGATTCTAAGGTATTTTCAATACTTTACTTGGAGAAATCCTTTGCGATATGAATGACAATAGCTGATCGCGAATAAAATGTATGTAGGAATTGAGGCATGAGATGGCTAGATGACGGATAGTGAAAAAAAGTCGTAAAAAAGATGTGCATGCTGTCTGAGCGGTTTTCGTATAATGCGGCATAATGTGTCATATAGCGCGATAGATTTTCCATTAGGTTTTCGCGTAATTCGCAACGATGCAGCATGATACATCTCGATACATCTGTTGTGCGCAACCAGTAATTTAAGAACAGCTAAATTATGCAACTCATGTATCAGGGTGCATCGTTGTGAATTTAACAACGCAACCATAGATCGCGAAGCGTGTTCATGTCGCTACGATTCGTCGGTGTGACAGGTTTATTAACCTAACCTGAACATTTGTTTTTTACTAAACTTTAACGATTAATATCTCGTTTCGCGAGGCAGAAGAACACTTTTTTCTGCCAAATTCGCTCGAGTCATGCAAAAATGCATTGAATAAGCATAGTTTCATCGTTATTTGCACTAGTGTAACTAAATTGAATAATTACCATGGAGAATAATTTTATTAAAAAGTCACAGCAATGGTGATAGATTATTATTTCGATATCCACATATACATATTAATCATGTAAGGGATTTGGATCAATATACAAACGAAAAAATCCTTATTCGTTGATCAATGTGGAAGATTTATTACAGGTTCTTTTTTATCTAAGCTAAATAACGTTTGCAAACATTTTTTTAAACACAGTTAAATTGTGAAAATGTGTGTCTACACACACACACATATATATTTATATATACAATAATTATAATAATTTTTTTATTTCTTTCCAGATAGTCTGCAGTTTCCAACGTTAAACGTAAGTAGTGGAAATTTAACTGATTATATATAATTACCACTGAGTAGTGGTAATTCAACTGATGAAGTTTTACTCTATTTACTGTAAGTAAAACCAGAATTATGTGATCAAAAATTTGAATTAAAAGTTAACGACGTTCGTTTTGTTGGACATATATCCCCATACTTGACCATGAATTTTATTAATTGTAATCAACAACAAATTCTTTTTGAGGGGATTGAAAATTGTAACAGCATATTTAATTTTTAATGCAACTATGTAATAGTATATATTTATGCGTATACAGAGATTTTCATTTAATTCATTACTTCTTAAATCTTATTCAAAGGACTAATCCTAAGTACTTGATAGGCTTCTCTAACATTGCTGCAAATTTGATCAAAATCTATGAAGAGTAAAGTGCTGTTCTTAATTTTAAAATTGATTGCATAAAGATTAAAAGCTGTTTAGGAACTATCTTCTAATACTACTAAAGAATAGCGCATTTTAGCGGCGATTTCATTCTTAAATATAAAATGAGATAAAGAATACAGAAACCATCTCTGTTGATTTTTTTTATATAACATCATTTATTAAGGGATAAAATAAATGACAAATAACATATCTCACTTATATGAAACTATAATATTTCTTAGTGTTCATTATTTGTTATGATATAAAAGAAATCACATCATATACGACCCTCTCCCCCAGGCCGCGCATGCGGCGATGATCGCTCGAGTCTTACATATCCAATACAATACGGAACCGACAATCTTCCGCTTATCGCCGGAGAACACACAAAACAACGAAAATTCCATGAATCTCTCAAAAGAGATCGCGAGCTCGCGAGGCGGACCATGATAAGATTAGGCTACGACCGCGATGCTTAATCGAATCAACATGACCGAGATGTTACAGCGAGCTTCGCGAATAAGGAATTCCTTCTGACCTAACTCTTTTTTCCGGAATCTCTTCCTCGTCGATGACACCGATGGACTACTATTACAAAGCGTGTTTTTCAGTCGCTTTTCGATAGCTCGAGATCTAAATCTTAGAGCACAAAATGAGAAAAAAATGTTCTTTCGCTTTTTCAACGCTCTAGATCCAATTACCAAGGTGTTGATATACATTCGAATAAATACCTTCGTGATAACATTCTGTTTGATCATCTAAAATGGGGGAAAAGGGTCTAGTCAAATCACTTGTAATTATCACACAATCATTCTCGATACGGTGGCATGTACTATTTTAATATGCTTTTTGTGACTTTCGGAGGTGGACCGTTCTTTCTCGGCTACGCATAACTTGTGCACTTCTCTCTCTCTCACTCTCTCTCGCTCTCGCTCTTTCTATCTTTGGGAGTTTAAACTTATTCGAGACAATTAAACGACGAATTTAGAGCCGATTCTACATGTACATACATATATACTCCTTATCTTTTTCAAAATGTTTCCTTTTACTCGCGCATCACCTTGCTTTTCTTTTCGACAATTTTTCTCTTTCTCCACACTCGTCCACCTCCAGGATTCTCACTTTAAACCTTACAGAGGCATCAACTCGACTCAAAATTCCGACTCGCTCTGCCACGCGTGTTCAAGAGAGAAACAGCAATGAATAAAAGTCAAACGAAAAAGTAAAGCACGACCAGACACACGGAGCATCAAAACTCAGACAATGCAAATAACTAATACCTCTTTTAGATATTCAAAATATTTAAATTATAAAAATCCCGTTTTCGAGTATGTTGGCGACGATTGTATATTTCGCTATGTGAAAATCAGAAATCTCAATGCCCCATTTTTTACTCAATGTCTGATCGCACTCTGCTTTCACTTAATCGTACATAAAATTCTCGATTTCTTTCACACTTACTTCCTCACTCTACCTGCTCCTTCCCATTCTCTCTCTTCCTCTCTCTACTCTCTATCATGCCTCTTAGAATTATCGCGAAATTATAATTCGCCCAGATGTGTCACCCGCTGCAATGGCATTCACGTACAGCTTCGACGAGAATCTCTCGTGTTTCTCGGTTTTCAAGAGAAACGAACAAAGAAGAAAGATATGGAGTAGGACGTCGTCTATACTTGTTACACAACGTCCTTCTCGTTACAACGACGATTCTCTTTTTCTCTACAAGCTTCGCGCGTTATTCCTCCTTTCTCTTTTTGCCTCTCCTTCTCACTATCTTTCTCTCTCTCTTCCTCTCCCTGGCGCGCGCGATTATTATATTATGAGATCAATCTACGCATACAATTATCGTGAACATGCTGTATTCGTTAACGTTCTCCCCTAACGATCAATTTTCATCTCATGATTCGCTGATCGTAAAATAAACAACTGCGAATAATGACGAAAATTAACGAAAGCGAAGAGATAAAACAAGAAGATAGAAATTAAAAAATAAAAGCTCAAGATTAGCATGTCATTAAAAAAATAAAATTAACAATAGATAATAGTGTTGAATAAATAAAAATAGAAATAAATAAAAAAAAAGCTACAAAATAGAAGTTAAAAAGAAAAAAAGGGAAAAAAAGGAAAAGAAAGTTAGAAAGAACAGAAGGAAGGTAGAACTACGATTTCCTAACACGTAGCTCTTTTCGGATCATGTTAAATGAGTAGATCTTAAGTAAAATTTCATTTTTTTTTACGCAACCGAATGTATTAAAAACACATTGTTATTAATTTCATATAAAATCCGAAAGTTAACATAGCTCTCGATGTGCCGATACGATTTTCGGCAAAAGTGTTCTCGCGTTTTTGAGAGCATCACGATGTAACTATCCTAAAACGCTTAAACAAGATATTGCGATAATTAACGAACATTCATTCATTGGCGGATTGCGCCGGAAATACATGCACATTAAATCCTACATTAGTATTCGCTTAATAAAAAAAGAATCACGTGAATTATTATGAATGTGGAAAATCGTGAAACTTACTATCTAAATACGTGAAGAGAATTTAATTTTCCGCAAATATTCGAACATAAAGGTGATCAAATATAATAAAATATCCGCGATTAAAATATTTCGAACATATGTATTAGTGCAGAATAGAATACGTTTTTTTTCTAATCTTGTGTTAATATATTATATAATTTAGATAACATTATTAAAATTCAGATGATCACAATGATACTTGTTACATATCTCTTTGGTTTCAACTGTGTGGGGTTTTCGTGTCGTAAATTTAATTTAAAAAAACGATATACCACAAAATCCAATAATCAATATTAATCTTTGATGATTCGACAACGGCATACGAGTCCTTACGAAAAAAATAAGATTTATCCAGAGTTCTCTAAGCTTATCAATTGCGAACAAGCTCGTATAAATCATTGAATAAATGAGATAAATAGATAAATAGATATATAAGTAGAAATGAAAGAAAGAAGAAGCTAAAGAGAGTTTTCGAAATAAAGCTTAAAATAATTTAAAAAAGAAAGAGAGAGAGAAAAAAAACTGAAAATACTGTCATTGGCATGACGAACTGCGAGTGTTTGTCGCATTGGGTCGCAAAACCGTGTTACTCTTTCTTTGTTGTCACTCGCAAGATACGTTTACACAAAGCGAAGAGAGAAAAAGTTCGATCGCCAAAAAGTTATTGGTTCTGTCGATTTGACTGTTCCATTCTGACGAAATGAACTATAAGCGACGCAACTGTTTCTTCATTCTATTTTAAACTTTTGGTGTGATATGTGGAGACGTCGCCTAAAGAAAAAGGAAACGCGTCGCTCTGTTGGTCGAAAGGTCTCGCTGTTACTATTAATTTTGGTTCCGTTTCATTCGGACGACCCATGCGTGTTTCTGCGTGCGTACGTGCGTTTACGCTTATGCGCGGAATCGTACTTTGGAACGCGATTTTGCTTCATCGAAACATTCGCCACCGGAGTGAGAAACGATATTCGCTTACCAGTAGACTAGATGAGTATGGTCAACGATGGTAAAATCGATGTAAATCTCGGCAAATACAGATATTAAGTTGGGAATTGTTAATTAAACGTAGAAGAGTTTATAAAAATTTTCATAAGAGTTTAAACGGTGGAATTTCATTAAAATTTTAATATTTTATAGAAAAGAGAATTTTTCTGCTCTATATTATATCACATATTAAATAAAAAAATTATGTAATGCATTGTGTATACATATGTATACACATCATATACACATATATATTCTTCATGTATATAAGTATCGAATAAATTCAATATATACATATATACAAATTTATACGTATGTGTATGTGTATGCATATATTTTGTTTACTTATTTATTTACTGAAAACACTATTTTATCTAACCTTTTGTATAAAACCTTTTGTATAAAATATGTTCAATATATGTATATATTGTATATTGAAAAAATATATATATTATGTATATAAGACACATATTGAACATACTTTATATTTATGCATAAATAAAAAATTTCTTTTTGCAATCTCAAGACTCGAATTATTATAATTAACTAAAAACTGCACCAATTTTAATTTTCAGCCACGGATATTTTTGCTCATTGTGTGCCACTTACAGTCGATCGTTGAATCGAGATCAAAGGATCGTTTACAGAAAACAAGTTCGCATTCCAAAGTACTGATTATCATGTCATTGAAACGCGTGCAAATAAATCGATTATCTGAGACGCGGCCGCACATACGCACGCATAGTTATATAATAAAGAGACACCCTAATTACAAACACTACAGGTAGAATCATCAAACTTCCAGTTACGTGCGCATTTTAATACACACTCGCCACGCGCAACACTCTCTCCCTCTCGCTCTCCCTCCCTTTCTTACGCCGAGTTAATCGTAAATATGCGTATATATGTATCTATATATATATACATATATATATATTCGCTTTTTTATGTGTATGTGTGTATACATATATATAGATATATGCGATCACAGAACACGTATATTTCGCGTGTAATAGTTGTGCCACGTTCTTTTTCCGCGTATATATGTGTATGTCCACACGTATGTGTATGTGTGTGTGTGTGTGTGTTTTGCGTGTCTGTATTACCTTAACAATCTATTATAAGAATTTGATTTGTTTAAACAGCCTCTCCTCGATTCTCCTCGCATACAACACTTTACCACCAAACGAACGGCGTCCCCGCACGATCGCAATCAATCGCCGAAGAAGGGACTTCGTCAGTCGTGCATCGCAATTTTTGTCGTTTTATCAAGCTTTCTTTCTCTCTCACTCTTTCTCTCTTTCTTTCCTTTCGATATAGTGTTTTATTAGAACGCTACGCCGAAGGCATTGAAATTCGTTGATAAGCGCCCTCACGCGCGCGCGTAATATCGGGCGTCGAGAAATTGGTGTTCTCGTGGAATCGATCAAATTCTATCAGTGGCGCACGCAAAACTCGGATAGTCCTGAACCACGTTCTCCAAGCTACACTTCTTTTCTCCTTTTTCATCTGTAAAAGTGATCGCAGCGGATACAACGGTCTTTTTTCTTTTGACACACCAAACAAATCTCCCTCTCGAGTAGAGCTTGACGGAAACACGACTTCTCATTGTTAATCTCAAGATTAGCAGCCTAGACTTAGTGGTGCATGGGTCAAAGCGAGCTTGCGACGCCTTTCGGCTATACGATAGCAGCGCATCATCCCTCGATAAATAAACACAGCCGATAGGCATTGCTTCTCTCTGCGGTCGCGTGCACGCGTCATCGTAACGTTATGACATGACTATACACGTGCACGAAGCCGTGGATCGCTACTATAGTCTAATGTTTGCTCGATACACGCATATAATGAATGGTAGTAAATAAAGTACCATTTTATGTTAGCTTTCACGAGATAGGGATCGTCGAAATGAAAAAATTAAAAAAACGCATTACATTCAAATACATATACACAGAGCGCGAAAGATGATCCTTCGGCTCGAAGTTTCGATAACCGAGACGCGTGGCGCGCACCACAAGAACGAGAACTCAAAGAAGTCGAGTCAAATTGAATTCGAGGCAAAGATAATCCGGACAAGATCGCGGAATTAGAGTTAATAGATTTCTTAATTTAGCCTTACGATTAATTTTTCACTTCTCAGCAAGCCATCCGGCATAAAGGGAGAAACAAAAATGTCGCGCGGAGCTACAAGAACTTTTTTTTACTTGCTTGATGATACGAGTGTACTGTTGCGATGATGCGTTTTCGGTGAATCGCGCATAAGATCAAAATTGCAAACGCAAATAAGAAGAGTGTACGCACGTATATGTTTGTGTGTATGTGTACATGTGTGTATGTATAGAGTTAAAAGCGCAACTCGAAAGCTTCTAACAGGCGAGAGCAAACTTTTTTTAAACAGATCTGAAACATAAACGAAACGCACAAATAACAGTCTGCTACGATGTCGAACGTAGAAAAATACAAGTGTCTATGTACAAAACAAATTATAAATCTTTCCTCTTCTTGTCATGTCTCCCTGTCTGTACGCACACAATCTCTACCTCCATTTTTATGATCTCTTCCTTTCACGGATCTCCTTCCGAACACGCACAATGTAAAAGCACTCCATTCGTTAAGAACTTATATTTTATTGCGCGAATAAACGGAACTGTGGAACATATAATCGACGTGTTCGTGAACCGCTCGAGGAACAAAGACGCATTGATCTCGTCATTAAAGCGCCATCGGATGAAAAATCGCGCCAAGAGCGCAGCTGAATGGCCAAATATTACGTTCTTGTTTTCCCTCCGCAATCAGCAACTTCTTTTCTTTTTCTTGCTCTTCCTCTATCGCCTTTTTCAGCACTCGCTGAAGAACCGCGATTGCTCGCTATCTCGTCACGATTCACGAGTCGACGATGAAGCGGCCTTATGATAGCGCGCGTGCAAGTATGTATGTGATGTTCTGTAGAAGACTCGATGATATCGCGCTCGCATGTTCCGTCCATGCCGTGCGCGCAAAGTCGGCGAATCTACGGCACGGAGCGCGACGCGAGAAAACAAATCGACGACAAACTGCAGACTGACAGACAGCAGACAAACGAGGGAGCAACGCGGAACTTCGCTTTAGGTCATATACCGCATCACTGCACGAAGGGCATACAGCAATTCTGCTTGCATGCGAGCCTCTAAAATCATCAGGTTCACGTGGACCTGGAAAACAAAAGAAAAAAGCAATATTCAGTAATGTCTAACGGGGTCTCGTTTCTTCGCCGCTTTCGTTTATGCGAGCATAAATTTTTATTTCTTGTTTCATTCGTGATAAAAGTCTTATCACAGATGTTAAATGGTTAATTTTATATGCATAATGCATTTCGTGCGAACTAATCTTAACTTTCTATCGCAAGACTGGTAGTAATTATTTTTAGCCGAACAATGTCAAGTATTTTATATTTAACACATCTAACTTGTAAACTAATTTACATAAATTCCTATTCATTTAAATTTCTGTAAGATTTATTTCCTAAAGGTAGGAAATGCAACCTTATTGCAATATAATTGAAGAGCTTTAAATTTAGAAAAAAACAAACATCCATTTTTTATTATGTAGATTTTTTTGTTTTTACAGGAAATGCTTCAATTGTATATGTTTCGATCAAAATTACTTATTTTTAAAAGATATTTGTAATTTTAAGAAAACATCTTTTGTTTTTCAATAAAATAATTTGAATCGGGTCGGAGATTACACAATTTGGAAGATATTTGCACCTACCTTTTCACTGTGTTTGAATTCCCTCATGACACGATCGTAATCCCTTTTTGTGACGCGCTCCGGATAGCAAACGGCGCTTTTGATGAAGGTTTTCAGGCTACGCTCGAGCAATTGATTCACCTCATTGTAATCGTAATCATCGTGCCTGATGCCGAACATACATTGTATATAGTTCCAGATCGCCCGTCTGAAGCGCGATGTGTCGACCTTGTTGTGCGTGCCCATTGTATAATACGTCAAATTGTACGCGGTCTTGAATTTGTCATCGAGGAGATTACCGACGTCATTGTATAGGCGATTCACTAAAGAGTAACCGTGATCATCCCAGGAATAGTCCTGGACGCGAAAGGTCGGTATGTCGTTCAGCTGACCGCGCTAGAAGAAGATGGAAAAAATGGACTTGGTAAAACGAGTTTGATAAACAAGAAAGAACTCAAACGATAAAAAGTAATCGAAAGAGACGTAAAAAAATTTATATTAAGAAACGAAGGATATATATATATATATATATATATATATATATATATATATATATGTATTATAGCAACCGGCGAAGCGACTTTTCTCATTATCACGCGCATTAACGCGTGGCGTAAGCAGCGCTGTGCCCCGCCTTCGTAGCCTATCTTAAGTCAGCCAATACACAACGTCGTCGCGCGGTAAATATTCATAGTAGTTACACGAACGAAGCCGTAAGCCGACGCGCGCGGAGTGCAGGCAGCCAGCTTAAATATTCATGGATGAGCCACACGCTACCTTGGAATATCGTCTTTCTCTCTCTCTCTCTCTCTTTCCCTCTCCCTCTCTTTCGGCTCTAATCCATTACATACTACTTAACTAGGCGTACAAAAACAACGGACGCGCGCGAGGAATCATTGTTGCCGCGCGTTGTTGAATAACATGAGGGTCGAAAGTAACGTTGACGTTATCAACATAAATGGACGAGCCCAATTAAGATACCATTCACGGTGGTCTGTCGCGGGCTAACTGTTTCGTAGTTACTATAACGGCGGTAATGCGGTGCGAAGCGGTTTACCTTGGCGAAATCTTGGTAAATGAAAGTGGGATCCTCGATGAATAGACCGATGTCGGAGTCGAGAACCGAGCTGCTTCTCTGCGGCGCCGCAGCCAGTTCGGCGGACTGCGTCTCGACAGTTTCAAATCTCTTGGAGAGCTCCTCCTGCGTGATCTGATAAGACTCGGACTTTTCCGAGAGACGCTTCATACGTTCCATCAGGGTCTCCACTCCGACCTCCTGCTCGCCGACTATACTCGGCGACGACGGCGGCGACGGTATATTTTCTGTGAATCGAAAGAATTTCGGTCAGCGTAGTTATAAATTTTTGTCTCGGCCTTATATAAACGTATAAAAATTAAGCGAACGTACACACAAAAAAAGGAATATTTTTCATATTTTTCAAAGTAATCGTTACTTCATACGATTGGCGTTATTTATAACAAGTATCACGTACCAGTCTTGCCGTCTCCGTGGGGGATCTTTTTAGGGCTGCTCGTGAGCTTATCTTTGGCAGGCGGTATGTTACCACTATTGTCCTGGATATTCTTCTTGTAGTGATGGCCAGTTACGTTATCCAATTCCTCGTTAATTCCGCAAGAAAATACGAAAGACGATAACGAGTGGAAATGAGCTAATAGGACTATCGCATGAACGACCTCCGCTAAGGACCAATTATCAACGCCCTTAGTCAATTTCTGGAAATACAAACGTTCAATATTGCATCACCAATCGTTCTCGTGCGAATATTTCATGCGCGCTTATTCTGAATCGCACCCACGTCTTACCTCTATGTGCGACTTATTCAGGAGCCACGGTCTATGGGCCAGGATCTTGTTGATCTCATAGAGATCTTGCAGTTTCCCCGGAATCGATCTCAGGCCTTGGAGCCATGAGGGGTCACCGCCCTGGAGAAGGAACTCTCCCTTCTGCAGGTTTATAAGGTAGCTACATTGGTGCCTACCCGCAGCCTGAAATTACACCAAGAGATAATAGATCTCCAAACCTGTTCTCGTCAATTTATCACTCTCGTATCGTCCGCGAGTGCTTAATGCCACCCTCGGAAAATGTTTCTAACGTTAATCGTCTCTCCTAGATTACTATCTACTCCTGAATCGTATATCGTTAAAGGAGATCACGAACATTTTTCCTCTGAAAGGAACTACAACTCTAGACGCGTCGCTAATTGATTAATAAAACAAAATTAAAGTGCACATTAAAGAAACGAGAGATCCACAAATGGAAATGTTTCGTATGAAGCGCGCCTCAAGTGTTTTAAATGACGCGCGTCGTGCAATGGTGTAATATAATTACAGACAAATCAATGCGCACCCCGCGCGTTACATAATAAATCAACAAATTTATGACGGTCAAGCTTCGATGGTGCGGACCTCGTAATCTCGATTATCGTGCTTACTTCAGGCCGTACATCACAATAAGATAGGCCTGCGGAATTAGATTGCAGATAATGCCCATCGATAAGATACTACCCGTAGGGAAATAAGGGCGAACAAAAAAAAAGAGCGATCGAGCGAGTAAGCGCGCGCGCGAGTCGACCGAAAGCAATTTTGCTGCGCGAGGAATTTCTATTCGCGGTATTGAGTGCCGCGTGGATGACGTCGCGTGCATTATTGCCATCGATGCACGTGTATTTGCGCGCGTGTGTACGCGTGTGAATATCGCTCGCCCACACGATAAACGCCCGTGGTGGGTTTTCCCGCTCCACAAAATTTTCGAGGACGAGCGCCGATGTTATTGGCTCTATTTTTCGGGGGGGATGAGAAGAGGGCAGGAGGGCTCTCGGAGGACCGCTTGCCGTATGCGCGTTTTTCAATAACAAATTTCGACCGGCGATAGGCGAATTGACGGCGACGTGATGATGCATCGAAGCGCAAAATTGCACGAGGTCGCGCGCGCGGCCGCCAATATCGCGCGTTATCACGCGCGCGATCATTTTCCAGCACGTGACGAACAGCAACATCCGTTTCAAGGATGTTTGCACTACGCTCAATCCTGCATCCCCTTGCGATGAATAATCCCACGGTTTTATTTAATTAACAGCGAGGACGTTTTAACCGAGAATCATTCGCAACTGCGGTCAAAGCAATGATAAAGCCATTGATATCAAAGTCATCATCAACGAAATAATGTGCATTAGAGATAACTAGGAGGACCGAACAATAATACTGTTTTTACAAATAATATTAACACACAAAGTATGTAGTTTTGTGTATTATTTTTTGAATATAATCGTCATCATTGCCTACGATAATACTTATTTAATTCTTTTGTCGAAGAAGCTAACCGACTTTGATATTCATCTTATCCCCATCATTACACCATGAAGAAAATTTGTAAGAGCAAGTGATGTTCGAATTGCCTTAGTCACATTTTCTTAATTACATCGATCAGCTTTTCTCTTCTCCACAGAAAGAACAAAATTAAAAGATTAATAAATAAGTAGGCGACTATGGAAAATGATGGTGACTGTATAATAATTAACAAAATTGCATACTGTGTTCGCATTATTTACTTTCCAATCTTGTTAATATCACTGAAAATTATACACATGAAAACATGATGAGTTCAACGTTGAACATTTAACGTTTTAAATATGCTAATAGTCTCACGGTATATATAACATATTGCATAAAGTAGACGTTAATAATGGAGGACTTAACCTAATGATGTGGTAAGTTACTTCGTAAAAACGGAAAATCTATTTTTAAAAACTGAATATGAGTTTTATGTAGGCGCTATTATTTGGGGTTTAAATTACCTGGCGTGAACTCTCGGGCAGCCGATCTATTTATTCCCGCGTGACTAACTTTGCAAAGCCCCGCGGGTATGAAAACGCGTCAGTTTAGCACCCCTGACTCGTCATTTCGCCAACCGGGAAATCTCACGTGGGCGGCGGATGCAGCACGATCCTGTCAGTGCCGATCGATCATCGTGACAGGACATGGTAATGCCGCGTGGTAGAAGAACGGAGGAGCGAACGCAAGAGTAGAAAATAAATTGAATAAAGAAGAAAACGACGATAAAGAGAGAGAAAGAGAGAGAGAGAGAAGGGGGGAACGGAGTGCGAAATAAGGTACGCAAACAAGACATGTGTTTACCGTGAGAACGATAAATCGATCGATTCGAGAGTCACGATAAGAGGAGAGTTTGCAAATACATTTTCGCCTCCCTCTCGAGAATCTAGCGGATCTTCCGGAGGAAACGCGAGCACTTTGGCGGCGTTGCTTTCCCCATTAATAATTTCACTGGCGTTCGCCAATCTGATCGCCGTGGCGAAAAATAGAGGTGTCGGCGTCCCTTATCGCGTGATCGATCAGCATCGATCAGACTGACGCCCAATTCGTCAATTACGGAAAATAATATTACTTATCGTTTCGCGAGACGATCGTGTATCAGAGATTAACAAATCATAATTATCGAAAGACATTTACCAGCTGGACGATACCGATCCCTGTTTTTTTCACCGAGTCAGAGATTACCTCGCGAGGATCGGGAAGATGATAAAATATACTGAGAATAGTGCATTATCGCCGTGACGAGAATAATAATATGCGCGAACAATAATCGACAGAAAATGCGATATTTACAGCATCTCAGACAGTCCGATATCGATATGCCAATATGACTACCTGTACAATAATTGTAAATATGATGGAGATAGTTTTCTGAAAAGTATATTTTGTTTTGGTTTTCTTTTCCGAGTCATAAATAACATATTATTGGCATAAAGTTTCCACGTGATTCTGCATTCATGCAATTCGCTCTTCGTAATATTTAAATTATTGCTTTTTGTGCTATATGCACATTGTGTTCGACATAAATAATCACCTATTAAGCCTATTAAAATCATTGATATGATAATGTTATCAAACGTTGATAATAGCAACATTTTTATACTTGCATTAGATAGAAGATATAAGTGAACGTGAGGCAATGCGATTCACGATAGCAATGATACTTATCTTCGAACACTCTTCGTATATTTCCTTTCATTTATTCAGCATGCGAGCTGTCCAATATCTTATTCAGATAATGATTAATAATTGTGTGTGTGTGTGTGTGTGTGTGTGTGTGTGTATAAACTGTCATAATACTAGAATAAATCAATAAAAGACGAAGAATTTTGTGAATGCATTTTGTTGTTATATTTACTTCCGAAGAAAAGATCTACATATATTCTTTTTAAATAGTTATTTCTCATGTAATTTTGTCTGCAATAAGATCTGCAATCCTTTCCAGCATTAATTTATCAATAAGGAAAATAATTTAAAATAATCGTAAATCGTATTCCGAAGAAGCGCGTCCACGAGGACATTCGAGCACAATGTTTACCAGTAGAAAAGCTGTTTTCAGATACCTTATCATTTTATCACACTCATCCGCGTGTATGCCGTTTAACAATTTACTTCGTCCTTGTCAGCACAACGCTCTTCGAGATAAAATATTTCTCGATCAATCGTACACGTTGCGATGATATTTTCGTCTATCGTGCCGGACTACTGATGTACTTCTCGAATTATCAAACCAAGATTACTTTAAAGTCGAGTTCCGAGATCGTCTGAAGAAAGTGCGAAAGGTACACCATTTGAATCAACTTATTGTATATCGCGACATTTAGTAAATGTTATTAAAAATGTCTAGATATAATGCGTAAAGTTCTCAAGTCTCGAGGAAGTAATAAAGAAAATCTATCGTAATGTGCGAATTGTTTAAATTATCAGCTGAGTGTAGGATCAAGCGCTCGAAATAGCTCACGACATCCGATCACAACCGTGTATCATTCAAAGGCGGAAGGTATAACCTCGATATTATATCCTGTAGAGATAGCAGTTTTACAGTCTGCAGTCTGCGAATATTTTGCAATAAACAAAGTCGGCTGCACGGCCGCGAATGCTCGTCAAACAGCCGTTAACTCGACAATTCAGAGTAAACCAGTTTGTGGAATCTGCATACCTGCTCTCCACTGCTCTCGCGCTTATATCGCGTATCTAACAACACCGTAGTTTCTCTCTCTCTCTCTCTCCCTCTCCCCCTCTCCCTCTCTCTCTTTCTCTCTTTCTGGCTGGTTTTATACTTCATATATTACTTTTACGGAAATATATATTCAATCTCCAACTATGCATTAGCTAAATCCGAGTTAGCCTCCAGAGAAGAAGTAAGAATCTTAACTTGGGAAACGGGTTTCTCTTTGCCGTCTTAATTTTGTAAGAAATAAAAACGCGTAAGCTAAAAAAAGGGAAAAAAGAAAGAAAGAACTGGATATCTAATAAACTCGCTTCGAATTCAACTAAAGGGTGAAAAACAAACAGGTTTGCTTTCTCAAACATCGCTGAAAAATATATTTGAATACTTGCTGTATTTTGGAATTCCGAAAAACGTATTTCAGAAAATAACTGACGTTTACAGAGATCAATAAAAATCGCGCAAACCATCTAAAGAACACATTTTATTCTCATCGAGCATATCTTGCATATCGTGAAATTGTTCTTACGATTCGAATTAAAACAGGCAAATTAATTTTACTTTCTGCCTGCGCGCGGTGTTATCTAGACAAGCCTATTTCTCGCCTTACGAATCTGTTCTCTAAGCATTTGAATGATAAATGATTTATGTATTTAAAAATACGAGTTGGTCCGATTCTTAATTTCAATTAAACATTCTCCTACATGTTACTTATAGTCCACCAAACCGCTTATACGCAATATAAACAAGCTTTCTATTATATAAAAATTCAATCATTTGCGGAGAAACTAAAAAAAATTTAAATTAAAAAATAAAAAAACATTTTCTCTATCTCGCCAACCAGCAAACAGTTCTCAAATTTATATCTCAATATTGTAATAGAACGATGCCGTCATTGAAACTGCAATTATTTAAATGACATTTTAAAGATGATTCTTACATGTGCACGTTCTTACATATTTAAGAGAGATAAGATTATATAATTTTGTACAATAACCGCGGGCATGTTTTGATACAAAAATAGCTGAAAGTGAAACAAACGAGTGCGCAGATCATCGAGTAAAGATTATAAAGGAACAGTCAACGCTATTTTTCATATCTTCACCAACTGCTTTTCACGAGAACGTGTACAGCATTACGAAACACACATGCGCTGCATTTACTCGGTTTGCGATAACCTTTGACCCGCGGTGACCCGCTGTCGCTCATCGAGGGCAATCTTAGGGAACTTCAGAGAAAAGAAGACGAAGACGCGTCATTATTACACCAAAGCTTAGCTTCGCGAGCAACATTTCTCTACGCGCATAATAAATTATATTCAATAAAATCAAACAGTTAACAAAAAAGTATCCTACAATAAAGCTTTGAAAGAAAAAAGAAACGTATTTCATCTCAAATCCTGCAAATTCAGAAACGAAAGTTTCTAATGAACGAGATAAAATCTAAACTTGACATTCAGTATAAAAATCGCAATGGGTAAAAATCAATAAATAAAGTATAAAAAGTTATCTAATTTGACATAATATACCAATTACAAATTTGTTTATAGAAAAAAATAAATAAAAGTGCAATATTTACCATAATGGCAATGAGATGTCTATAGTCATAAGGAAGTGGACCATCGCCCCGAAGGATGAAATGTTGGGTCCGCAGGAAATGTTCCAGATACGTTGGATGCGAGGACATTACCCTCGAAACATGATCCAGCCTGTTGTTCTGTAGGAAAGCATCCATCAACAGGACATGCGTCTGTAACAATGAAAATAGAAACGGTGCTGTAAACAAAAGCGTGACACAAACGTATAGATTAGAGACACGTATCGAAATCGATTGATGCTGTAGGCAATCGATCAAATAACTTCTAAATAAATAAATATACTTGAAAAGTTTAAGAGAAAATCACACGAAAAGAATTAGCCAAGTTTACTAAAAATATTACTCTCGTAAAGTTTCTAAAGAATTTCATTCTACCGCTGCACACGGCGATCATTGTTTGCCCCTGCTTTGTCTAGAAATATAACAATTATTCGAGTTTCGAACTCCGCGCTTGTGGTTAGTAGTGTGTCAGGTAGAAAGATCCGTCTTTGTATTAGTATCCACGCAATAATTGGCCAGCCCAATCACGTTGTTTGGCGCCAATCCGTTATTTGTTCACACGCGCCTCGGGGCCTCGATAGTTTTCGGCGTTAAAGAGAGAAAGTACACAATCACGTTTTCACTTACACAAATCGAATGCTTTTACATAGCGCGTAAAATATATATACATACATATATATATATCATACATGTATGCATGTCTCGTAGCTTGTATCGCCGCTTTGCCGATAAAGAGCGTTAATTATATTAATATGCACAAAGGAAGGTTGGGTGCCATTAATCGCAATATTAATTACATAATCGCGTTCGCCACACGTGCGCAAATATCGAGGAGTGGGTTTCCGGGTCATCCGAAAGCGATCTACGCAATCAGGTATTTGCGTTACATCATTCAACGGTTCGTCTTTACTACTGATTAATACATCACCTCATACCTTTGTTTACACGTCTCGCGAGAGATATGTGGGCATCTAGATAGATATCGGCATAAATTACAGCTCAGCACACTGGACACGCTACATAGAGTATCGCGTTTAATGACCGTGTTATATTCTGCAACGTGTGATTGCTCCTTAATCGATCGAATAGAACAAACAATACGGAATTATTATGCGAACGTTTAAGCATGGCAGAAAAAGGCACTGCGAGAACCTGCCGTGTCGGAGAACGTGTAACTGATACATCGTTAAAAAAAATGTCACAGGTGTACTTTTTGCACGCCTTGTCACGCGAGATGCGAAAAATCACGCGGGATCAGACATTGCCTATTACAACGATAATTCCGTTGGCTTCCGGATTTCATTTTCTTCTTCTTCTTCTAGTCTTTTCCAACGCAGTTCTAATATGCAAACGATTTTGTCGATGGATAGAATATATCATTAGAAAATAAACGAGCGTTGACTGTACGTGACTCGAGTCACGTTTCACCGCGTAATGCAATTTACTAGATATGAGCTTGTTAATATTTATAGTTCCTGTTTGTCAGTTTTCCTTGCGCGCCGATATTGAAATCAACTCATCCATTATAAATATTCCGCCTGTCGGACTTATTAGCCGAGCCTTCACCGATCGGAAGAGTAGTCCTGGCGATCGATCGATCGATCGCTGACGTAATCGCATTTAGGATCGTTTCAACAAAATGCGTCGGAGTAAACGGTGGGGCGTAAACAACCATATTCGTCATGCATATCGCACGTGCTCGCAATTCGAAACGATTCGGTCAGCTCGAACAACGAATTCTTTGTCTCCCGCGCCGCGGGATTCGTTTTCACGAATGAACGGGTGAAATTTTTTATTCGCCCCCGCTCCCCCGTCCCCCTCCCACCGAGCCCTTCCCGCATCACCATCACCTCCTCTTCCGCATACGTGTAAAAACTCCTTCGCTCGAAGCGTTCGACCTTCTTGCGTATACGTTCTGGCATGCGGGAGAGGAAATAAAATTGCAGGTAAGCCTGCAGCGACGACGAATTCGCAATAAAGTCCGCGAAAGACCCTGAAGATCACAATAGCTCCGATGTCGAGACCATACGATACTATGCAAATTAAATTTCGACGACCTATTACATAAGAGAGACTTTTTGCAGAGGGGAGCCGTAGATAACCCTTGTTTTTCAGAAGAATCTAGATAATGTGAACATTTCACAAGCCACGTTACATATGTCTCGAACCGTTTAGTCATTGAAGCGTTACTAATACAGTGACGCATTGTCTACGCGTTATCTCGCTGTTTATTAACGGCGTGAAAAAAATATTTCCAGGAAACTATCTCATCGATACTTTCCATATCAGCGATCGATATTGTTATTATTGCTATTATTGTTATTCACCTCGCGCCTATATTGAAAAAACGAAGCGATAATAAAATACCAGCGTGGCCGATAACTATTCATTTAAATAACTGCGGTTCAACTTGCGGTGCTACCGTCGCGAGCAGACTGAAAGTAAGCAGTTATGACACAAATGCAGTCTACGCGCAAACATAATTTGTCCCACAATGATGTGGTCGACCTTGTAGCGGGTCGCTAACCCGCGTACGCGCGCACGCACACGCGTGAGTCGCGTGAAAAAGACTTTTCACTTTGGCGCCGGCTTTCGCCGAGGAATATTGAATGACGACCGGACGTAACGCAAGTGGGACACGTCACGGGCATCATCCGTTATAACTGACTTCTCTCACGAAGGGAGAGGGAGAGAGACGGAAAAAAAAAAAACTATCACGAGTAATAACCGAACGCACTCGTGTACGCGCACGAACGTAATGCCCGCCGTCGACCAAACGCACTCACCTCGCTCGCGACTCCGCGCGTCGACTCGTTATCATTTCCTAATCAGATTACAAATAAAAAACACCACAGACACGGTTACATAGACGTATTAATATATACACTTTCTTCGGGCAATCGTCATCGGCGCGCGGTCGATTTCACCGTGCGATACCGGCGTGGCGGTAAACGAACGAGCGAAACGAAACAGGTATTCGGATAAATGCGCCTACCTAAAATCATCGGCCGCGAAATGATTAATCAACGGCCCGAGACGGCGCGCCTGCGGCTGAGGAATTATTATTGCACGTCCATTACGGGAAAAGATTTGCCCAACTGGATGGTGGAATATCGGTCCCCGCGTGCACTAAAATCAACCATCGAAACCGAAGGGAACGGGAGATTTCCATTCGAATGAATTACAGAATAGGTCGATAAACACGCGAGTTTATAAATAAGGAAAGGAAGCGAAGAAATATGATCTATCTCTTCCTCGTTTAATATTATTCTTTGCGGAAACAAATATCAATTTGCCAGTTTAATTTGCGGAAATTATATTTATACAGAAGCATAGGTATTTTAAATATTTACGTGAATTTACGCACAATGTTCTCAAATTTCCTTTTATTGTTATTTTACGATACACGTGTTCAAACGCACTTTTCTTCCAAATTTTCGGGTTCGAAATTGAGTTTATTTTCGGCATGATTGCGGAAGCGCGCTCCGCGAGAGAGTTTCCGCCCATTTTCTATCAATATTGGCGACTAAATCGACCAGGCGGCGACACGTGGGTCGTCGATTATAGATAAACGAAAGTACATTTAATAACCGAAAGTCTCATTAAGGAAGCCAGTTCTCGAGTCGACCGATCTATTATTAAATGACGGCCGGCGTTCGTTACGGCGGAAATAACAAATTACTCAATGTCAGTTAGCCGGCACGGTAGGTATAGCCGGAGATCGAGAGAGTAGTCCGGGCACTCCGGGCACTCAAGGAAATTTACTCGATACTTTTCGACAGACTCTCGAAGACCAGGTCACCCGCGAGGATGCGTTCCCCCCTCTTCTCGCGCGAAAGGCGAGAAAGATAGCACCGACATAGAAATCCGTATATCTGATTAATTGATTCATGAATCATCGCCTCGAATGCTCGTCTCCCCGGAGATATATTTCAATAGATTCGCGCTTTAGTGGCTATTTTATAGATACGTTCTTTACGCAATCGTCGCAAGAAAGGCACGCATAATGTTAATATTAATACCGACGATTATTCAACGTTCATTTCGCTACGTAAACATCCGCTTGTTAGCTCGTGCTCGAGCCGATATTTTTCCGACTATTCTTACGTTACATTTGGCTTACGAATGTAAAAAGCAGCCAACGAACAGCCTGCTGCATCTGCGATAACGTTTCTCATCGGCAATCGACGATAATCATTAACCGTTAAACGCTGCATGTGATGCGAGATAAGTCGTTAAGTTGTTTTCAACGTCGCTCTATTTTCACAGCATATTTTTTTATCGCTAAATTAGCTATTAGATATACATCATGAACTTTCAGGGACTCCACGGAATTGCTGTTTCATCCCAACCTAACCAGAAACAGTTTCATTAATGAAGTTATTTGTATGCATATAAGCTACACGAATATTATTCTTATACATTTCCTCGCAATTTTCTCGTCACAGATCCAAGGCAGTCCGTCGATTGAAACCGGTATAATTTCGCCGAGTTTAATTTTCGAGGCAACAGATAGACGGAAATGAGCCCTATTACGGAAACGCGATGATTGGCATAAAATTCTCTTCCGCGTATCCCCATGGAAACAGAACTCGTCGGAAGAGAAAATGATAAAATTTCAATTCTCAAGATGGAGACAGATAAGCAGCGTCTATGACGTTAAGGACTCATTGAGAAAAAAAAAAATGGCGTTCAATGATTGTTCGAGGCAGAGTAACGGGACTCGGATGGGACTCACTTGGCGAAAAAATAGCCGGCTACGTCATAGACGTAGTTAGACGTTACTCGATTGACTCTCGTATACGCGATTTGGCAGCACGAGATCCTCGGCGAGCGTAGCCAGCGTGGCGGACCTTCTCTCTCTCTCTCTCTCTCTTTTTTTCTCTTTTCGAGCCCTTTTTCTCTTGGCGAAGACTCCTGGCGACCAGCCTGAGAATCGCTGAGACTTCGTGGCAAGTGCCTCCTTTCGGGCAGGCGCCCTCAACCCTCTCCTTTCTCCTCTCCTGTCTTTGAATTTCAAAGCCGAGAATTTCACGTCACGTCGAGATTTTCCTTCGCCAAGTACGCGCGCACGTTGCACGATCGGACGTCGTTCATCTTGCGAACTGCGCGCGTGTACCATGTTTTTCTGTACGTGACTAAGATAATAGGGAAGGGAGAGCATCCAAGACCCCTAGAAAGACTGGTCACTCTCGAATCGTGCCACGGTCCCCAAAGTCGCTCTTCATGAATGGCGGCTAGAAGATTATTATACACGGCTACCGTACGTGTATACCTGCGATACGACTGGTTCCCATTCACGCGGAAATTACCGGAAGAGGAGCATAAATTTTACATACAACACGTAGCAAATCTCACCCGTTTTTCATTCAGGAGCACGCAATCGCCCTATGCAATTCAAACAATGTAGCCGGCAAAAGCCGCGCGTACGTCCACTATGTCTTTCGCCGCTGGCAAGGTACGTTCGGCTCGTCTTATTGGACTCGTAACATCTTGACAGCCGCTTCATGATAAACAGACGATGAATGGCGATGTATAAAATAGCGCATCTCTCCGGCTCTCCTGCATTCATATTGTATCGTTATTGCGATATCCATACTTTATGTGTCGCGCGCATTTCTCCCAGGCGACGACGACGACAATACGACGAATATTTCTTTCCATAATGATACATTAAACGCTATTGTTCATTGTCATCCGTGACAATAATTAGTGGAACAAAGCCGCGTAAATTATGTATGCGACATACTAAGGACATGTAGCGCGAAAATATGCGGCAGCTTCGCGGCTATAAAAAAGAAATCAAATCCCGGGTGGAAAATTTCATTGACAGCGATAAAAACTACGATAAATACATGTTCTCCGACGATAATTTCATTGAGAGAGAAAGAAACTATCGAAAATCATGTTTCATAAAAGAAATCACCTCGCGCCATTATTTTGGTATTTACAGCCTTTTTAAGGTAGCATTTCACCTTTAATTATATTGAGAGATTAAGAATTTTTACGTCGTATATATGTATAGATTCTAAGATAAAAATGAACCCCTCTGATACGTCTAAAAGCTGCTAAGAGCTCGCCTCGCCCGTTATGGGCCGTTAAATGAGAAAAGCATAGCCGTAAAGTTGGAAGGTTTGAGAAAAAAATCTTCGGGGACGTAAGGAAAGTTTTCCGCGCGAAAAGAAAGCTCAGGAGAGACCGTATTTGACTTACGTGGTATAAGATTGATAAAGTTAAGATATGAATATATTAATGTATCTTACGTGGGTGGAAGAAAAATCGATAGGAACGAGGGTCCATTATTACGGTGAGCTCGCTGTTTCCGGATGGCAGGATAATGCATCGTTTCGATGCGATGGAGAGACCGCGGACTTCTTTAGAATTCCACGCCGTTCCTCCGATGGAAATCCAAATCGTCGTAGCCGAGTCTCGCGCGCGCGCGAGAAGATTGTTCGGTTGTTCGCCTTATTGGCGAAGTTCGCAACGGCGATAATGCGGAAAATTATAATTCATAGGCCAAGTGTGCCGCGCGGTTCGTGCGGCTGGAAAAGTATACACGGGTCGCATCTCCGGCGAAATTATAGCGCAAATTGCACACACACGTGGAATAATAATGTTGCGGTTCGAAAAGTAAACGAGTTCCGCACTTGGCCCGCTAATGGGGAGTCGCGCGTATCGGGGTTATAGGGCGAGGGACGCGCGTGGATTTTTAACGACGTTAGCCCGCGGCGCAACGCTAAATTTTGGATCGTATATCCGCCGGTCCTATATCCGCCCTAG
Source organism: Monomorium pharaonis (assembly GCF_013373865.1). NCBI lineage: Eukaryota > Metazoa > Arthropoda > Insecta > Hymenoptera > Formicidae > Monomorium > Monomorium pharaonis. The sequence continues at coordinate 1,293,528 of NC_050474.1, read as the reverse complement.
GCGACCGTGTGCCGGAAAATATTCTAAAATTGAGATAGCTCGAGAGTTGGCGATGCAAGTCCGACGGCAACATTTTGGACGGAATCTCACGGCTGCATAGCGTAAACAAGATTAGACGACGCTAAATAGCGCGGTTTCACGTGGGCGCGAGCTCGGATAGCACGGGAAAAAAAAAAGAAGAAAAAGAAAGAACGGAGAGGAAAACGCGCGCGCACGTCACACGCCGACATTTATCGCGAGATCGCGCGAATAAACATCGGGCACCGCCGACGAGGAGGATCGTTGTATGTTTGTCACATTCTGAACGCCTCTCGAGACGCGAGAGAATGACGTTGCCGGCGCGCGTATCTCACACGCAAATACGAGGCCTTGCCAATCGCGCGTCACTATATTTACGTGGCTTTTTTTTTTCATTCGCGTGGTTATTTACCAACGCGAACTTAACATTTCGCTTTCCGATTGCCGCAACGCGATGCAAAGTGCAAGTGGAACGTCGTCATTGAGCGCTCGTCATCAAAACATGTTGAGTTCGTCTACGAGAGAACAGGTGACGGAATGCGGGACAAGAGTCTCGAGGAGCTTGAGGACAAACAACGAGGAAAAAAAAGGACGGTGATTTCAATTACTAATTAGCACGCCCGTAACGATGTGCGAGAAAAACGCGATATAGAGAAGAGGTGTCCAAATGCGAACCACACACGATCGAAACACCCTGTATACAAATTCAACGACACCACCGTGTAACATTGGCCCAAGTCACGAGTGACCATTAGCTTAATTTTAAAACGCTTTATATGTTGTACACGGCCCTCGTCCGCTCGCCTTCAATTGCCATAATTTTACCGACTATTCTATATGATCCATTAATCAACCGCGGTTGTCAGCGGAGGCTTGATCATGTACACGAATGCGGTTTGATTATCGACGAAGGGCGGGACCCGAGGGGCAGTATAATCTCCATAATAACCGGCGAATACTTTCAGTGTCGCGCCAGAATCGTCGCGGTGCACTGCGAAATTGTTTAACGATCGCCAGACGGGAATTATCTGTCGGGAGATGCGCCGATCGCAGATAAGAGGAAAAATTAAAAAAAAAAGGAAAATTATGTCATGTCGCGTGAATCACACACTAGTATTTTTCTAATCGAGTCTCTAATCGAAAGTCACGCCACCTGGATTATCTCTGGCGTCACACACCCACACACACAAACACACACACACACACACACACACACACACACACACACACACACACACACACACACACACACACACACACACACACGAGAGTGGCGGTAATGCAATTACTCGAAGAGCCGGCAAAACAATTAATTATTTAATAAAGCCTTTCAACAAGCCTTTCGTTAAACGATCGTTAATCATCGGACTTCGTCGTTCGTTTAAAAAAAATAAATTCAAAAGGACATATCTACTAGTTGATAAATCTCAGCAGACGGAGCAGTTGTGGAGTTGGCGCTCATTAGCAAGTCTGTTCGAGAGAAATCTCCTTATCGAAGTTTAACTATCATGGTCAGTCGCATCAGCGTCATTTCCGCGAAAAATCTCACGGCGAGACGCGTCCGTGGCGCGCTTTTACGCCTTTTTCGCCGCGCGTCTGATCTTGTTGCAATTGTTGAAACTGAAAGATGCCTTCATTACGCAACGCCTGCGAATTCAAACGATCGGTCCTTTCAAGAGTGACGACAACGACGACGACGACGACGACGACGGATTCCCATTGCCGCCGCGCGCGACCGCGCTACTTACACGCCCCATTACGATTCAATGGGCGCCGTGGTAACTTCGTTAAGCGCGCGATAAAACGGCGCGCCGTTTATTTTATCATCGGATTTGCGCGGCGAACGGCGGCGCTCCAGATCCAGGTGAACAAAGGGGCTATTAGCCTCGCGATTTATCCACGCTCCGCGCTTTGTTGTCCGGTATAATTGACGCTGTTCCGAACGCGAACGCGAGCGGACTCCGTTATAGGAGAGACCGTCGATGACGCGACGCCGACGCCGCGTACGAAAGCACGCACGTTTCATGTCGTCGCGTCGGTTTCTGCTGCTGCTCGGAGAGGGTTACTACAGTCCCTTTGCACGTCCGTTTCGACGCTAACGAAGTTGTTCCCAAGACAATACGAACAGAGTTATTCGCAAAATTTGGCGCAAATTGCCGCCGTAATGCCAAACTCGCGTCCATATGACCCTCCTTTGTCCCCTTTAGCCCTCGTACAAAGACGCGTGCAGATTTCATATTAATAGCTCCCCCCTCCCCTTCGGCATGCGCGCAAATACCGAGCTAATTGATATTCGTTTCTGACAAAAAGCACCGGTTTCAGAATTACAGATATGTTATGCGGAATGCGATCGATACTACACGTTTGTTTGCGAATATTGTTTTTTGATAGCTAATTAGAGACAAATTAAGTAGACAATTTCGCGAAATGGAAAAACAGAATACAGGTAAAAATAACGCGCGGATAACAGCTGCGCATATTTCATAAAATGCACACACGGGTTATAATTTCAAAAAAGCTAAATTGCATCACCAGCTCCCAATTATTACGTGCCGCGACGACTAGCAAGAGAGAATCGGAGTTTTTGTGAAATAAAAAAATAAAAATAAAAAAACAAATCAAAGAGCTTGAAGCTCGACCTTTTCGCCTCGCAGCAGCGAGCGACTCGCGCTATTACAGAAAAACCCAAGCGTCGTCGCCGATGAAAAGGTTCGGAAAGGGAGCGAGCTCTCCAACGCGGCTCGTTGTTACTCGCCAGATGTCGAGGGCCAAAAAAAAAGCGAAACGGTCGTAAAAGTCGTGGCCGCCACGGATCCGCGTTTGGATTCGTGGTGGCCACGCGTGCTTCGAGGGGGCTTTGAAGGAAAACATGACCCAATTTCGCGGTCCACAATTATCGCCACACCGCCACGCGTCGGTCGCAAAGTCGTGTATTATTCCCGTCACGTTTGGACACCAAATGTAAGACCTCGATTTACATCAAACGCACAGAAGGATTAATCGAAACGGGAGAAAGAGTAGCGGGTGCCGCTCGTGCCGACCGGATGTGCCGGTAGTTAAAGAAACCGGCGCTCGAAGGTGACGACACTGTTACGTAATCGAAATTGAAAGCGAAGATTAGGGTCTCGTTTCGAGACGAGCCAGCAAAAGAGACAACAATGCAAGATAGCCGGCTGAGATTTCACCGTGCGAACGTGATGCTTGTTCAGCGTATACGTTGTCGTCGTAATCGGAAGTCGTACATTTTTCCGACGACGACGACGTTCCGCGCGTCGCCGAAAGGGGCAGAGACACGACAAACAGCGTGGCGCGATAGGTAGGGCGGCGCAGCGCTTGTTTAAAAGTCGATTCGATTGTTCAGTCATGCGTGCGCGGTTTCGCAAGCGTCTGGCAGAGAGACAGAGAGTCGGATAGGCGAGGAAGGGAGAACGGGAGAAAGAGAGAGATCCTGACGTGCCCGCTTAGGACGCATGAAATGAAAATTTTATCGATCGCCGGGGATAGGTATCCATCCCTCCAGCCCCAGAGCGTAAATTGTGATGCCGCTGTGTGCGCGGGAACTGCTTTCATACGCGAGCTGCCGCCTTCGAGCCATCGCCAAGTAAATCGGGACAGTAACTCTCCGCGGGTGCCGAGCACTAAGGATGAGAAAAAATATGATCCCTGGGTGAACTTTATAAAATTCCCCGCATGAATATTTAGTGGCGTATTTCAACGGTATGGCGGCCGCGAGATGTTACGTAATGTGAATGAAACGAAAATTTCGTATATAATTTTCTCCGGTGATTTCGAACGACGAAAGGGTGAAACTGGGGGAGAAAAAAAATAATAACAGCGTGGCGCCAAATCAACATTGCGAACGAAAATCGCTCCGGTATATGCTCGGGCGTGTGATGAGCGCGAGATAAAAATATTTTCGGCAGAGACAATATATTCTGAATCTCTCCCCCTCCCCCCAAATACACACATACACGCGTGTATGCACGCATCTCTCTAACAATGTTCTCGGAAAAAAAAAAAACGCCCTCGCGCCGCGTACACGCAATCTTTCGCAGTTATTGACTCCGTTTTCTTCACTCGGCACCCCTGTGTTCATAAAAAGTTGAGCCGATGAGCGGATTACCATAATTTCCCTTGGATTTCTTGTGCGGGAAGGCGACTCTCTCGTACTAATTGTTCAAGCCTCGTTTCACCATAGGGCAAAATCTTTTCATTATCCCGTAGCGAACTCTATAAGCGTCACAAAATAATTGCGAAAATAAACCTCCAAATCGGCGCGCTGTCGACCGAGCGGCTCTAACTGAAGAGAAACGGGAAGAGGAAGGAACGAAGAAGAAGACGAAGAAGAAGAAGCTTGGAGGGGACCCGTGTCCGAGAGAGATTTACGCGACGTCCACGATCGAGAAGCCGATTATTGGGAGGAAGGCCTTGTGCCACATTGTGTATCGCGTATATCACTCCCACACGACAACATATCGTCGCGCGGCGACAACCACCAAATTTTTTTTCTTCTTTTTTTCCACCTAATAGCGCTGAGTGCTAGGAGAGAGAGGTCATTCTCCTCTTACGCAACGCTCGTAGAAAATATCTCCTATTAAATTAAACCTCGCGTGTTGTATTTCACCTCGCGAGCGAAGAAAGAGTTTCGCGTCGAGGAATATCCATTACGTATAATTTACATTAATTAAATTAGAGTCGAGGTAAAATCGCACCGTTTAAATCTGAAATCTTCTCCGCGGTACAGGCTCTCCTAGGCAACCAGCAGGTGTGGCTCGTTGTAGTAAGATAGAGGAGTCGAATCGTTTCGCAGGAGAGAAAGTTTGATTGAATCGCGACTATCGCGGCAGCGGGCGCCTCGACTTCAATACCTCAGCAGTACCTCTCTCGACGAACGTACAAACACGCCCGATTTCATCGACCACCACTGTATATGTACGCGGGGCGAAATGAGGGAGCCCCCGACGTATCGGTTAAATTTATTCGCGCCGTTTGCGAAATCGAGCGCGAGGCGACCGCCAATGCGAGCCAGCGGGAGTATTATCGTAATATCCGAAGCGGGTAAAATACGCGCGCACGTGTGTGTGTGTGCGAGGAGTGCCGTTCAATTCGAGAGGAACCGAAAACCCACCCCCGAATCGACGTTATGAGGAGCGCGATGTAAACGTTAACTCGACGGCCAAATTGTAATCGAATAAAATGCAAAATAGTTGCGTGTCCGAATGACGTTATTTTACACCGACTGAATTTGCGCCGCCTATCGTTAATCGTCTCTCGCTCTCGGCGATTATGAAACGCGGCAATTTATTTTTCGTTTATCGATATCGACCAATAGGGATTGTTAAAGTGACAGACGTTAATTTATTACTCGATTTTTTACGTCGGAAAGAAAGAGCTTGGAAAAAAAATAAAAGATACAATTTTTACTTCTTTTCTCTCTCCCGCATCTTATAAGAGCCATCGGTGTCGTTGCCTAATAATATTCAGTTCTGCCAGAGAGGACACCCGAAGACTTTTAATATCGTTTACAGCGCGGTGAATTTATTCGCAAATTATTGCCCATTTCGCCTTTCGAAAACTGTTGCGTACAGAATTGCCGTGAGTCGGTGAATGGACATGAAAAGAGAGGAGTTAATGGTAGCCGATTCGCGAAATCGGGCGGCCGTTAATAGCGATAATGATCAACCATCAGTACGGAGAAGTAACTCCATCGAAGATATGGAGCAACGTGCCAATTACGTGCGAGGGCATAAAGCATGAATTAAAGTGGCATAAAGAAGCGATGGCTTTTTACTGCCGTGCCGACGTGACCGAGGAGGTGGCGGGCGAACGAAGAGAAACGGGGAGGGAGGCGGTCGGAGTGTCGTAAGAAGCGGAAGGGAATGATAAAATGTAATGTCGCGCGTCTCCACCTACGCGGGGATTAATTGCAATCCATCGCGATACGGCTTAATTAAGATCAACAATTAAGCGGACGGTGTTGCGCGCTCTCGCGCCCGCCGTGTCCGACAATTGGACGTATCCAACAATTAGCGGCTGTTCTCTCTTTACCGGCGTTTCCCACAGACGGCCGATTAGCCTGCCGCGCGATCCGAACGATAGGTATGTGTGCGCCGAACGTGCATCGTATGCATAACAACGCAACCGCGGTATCAGCCGCGTCTGCGAGCGGCAGATGCACGGGTGTCCCGAAAATTTGCGACATACGAAACGATTTAAGGCCACTTGCCGAGTAACACGTTTCTCGTGTACTACTGCAGCAGTAAATCGCTTCCCCTTTCATTCACGCTGATACTCGATTTCTGAAACACTGTGTGTGCAACACGATTGAACGACGTACCGACGCTCACACTTACGCACGCATACGCGATGGCCATTTCTAATTAGTCGTTATTACAGGTGTGTCAGTTGTTACACCGGTCGGTAAATCGAAATCCCTAAAATAACTTAATTTTCTTGACAAAAGCCAAAGTGATTGATAGATCGGAGTAAAAACATGACACAAAAATTATCCTAAAAAAAGTTTCATATCATCGAGTAAACAACCTTTCGCTTTTATTACGAGATAGATATTTGCATGTAAGTTTCATTGATGCCATTAAGAAATGTCATTTTCTCATATGTCCAGCAATTCAATATGTCCATAATTGTAATATCGTGGAATAAACGCATATTTCACTACTCATTTCACGTTTATTTTCCGTAAGCTTTACCTTCTCCTAAAACAAAGGGATATCTCGATTTCATAACCGACCACTCCAAGGTCTCATTTTTCAGATCCGTCCGCTTCGATAGATAAGAACAGAAGCAATTGCTTTTTATTTTATGTGACTCACGTAGTTCCCGAGCCCCGGCTCGTTTGGGATTGTTATCAGAACGGCTGTAATAGACGGATCTATCAGAAGCAAACCCCGTAAAACCCTCCGTTTTCGATATATCACTATAATATTATAGAGAAACTATTCGGCAAAAACCTCCTTCAAAACAACTTCTCAATACACTACGTTACGATGTAATAAATTCACTAAAATATTCCGCGAAAATATCAATCGTATTATTTCACCGGGATTATCAAATGTACATGCCTGCGAATTATGTCTATTTCATCATCCATTTGCGAGGTCGCCGATCCCGCTTATATAACGAGAAAAAAAAAGAGACAATCTGTACTTCCATCAACCAAGTCGACATTCCGCGGTCATCGACATTTTTTTCGTGTGTTTGCCATGATTGTGATAACGCTTACTTTTCGGCGCCGTTTATCGGGAGCACAAGCAAACAGCATCATATTATTACAAGTGTCAACAAAAAATGTCATATCGGTCGGATGTTTCGAACCGTGCCGTAGCAAATGCAAAAGAAAATTATTGAATTTCTTTTTTCAAATACCTATATATATATATAATAGGTATAAGAACAAAATTGTGAATTTTAATAATTCCTTTTATAACACTAATAAAGATAAAAGGTAAAGAAAGAAATATTATTTAAAAACTAAAGCAATAATTTTTTCACTTTTGCTCTTAACGAAAACATCCTCTTGTACATTTCTCTTTGTATAAATATGGTAATTTTTCTTCAGACATAATATGTACGAGCAAACGAACAAAGGGTTTTAGGATCAATATGTTGAGAAATTATTTTTAAAAATATTGTGTGGTTAGTATTAAAAATTTTACGTTTACTATTTATTTACATTTACATTTCCCGATTTCTGTTTGATTCTTGCCGGAAGAAAATTGTTCACGATGTTACGCTATCGATAGATAATAATGTGATGCCACGACCCAAATATTTAAAGCACTTGTTTGATTTTTATAGGAAACCGTTTCATATGTATCCTACCTTGCGCTGCTGCTTGTACGAGGATACAGTTTTCTCGGAGGACTTCCTTTCAACTAAAACGATCAAACGATCCAGCGGTGCGCCCGACCGTAAGACGGCAGTGCGCCGCGGGTTATGGCACTTGTTTGCCTGGCCTAAAACAACACGTCTCCTCCGCCTGCGAGCAAGAGTGTGCCCGGTCTTATCACGCACGTGCGTACACACGTTACGCGTGCGAAATAAGAAGCACACGCGCGCGCCGCGTGTGTCGAACGGAACTTACGCATGAATCTCCAACCCAGCAATTTTACTTGAGCCGCGATTAACACAAAACACTCCGCTGACTCGCATGGAGCTAAATGGCACGAAATGATGTATTAATGCGTACTTCGAGCGTAACACGCAAACAGAATGATTTATCATCAAATATACATGGGCCGAAATTGGATGAGTAAATGTTCGCTCTCTGAGCGAGGGGGACAAGTGTACAAGGCATCAAAATTAGGACAGGTCTAATGTGTGCGTAAAACTGTAATACGTCGTACATTTTGGTATTCTAAGATAGTCCAAGAAAAACGTAAGGCCATTTTGAGCGGAGCGGATCAATTATCGCTGCCGTGGGTCACTAGACCGACTCGCTCGATAGCGAAGGACGTGTAAAAAATATCTCCTCTTCGGCAGAGGGAACAACATGGTGGCGATAAAGAAATTAATCTCGTACGAGATTTATTGCGACCATTGTGGCGCGAAACACCGCGCTAAATCTGGAGTAATCGATGAAGAATTGTGGAAGAAAGTGACGGATATCCGCGCGATTTAATGATAAATAGGGGCGACTGATAAGGCTCTCTTTCCATTAGAAGGAAGCAGAAAATGTGAGCAGGATCTACTGAAATTACCGTAAACTTGTAAGAAAATGCGATTGACATAACGATATTGAAATAAATTTGTAACAGAAAACACAAGTGTCTATTATTTCGTGCAACAGAAAATATAGCCCCATGCATTATTATATTTCTTATCAAGAATCCACTTTTTAATAAAACAATTATTAATTGAAATATTTTAATGTAAATTTTATTTTATGATAGTGTTCCTAATTTTATAGAGTATCCTAATTTTATAGAGTATCCTATACTAAAAGAATGATGCAAGAGCACCCAATTCGAGGATCATCTTACACGCACACGCACGCACTCCTACACATGCATGCACGCACACGAAAGTGGTTTTCCTGTCATAACTTGTTCGGGGTGGTTAGGAATTCCATAGGTCGATGAAGGGCTATTCATCCTACACAATAGCGTAGATACAAATCGTTATACCTTGCGTTAGAAATCCTTTTCAAATCAAGAGAGAAAGAGAGAGAGAGAGAGAGACAAAGATCGATCACCGGAGTCTTCTTTTATCTTTACGTTAAATGTCAACTTTGTATATTTTCCTGCTATATCAAAATTACTGTTACGATTACACGTTTTCGATAACGTCAAATAAATAAGAGCAAAGTCCCTACTGCAAAGTTCAAGATAAACGCGTGTGCATCGGAATAATGCACTCATTAATCTAATTTCGATGATTAATTTGACATCCAAGTAAGATTCGGATAAGAAATAAATATTTCTTCTTCAGACATAATATGAGTACATCATGTATTTTCTCATCATGTATTTTCTTTCAGTACGGCAAAAAAAGAAAGCTCGTCTTTATCATCCGGATCTTTTATTTTGTAATAACTACGCCACTGTCTTGAAATCGTGTGGATCAGTTCGACAGTATAAACGCCATCCGCTGCGACTGAATAATCGAAGGTGCGTCTCGGCTACACGTGTCAACGTTACAACCATCAAGGACGCCCAAATTCTATCTCTGTGCGCCGTATTACGAATACCGATTGACCGATTATTATCGACACGATTCCTCTCTTTCGACCACTTAAACCTTCGACCTGGGTCGTGCTCAAGTTTTTAATCGCAATTTCGAGCCACTGGAACCAGTCCAGGACCTATTACGTTGCGCTCGTTCACCACCTATTATTTTGGAAGAGACCTATCGGGACAATCATGTATTATGGGAGGACAGAGGATATCTAGAATAAACGTTGTTTCTTTCTCCCTGGTGTCCCATTGTCTTTCATGTGCGATAATAAAAAAATACAATAATTATATTATCAAGAATATTCCCGAAATTTCTTTTTACTTTAATCTCCTAAAATTAATGTCGCACAGAAATAAAGTATGCAAATAATACGTACTTTTCTTTCAATTTTACAATAATACAATTAAAATATTATATTTTAATTATAAACACGAATACAGATTTAAATTAATTTGTATGAGGACATATACAAATATAGCTGATGTCATACTAATAAATGTGATAATGATGCTCAATACCGGCAGAATGTTTGAGAATTATCCAACGACACGAGCAAACAAATTAATCAGCAGGAAGCGAACATCTTTCTCGCTCTCTCCCTGTTGAGTCGAGTCACGCGAGTGATCTGTGCTTCGGGACGTATCTACCGATATCAGCGCGGGGCTCCCAAGGTCGTTCGGATAAAATCCGATAATTTAATTCAAGCGGTCAATTTTCAGAGCGCGCGTACTCCTTTCTCCTCCCTTATCTCTTTCGCTCTTTCACGGACGCTGACTGCGTCGTCATAGTGTCGTCTCAAGGAACACATCTCCGCGACGCGAAGAAAGATTGCGAATATACAGGGTGATACCCAACTGATAAAACCAATTCATTCTTAATTCGTTCGTGATATATTTTTCCAGCTAAAGTATCTGAATTAAGTTCGCCGGTTCCGTAACAATTGAAAATTTACCCGATAAAGAAGAATCTATGCTCGTCAAGAGAGAGAATAACCCGTCATTAAAAATTAAGAGCAGAATTTCTCTGGGATATCGTGTAAAAAAAGGGGAGGAAAAATAAACTCAGCTGAAAGTATAAGAATGGAGGTTGGAAAGCGGCGGGAAAAAGGGGAGAAACGACGAAGAGGAGAAGATCGCGCGAACAAAGGAAACTTTGCGAGTTCGATGCCCCTTTCTTATCAGTAAATGGCACTGTTATAGTCAAGGCAGTGGAGGCGGCCGCCTGATTGGTCGCTGGCGAGCTCGACGTCATCGTATCGATTGCCGGTCTGCCACGTGACAGCCAGACCTTTCTCTCTCTCCTATATTCTCCACTCTCTCGGTCCTCGGCCCTCGCATCGCACTTGGGACATCTTGTGTCCCACTGGCCGATTCAAGACCGAGGTACACAAAGAACCTCGCTCGCTCGTGCTGATCAGAAAGCGTGAGAGCAGTTTTTCTGGTTTAGCCGCGAAATTGCGACAAGTTCGAAATTTCGGATAGCGCGTTCGAAATATCAAATTACCAACTACAAAATGGCATTCGTAAATTTACAGGATGAAATTTTAAGTCTCCCAAATTTCGAAAGTCTATAAAATCGCATGTGCGATACGGATGTGCTCCGGAGTTTCTCTTTGAGCTGTAAGAAAGCCAAAGTCGGACGAATTTCTGGCCAAGGTCTTGAATTCTTCCCAATCTGTCCACACGAAGAGTACCGCTAGCGCGACTCCTAACAACAGCCGCAAACTTCTATTAATACCGCCAATAAAGTCAACACCGTTTCGTATATCAAAATTCTTAGCGGTATATTCTCAATTCCTCGTCTGCCAAATCGACGATATTATAGTTTACGTAATCACTAATTGGCATTTTATCGCGATGGCAGCAAAATTTATCGCGACGAGTTCGCCCACCAGGCACTAAATAAAATTTAAAAAAAAGAGGGAGAGAGAAATGAAGACTCGCACCCGGTTCTGAATCGTTCGCGTCGAAGAAAGAACCCTCGTTTCTTATTCAGCTTTGACGTCGACGTTGTGACGTCGCGAAAAAAAAAAGAAAGAAAGAAATCGTGAAGAATCTCGCCGGGGAAGTAGAGCAGGGGAGGAGACGAGGAAGAGGGTAAGTATACGAGCGAGGACCGAGCGAAGGCAGCCTATGACCGGACATAAACAACGTTGAAAACCAGAACTCAGATCTCCGAAACCAGTTCCAACGCCTGGAAAACAATTTTACGACATCGGAAGGGGGAGGGGGCGAGGACGGGAGAAAGGGAGAGAAGAAAGAAGAAAGAGAAAGGAGGGTGGGCGAGAGCGGAGTTTATTTCCGCCTTAGGAAGGGTCCGTTCTCCAAGGACGAGCGAAAGAATATGCGTAGATTAGGAAACACAAATCTTCCTGAATATGCAAAACGGAGCAAAAAATATGAAAAATTCAGGCTGCTGCGTTATGAATAACAGCGCGAAAGATTCCATTGCGCGCGAGATGCCCGGCGCCAATATATTTAATGAAAATATTCAGAAAACTAAAAGAAGGAATGCAACGTGTCTCTCATAATGTTCTGTCAATGATGAGAGATCGTTTCTTCTTTCCATCTGGGAATATCGTTTCATCGACCGCGAACACCCCACGTAACAGCCGAGATCTTTCGATTCTCGTACGCTGGCGGAGGAATGAATTTCAAAAGGAGGCTGCACGATATATATACGGAGTAATCGTGACAGATACACATCTCGACGGAGGAGTACGAGCGAGAGAAGAGAGAAGAAAAAAGAGTGGAAGATTCGATAACCGTGTTCTCGTATCCCGGCGAGGATACCAAGCCACCACCGCCGGGACGTATACTTGTCAGGCTTGTGTTGAAGGATACGACGAGGGGGAGAAAAAAAAAGGTCGGAAGAGGAGAAAGGGAGGAAAGGGAAGAAAAATCGAATCCGGTGGCGATGAAAATAGACGAGCCGCGTCTGTGATATTGTGCAAAGGCAGCGGCCTTAATTCCCCGCCTCTTGTTACAACGAAAATACGATGGATGCTTGCGCGAATTTCTTTTTTTTTCCGCAAAAAATTGAACCAACAGCATTCGATCGCATAGCTAACTATCTGGTAAGCAACAACAAGGAAAAGTTAGAGGTGCGAAAGTAAACAACACACACACACACACACACACACACATGTCCATTGTTCATAATGACGAGACTGCCCGAAGGAAGCTAAGTAGTAGTAGTATTTTTTCCTTTTATGTTAAAAAAGGATTGAAGAGAAGAATAAGGGCTGGTCGTATCAACGATTCAGAGATTACATAATTGCGGTTACATAATTAACACGTTCATTTCAGCTAGAAAATTAGCAACCTAAATCAACAATATGCTATCTAAAAAAAGCTGCCAATGGCCTTTTCTGGGTAATTAAGGAGTCGATCACCTTGACTTGAGATGTTTCGCTTTTTTTTTTGCGATAATAAGTAAAGACAACGATGCGTGAAAAGTGCGGACGATCGAAATGCGCGGGAAGTATTACATCAGCAGCGAGTAAATCTTGATTCGGGTTCTTTCTTATTGCTGCTGGGTCCCCTGTCTTCGATCGGCCGAGGGAAGGCGAAAGGTGTCGGTGGAAGACGCGAGAAAAGGTGAACCTCCGCAGGCACCGCCTCTCCATGAAAGACGTTTCAGAAACGTACCTGTCGACGCCTAAAAGAACCATCTAACAACGATAATATAAGGTAGCCAAAAATTTCAAAAATTAAAATTATTGAAATTGTTTTCATACACATGCACATTTCTTTCTCTCTTATAACTTATAAATCTTTTTAAAATATTCAACCTATTTTTAATTTTTATTTGTACTTTTATTTGTTAATCGTCAAGGCACGAAAAAATAATTCACGGACAAACTATAAATTACAACAAAAATAATTTCAAGTTGGAATAAAATCAAGTTTAAATGAATATAAAAAGTTCAAATTGGTGTAATATAAAATTAGATTATATCATTGTAAATAAAATTTGTCGCATTCGTTCTAAGAATTTTACGATGAAAAATGGTCGCACGTGATCGAGCCATGAACGTTCTATTGCGGGATGTCTCAGGGACGGAACGCTTGTTAATTCGATGTTGAGACTCGGGCTGACGAAAGAGGGATGAAGCTGACGCAAGATCGAGAATACTCATCGAAAATACTATCTCGCGGTTTACTCCTACGGAGGACAAGTTATACGAAAACACAGCTGTTTCCTGAAAGCACGCAATAGCGCCTCGCAATTTCACAGCATGTTTGGCGCAAGTCGTAAAAATAGACAAGGATGAATATTCACGCCGACTTTGTTTACGAGGTATCTTAGAGGCTCCTAGAAAACAGTTTAAATTCGTAGCTCTGAACGGACGCTAATTCAATAGCCGTAAAGTAGCAGACTACTATTCTTATACCGGCCAATAATTTAATCATCGTATGCGGGACTGACAACAAAGCAATTGAGCATGCGTACAAACTGACTGGTGGAAGGTTGCGCGATATATATAGATAAATCTTAAAAATTATGTATATGTCGAAACAACAATATAATAAAGAATGAATCGCAGGTTTGCGGTTTTTTTAGTTTCGCAAGTTTATGTAATAGCAACAATCAGCTGATCGGATTTTTTTTTACGCTGTTACTTCAACCGACATCGAGCTTTAAAACTTGCAAAAAAATATATACCTGTTATGTATATGTGTGCAAATGCAAGGTTAAATTGGATGATTATCTGATTTGTCATCTGATTACCAAGTCATCGCGATCGCTTATCAGGCAGGGCACGTGGCCGGACAAAAATCGAACGCCAATGTAATCGCGACGGTATCATCTGAACTAGACGTTTTCTCATTCGAGTAGAATTAATCTTGTATAAATTAATCATTGCGTACCACTTGGTCAGTGGACTGGAATTATCACGGTTGACAAGCACAAGCGAGATAGGAAGAAAAAAAAAGACATTTAAACTTTACTCAAAATAATTATGCAGAACTTTTAAAGCTTGTTGCTAAAATATCAAAACTTTTTGTAACGATACAATTATGCTTGTACCTCTTTGTCTTTCGTAATTATTTTTATGGTTTAACAAAATTATTTTCATATCTGTATTCAGCTAAATTTTCAGATACCTCAGCAAAATTTTCTTTCTGTGTGGGAAAAATTCGAGACTACGTTTCAATTCCAAGCTTAAAACTTATAATTAAAAAAAAGATGTATTAAAAAATTAAGAGTCTTCTTTTATAAAGTTGTAAAATGCGCGTGGAAGCAATTTCGATATCAAAGCGATCCTTTGTCTCCCAAGTCGCGCTGACCACTTTTTCTTAACACATGCCAAATTCCAACCATCACACTTGGCACATACCGTCTAGAGCTTCTTTACACGATTATCGCGTTACATAAGAGTAGAACCAATTATCCGCGGCCAAAAAAAAGTCTCCGCGTACCGCCATTTCACATTCGAATCGTCGTTAGTCGCCGTAGCGGAATCGTGAACCGACAGTTCCGTTCGTCGATGATCCCGTTGAACATGAAAGAAGTTTCTAGAAAACCAAGAAAAAAGACACAAAGATACGTTGACGTTATCTCAACGCGAGATCGGCGTGCAATTAATCGAGTAAGACGAGAGAGAAAAAGAGAGAAAAAATAAAACAAACGCGTAAACAGAGAAGAAGGTTTGTACACGTTCGTCACTGTTAAATCTCGCCAGCCAACCGTCGACGTTGAACACGATCACGCGACTTTGCTGTTCTATCCCTATCTATCGTTAATGTGCCTTGCTTCTCTCTCTCTCTCTCTCTCTCTCTCTCTCTTTCTCTCTCTTTTTCTCACTTGCTCGCTCGCTCGCTCGCTCTCTCGCGCCGGCAAGCCAAGCCAGCCGCCGGCCGACCAGCTGGTCGAACTCGCTACTTACTTTCTTTCTCTCTCTCTCTCTCTCTCTCTCTCTCTCTCTCTCTCTCTCTCTCTCTCTCTCTCTCTCTCTCTCTCTCTCGCTCTCTCTCTTTCTCTCTCTCTCTCTCTCGTGTCTCTCTCTATCGCTCCCGCATCATTATTGTGCTCTATTTCTACCGATGAGCATAGTCTTGGTGACTTTTCCGAATGCGTGTCGGACGCACGTGCGAAGATAATTGTGTGTCAACAATACTGCGGATTTTCTCGAGAGAATCGGAGTTTGCAATGGAGAGTGTTGATCTTAATGAAAAAGAATTAAAATGCTTGACGAATAAATTTATCGATCATTTCACAGTTTCTGAAAAAGCAACATTCGGTCAGTGTTCTCGTTCAGATTTAAATGCATACGTTATATATAATGATAATAATCAAGCTTGAGTGAAATAACTTCAACGTAATGTTTCATTAAAGTAGCCAAATGTTTAGTAATATTTAGTAACCGGTTGGTTACTAATAATATAATTATTATACTAAATGAAATTACACTCAATTTCACTGTATTAATAGAACGTTTCATTGAAACTGTTTCATCGAAATTTGATCGTTATTATAACCCTCTCCTTTTCAATGTGCACACGTGAGGCATACATATTTATTAAATTACATCAGCTTAAAAAATTAAAGGTTAAAAGACAGATTACCTTTACATTCGAGGAGGGTGAGAGGGATGATGATTAGATCGATAACGACGACGATTGATGCCAAATTAATGACGTTGTGAAGCAATTAAAATACGTAACGGCCACGTGAGACGAAAAACGGCGTCTTTCGTAAAGCGGACGGAGGGAATTTTATCACGTTCGAACGACAGTTTATCTACTTTTACACGCGGCAATTACAGATACGTGTATCGGCGTGCGCATGAACCATTTTGTACAAATATTTGAGGTAAACACGCGCAAGTAAGAAACTTGCAGAACGCGATTAACTCTAATGCCGCGTTTACGACGACGGGAATTGTTTATCAGCAAGTGACGAGGTGCTTTTGATATACCACCTCGCGCGCGGAAAGTTCCAAACAACGGATGGACGGATGGGCGGACGGACGCGCACGTTTTCCTGGGTTCGAAAAGACGTGATTCCTCGATAGCGCAGAAACTTTCCACTTGTTGCGAATCTTGTTGCGCGACTCGGGCGCCGCCGGTTCGCTCGATTCCGAGAGCCGACGACAGAGAGAAAGAGAGACGTCGACGTTTGCCCTGCTCCGATTTCCGGAGTGCTCGGTACATCTCCGAGTGTCTCTCTCTCTCGCTCTCTTTCTCTCTTTCCTCGAGCGAAAAAAAAGCGTCGAACGGCGGTCGTCGGTTCGACGACACGTCGACCAGGTGACAGCAGCGCGGCGACGACGGGTCGATACGTCGACGTGCGGTGCTGTCTCGAGCGACCAACCAACCTCGCGCACACCGTGCGGAAAGTCCCCCCTCGAAAAGGACGTGCGGAAAGAAGGACTGGGGAAAGAAAAAGGGATGAAAAAAAAAGAAAATGAAGGAGGACACTCACGTCGTTCGGTGCGATCTGACCCATGCTGCCCATACTACTGCTGCCGCTGGTGCCGCTGGTGCTACTGCTGCTGGTGGTGGCACCACGATTCGCGATCGTATTCGCCGCCACCGGCTGCGGATCGTTCTCGTTGGCGATGGGAATTTTGAAGGCCTTTCAGATAAGCACACTGACGATAAGGGATATACTCGCGGGCGCACGCCCCGGGCTGGTGACCGTGTTCCTGATCCCACCGCTCTCTTTCTCTCTATCTATTCTCTCTCTTTCTCAGGCAGGTCGCGCGCGGACGCGACGACGAGGTTCGTCAATCCCGTGCGTGCGATCCCGAACAATCACCGGCGATTCGGCGGACCGGCCTCGACGCGACACGTCCGTCGATTGTCACTACAAGTAGCGAGATGTACGAGGCGTAATGTAGCTCGACTACGACCAGTCATAATATATCACAAGAGGGGAGGGAGGGCTTCTCCCGGAAACTTGGAGTCAATGACGAGAGAGAGAGAAAGACAGAAAGGCGCGTCAACGCGTGCAAAACGTACCGGCACTACAGCGAGGCGAGGTCTCTCGGAAACGCGAGAGAGAATCAGGTTACGGCCCGTGTGACTCGTGTGAACGATGCGAGACGTGCGAGAGACGATCCACCTCGGATGGAAGCCGGTTGCTAACTGAACGCCGCCGAGCGATGCCAAGCGAGTCGAAGCGGCCGCGGCGATCATCTGGCCGGCTGCCGGGGTGCCGGGCGTCGGGAAAGCGGGACAACGGGGGACGCGAGAATCGGACGGGGGGGATGGTGGGGGTACGCACGCCGGTTTTACGCGGCTCTCATTGGTCGTGGCAGGGCTGTAACACCAGTGGTGAAACGATTTTCACATTATTCCAGAATCCTTATAAAATATTTCTATAAAATGTTTACTGCATATTTTAGATAGACAGAATTAAATACATTTTCGAAACATTCACCGGCTCTTTCTTCCTTTCGAAGCAGAATTAAATTTCAACAACTTAAATGACATTCATGATACCTGCGATCTAAGATTATAACGTAATAATAAATTATTTCATTTCAATTGCTTGTCTTCTATTTCTTGATTATTTGTAAATCAGCGCTTAGCCTGAAAAATCGCGCGTTTGGAAGCTTCAATTCGGTTATTAAGCCTCGTAATCGAACTTTCAGAATCTACGTTCGCTCAAACTAACATTCTCTTTTGAGTAATCCAACACGGAACTTACAAACATTTACGTATGTTCCGTAGATAGAAGGTATAGGAAGATCGAAGGTACACCCCTGCACGCAGGCGACCGGCCTGATCAGCTGATGCCTAGCAACAGTGGTACTAACCGCCCTGAAGATATCAGTCGCATCTGGTTATCGGCACAAAGCGAACTCGTAACAACAGCGATGACGAGTAAGAGAAAGAGAGACAACGGAAAGGAGAATGTCGGAATGATAACTACAATTTCGTCATACGATTAAACATAATCTCCAATGACGTATTGATACATACCTATTGATTTAAGGGTCGAGGCGCGAGAAACAATTTTTCGCCAGTAAATTGCTCGTACAATTTCCGGATTGTGATAATATTGTGTTAGACAGGCAAATCACATTGTTTGAAAAAATTAACAAAGAAAAGATATCACTCATAGAAAAGAATATTTTAAAAACGTTATGTACGTTTATTCAAATTTGAAATTGAACAATAATAATACCAATATTATAATATAAAAAAAATTTTGCATATAATTGAGGAGACTTAAAAAATTGCCACAGCCTCGTGATACTTTATGAATCGGAGAACCAAATACTTTAATCTTGCGACGATTTTAAGAAAGTAACAAACAGCAGTATAAATTATGTGTCTTCTTTTTATAGAAATAAGTAAATATACTGATATATTTATGTTAACCAATACGTTTGTATTAATTTATCAGGTGATAAGTTTATTATATCAAAATAGTCGATTATATTCTTGTAAATACCTCCTCTCCACGAAGAAGTCACAAGCGTAATCTGACCTGAATAACTCTCGTAAAAGTAATTTCTGGATTGCTGATAAGTTATCTCACACCACCGAACCTGCAACTCGGAATTACAAATAGTCCCACTAAAAGAGGCATATTTCAAATCAATATATTCGCTATATTTTCATCACACCTGATATTTCGCAACTGTAATGATAATTAATGTCGCTCATTGTTAAACAAATCCGCAGATATATATTTTACCGGCAAAGAAATAATCAAGGTGATTTCGTACACTGACAGAACGGAACAAAAATCAAATCTACCTCTTAACCGAGAAACAAAAGTCAAGAGATAAACGAGCGCGTCTGAGGTCTTCCTCTAGAAGCAGATTCTGAAATTCAATTAAGTAAAGGAAACGTATCATATGACATAACAGTTTCGTGCGTCGTAAATGTTGGGGTCAATGAAACCACATCCTTTTGCACGAGTTGGGGAATCGCGGGCGAAACGGCACCACCATCCGAGACCTCCGATTCCTTTGTCTCCTAAGGATACTACAAAATGAAGGCACCGAGGGACCGACCCTTCATTTCCGCGAGAGCCCTTTAACGAGTCTTTGTTACGCGTACGAAATGTCTTGTCGCGCGACAGAGAGAAACCTATGTTGTGTCTATATATGCGCACGTACGTGTGAGAAAGAGGAAGACCGATCGAGAGAGCGAGAGAGAGAGAATAAAGAGGAGAGGACAGAGAACACGTAAAATACGTCCATAATCCGATGCGATAAACCACTGCGCAGAGAGATTATTCACTTTGCACGTATTCGTTATACGTAAAACGTCACGGAGTGGCGTGCGCAATATTAAATCACGTTCGATTCGATTGCTGCGATCAGCGATTTTACTCTCGAATAATTCCGATAAGTAGCTGCAAACATTAGCATAGCTCTCATCAGTGCGTCCCCGGTCGGCTTTCGTCGCGAAATCGAACGCTGGGATGCGAAACGCGTCATTCGCACGCGAATTCGATAAGGAACCACCAGGGACGACGGACGGCTAGGGAAAAGCCGACGCGCGACGCGTGTCTCCTGATTGTTCGTTGTGTATTAATTATCGACGATAACGACGGGATTTTCGCGGAACCGACGGGCCAGCTGCGCGATTTCCGGGTATTTCTCCTATTCGGGCTCCAACCTCGTTAGACGTCAATCGACGGGGCGGAGAGGAAGTTTGGTGATTAGATGTCAATCGGCGATGTCGCGTCGCATCGCGTATTGGCGTGTGAAACGCAACCGCGTCGACTTTTCCCGCTCTCGGGACGAGACGACGTGACGAAATGCGGCGACGATAACAGTTCCTTCAACCTGTCTGCCGCAAAACAGGTACTGGTCTCTCGGAAACGTGTTTCGTGTGCTGCGCGGATTGACAGGCTAGATTATTGGATAGATAGATTGGCCCGCCGAAAGAAATCAGCATGAGAGTTCCGCGAATTCAGTTCTCCTTACGAGAGTTACTTACACAGGCGAGCTCTAAGGCCGTCCGAGCCTTCTATCTCGAGATACAAAAAAAAAAGGTATGGTATCGATTAAAAATATAAATATAAAATATAAAGAAATATAATTAACAGATTTTAATTAAAGATTATTAAAAATTTATGGATCTAAATACACAAACTAGGAGAGATATGAATTTAATTATGAATTAATACTAATAGTAATCCGACTTATAGCAGAATTGATTCTTCACTCTACTTCTTTCACTTTCTACTTTCTTCCTACCTTTCTAATCACATTCTCCAAGAATAATAAGGGTAACAAGAAGAAAGAGTTTAGTAGTAATATAATCAAGCTTTAGTGAAATAACTTCAATTAAACGTTTATTAATTCAACCAAATATTTAATAATTTTTAATAATCATATTAATAGTAATTAATATAATAATAGTAATCAATTGACAGGGGTTAGGTAAGTTAATAATTTTTTAGTTCAATTAATTTGAAATTAATACGTTAAAGTTTAAAAATAACTCTCATTTCAAGTTAAAAGTTTTTAACTTAATTATTTAACTGTTAACTTTTTAACTTAGTTACTACCTAACTCTGCCAATCAATTACTAAATTTCTTTCTTATATATTGTTCAATCATATTGATCGAACATTTAATTGAGATTATTTTACCAAAGCTTAGTAACTACCATCTAGGCTTAATTATTATCTCTTTTTTCAGTGCACAGTAATTGTTTAATATATATGAAGTATACGTTTAAGCATTTTATTCGAGTTCGTGGTAAGAATTCCACTCTATGGTAATCACGAGGAGGCCCCAACATTCAGGCGAATGATATTTTAGTCGAGTTCCGTGTGAACTCCCGGTCAATCGCGATTTCCGTGAAGACGAGGAATCTCCCTCCCTTTCTCTCACTCACTCACTCTCTCTTTCTCTCGCCTTTTCTCTCTTTAGTGTGAGGTTTCTATTATTTCGTATTCCCGGGAGAAGGCGGACGCACTTTTGGTCGAGGTTAGTATTGGAAGCGCGAAGGGGTCAACGCTCGGGAAAGCGCCTCTCATTACAGCACTGCCATACGATATTACCAGGCCCGTCGCTTGAATATCCCTCCTCCTGGTAGTCCTGGCGCGATTATACTCCACGTACACGTGTCCATCTCATTCTGCTTCTCTTTCTTTCACCCTTTAGCCCTCTGTCTTTATCGAGCTCGCTTGATCATCTCTCTCCCGTTTCCTCTGACACTCGATCATTTTGCTTCTATGCACTTACGACAATGAGTTTCGTTTTTCTTGGTCGCCCTCTAGCCATTTTCCTCGCTCGATTTCATCCCTTACGAATGACAGAGGCTCGATCCGAAGACTCCATCTTTGTTTCTGTTTCTCTCTTGATTACCGTTGTTATACTGGCTTGTGGCATTTATTAGAATGACACTGCGTACCACACTTAACTGAATTGTCTTCTTTTCTTTGTGTTATAGCGGGACCTATAACGATTCTGGGAATAGCGGGACTGACTGATTAAAGTTCATCTTTCATTTCCGCTTCATGCTTTTATAGCGTGATTCTTCAGCAATTCTTTTCTCACGGAATTAATACGTTGCATTTCTAAAAATAAATAAATATCGATACAATTGGATTCATTCAGTAAGAGATAAACGGATTTATCGTTTCGACAAACTTACAAGATTTCTACGAACGCGTTTCTATCCAACAACAAAGAGAACTAGAAAATGTCACCTGTCCACTACCAGGTAGAGCAAACGGTTACCGGTATTCATACAGCGTACCAAATGATCAATACTCCCGAAAAAATTGTCCCTTCTGCCTTCATGTTAACTGTCACTCTGTCGTCGCTGTCATAACATTGCAGTGTATCGGTTTATCCCACTGGGCCTGCCTAAGCTCAGGCACAATCGACTCTTGCTATCTCTACACCTTTTTATTTTTTTTCTTTCTCGCTTCATTAGTTTGCTCTAACCGTCTTTCTACTTTCATCTCTTTCGATCTTCTTTCTGCCATTTGTACAATTCCATTCGTTTCTCTCTCCCCCTTCCCACCTCCTTTCTCTTTTACATACACAATATTCCGTTATAATGGAATCTGGAGCAATTTGCTATTCAATGTACACACAATTAACTGCTACGAAACCATCGGAAAGTTTTGTCTACCGCAATTTGCGATGACTAATAACCGGTTCCACGCTCGAGTGACGAAAATTGCTTTTACCTTGCGCGACGTTCACCATCGACGGAAGACGTTCGCTCGACCGGTCTGTCGGTCAGTAGACTCATCCGTAAACCTACATTTCATCAAGGATATCGAACACACTTTATCTAAGAGAATTGGGACCCCCTTGGAGCAATTATCGGCCTCCAATTATATTTAATTAACGATAGTTGTCTATAGTAATTAATAAGCTGAAAAGATCAAAGGCTCGATAAAAGGCTCATTTATTCAGAAATAATACCATAGCGATTCGAGGCTATTCCCACAATGTCCTCCATTTCTTCAGAATTCGCTGAAGTGTGCCGTATTTGTTTTTAGCGAATGAATCACGAACGTGAATCGTGGAATTGCCAATTTTGGACGCGCCGTGCATTTCCAGTAGAATTAACAGCAAAACAGATAATTCAGACACACCTTACGGAAAGGTGCGGTTTTATCAGCGCATATGTATTCAAATTACACATTTTATTTGCTATTCGCGCGAGAATCGTACATTACAGCGTCCAGCTATTTTACACGGAGAGACATCTCACATACTCGAGATGTGCCATCATGTGCCGAAAAAGCTTTAAGGTCAATTAAGTACAACCAGTGTAAATCACAATATAAAAGTATAAAGTAATTTTGCATTGTCAAATCACATTCAAGGATTTTAAAATCAAGAAAAGTTAAAGATTTACATCTAACATAATTTATTTTAGCAAAAATAATTTCTCATTAAAAAATATATATATTGCAGAATTAGACAAAAAGGGTCTATTTAAAATAGGCTCTACCTCAACAAATGTGATTTGTTAAAAGAACCATAAATCCGTAAACACACTCGCATGCGCGCGCATAAAATTACGAGATTACATAAATTAAATGTGAACAGCGTGAAACAAAGCATAAAATGTGGTTCTCTGAAAGTCAGTGGCCAGCACAATATTATGTATAGTTATGCAAGAAGCTCTCGCGTTGCGAGAGTATTTTAGCGATTCTCGTAAACGTGTCGGGATATCAAAAGTGTGACTCACTGTCGCAATGCATGCAGTCCGCCTGGTTGCGCGTGCAAGTGTAGTTGTGCGACCGTCTACTCTATATCTCTATCCCTCGATGTCCTTGCACGTAATCTTCCGCTAAAAGACACCGATATAAATTGTTTAAGAACGTTTAGCGGCAATGAGTCACGTCGCTCTACTCGGCGAAACTTTGCGTAACAATGCGCCCGCGCGCCTGCTCCTGATCGCTAAGCGAAGATCAGACCTGTTTTGCATAAGGCCATTCAAACAGATGTTCTTAAATGGGATCTTAAACATGATTTTTATGATAAAATGCATTGTAAAATACCGCAAAATTTTACAATGCAAGAAATTTACGAATTAGTCGACAATTGTGGGCTAATGATCAATCGAAATTAGAAAACTTTCTTAATTAAAAAATGCCTCGAAACATTTGTAGCATCAAGTAACATTAAAGAAAACGGTATGTATAATGTCGAAGAGAAAAGCGCTTTGCGAGGCTCTAAGCTGTAATTTTTTCTTTAGTTGATATATAAATCCAATCCTGCAGATGTTTTTGAAATGAGCTTTTAATGCACATGTACAACAAATTTAAAATGTTGATAAAAGAAAATAAAATAGCAAAAAAAAAACAAGAAATATATCTCGTTGTTATCCTTAAAAGCCTTTTGACCAATCCCAAGCTGTAATGTTTTTGTCTCCGGTGTATCTTTATGCTTTTTATCCTCACGATAAACTCGCGACAATAAAACCGTACGTTGCGGCAATATTTTTTATTGGATAAGAAAATATACGAAATGGATCGATCCCCATCAAAATGGGCTCGTAAAAACCATCGAGCATAAAAGCTCCCTAAAATCGTTCATCCCCAGCACAGTGGGTTGCGTAATTTTTACGACGCCTCCTTGGCCAAGGAGCTTACATTGTTGGGGAGCATCGAGTAAATCGATACACAAACTATTCCTTTGTTTGTCAGGCACCCACGGAATCTTTCGTTAATATTAAAATCGGAAGCTCTGGGGTACCTTGTTTACCCTGTGACGCACAAATAAATCTTCTCCATTGATACTAAGTAAATGCCTTCTCATTAATAATCTGAGTGCTCAGCGAGAAAATAATTTGAATCAGTTATTAATAGACTTGACGCAAATTTGTTTCTATCGAGCAGACATTTTTTTTCAGCATGATTTTGCGATATAAATTGGAATGGAACAATTGTGTAACGATTGTGCTAGATTATACTGAATTCTATTAATATTAAAAGAAAAAGTATTAAGCAAACATGCATTTGTTTCTGTAATCTGAATTATTCAACGGAGCCTTAAGTGATTTGCATTTTATCGAAACACGTGATATGGGTCAAGCATTAATATCACTTCATATCGCGCCTTTTGTCTCGATGTCAATCAAGATATTCCACGTCACGTCACACGTTGTTATTAAATAGATAAATTATGTAGAATTAATAATTATGTAGAAACAATATATCGCGTAATACACGGAAAAAGACAGGCGGAATAAAATGGGGAAAATATGGGAGTCAAATTGGAGGAAATCTGAAGATTGGTACGGTAACTGTTTCCATACTGCCATCTACGCAACATGTGCGACATGATAGAGTGCTTACTTCATAGATCAAGAGATTCTCGCAATTTGGGAACCGTTGCTACAGTGGCGTGCACATGACAGACGTGCACGTGGCGAAGATACGCTACGCGCACGGGGAAAGGCAATGCTGCAGAAGAGACCCTCCTCGTTTTGGGGATTTTCCGGAAGAAATCAGGGAGACGAGAAAGGGAGGGGGGGGGGGGGGGTCAGCCGACGCAATTTTCGACATTGCCGCCGGAAAACGCGGCCGGTCCCGTCTCTTTGTTACGGCCGCAATAACGTCACGCTGCGCCGAGAGCTCGTGGACTCACAGGCCTGGCTATTTACTGGAATCGTAAAAACGCGGAACAAAGGTTCGTTAGCGCTGGTCTGCTGTCTCCTTTTACGCGCGTTACATAAAACGGGGAGGAGGCGGTGGCAAAGGGGAGAGGTATCGTGAGCGAGAGCGATGAACGGAGCCTCGCGATTTTCACGCGACGCGAGATTTTCTCGTCGGAATGTAGAAAAAAAGAATCGCCTATCTATGATAGGCTGCTCTTTTATTTACCGGAGGAAAGGAAGTCGCTACTGATAAACCCTCGTAACGAGCATGCCGCTTTGTTTCCTCTCGTTCGGCGAGGAGGAACGCGAGCGATACTGATAACCACAGTCAATCGTTCGACCTCGGTTCTTCGGAGAAAAATTTACCTACTCGAGAGCTCGCTGTAAAAAAAAGGAAGCTATGTATATGGATTCGGTTAGGTGATTTAATTCGCGGATAATTTACATACCAAATGAAAAGTGTGAGAAAAAGAAGAATCAATATCCTTGAGCAACTTGGGTGAATCATTTTGTATACCGTGCGTCTCGCAATCGCTATCGCGGCAATGCTGCTCTTTTTATAGTTCGAAGAAATCGCGAGTGCGCACGTTCGCACGACGATTTTTATTTCGCCGCTAAGAACGAGATCCCTAATAGTCTCTCCTTTCCATTTGAGACAATGGATGCTTATTTTACGCGTTGCCGCGTTCATAAAAGAGAGATCGAAGAAACCGCAAACCTCGAAAAAAAAAAAACAGCAAAAAAAAAAAATACAAAACGGTCGCGACGTGTCCATAACGACGTGTACGCGAGGAAACGAACGTTGGCGAAAGCGTGAAATTGCCAAAATCGGCGCAATTAAAACGCGCCGAGAGAGAAGGAACGGGAGTCGAATCTATTGTTCGTAATGACGTAAAGAGTAATCGTAAGTCCGTTGCATCAACTTTACGCCGCGATGCGACAGTTAACTGCAGGTGCAACGATCTGGCACATATTACTGTAATGTGATTCACCCACATGACTAATAACACTAAAAAAGAAGAAGCGCGATAAGACCATTGAACGAGGAAAGACGATAGAGTCAGATGTTTACGTACGCTATTTACCCTCAATTCTTTTACGACCAATGTTTACGATAAACCAATACACGCGCCTTATCAATTCTAGACCGCATTCGGATTTATCGCCCATTATTTTATGGCGTTCAGAATGCAGAAAGGGATTCGCGCAGGGTTGGAGGTACGAGGGAGTAAAACACGCCGCGGCGCGAACCGACGACGCGCGAATCAAATGCGGATCCAGAACGTCGTCACGTTCGCGGAACGAAGCCCGCAGCGTCAGTTGCCGTCAGTCAAAGCGTGCTAAATGATGGATTCTCCTTCGGTTCGCGAGACGTACGCGGAGCATTGTTCCGAGAAAGCGTAACACATCGCGTGTTACTCCGCACTCGAGATCTCGGCAGCCTTCCGCCTCTCTTACACCAAGGGGGCGTAGCTCAGATGGTAGAGCGCTCGCTTAGCATGCGAGAGGTACCGGGATCGATACCCGGCGCCTCCAAATTTCTTTTTCTTTTTTAAATTATTCGCCGACTGGAAAAAAAAACAAAGCAAGAATCGCGCGCGCGAGAGGTGAGCGAATGAAAAGGGGAAAAAAAAAAAAAAAAAAAAATCCCCACCGCGCGAAAAACGAGATTTCCCTCGCCAATAAATTCTTTCCCGTGTCGCGTGATTATTTGCATATTTAACGGCTCCGATAACGTTTGGAAAAACGCTCTCGACAACAAGCGAGAATAATCCCGCGAATTTTTGATATCGGAGGATCGCGTCGTAACGAAGACGATAATCTGATCGCTCGAGTGGCACACAATTCGAATTTCCTGCCGCGAGGCCGAAGAGAGGGGTGTGCGCGAAGGCACCGCCGAGAAAGAGAGAGAGAGAGAGAGAGAGAGAGAGAGAGAGAGATTCAGTAACGGTATAATGTAATTCCACGGGATTGCGGGCATCGCCGGCCACACGCTGCCAGGTATATCCGAACAGATGTGATTTTCTCCGGCGAACTTTTACAACAATGCATACGCCGGCCTGATAAACCAGGCCGATATCCGTGTCAATTCGATGCACAACTCCGGGCTGTGCCGATCGTTTTCATGCCTCACGAAAACATCTCCGACAACATCTCTCTCGCACCTCCCCCCCCCCTCCGCCTGAACACGTATACTACATATTATCGCCGTATCTCTATTGACGACAGAAGTCGCCGAGGAGGGACGTCAAAAATAAACGCGCTCCTTGTTGCGCATTCGCGCGTGAAACAAGAAGCGTTATCGCCCCTTGATATTTCGCTCGATCATTCCGGTCGTACGATGTTTCCCACTTACCGCGCTTATAAAATTATCGTAATTAATGAACTGCCAAAAACTCAAGTAAGAAATCTGCAAAACCAAGAGGTACAAGGTGTCGCGCCTATTATGGGATTGAAAGAGAAATCAAACGGATACTTCTCGTGCCACGAAGTTTTAAAATTACAATTAAATACGATAAGAAAGATGACGCGACGATATGAATCGCCGTTCAACGTGACATTTAAGTTTACAGCTCTTTTTCCGCCAGGAAAGTCTCCGGAGTGCGTATGTGACGACGACGGTCACCGATGTCATTGCATAATGTTGCCAGAATTACAAGCTTTGTCACGGTGTTTACGAGCGATGGTAGCGACAGGCGACCGCGTCAAAAGCCCTCGAAGGAAAAAACCGACAGAGAGATTCGCGATGTTGCATCCCGATTGTCTCGGTACACGCTCGGTATATCCCGATCGGAGATAACTCTTTTTCGACGCAGTCGCCGCGGTCTAAGGCCGACTCTTGAATAACCGCTTGCATAACGTCACACGAGTACACACCCCTCTCGAGGCGCGCTTCGCTCGCGCAAGTAATCTGTTGACGAACGTGCAACGTATCGCGTCTCCCGACACGGTTTAATTGCTGCACTTCGGCTCCGATAATGAGCCGCGGCATTGTTGTAACACCTGATAATATAATTTGCAGACGAGCGCGAAGACGACGAGGAGTCACAGGTGACTGTCTGTGTGCAGCGTCGCTTCGGAATGCAACTGTGCAAATTCGACCTGGCGAATCCACAATCGCTCTCTTTATATTACGTACTCTCTCCCCATCTGCATCCCAAGTTATCTAAAATTTTCAGAATTTTTTTTAGACGGAGTTACGTTTACATATATTGTTCTAAAAATGAAGAACCGAAGAGAAAACTCGTTTGACGAGACGCGAATACTGATATTATTTATCTATTAAAGTTTAATTAAACATTTCACTTCTTGTAAGTGACTTCGCAGTCTTTTCTGCATCTCAATAACTTTATTTGAGTCAAGTTTCTTGTGAAATAAATCTTGAGAAAAATAACTTCCTTTATTTATTCGCAGTGTTGGAATTCATTAAAGGATCATTCATGCTCAGATACCTTTTTTTGCAAGAAAAATTAAAGAAAATATCGTTGAAAAGATTGAATGCATTTATTACCAAACGATTGCATCAAGTTTTTAAACGTGTTTACCGCAACGTTACAATGAACCATACAGTTAAATATGCGAAAGAAAGGAAGAAATAATCGCCTCGAAATTATATGGAAAACACGATAAGAAGGTGGCATGATCGTAGGCCAGGCTCGGGTGACGCCAATCAGACGAATTGCTCGATACTTGAAAAACAGGGTGGGTCGCGATATAACCACTTCATATTACTTCAAAATGCGAGATTCCGCGCGCAAAGTGACGTCTGGTTAAAACCACGAATACAGGTCTCAAACATTACGGAGACGGAGATGTTTTTGAATCTTAGAAAAAAAACAAAGCAATTACGCGGTAACATGAGATAAAATAATAATCCTAACAACCGTAACTGATAAAGAGTCGCGTTCTTACCGAACATTTAGCAATAAATATGGCTGCGTCTGATTCTTGTCTCACCAGTCTCACGTTGTTATTGAATATGCGATATTAATGGCAGGCAAACAAGACGCGCGGTATGATTAGCGTTGAATGTGCGAGCTCCGTTATCAGTTACGTATTTATATCGATTAATGCCGTAAAATGGCGCTTTTCTTTTTTTAGGAAACCGCGAACGTTACGTCAGTCCGTAAATTACTCGGAGCCATGTTTTCACGTAACACGTTTAACTCCGGAACCGCCGCGGGGATCGGATAGCTGAAATCGCGGGACGCCCTGTGCGAAGACGAGAAAAAGAGGAAAAGATCGTCGCCGCACCTTGCAACTCGATTAACAAACGCCCCGGAGTTATCTGCACGTCGCTTCGAGGTTTCCACTCGCGCAATTCGGCGCAAACAAGCGCCTCGCGAGTCCGTAAACAAACCCCGGAGAAAGAGGAAAAGAGATAGGGAAAAAGCGAGGGAGAGACAGAATGAGATACCGAGCGGCTAAGCAGGGGAAAGAGAGGGGAAGGGGGAATGAGGGACGGAAGAAGAGGAGGAAAAGTTGGCGGAGGAGTTTGCGTTGTCAAGTTTTCCGGGCTTTATTTTCCGCGCTCCGCCGGCGAAACTCCCAGGAATTTCACTCGTACCATTTTCTTCCGACAATGCCGCCCTTGCCGCTTGCGCAAAAGGCTGGTTAACGAGAAAACTTGCGTTCTCTCCCCCGGGGGTAAAAGGATGCGGGAGGGAGGGCTAGCCGACGAAATCCACGACGAGCTTTCTGTTGTTCGTGCACCGTAGTTATGCCAGTCCGCCCGAATTATCAAACAACGAAAATTATACGCACACATACACACGCGCGCGTATATAAAATTATATACGCGCGCAAATGTAATACATTCGTACTTACACGTGATTTTTCCAGGCGGTGATACGCATTTGGAGTCGTCCGTAATTTTCTAAACATTTACCCGTGCGTCAGAAGATTGTTTAATAAACCGGCACTGATTTCTTTAGTAAACGTGTAATTTACAAAACGTACAAGCATCCTGCTTTTCTGCGAAATACTCAGAGTCTCATCAAGTATCTTTCTATCGTGATTATTGAAGCAAATAAAAACAGCCGGGGCTCTTTTCAATAATAAGACAATTTTAAACATCAAAAAGAGTCAGAGCATAATTTCCAAAGTATCTGACGACGGTGAAATTTCGAGACAAGATTTATATATTAAGAAAAAAAGATCCCACAGACCGTTCGAGGATGAAGGGAAGTGCGGTAACCCTTGGTGACGCCCTAAATCCTAAAGAAAAGAACGCCGAAATCGGCCGGCAATCAAACCGGCAGTCGCGATTTCCACGTTGCGACAACGAGACGCTGCTGTGTATCGCATTCTAATCGCCGCATTTCTTTCCCCTCGTGTGCGCGCGTAGAACGGCGACTCCTTCGGAGCTTCCGGAGCGCGCGCATCATTGGCGGATCAATGGCGGACGGCCTCGTAACAGCGGACTCTCCGACTTTTATGCGCCGATAAATTAAGGGAAACTCGTCTGAGAAGAACGCGCGTCAGAGTGTGCAGACGTGAGACGAGGGGGAGAGAAAAGCACGGATCCTCCGTGTGTCTTTTCCATGGAAGCGTGAAGAACGCGGGGCGACGAGAACGTCAGCGGTTGGACGTCGGGTCGTAAAACCGTAGCTGTATCAACAATGTATTTTTCTTTCCCCCTCGCCCGAAACGGGCCGCGCCCGGCCGGCTCCCCTCGGCCCGGTCGGTGCGATCAATGATCTATCGCGATCACACAGCCGCGCGCGGACGAATTTTATATCACGATAAATTAGTCGGATTGCGCGAGCGCGCGCGCGGAGCCGAGGGTATCCGCACGAAATTAAATCGGGCCTCGTACTACTGCGCGTTCCCGTCGAGCTATAAAACCTACGGACGGAATGTCTCTAGGGATTTATATGTATATGTAGTCTAGGCATATACGTGCGTTTTATAGGCTAGCGAGGTATGTATATATCTAGGAGGGCTGTCGCGTTAAATTATAAATTCGGTCAAACAATGGCAGCGATAAAGTCACCAGGAAATTATATTGCTCCGAATCCGGAGCGTTAGAGCGTTTATCTCAATTTTCGTGTTATATATGAAGAACACTATGAAATTTGAAAGAAACGTCAAATCCAAATGATTACGATAAAAGAGATGTGTGCCCAATAAGAAAATACTCGCATGTAAAAATGACATATGGTTCGTACTCGAGTAATCTTTCGTAATCGCTTGGACCATAAAATTGATCTTACTAAAAAATTACAGGAGCGTAGGGAGAACAATCGAGCTCGATAAACCCCGCGCGGTATTATCCACTCAAGAAATTATCGTGAGACCCGGGCGATAGGGACGGATTTATTTTCTGACAGATTAGTACCTGCATTACGACAGACACAGAGAGAAGAAAGGAAAAATCGGTCGAGGGATCGGTTAGGTAAAATCTCGGGAGCGTCCCTTCGCTCGGCGACGAAGGACGAAGTCAAGCACCTTGAAGCAGGGCAGGAGAGGACAGGAGAGAGGAGAACGTGATGGTCGCTCATGTGTCAACGGTGTAATAAGGGTCTCCCGTAAAAGGGGGGGGACGCGCCCGAAATTGCGTACCTCGCGCTGGTAATAACACCTCGGCAGCCAACCTCGAAAAGGAATTTAATCGGTCTGCTTTCGTTTACGACGCGTAAAAACCGGAGGGAACCGGGGACCGTCGCGATCTTACGATCCGCGTTACGCTTCCGAATGTAAACAGGAGCACGTAGCGGCACTTCCCCGCCAACGAAGAGAGAGAGAGAGAAAGACATGTGATAAATAAGTTTCATTGTTCCGGACAGGACTCCTTCCTTCCGCCGGATTATTTTCGTCACGCATGAGTCGCACGAGCAATACATTGTCGCTTAATGTTCGACACTGATGATGGCTAGGCTACGGTTACGGGTTTCGAGCAGATTTAGAACACAAGCCGGCAATTTTAGAATCGTCAAAGAAAATATTTTCAAAGTAGAAAAGATCTTCAAAGTGTACGTAAATATTTTCATATGTCAAGTTACCAGTTAATTTTTACCTGTTTACTTTTTCTACTCTTGCGAGATATCTTCTAAAAAAATTTTTTCTTTATTCACCGTTGATAAGAAGTTATTCAGGGGATTATTGTTCTTTTATGTTGATCCGCACGCGACTCTCTATCCTTATCTCCGATATGATTTATATAAATCACCGGCGGTCGATGACAAATGGCGGAGTCAACCTGCTGTGTCGTGAATTTATTCTTCTTTCACCGAGGAAGTAACACGTTCCCGTAGAGGCTTGCTAAAAGCTCAGCGTTAAACAGCGTTGGGGGAGAGTATCAAAATAAACAGCTAGCTAGCTACCTACATCGTGAAAAGATCTCTCCATATCAATCCGAACTGGGGAAAACCCGAAAGCAGGCTCGAGAGCACTTCCATCTCGATGTTGAATTGAACGAATGAACGTCAACTTGAATACGCGGCATGCGGCGTAAAAGCCGCATGATTTCCACCTCTCGGCGTAAGACGAGATGCGAAAGGGAGAAGAAAGATAGAGGGAGAAAGGAAAAAATAAATTCAATGTCCGAGATACGACTACCAAGCAGCCACCCTTCGTTTCCGTTCCTTTGTCCGCAGCAGAGATCGCGTTAGGCACGGTAGCGCGCGCGACGTTCCTCCTCGCGTATGAAGAAACATAAAGGGCGCTTACCAAGCCCTGCAAGGGCGCGGCCTGAATCCCGACTGGCACATGTTACGCGATACGCCGAAGGGAGGGTGGCACGCAAGGAAAATCAAGAACCAAGGGGGAGATCGAAATGGTTTGCAAATGAATAAGGCATCCTGTCGAAGTCTCCGCTCTGCATCGCGATAACGACGCTGGGCAAGAATGCGCCGGGAGCCGCACCGGGAGGGGCGTTTCGCGCAAGATTAACAGTATTTCAAGTATCCTGAACAATAATCCGTTATTAAGCTGAACAGGGTGGCGACGAATGCGAATAATTTCGCGCGCGGCGACGTCCGTGCGCGCATTTCCGGCATTTTCGATCTCAAATCGAGCTCACTCTCGAAGCGCTTGACTGAGTCCCGTCATCGTTTTCCTCTACAAGCCCTCTAATTATCTCAACGACTACGATTAAGGATAGTTAACCACAGACACGCCTGGGCCCTTCCGTTCCCTTTGCCCATCGTATCCCTCGTCGAAGGCAGCGAGAGAAAGCATTATTACGATCTAACGTAATATCTCTGCCTCTCCGGCTCCGAGAGTCTATGATCTATTCCTCTTCAAATTTCATCGATAATGAAATTTTAATCGGATCTTTTCAATATTCTGCTTAGGCACTTTAGACACTACTCTCGTAATTCGATCTTGAATTAAAGCTCGAAAGTGAATCAAGAAATGATCGAGTTTCATCATTTATTCCGAACTTCCGATTTATAGACTCCGAAACTACTCACAATGCAGAAACAATCGCTATTCCGGAATTTTAACGAGGAAAAACATGTTTGGGCTATGTTCCAAAAGATTGGTGGCAGCGTGCCGAATCCCGGACACTATAATGAGCAGTTGAATCAACGCGAACGTCATGTTTGCATGTTTATAGAATTTCGGACATGCTAATTATGAGGCGTCAAGGTTTTATTGAATAATACCCGATTTCGCACAGAGAGGAGAAAGAGAGAGAGAGAGAGAGAGAGAGAGAGAGAGAGAGAGAGAGAGAGAGAGAGAGAGAGAGAAAGAGAGGGAGGGGAAAAAAGGCAGCGCGGAGAAGAGTGCGGAATCATTGTCGAAGATCGGTAAACAAGGTTTATCGGTAGTCTGATGCAACGCGGAAGTGCGTTTCATCAGCCGCGTCAAATGGAGCGTACAACACAGATAGATTACTCGGTAATTGTCGCGTTTTTCCGACTAAAAGCTAGATAATGATCCGGCAACCCGGATTGAGACATCCTTTGTTCTCAGGAGCTATGGGGACTCAGTCGAGAGTAACGGGTAAGGAAGGATAAATTAAATCTCTCTGCGCGATAATTTTGCACATGTTTTTAACCCTGCGCGGTTTTTTTTAGCTATACGTATGTACGTGTACGCGTAGCGTGTGTAAATGTTCAGAAAAATGATACTTTGTTATGCAAAAGTCATTCTGTCGATGGATGCGATATCTCTCCCTTTATATTATTTTTTCATAACATTTTAATATCTAAATATGAAAGGATATCAAAGCGTAAATCAACTAAGTAATATTTCTCTTAAGAAATGGGGAGCAAGATAAATGTGTTGATAGCTGGTATAAAATATATGTTACAGTATAGCGAAAGAGAACGCTTTGAATCTAACATGCTCTACAAAGAATACCCTTTCTTTTCTAACAGAATGTCAGAGAAATTCGATACTTGCGAGAAAGCGATCTATTCAAAAACTTCCATTGATAATATCGTTTTGTAGTAGTAGATTTAAAATCGTTTGTAATAAAAAGCTTTAATAATTTAATAATTTCTCATGTGTTTTATTTCTACTAGATTCTTCTTTAAATTTTTCAACTGTCCTTTCTGAATCAAAAAATTCATAATAAAGGATCAATAAAAAATATTTCTTTCCTGTGATTGCAAAAAAAACCAATTTCTAACAAAGAAACTCTATGAAAAGTTAGAAATGTAAAAGTCCGTCTTAAAACAAAATTGTAATTTGCTAGACTCTAAGAATAATCATAATCATTAAATGATTTATCAATCCTCTGTTCGCTTCTCCGCCCATCTTTTTTCCTTTGCTCCGCCTTTCAAATATACCTATGTTTGATATTTACCGAGGTAAGCAATATGGCCATTGTTTAGTACGTTATCGCACGTTCAAAGTTCAGGCACCTAAATTCGAGCAATATTCGGCCAAATATCTCGTCACTAACACTGATAATTCCAGTCAAGGTCGATATTTGGGTAAATATTGGATTACTCAACCTACTTTATCTAAAGAAAGCCAATGTCTCCTATTCTCTAATTCTCTCTCTCTCTCTCTCTCTCTCGTTTCCAAAATGCATGAAGCTGCACATGGCATATCGGAAAAATAAATTGCGAAACAATTATAAATAAGTTATTAAGGAGGACAAAAGATGTTCTTTCAATTATCTTTGAACCATGACTATTTGAAGCCAGAAATAGTTTCAATGTCGAGCGTAAACTGATATGTCAAAACGTTTATGCGATATGCTTATGAGCTCGCATAAATTTATGTGCAATAAATTTAAAATTTTTATTTTTTCTTATAAGTAAACCTACTTAGCACCTTTATTATCGCAATATCATATAATTGACGAAGTTAATAGATAAAAAGAGGTAGAGAATGTAAACAATTAAAATCGAATTAACGCGCGATTGTTCATTGCCATCATTTGCTACAAATACCGCGGTAGTAAATATTAATAAATAACAAATGGTCTTTTTTTTCAAGAAAAGAATAAGATTCGCACGCGTGTCTATGTGCGTGTATATATGCGAAGCAAAACGAAAAGCTATTAAATATCGGGGAATAATGATTTATGTCAAGTGCGCGCGTGCAACTCATTAAATCCACGCGAGCAGACAGGAACCATAACGCTAATTAAATAGAAGAATTCCAGCGCGCTGTTGCTAGTGCATACGCATGCACCGGCTGCACTCACATGGAACAAAGAGCCTCTGTGCAAAGCTCGGACCGGTAGCAGAGAGCAACGAGTCCCGATTACGAGCGGGAGAGATGATGAAGTCACTCGGCAAACCGGTCGCCGGCATCCGATAGCTAAACTCGGCAGCGAGCCTTGACGGAAAACGCAATGAAATTAACAGACAATTCTATTCGTGGATCGCGCTTATAGAAATCGCCTCGATCATCACTGTGGTTTACGCGTTGAAATAATCGATGAAAATATCATTTAAAAATTCACATTCCCCATGTTAATGCGACAGCACGTGATAACGCTATTTTCCGCAATAAGTTATAAATAATTGCCATCCTGCAGAGTTGCCTCGTTATAAATTAATAGGATTATATAAGGAGAGACGGCCGAGATCGCGCGCGATTGTCTATCGCGCTATTATCATCGCGGTGTGTGGAAAACATAAAAAAAACACATTATTATTATCCTATTTTTATAACATCACAAGTCACGTCTTTAAAATGTATCAGCGCAAAGTACGAATCATATTTTATCGCATTTATATTTAAATTCATAAAACGTTATCTTTAAATTTTACATAAAAATTTTACATAAAAGTGTCTTATCAATATTTAATAGATGTCTATATTTAAATTATTTCATATTCTAGATTTTCTCACGATATACTGATGAATAAAATTACTTTAGTAATAATCAAGAAGCGTCATATTGTAAAGAAATTATTTTTTTATTTACACTACCTATAATTTTGCTCGAAATAGAAACTAAATTTTAGAATAATTTGTTGTTGAATTTGCCGTTAGCAAATTTAAAAAGACTAAGATTTAAACTGAAAATTATTGAGAGAAAGATAGGTAAGCAATCGATGAATTCCCGACAGCGCGTTCTAAATGCAGATGTCTTTGAAGCCACTCTTATCGAGCTAAGCTTTCTTTTGTCTTGGAAAATTTCATTCCAGGGTCTTTATGCACGAAAGACAGGAAACAGCTGGGCTTTCTACAAAATGCTCTGGCATAAAACTATATGTGCATTCGCATAAAGTTTCTTCAATCATTCTAAAAAAATTGTATGCGTCAATTCACATTAATAAATAATCGCACGAATCATCGGACTTATCATCGGACATTGGAATAAAAATGTATATGTATCGTCGATAATAAATTTTAACAGATTCTCGCGCACCCTCATTAAAGTTTACAACTCAGCATTCTACATAAAAACTGACAATTTCTTTTCATTTAATGACAAATGAACATCGTTAAAGCATTTTCCGTGATATCAGATCGTATAATGGATTTGCAGTATTTCCTGTCTTCGATATGCGGGACGAAGGGAACGTCGACTTCGCCAATGAATCATCGCTCTATCGCGCGAGCGTGAGCGGCTAAAGAATAAAAAGCGACGCAACATCCGGGGAAGAAGATCGCCGGCTTTTCCTGCCAGCTCGAAAACGTTCATTCGTGCGATGCGAACCAGAAAAATAATTAATACCTCGGAGCGAATTTTCATTTCATTCGCACGGCTGTTGAACACACCGGCGACCGCGTACGAAGGTCCCCTCGTTAATGGCGGAAGTGTCAAGTCGATTAATCTTGTCGTCGTAACGTAGCCGCGACACTTCCTGCTCTCCGTCCGTGTCGATTTACAGCTTTTATTGTCGAACGAATTGGTTCTAACGTCGGAGGATGACCAGCCAGATGATACGGATGAATGAAATATAACATGCTGATGTTAATATCGACCGTCCATGTTTGACAGAATAATCCATAGTTAAAAGCAACACGCTTGAATAGTGAATAGTAAGAGCATCATTTGTAAGAAATAAATAATCTGAAAATATCTTCGCACGTAGATATTTGTAGATATTTGTATTTCTTACTAGTTGTTTTATAAAAATGAAAACTGTACATATTCCATTCGCGAGAAACGTAAGTATATGTAACGTGATGACGGTTTTTATAATTTAATTAACAAATTGTGTCTAAAGTCCGAGGTGTACTCGCCATATCAGGAATATAAGATTAACATTTAAGATCAATTTGAAGTACTAAGGAAGCGGAACCCCGCTTCCTTTCCCTTTTCTGATACAGATCCGGAAACATGATACAAATTTAATCCACGGTTTTTCCACGGTAGATACTGACTCTGCCAGAGTGGAACGCTGTAATGCGAGCCAAAGAGAGGCGAATGCGTTTCCCCGCTGTCATTTAATTAGTCATGGTTCACACTCGCGCGCGGATGAGGAGCAGATAAAAGCGACAAGGTTACTTGAAATCCAGCCCGACCGAGCGGACGTCAGCGAGGGTGATTAACAATAGCTAATTAGAATTCTTTCCCTCTCCCTGACCCGCGCGCACGTCGCGCATCAACGATTGCACATTGCACAAAAAAAGGAGATAAGGGTGAGCTAATTCACGAGTATCTCCCTTTGTTTCGTAAAACACGGCCGATAGGTCGGCAGATAGTCGTAAACAACAACCGGGAGTTGGAATTTGCGTGGTCGCGGAACTCGTTAATTCCGTCAAATCTACGATGCCAGTTTACATAATGCGCATTTGCATATCACCGAGACGGAACGCGGCAGTGGCTATTTCGCCGGTGGAGATTTCATGTATAAGATTCGACCGACTCGGAAAACATCGCGATCAATATCGCGAAAGCGTATGACGGAATATTTGCTCCCTGTTATAAAGCACATTCATGCGGTACGCGCGTGCACATTAAGGAGACACTTTACCTATCTTTCAGCGTCTAGGCGAGCGATTCGCCGCTGAGAATTGAATCGACACTAAGATACCGAAAAAGCTTATCTAATTTTTAGAGACGATCAAAGTTCAATAACCGTTTTGGCGATTCTGCGTGATTTTACGGGAGTGATAATTACCGGAGAGAATAAAAATATTTTCAGAAACAAATGTGTAAAGAATTTTGTTTCGCGTTTTGCAAGTAAAGTTTTAATTCACTATAATTTTTTCGTATATCTGTAAATAAAAAGCGCATCCACTTCGCCTTTGATAAGAGACCAAGGTAGATACAAGTAAAGATTTCATTCTTTCAGCACGAAGAATTAAAAACATCAGATAAAATCAGCTCTCCGAGATATATGTAGGCAGCTCGCGAAATGTGCCAAGTTACCTGTGTAATCAAACATTATTTCAAGAAAATGGGAGTGTCATTACGTAACGTTAACATAAATAAAAACAAGTCCAACATCAGACGAAACGCAGGATGCTTAGGAAAGGATCGCGGAAAAAAACCCGCTACGAACTTATGGTTCAAGTTACCGACGTCTAGACGTCTAGACCATTAGCAGATTGAATCGATACAAACTATCTCGATAAGGTACTATCCGATTATCTCCGATAAACTGCGATCTCTGATAAGAAAATGCGAAGCATTTTGTGTGTGTCACCATTCCTTGCATGATATTCGACGATTTCTGTCCCATTTAATGAAGTTAATATCGCAAATGCCATCGCATTTTCTTAATAGCGTTTTAACGAAATTAACACTTATAATGTCGTTACCTTAGCAGTTGCGCGCTATGTTTACGCAGACGTATCTAAGATATTCACGCCTGCAGCACTTAAAGCGAACCAGGGAAAAGTGGGGAAGCCAGCGCGTCACTTACACCGGAGCGATATAATTATACATCGCTCTGAACGAAGGCCGAACAGACAGATAATCGCGCCTGCATTGTACAGCGGTAATCAGCGTGTAATAATATTATACGAGCGGTTAATCGCGGAAGGGACTCACCCACAGTTGGAACTCTTTGCAGTTAGGCCTCTGAACATTCGTCGTTAACCGCATTCCGTTTACGAGCGTCCGTAAACAAAAAAAACTAAAAACAATTTATCTATTACATTTCATATTTATGTGCATTCGTTAATATTTTTCTTTGCAGTAACTAACAACAATCGACATTGTCCGTTCCGGAAAGATATTTCCAGCCAAATTTGAAGGAAATCGTATTTTGCGTTTAGGCGTGAAGCGTAAAAAACGATAAGAATTAATTAAAAAAATATTAATAACAATTACAAAAATGCACGCCCTCTCGCGAGTGATCGATCAGTCGATTGTACGTTACGGAAAGACATTTCCAGCCAAATTTGGTGGAAATCGTATTCTGCGTTTAGGCGTGAGGCGCACAAGAAAATACAAATTAATTTTTTAAATGTTTATAACAATTACGAAAATGCACGCCCTCTCGCGAATGATCGATCATTCGATTGTGCGTTAGGACAAGATATTTCCAGCTAAATTTGGTGGAAATCGTATTCTGCATTTAGGCGTGAAGCGCACAAGAAAATACAAATTAATTTTTTAAATGTTTATAACAATTACAAAAATGCACGCCCTCTCGCGAATGATCGATCATTCGATTGTACGTGACAGAAAGATATTTCCAACCAAATTTAGTGAAAATCGTATTCTGCGTTTAGGCGTGAGGCGCAGAAAACAATAGAAATTAATTTTTTAAATGTTTATAACAATTAGGAAAATGCACGTCTTCTCGCGAATGATCGATCAGTCGATTATGCGTTAGGACAAGATATTTCCAGCCAAATTTGGTGGAAATCGTATTCTGCATTTAAGCTTGAGGCACTCAAGAAAATACAAATTAATTTTTTAAATGTTTATAACAATTACGAAAATGCACGCCCTCTCGCGAATGATCGATCATTCGATTGTACGTGACAGAAAGATATTTCCAACCAAATTTGGTGAAAATCGTATTCTGCGTTTAGGCGTGAGGCGCAGAAAACAATAGAAATTAATTTTTTAAATGTTTATAACAATTAGGAAAATGCACGTCTTCTCGCGAATGATCGATCAGTCGATTATGCGTTAGGACAAGATATTTCCAGCCAAATTTGGTGGAAATCGTATTCTGCATTTAAGCTTGAGGCACTCAAGAAAATACAAATTAATTTTTTAAATGTTTATAACAATTACGAAAATGCACGCCCTCTCGCGAATGATCGATCATTCGATTGTACGTGACAGAAAGATATTTCCAACCAAATTTGGTGAAAATCGTATTCTGCGTTTAGGCGTGAGGCGCAGAAAACGATAGAAATTAATTTTTTAAATGTTTATAACAATTACGAAAATACACGCCCTCTCGCGAATGATCGATCATTCGATTGTGCGTTAGGACAAGATATTTCCAGCCAAATTTGGTGGAAATCGTATTCTGCATTTAGGCGTGAAGCGCACAAGAAAATACAAATTAATTTTTTAAATGTTTATAACAATTACAAAAATGCACGCCCTCTCGCGAATGATCGATCATTCGATTGTACGTGACAGAAAGATATTTCCAACCAAATTTGGTGAAAATCGTATTCTGCGTTTAGGCGTGAGGCGCACAAGAAAAAACAAATTAATTTTTTAAATGTTTATAACAATTACGAAAATGCACGCCCTCTCGCGAATGATCGATCATTCGATTGTGCGTTAGGACAAGATATTTCCAGCCAAATTTGGTGGAAATCGTATTCTGCATTTAGGCGTGAAGCGCACAAGAAAATACAAATTAATTTTTTAAATGTTTATAACAATTACAAAAATGCACGCCCTCTCGCGAATGATCGATCATTCGATTGTACGTGACAGAAAGATATTTCCAGCCAAATTTGGTAGAAATCGTATTCTGCATTTAGGCGTGAGGCGCACAAGAAAATACAAATTAATTATTTAAATGTTTATAACAATTACGAAAATGCACGCCCTCTCGCGAATGATCGATCATTCGATTGTGCGTTAGGACAAGATATTTCCAGCTAAATTTGGTGGAAATCGTATTCTGCATTTAGGCGTGAAGCGCACAAGAAAATACAAACTAATTTTTTAAATGTTTATAACAATTACAAAAATACACGCCCTCTCGCGAATGATCGATCATTCGATTGTACGTGACAGAAAGATATTTCCAACCAAATTTGGTGAAAATCGTATTCTGCGTTTAGGCGTGAGGCGCAGAAAACAATAGAAATTAATTTTTTTAATGTTTATAACAATTAGGAAAATGCACGTCTTCTCGCGAATGATCGATCAGTCGATTGTGCGTTAGGACAAGATATTTCCAGCCAAATTTGGTGGAAATCGTATTCTGCATTTAGGCGTGAGGCGCACAAGAAAATACAAATTAATTTTTTAAATGTTTATAACAATTACGAAAATACACGCCCTCTCGCGAATGATCAATCATTCGATTGTGCGTTAGGACAAGATATTTCCAGCCAAATTTGGTGGAAATCGTATTCTGCATTTAGGCGTGAAGCGCACGAGAAAATACAAATTAATTTTTTAAATGTTTATAACAATTACAAAAATGCACGTCCTCTCGCGAATGATCGATCATTCGATTGTACGTGACAGAAAGATATTTCCAACCAAATTTGGTGAAAATCGTATTCTGCGTTTAGGCGTGAGGCGCAGAAAACGATAGAAATTAATTTTTTAAATGTTTATAACAATTACGAAAATACACGCCCTCTCGCGAATGATCGATCATTCGATTGTGCGTTAGGACAAGATATTTCCAGCCAAATTTGGTGGAAATCGTATTCTGCATTTAGGCGTGAAGCGCACAAGAAAATACAAATTAATTTTTTAAATGTTTATAACAATTACAAAAATGCACGCCCTCTCGCGAATGATCGATCATTCGATTGTACGTGACAGAAAGATATTTCCAACCAAATTTGGTGAAAATCGTATTCTGCGTTTAGGCGTGAGGCGCAGAAAACAATAGAAATTAATTTTTTAAATGTTTATAACAATTACGAAAATACACGCCCTCTCGCGAATGATCGATCATTCGATTGTGCGTTAGGACAAGATATTTCCAGCCAAATTTGGT
This sequence comes from Monomorium pharaonis, assembly GCF_013373865.1. Taxonomy (NCBI): domain Eukaryota; kingdom Metazoa; phylum Arthropoda; class Insecta; order Hymenoptera; family Formicidae; genus Monomorium; species Monomorium pharaonis. Next base: position 1,250,282 of record NC_050474.1, on the reverse strand, counting down.
GGAAATCGTATTCTGCATTTAGGCGTGAAGCGCACAAGAAAATACAAATTAATTTTTTAAATGTTTATAACAATTACAAAAATGCACGCCCTCTCGCGAATGATCGATCATTCGATTGTACGTGACAGAAAGATATTTCCAACCAAATTTGGTGAAAATCGTATTCTGCGTTTAGGCGTGAGGCGCAGAAAACGATAGAAATTAATTTTTTAAATGTTTATAACAATTACGAAAATACACGCCCTCTCGCGAATGATCGATCATTCGATTGTGCGTTAGGACAAGATATTTCCAGCCAAATTTGGTGAAAATCGTATTCTGCATTTAGGCGTGAAGCGCACAAGAAAATACAAATTAATTTTTTAAATGTTTATAACAATTACAAAAATGCACGCCCTCTCGCGAATGATCGATCATTCGATTGTACGTGACAGAAAGATATTTCCAACCAAATTTGGTGAAAATCGTATTCTGCGTTTAGGCGTGAGGCGCAGAAAACAATAGAAATTAATTTTTTAAATGTTTATAACAATTACGAAAATACACGCCCTCTCGCGAATGATCGATCATTCGATTGTGCGTTAGGACAAGATATTTCCAGCCAAATTTGGTGGAAATCGTATTCTGCATTTAGGCGTGAAGCGCACAAGAAAATACAAATTAATTTTTTAAATGTTTATAACAATTACAAAAATGCACGCCCTCTCGCGAATGATCGATCATTCGATTGTACGTGACAGAAAGATATTTCCAACCAAATTTGGTGAAAATCGTATTCTGCGTTTAGGCGTGAGGCGCAGAAAACGATAGAAATTAATTTTTTAAATGTTTATAACAATTACGAAAATACACGCCCTCTCGCGAATGATCGATCATTCGATTGTGCGTTAGGACAAGATATTTCCAGCCAAATTTGGTGAAAATCGTATTCTGCATTTAGGCGTGAAGCGCACAAGAAAATACAAATTAATTTTTTAAATGTTTATAACAATTACAAAAATGCACGCCCTCTCGCGAATGATCGATCATTCGATTGTACGTGACAGAAAGATATTTCCAACCAAATTTGGTGAAAATCGTATTCTGCGTTTAGGCGTGAGGCGCAGAAAACAATAGAAATTAATTTTTTAAATGTTTATAACAATTAGGAAAATGCACGTCTTCTTGCGAATGATCGATCAGTCGATTGTGCGTTAGGACAAGATATTTCCAGCCAAATTTGGTGGAAATCGTATTCTGCATTTAAGCTTGAGGCACTCAAGAAAATACAAATTAATTTTTTAAATGTTTATAACAATTACGAAAATGCACGCCCTCTCGCGAATGATCGATCATTCGATTGTACGTGACAAAAAGATATTTCCAGCCAAATTTGGTGGAAATCGTATTCTGCGTTTAGGCGTGAGGCGCAGAAAACGATAGAAATTAATTTTTTAAATGTTTATAACAATTACGAAAATACACGCCCTCTCGCGAATGATCGATCATTCGATTGTGCGTTAGGACAAGATATTTCCAGCCAAATTTGGTGGAAATCGTATTGTGCATTTAAGCTTGAGGCACTCAAGAAAATACAAATTAATTTTTTAAATGTTTATAACAATTACGAAAATGCACGTCCTGTAGCGAATAATCGATCAGTCGATTGTACGTTACAAAAAGATATTTCCAGCCAAATTTGGAGAAAATCGTACTTTGCGTTTAGGCGTGATGCGCGGAAAAAGTTAGTTTAAAAAATTTATAACAATTGGTAAATTAAAGTCCTGTCGCAAATGATCGATTATGTATTATAATGACTAAACCCTATGCAAATTTTTCGAAGTTCGTTAGAAATCTCATAACCAGGGAATTTTTAACGTTTAATTGAATGGTGCCCCCTGGAAACGCCCATATGACGTTCGGCTCTGGCCGCTCGGCGTTTGGCTGCTAGCTTCAGCTACATATTTTTGCAAATGTCGCATTAAAAGAAGTACAAAATAAATATCCAGTGAGATATTAGCGGTATCTGTATCAAAAAAGCATTAACGTCGATAATTCAATGCGAATAGAGAAACCTCGCAAAAAAAAAAAATTCTAAAGCCCTCCCCTCCCCCCCCTCTCTCCACAGTAACAAAAATAAGAATATTTATGCACAAAGGAATCTGCGTAGGAATCCTCGTAAACACTTGCTGTCAGCATCTGCTGCTTATTTTTCACCACGAATTTGTGATGCTTCGCCTCTTACGTCATTGCTCATCGACAATGCTCTCCTCTTGATACATATGTACATATATACATGTATTTTGCACAAAACGCTCGCCATGTGTATCCATGTATACTCCATGGCAAGCGCGTTCTCTCCAGGGATTTTCCATTTATTCTCGCTAACGTTCGCGCAATATCGGACGCTGTTTAAACAACGTTTACCGTAATTATATTACACTAAATATCCTATAAAAGGTGCATTCGATGCACCTGACGGTGTTCTCCTCGTCGCGACGTATGAAATTATCTTCCCTGAATGAAAATGTCAAGCCGTTAAGCCAAGAATTCAATTCACGCGTATAATCACTTTAAATATTAATCGCCGATAATTCTATAGATTAAGTTTCGCGATTAACACGGTATAAATTTTAACGATGCTGCGCGATTGTTCCAAGATTCACGCGATAGAAGCGGTGTAATTCCGTATATAAATCGCCATCGCGATGTATACAACACGTGCGAAAAGTCATCGATTGTTTGCCGCGGCGAATCACGTTCCCCGAATGCACCGTGTGCATTCGAGTCGACCGTATCTCGATGCGATTGTACATACACGCTTATGTCTACTCGGCCGCAAAATTAACCCCCGCGTTCTGCCTCTTGTCCTCCTCTGCCGTACGTTATCCAGCGCGCTGGAAACCATCGCGCGCCGTCCTGCCTGCTCCGGGCGTGTCGTTGCCGATGATTTGCAGCAGTCGAACGCGAATCTCCCGAGAGCGAGCCGTCATTCCAAGCGCTCGAAGGCGTTCGCGATGATCGCAAGCTGCATCGGGAATATTGAGAACCGACGCGACAACGCCACGACATACAAATCTTACGTATCTTTGAATATATCAGCGATATCTCGCAGAGTGGCAAACATACGATAAATATATTTTTATCAATATTGATTGAATGCAAATAACTATTAAATAATCGCAAGATGTACACTAAACAATTTTTGTTATTGAGTAAACATATTTATTGTTGTTTTTTTGATTTTTAAAGAAATATTTCGTAAGCTTATAAAGATATTATTTTATACTGTTAGTACTTACTTAAATATAGAAAGTGATACTAAAAGAAATATATTTATTCAATGTAAAATTTTTTTTCAATGCAATCATTAAATAGTCTGTCTACAAAGGGTATTGTAAAAGAAATTAAGGAAATTTGTCCGACAAGACTTCATTGCACGTAAAAAAGTTGTTTTAATACAGCAGCTAGATCAAACAAACTCTCAATCTCTCGTTCTCCAAGAAAGAGAATAATAAATGCAATAAAAAATAAGGACTAATAAAATTGCTCCATATCCGAAAAAGATAAGACTTTTCCGAAATACCTCCGTTTTTCAACCATAAGACTGCAGAGAGAGATTTTCCGATGCTGCACATTTTCAATTTGAAGCTTCGCATTGGCATTGTCATTCGCAACGAGCGATAGAGGCACGAGATTGGACAAGCGTATACGATAGTCGAGAAGACTTTCATATTCGATCGGCGTATTTCGACAAGCGGAAAATATTTGTCACTCTTTTATATGTCCCTTGTATAGAACATAGTCCGTCGACTTCTGTTCTTTATTCTTTTTGCCGATTCTCCGATATTTCCACGTTCATGAGCTAGTAACATGATAAGACACAAGGCAAGTCTCGAAGAACTGTTATCGAGAAAAAGCCAGGAAATATTTCGCGAAATTCGCGATTTACAAATCAAGAATTAAAGTACGAGAAAACGTCAAAACTGCAGATCTAGAGAACGAAACTTATCACGTTGTAGTTCAGTTTCACAAACGGATTAGAATTAACGCTTCAGCTTAAAGTAATTCTACGTAGTTGCGATAAATCGCAAAAGACGGTAAATGCAAAAACGGCAGTTTGCAGACGTTACATATGGGTATTCGTTTCAGTCACTATGGAAATGAGCATACAGAATCAAGCGCGATCTCGAGCCATTGCGTTTCCCCGGAGAAATTTCGTCCCGGCGGAAATTTCTCCCTGCTGTGCGAGAGATACTGGGGAGAGATTGCCATAAGTTCTCGACACGGCGCGCGCGAAAGCAGGTGCCGTATATAGTATCGGAAAAATACTTTGCGCAAATATACACCGAGCAGTTCGGAAAATCTGGCGCGCGAATGTCCCTGACGTGTCGTCGATTTAAGTTGAGTGCCCACTCGAGAATTTTACTCTCGAGTGCAACTCCCGATAATGAGAATCTCCGATGGTGAAAAGTGAGAATCGTTTTTCAATCTATCATCGAACAGTTTCACTTGCGCGGCAGTGCGATTTGATTTTTGCTGAGAAAAATGAATAAACTTTAAATTGTTCCATGCACATAATACGGATTTCTTTCTTCTCTTCGAAATTCGAAAGAATTGATTTAACTTTATCAATTTAAAAATTAATTTTCAGATATGCATGAATTCATTCGCATACGATGAATAAATCGTAATTATCGCCGACAATCCGGATAAATCTAGACTTCGATATTCGGTTTCGTAATACAAGCGAACAGAAAAGCATCTTTCTCGTTTCAATATTCATGACGTTCACCAGCGCCTAGAGACACGATCGTGACTTTTACTTCGAATCAAAGAAATTGATCAAAGGAAATCATAAAATGTCACGACGTGTGAGAATAAAGTAGTGACGATAAAAATAATGCAAAAAGAAATAAATTTCCTATTGTAGATGGATCATATATTATTATATATTAATAATGACACTATTATTGAGTCACATTCGTGTTTTATCATAACATGATATATCAATATTATAATTTAATATACATATAATAATATTATATTGAACTACAATATATTATTGAGATTTATTGAATGAGTAAATGGATTAACAGCGAATATGTCAAATTTATCCAGATAATATAAAAAGAGAAAGATTAAACATATATAATTGATAATGCAAATTAATCGAATAAAATTTAATTATTTTTAAATTAAGATACATACTCAAGTCGATGTAATCAGTGCAGTTAGATTCAGGCTGTTGATTTATGTACTTGGCATCTTAACTTGAAGTATATATTTATGCGAACATATCGGGAGATCCTATGCCAAGCGATGCATAAGTCAAGAGCGGACGATCTGTGTTAGATCACCTCTGAACTAACTATAAGACAAATGGCAGTAGTAAAGTCTCGCAGTGGTGTTTCTGAGTAATCGTAATATATAGTTCTGGTTCTGTAACAAGTGTACTTGATGTGTTTAGGATTGAAATTCCTTAGTATTGATATCGAGATATAATTATCACAAAACTAACAACTGCAAACAAATATAGCGTTTAAATATCGATAAAGACATTTTTCTAACTTGCAACGATAAATTTTGGTTAATTCGTTTACTTCCTTAATTATTTAACGCCTTTATAATTAGGGCTAATATAGTGTGTCTATCGCTTCAGGAGCATTTCAATGTCGGATGACGCAAGAGTTTTTGAAAATATAGTTCCAAATGAAACGAGGTTGCTGGCACTTGACCTATAAAAATGCGATTCCGATCTAGGTTACCAAGTATGATGAAAGAAAATGCGGTCTGCCAGAGGCACATGTATGTAAATCGCCCAAGTACTTTCATAGTTCGTTTGAATACGACGTCCTTGTCGATGCACTCAAAGCGTAACGGTACGGTCGTTGCAGTTACATCGCGAAATTACATAAAATGAAAATTTGGCTGTCCTCAGATCGACCTCGGTACAATAAAAGGGAAAAGAAATAGCAACGAGCGTGCACATACACCGTGTGAAAGCAAGTAGAATATCCAGAAAGCAAAATCTTACAAAAGAGAAAGGTTTCTTTACATATGGGGAAAGGAGAAATGAAAAACCCGTACAACGAAATAATTGCAGATACAAATAGTAACACAGAAATGTGAACAGAAGGAGCGTGGTATATAAACATCAAAATGAGATAAAAAGAAGAAAGGAAAGAAGAAATTTATCGTGAAAAAATTCGTTTCTCTTAAACAGATAAAATTACACACCAGATGCATTAAAAGATATAACGAGTTATAAAAATAATATTACGGGAATAAAAACAGAAACAAATATGCTGCACGATTAAAAAACTAAACATAAAGAGAACTCGAGAGCTCTTTACGAAACAAAAGGGGAAAAAACAAAGAGAAGCGGAAAAAAGAAACATGCCTAGAAGAAAAGGAGAGAAGCAAACTCTTAAGATGTCGAAAAAGAGAGAAACAATGACGTAACATTGAAAGAGAATATGTAATGGCGTAAGGGGAAGAGAGGAGAAATATAGACGAACGTGTAGACTAAAGCGGAGGCTAGAACGGAATCTAAAAGCGAGGAGAGGGATTCGTATGACTGCTGGCACCAGGCAGTCTACTACGGCAGTCAACTCGGTATTCCCTCGAGCAATGCCAGGCCTCTGCCAGAGAGCCCAAGCTTATGGCTCGATACTTGACTTGCACTCGCGCGAGTATTACATGCGTGCGTACGTGTACGCGTTCTCGACGCGAATCGCGCGAATCGAAATGACGAGTGTGCGTGAATACTTGGAAGGGTACTTCGCACGAACCTCCGATAGCAGATTTAGCGATAGAGAGACTGAGCGATCGTAGCCTTAGGGCTGCAACTACCGAGATAATTCCGCCCACTAATCGTTTCTTGAAACTTGTAGATATGAACAAGTAGTCGTAATAACTGCAAGCCTAATTAGAATTAAATGTATAAAAATTAATTTTGCTCTCTGCTCTGCTAAGTAAAAAATTATACATCGTTACTAAGTTAAGACATAATTACATTTTAATAATTTCAATACTTTTGAGAATAGAAGAGATTGAATTCTGTTACATTTAGAGCCTGAAATACGTCACTAACTGATTTGCCAGAAACTGCTCTGATGTCAGGATGTCACTACATTTGTATAACGAAATCCCTTATAATTTATACATCAATGTTTATTCAGATTTAATTTGAAAATTAATAAATTGCCAAACAATATGAGATTCTAATTAAATTTTCTCATTATTAATTTAATCATAATTTATAATATTCAATATTTGCATTATGTATTTAGATCACAAATTATTTAATATAATAATATATATACAATAATGTCATAGAACTCGAATAATCGCATTTAATTCGTCATTCTAAAGTTGCATTATTAAAAAAAATTTTTTGCTATATATAAAAGCATTTTTAGATCCAATAAATTAAAGATTTCTTTTCAACAATTTTTCAATATTATCGCCAAGTTTGTTTAGTGCACATACATAAAACATATAAAGCCTCAAATTTTACTTTCATATTTCATAAAATGCACGTTTGCAATACTGTATTCGTATATATTCATATATTCATATTCATATACATATAGTAATAATATTTAAAATCTCTCATTTATTCCATAATTTATTTTGCTAGAAATAAAATAAATATTTAGTATAATGCATAAATACGAGACATATAATGTAAGTGATATCTATTAATAGAAATATATGTATATATAAATTTAATAACAATTTAATACTAATTAATCTATAGCTTACTCCTCTTTTTTTATTGTTTTCACAAAGATCGCAAATTAAAATCTAATTATTAGATACAAAGAATAGTTAGTGACATAAAAAAATAAAATATATCTGCGATAATCGCGTAAAATTACGCCGGTAATTGCATCAGTTACGCAAAATAGAAAAAAAAAAGAAATCACTAATTGTCTTCTCTGAATTAGCATCGACGAATTAACATTATTTCAACGGAAAACGATATCGTTTCACGAAGCGCGTCGGTGAGTCACGACCATGTTGCATCATCGCTAGAATTATCGTTGTTCTCGACCATTTATCAATATCGTTATGCGCGATAGAAACAAAACACATTTCGCAAGTGGCATTTCGCATCATTTGGCCTGTTCTTTTTAGCTGCACTGATACACTAATGCAATAAGTTAAAGTAAGACAAATATATTTTTTCTCATTCTAACTTGTTGCACCAGTGCAGCAGTGCAACTAAAAAGAACAGGCCTATTAACTGTACGATGCTAACGTTTATTTTAAATAAGAAAGAAATTGTGCAATATAAAATTACACGCAAATTAAACGTTTGTTAAAACATAAAAAGAGTAAATTTACGTCACGAGATATAATTGTTTCGCTAATTTCTAAATAAACAGGAAAATATGTGCCGATTTATAAATCCAGACGCACATAATATTTTAACAGAGAGTCCTAAGAATGAGAATAGAGGAGAGGAGGAAATAAAGAGACGAGGGAAGAGGAAAAACGCTTTACCCTCCGAACGGTCGTTAGCGAAGGAACGCGCGCGGCCGTCGAGGGAATCGCGGAATTAAATAGAAATAGTTTCTTTCGCTCGTCCAGAACGGGAGTAGTTAACGTTTTACGCGCGACGACTTTGGTTCTCGCCACGGGTCATAAAATCCCCTCTTCCCCTCTCCCTTCCACGGATCCCCAGCGGAGGGGGAATGCAGGTGTCGCCGGAAGCTGTTTTACGACCCGGCAGGAAAACGTAAATCGGGATACGACCTTCGTTACGGATCTGAGAAAACGGAATGTTGGAAGGACCGTTTCGGGGATCGAACGGCTATCACGCATCCTGCAGTCGTTTCAAACTCAGCTCTCGTCCTCGACGCAACAAAGTCGCGCGGACGGGCAACAAAAGAAATAGCAATGAATTGTCAGATTGGACCCTCAATTCCGCCTGACTCGTTCGATTCTTTTTCACCGTAAAGCCTTTCACACCGTAGCTCCTTAACACTCCGTCATTCTCCTCTCTCTCTCTCTTGCGTAATGCATTTGCGAAATAAATTATAAGATGTATCTCGTCGCAGGGATGATAAAACCAATGGAGAGACAATGGAATTGAAAAATCCGATTGTGCTTGACGAAATCCAAGGACGCTCTCTCCCATGACGGGAAGTCCGACGCGTCGATACCGTTTTCCGTTTTACGACCGCAACGTCGCCGTTGATCCGAGCGCGCCCGCTGTTCCTGTTGCTGTTTCATCGCTGCCCGACACGGTCGGTGCATCGAGGCATCGAATGCGAGAACACGCAGCGCGGAGCCACTGAATGCGTCCAATCGCCGGGAGTGTCTTCTGGGAATCACTCGGGATGCATTTAAATGCCCGCACGCTCGCGAATAAACAGGCACGTCCATTGAATACTGATCGCCGGCCGATATGATACCCACGCTCGTACACCCGTGATCCTCACCGACGCTATATATGTATTAAACAATACATACCAGGCATTTTCGCGGTTTACCTTTAATTAAGCGAGTTGTTTATTCACACGATCACGGAGTGCCACTTGAGAATCCGCGGGGATCTATTAGATTGCGAAGTTGCACGTTTCTCGTACGCTTCCGCGAAAAAAATACATCATCGTGAAAACGAATCGAATTAATGCGATAATATTGCAAAAGACTTAAAGCGTTATTAGATAATATCGGCTTATAAGCTCAAAGAACTAATTGATATTAATTCACAGAATTCTTTTATATCGCCGGCGGCGGGGCTCATTCTAATTCACGATTCGCGAGACTCAATATTATTTTTCTTTTTTATTTCCGGTGAGCTCGCAGGCTTCGATGCAAAAGAGACGCGCGAGATGAGAGAATCTCTATGTTTATATTCGTGACGATGAAAAGAAGGAGTCAGGTTCATTTTCCCGTATTCAGTATAGTATTGGAATTTTTCTTTTGTGCTCAACTAGCCGGCAGCCGTACCGGTCATTTGCTGTCCGTGCGTCGGAAAATCAAAATTACACTCGTTTCAGTCGTTGCTTTTCAATACGCGCTATTCAGGACTTTAATCCGCCACCGTAAATTCAATGCCTCCACGATAGCGCCGAACTGTTTTTCTCCTTTTCCGTCGCGACTACATAAATGTCGGAATAGACGCTAGAACCCGCCGTCGACACACATATATCAAGTGCGTACGCGGACATTCTTTCTCGGCGACGTCCATTTAAAATGGGCTCGATATTGCCCGGTCGGGCAACTTCTTGCTGGATACCATAATTAACGAGTATCAGAGAGCGCATCGGTGTAACGGTAAAGGATTTAAGATCGCGGACGATCGTTAGCTCTCCTCTCCTCTCTCTCTCTCTCTCTCTCTCTCTCTCTCTCTCTCTCTCTTCCTGCGAATGTAATCGAAATACGGAAGAGTTTAGCGACGTCGCGGAGAATGAAGAGAAGCACGCTGATTCGCGATTGGCGAACCGATACGTCAGCCAACCGAAAGGCTACAATAGGAAATGATTGAGCAGCGCGATCTCAAGGATAACGTTCCGTAGCAGATCTTTGCCAAGGACAATTACCTTAACATAATTGTGGCATAATTGACGTACTCATGACTGATCTCATCGGTAACAAAAATGCTTCAAAGAAACGAGTCTCTTTTGCATAAACATCACGCCACTTCTCTCTCTAAACGGAGTAGGTTTTTTCCGAACATAATAAGATGTTATTTTCATTAAATGAAGTCCTATGTTTAGAATATACGATGAATAAAAGATTAGAATGACTTAAATTGATTGGTAAAAATGATTTATTAAGAATCACGTGTATACATATATAATATATGTATATTTAAATTTCGTTAAAAAAGTATATTTCTTTTAACGATGAAAAACATCTTCAACTATTTTCTTTTGCAAATGTAATTTTTTATGTTTTTAGTTGTGGAGTTTTAGTTCATATGAGAGATGATGGAGAGAGAGATTTTATATAACAAATCTTTTTAATGTCTAGAAACAATGTGGAATTATTCATTCGTCAAATAAAGCAAATAAGCTCCAATACACTCATTTCAATGTACGCGCAACGTAAGCGCAGGGGAGCGATACGGTATCTTTTACGTAAACCGACTTCGGGAAGACGTTAATTCTCGCGGTCGGTGGAATCGAGGGAAATAGAGAAACGCGTGTAGGAAAAACACCGGCAAAGAGAAAATAAACCAGTTCTAGTTTAATTCAACCGCCGCCGCGACGCCACATGGAGTCACGCGGTGCAGTTTGTGTATCAGAGGGGAAGGAAAACGAGTTCACGGGAATCTCAGCTCGACAAACGGACAGAGATATGGATGGCGAGACATGTGCACAGCATTTTCTAAGAGAGATAAAAAGCCGTCGGGCAAGGGTGAGAGTGAGGGTGAGTGGCAACGGAAAAAAAAACGTACGAGTATAAGTAACGATAGAGAGGCGGTGTATTAAACAAAGAAATTAAAAGCATATAGTCCGCGTACGTGACGGAAACGAAATTTTTTCTGCGCGCGCGGCCTTATTTGTAGTGGAATAAACTTATCGCGTGAAAGAATGGTTTTGTTCCTTTATTCTCTTTCCGATACGGCCCGCAATACTACCCGATAGTTTCCGTAAATTTGTATTTCTGTTTTTTAAACATGAATCTCGTAGCTCGAAAAAAGGTAGAATTACAATAATTAATAAAATTAGCAAGCAAGAGAAAAATGCAGCATATCTTTTAGAACAAATTCCCAATTCACATTATGTGCACATTTATTCTGTAAATCCGTTAATCCGTCGAAAAAAAGAAAAAATGCTATTTTATGTTTAACTAAAAATGCTCACTGTAGGTATCAGAGATCTGCTCGAGAACTAGAGAATACGATACTAGATAGAAACATCATGTATCCGCCATTCACAAACCAATCTTGTTCAAATTTGCATTCAGGTCGTGTCGTCTGCAACATTCGATTAGTACTTGTGCAGCGGCAATGCAAATGCGAAATCTACTTGATAATTAATTAACACATACAGCAAGGAACTTAATATACAGTTGTGGCCACTAGCAGAAAAATCAAATTGACAATGTTAGTGACGCGGTTTGGCTGTAACAATTAATTAGCGTTTCACGTTTTTGACAGCGATAACGGGATGACGTAAATCGAGTACCATCGTAGATTCAATTAGCTTCGTTTCGATAATGACTCCATAAATATCGCTAATGTCGCCTAATGTGCGATTTCGTATTAAAGCGTCAGGCACCTGCCGGCAGGAAACGTTTACGTGAGTCTTGAATGAGTCCTTAATTGCACACTCACCATGTATTTATCCGGCTCTTTCTCTCAATCTCGAAATATCAAAGTGTACGCGGTGTAGCATCCGCGTGTATGTGCGTTAATGCGCGCTTCTATCGGAGTGCTCTCGCGATCTGCATACGGAACTTTACACCTGAACGTTAGGGTAGGAAAATGATGCGTACGTGTGCGTTTAATTTACATATGTGTAGATTCCATTCACGTGCAATGTATTCGTATATACGAGCATTCTGCGCAAGAGGACTACTGTCGCGAGACAAAAATTTCGTAAAAAAAAGTCTACGCAATTTCTCTCTTAGCCATTAACTTCATCTGAAAGGAGTACACCGATTGTGCGGGGTGCTCTTTTTATTTTCTGGAGAAATCGGCAAAACACGCGACGTTTATATTTCCTTGTATTAAAATAAATAAAATGATCCGAGTGAAATTCAAGTGGATCTCTCAGTATGATCTTACAGGATAAAATCTTTAAAGACGGCATTTAATGGCATTTAAAATAAATTCCTTAAATTTAGTTTACCTTAAAGTGCTATTCGTATTCTTCCGATTTAATACTATTCTGAGTAAAAATTCATTTACATAATTAAAAATTTCTTTTGCACTTTAAAAGATGTTTGACAATTTTTTACTTTATATGTTATAAGTGTTAAAATTTCTGAAGAAACACTGTTTTAATGTAAAAAAGGCTTGTTAAATATTATTTTTAACTATCGAAATTTTAATGATAAAAACAATACTAAACTTAAATTAGCACAAAAATTCACCCACACGATAGAGCTCTAGGGATAGTATAAATTCCTTCATTATTAACAATTTCATCTAGCTCGAGAGTAAATTTTTAAATTATCTTGTCCAGATATAAAGGTGGGAGCTTCTGAAGAGACATATGCGGGCTAATTAGATGCCGCTCCTAAAAAAGAACCACACGCACGTCCAACGACGTGACATTAATCGAATCATAGCCGACCATAATTCGATAGTAAAACAAAAAAGACACGCTAACAAAGAGGCGGCTATTAGTATGCGTCAGAAAGTGCAATCTCTACAAAATAATTACGTCGCATAAATCATCGACACAATGACTTTTTCGCTACATCGTCGTCCATCGCTCCTCAAACGATGGAAATTCATGGCGAAAAGAATCGCTGCTTAGTAAATTACATTTTTATGCCATACATTTTATATTCGCGTTTTATTAACCTAAGAAGTTTCGATAGCCATATGAAATATATTTTAATTTTCAAGTTGTCGAGTTTTTATCGTTGTTTAAAATAGTAATATTTGCAGAATAAATATCTGAAATATACTTGAGATATGAACTATTTGCGTATCGATGTTACGAGATCCGCAAACTTATGCGACTATAAAAACGAGATAAAGTCAAATAATACTTCAAGTTCAACGATAAAATGTTATTTACCTAGGATCAAGCGGTTATTTTTCCTATCCTCGAAAGATCTTGCTGATATTTATGGCAAACTGCAAAATTTCATCCTCCGTTCCACTCTTGCAGCAAAATTTCGATCCTATGTTACGGAGCGGCGTCAATAATCGGTACAGTCTGGATAACAGACTGGAAGGCGGTGTGCAAGCACATCCCATATTACGGCAGCAAATATGAAAGAGAGGTTTCGCAGAGATAATGGAACGATCCGGAAGAGTGAAACGGCGTAAACGACCGAATCATGGCAACAGACTCACGAAATCTCTTTTTGAGATCGTCGCTGGAATTTATCGAGCTCTTTATTAAAGAACGTAAACTTTCGCGCCAAATAAAAAAAAAATTATGCGAATTTGTATCCAACAAAATAAAAATTCACTTTTAACCTAATCCGAGCGTATTTAATCACGAAAAAAAAAACGCCCGAACAGGGACTCGAACCCTGGACCCTCAGATTAAAAGTCTGATGCTCTACCGACTGAGCTATCCGGGCACCGATATACAAGTCCCTTCTAAACTTTCTGGTAATGAATCTACCAAAATTACTTTTTATTCACGTAGGTTTCAGCAGTCCGGAAAAACAACATATTCGACTAAAATTAAAAAAAGATAAACAAGATAGACTAAAAATAAATATTTAATTGTACATGTATTTTTAGGATATTCATAAATTCGTAAATTATAATACTACAAGACAAAACTCGAAAAATTAAGTAAAATAGTTATTTATAAATTTTTATTTTAAAGAAGTACTTTTACAACCGGATCTATACCTCAAAAATTACTTGAAATTTTTTACTTAAAAAATTATTTGAAATAAAAATATTTATAAGCCATTTTATTTAATTTTTCAAGAATCTTCGTTATAATGTTGTGACTTGCAAATATCAGAACGCTTTATTAATAAATTAATAAAAAATGTATTTCTTTATATTTTCCGGCCTTCCTAATATTTATTAAAATATAATTTCAATTCTATTATCTTCAATTTTATTAACTTTGATATGTATTATATTCTATTAAAATGCTAATAAATATTAATTGATAGCCTATTATGTGATTAAGCGTATTATCACTGCAATTCCTTGATTTATATTAATATCTTGGAGTTAGAGTAATTAGCCATTCCGTAGCTGCGAGTAGAAGATAACGTTACACATTCCACATTTGAGAAAATGGTATTTGAGACACAAACACGAGCTGTTGTAAATTACAAGCAACAGTAGAAGTTAATTGATCTCTTGAATTATTCCGAAGAAGTCTGGCATTTGAATTCAATTTTTCAGATTCAAATGCATTAACTATGCATTAATTATGCGGATATAAATTAATTTTACAAAGAAAGAGTGTTAAGCAGGTGTACTTCATATGCATAAGCATTTTACTGGGTGCTACCAAAATAAAATTATTCACAATTCACCATGTAAAGATTAAAGTCAAATCTAGAATTAATTGAAATATAAAATATCATAAATCTAGATATGAATTTATCACCAGAACTTTGTGTATGTCTCAAATTATTCGTAATATTAAAAAAGGTTATTCCTTCTGACGTCACTATTTTTCGTTTTTAAAGCTGAGGATGATATATGGCGGCGATGATATGTAGCTATAGAGCAATTTGCGAATACAAATCAAGGTCATTTAGAAAAAAAAACGCATTTATAACGCTGTTCCGTGAATCACTTGTAAACATGCCGTCACGTATCGAAGTCCGGTAGCCAAATGTGCAACAAAATTGTTAATTCATATCATCGGATTTTATCTTTGGTGAGATACTCGACAAATCTTTTTTTTTATAATTACGTGATAAAATATTAAGCAAATATGTAATTTTACGTCATCTATCCGCATGTTGTAATTTTAATACATTTTTTTGAGAAAAGATTATTATAAATACATAAATATTCTTAAATGTTGTCATATTGTTTATTATTATTTGTTGCAGTGTAGATTATCGAGACGCAGTATTGATTCACGGCCTTGACACGAAACATTCGCGATGACACCGGGAGTCAAGTCATTGATTATCACCGACTAATTAAATACATACAATTTCGCGTTCACTGCACAGGAATTTTTTTCGACGCGATTTAATAGAACGTATCATACAAAAGAAATTCTTGTACCTACCGCAATGTCTTATCAGCGGTCTTTCTTTCACTGTGCTCTATAATACGTCCACAGTTCTCGATAATTAACGACCAATCATTGGCGATGATTTATGATGGAGACAAAGTTTTTTATGCAAACAGGCGATCGATTCGAAGTCTAAATATTCTAATAATAAAGTCGTTAAAACTGTCTGTACTTTCTTCTCTGTGACACTAGTGATAACCCGACGTGAATATTTAAGAAAAGCTATCATTAAAAGATAAAGGCATTAGTGACTAAATAAAAAAAAAATGTGACTAAGATTTTTCTTATCTCATTCTTTCAGCTACTTATGCTCTGAGTAAGTAATATATAACTTATGCATTGTGCTATAGCTTACTCCTAGTATTTTTTTCAAAACAATATTTCTGGTAACACCTTTGTTAATAAATAATGCGTAGCCCAATTATTCGGAATAATATATTATTATAAAAATATATTATATTTTGTTATTATCTTATTAAGAAAATATTTACTTATCGACAATTACTTTTAATCCTTTGCAATACTACCGATTTATGGATCTGCCATAATACGTTGCATTAGCTTGTTGCATAATTCATTAAGAGTTCGAAAACGCCTGACCTTATTATTTTATCGAATTGTGACACGGCTAAAATTGATAGACTATAAGATATTTGAACCGAATAAAGTCTATTTAATTTATTTTTTAAAAACTCTGTTTATTATATTGAGACAAACTAAGTGAAAATAAAATTTAGGCATAAAGCGCCTAAGCTCTTTCTAGAGGACCGGCATTTTTCATAGAATTAATTTTTTTACAAAAATTTTATACATATATATAACATATATATTACGTGGAATTATCAGATTTGTTCAAAGTCTCAAAAGCAACTTTGCCGGTTCTCTAAAGGGGTCAAATGATAAATTCAAAAGTGAGTCTTAACTTCATTTTGAGAATCTCTACAAAACTTTTCAGATAATAAAAATTTTATAATTCATATTAAATCAATCAGATGAAATTAAAGATACTTGATCTTCGCTCATTTGCGAGAAATAGTTCGGATGGGTTAAGACATTGTGAGTAAACCATAAGGGCTCTCGCGATGCAGGGTCGTTGTCCAAAGCCAACATCGGAGTTTCCCAACGTAATCTGGCACGGTTCCAGTGACTTCCCGATGTGTCAACTTTTCAATATTAGAAGTTACGATGCACGACAATAGATGCCTTGTTCAAGATAATTTCCTGGCTCTCCCGAACAGCTGCAACGATAACTAACGATCGAATTGATCGAGTATGATGGACACAGTGATGTTTTATAATCTCTTTATCACAGCAAATATTATAACTAAATATGCGTATATATATACATCTTGGAACAAAAAGCTTAACTTTTTATTTATTATTTTATTTTATGTTAGATAAAAAGACATTTTTAGATTGCAAAAATATTTTTTATATTGCTTAAAATAGATATTTTTATATTAATTATACTTATAGCATTATAAATAATTAAAAGATTTTTAAATATAAAAAATACTGAAAAATAGCATTTAAATAGAGGAGTACATTTTGTGAATTAAGTAATCCAATTTTTCCACTCACGTTATGTTATGTAATAGTATGTGACAACACGTCGAAATATTTCAATGATATCAATGTATCAATGAAGCATAACATGATGAAATAATTTTTGGATTTACCAATTACAAATATCGTCGCACGCAATGCTACATCAAATTCGCGTCATTTTAACGATTGCGAATCATGGAATTGTACACGAGCGATAAATCCAAGTAAAATCGAATAAAAACACTTGGATAATGATTACCCGGATACAACGACGACAAGGTACTTCGGCTACGTGACGTGCAAAATTGTAACTGAAAAATTAATTTGTTTCATTCCAAGCGTCTAAACATTTCTTGACCAATGCTTGAGTTGCAGTTAAATTTTTAATTGAAAAACTATGATGAAATTTTTTCATACTTATCATCATAATAAAGTTAACAAATTAAATAAACAGATAGATTGACATTTATATAGCTTGTTTATTAAGTTCAGAGTCTTCGAATTATGAAATTGATAACTTTGCGCGGACAGAGAATATAATCCTCCTGTTTCTTCGATTCAGAAAAACTCCAGTATTTTTTTTGTATTTTTTGAAGCATGTCAAAAATGGTTTATTTTATTTGACGATATATAATGTGAAATTAAAACCGAGATAAAAATAAAAGATAAATGAGTGAGCCTCATATCTTTAATATTTTTTGTACATAAAATTTATATGAAATAACAAAACTATGTTTCTGCAGTGGAAGTGTATTTCTTCTTTTACATGGAGATAAACTTTTAACTTAAAAAAAAAAGTTAATAAGTTAAAGTTTACGTGCTTTAAAAATAACTAGTTGCAGTTAAAAAACTAAATTGGAAAGTTATTAATTTAGTTATTTAACTTTTTAACCCCATTATTTAACTTTTTAACTAGTTACTACCCAGTCTTAAGAATAGTTATATCACAGCTACGCGTAATATATTTAGTAATTTCACGTTATCATATGTAATTGCATTATCACATGTAGTAATATTTAGATAAGTCGAACAAGGTTTTTACGTAAGACTAAAACCTCGATGATTAACCCAAAAAACCCAATGGTCTTTCTCGTACAACGAATTGCGCATAGAAGATGAGAAAATACAAAAGGGTAAGAAAGAAGGAAAAAAAAGGTTCGATGCGTCACTCTCTCTTTCTAAGAAACTCACTAGCGAGCATCCTTTGGAAGGATGCCAACTCCATCGAATCGCGGATAGAGGTAGTTAATGCTACCCTCACACCGAGTCCCAGTGACGTAACTTGATCACCTCGCAAGAATTAACTTTAATTACTGGCGTGCCGAACTGAATTTTTCTTCTGTATCTTTTCAATACAGCGATACTTTTCAATACGGCGATACATTTTTGCAATAATAAAAGTTATCAGTGCACCGTTAAAAACTGATGTGCGCTTTTTTTTAATTATTTCTCAGTAATTCTATATAAAAGAGAGAATAATTAAAATGCAATTTGTAGAAAAATATATAGAAAACTCCACTTTTTAAATCTGTAACTTTATCATTACGTAAATATTACAAAGTATAAAAGAATATAAAATAATATTACTTGTAATATATCAAATTCTTTTAATTTTTCTTTTAAATTAACGATTATATAATTTGTCTACTTCATTTTATCCGATTGGTTAGCCGCAGAAACATGAAAGACTTTTAATCTCAAAGTCGCAGAACCAAATCGTATATTAAACTATATACAGAATTTGTTCTACACGTAATCTTACAGATTGATCTCTCCAAAACTACCCAAGGATATCATTTTATCATCGAGTCAGTCATCGAGAGTAATCGACTATGTAATCAACGACGCGCGCTCGCAAAAATAATTGCATTTTTATACACGACAAATATTGATTTTTGCTTATCTACGAATGTGTTTTTCCGAAGTTCACAAACACGTAAAATCATTGCGTCGCAATCTTATCGTGGACGAACCAGGAGCGGACGAGGAACATTGAGCGATATTGCAGCAGTATATTTCCCAACGATATAGACGCATTCGTTCATCTTGTTGTCAATTCCATCAATATCACGTGTTGTTACAGCAAACTCTTTATTCCACCCTACAGATTCGTACTATGTACATTTTTCCTTTTTCTAGATAAATTATTGATCGCATCTATTGTCAACCAACAGCCAGCAAACAACGATCTCCAAACAAACAAAGTTTGTTCACAATTAATTAAATATTCATATGTAAATTGATCAAAAAGTAACATCATTTTATGTATCATCTCATTTATCTCATATTTTTGTGATTAACTGTTGCTTATATTAAATAAAAATATAAAATATTGACAAAGTACGATTTGAACCAATTTACATTTAAATCTGCACCCTATTATACAATTTTATTATCGTGTGTAAATGAAAAAAAAAATCCTTCGCATTGAAAGAGATACGTTTCCACTATCGATACCGATTTTCTCGTGTAAGATATACACAATACCATTATTGCAAGTTGGACAATTTCGCTAGGCGAAATGCCATCGTATCTCTCGTAGACAGGGAGGATACATGGGACAGGTGCGCGTGTACATACGTGCGAGGAGGGCTGGGAGGGCGGAATGGAATGCGAATCCGATGGTGCAGAATAGAACATCGGGGTGCCAGGTGTTCGGAGAGGTTTATTTTCGATTGCAGTTTCACCGAGTGCCGGTGCACTGGGGGCGGGTTACGCGGTGTCGTGTATTTTTAGTGATCGCACGGCATGCGGCACACCACCGCGACGTTTCGACACGACCCGAAATAAGATGTTTATCGAACCGCTCGAACGGGATCGTCCGTATCGAGTTAGGAAGCTTTCAGGGAAAGTGGACCGGCGGCTCGACCGACCGATCGATCGATCGGCGAGATCGAGCTTTCGGGGAAGAGGGCGATCGTTCGCCCGCGCGTAAAACAAAACGCGCCGGAAATGAATGGAACGTAAGTGTAGTAAACACCACTGTACCTCTCCTTGCTTCCGTAAAACGATACGCAGACGTATCGTGAAAACTTATTGGACTTTAAAGCACAGGCCGGTTTATTTTTCCAGATAGAATAAATCTTTGTTCCATTTCCGCCAGGAATGTCACGGGCTTGCGGACGGTTAAAATTTGACCGATTATTTTCGCAGACAGCGTTCGCACAAGCTCGTCCGCGAGATTATTTCGAGACGCGAGTTACGTTCCACGCGTGCCTTCAAAGACACCTCTCCTTCCGTTAGAAACTCTCCGGCGGATCGTTGACCTTACCGAACTTAAAACCGCGCGCGTTTTCTTATCGATTAACAAGATTGCGCGATCGACGTGTTGCGTAAGGCGCGACATACTGCGGCGTCTCCGAGTCTAATCCGTTTTCGATCGTCGTCGCCGTGACGCATCGTCGTGAGTACGCCGTATAACTTTTTTTTTTTAACCATATATTCCGCGTCTGCGAGGATACCGAGTGTACGAGTCTTGATTAGGCTTATCGCGCCAGAGATTAGATACTTTCCGGGCGTGCACGCCGGCTGCGCGTTTATTGAAATGAGGTGATGGAATCGTGATTCTCTCTGGTAAACATTGAATGCCGGGTGAGGCGCGCCTTTATTTATTCGCGAATCGATCGATCTACTAAACGTGGCTCCGAGAAGCTGCACGATTGAGAAAATAACGATTGGATAACAACAGGATTTATACGCGTAAATGCACTCAACGTCTTAAAAAAAATTTTTTTTCGTTCAAATATAAAGCTTTTTTGTCACAATTAATTTTTTCGCGTGACTATTTCATGAAATTTATATGGAACACTAAATTAGTTCCTAAATATAAGTTTCGTTTAATTAAAAAAAAAAATAATATTTCTAATAAGGTAAATAAGTTTTGCAACAAAACTGAATTTTACAATTTTACAAACAGTATTAGACAATAAAAATTTCATTCTGCCGAGTTTATGATATTTTTATGTCAAGATACGGAATTAGGTCAATGATGCTGAAACTCAAGACTCAGTCCACATTGCGAAGCATCCCGGAGCTATGAAGCACACTGCGAAACTTCAAGCTGCTTATTGACTTGTTCTTTTGCTTCGTTGTGAGTTCAAGAGTACACGAGTGGCAACAGATGGCGAGGACTCAAGAAAAGTTCATCTTAAGGAACTTAGTCGAGTTGAGAGTAATCCATGTGTTGATTCCGCTTGCGAGACAGAAGCGGTTTACTATTTACCCTCGTGCGTTAAAGTGCAATTCGTGAACAAGCTTCTGCAAAACTTAATCCCAGAAAGCACGACACGGATATTTCAAAGATGAAAAATGAATGAAACGTGGAAATAGAAAAGTATCGAAGTTTAAGATACAAATTTTGGAAAATTTGTATTTCACATTCCATTCCCGCTATGAAAAATAGACAATTTTATTCGTCTATTTTATTCATTGTTGACGACATATTTAAATAAAAAACGAATTACGACCGATAGTAAAAAAACAATTCTTCGCAAGCACTTCTCGTACTTTAACTGATCACGCATGTCGCACATGACGCGTCTGCGCGGCAAAAAAAAAAACGACACATGTGGCGCGTTTATTACTATCGTTCGCAAATGAGGAACAAACGGTAAAATATTCATATATTCTTTCGCTTTTTTTTTTTTGTTATGCTTGCTCGTTTATTGTTTTGTTATGTACTACATCTTTTCGGACTTGTAAATGTGTAACTAACGCGCCTAAAGATTTAAATAGCTCCTTCTAATCTAATCATAGTCGCGGTTGAAATTGATATTCAATAATTCTGCATATTATTCTTACATTCTTTTTTCGCTTTGAATCTTCAGTTTGAAAACTCTCCAATTCTCATATTCTTAAATTATATAGTACCAACCAGTGTGTCGCACGGTATCAAAACAAATTTTTTACGGGCTCAATAACTAACATCGATTAAGTAGTTTTGACTGTCCAGTCGTTCTCAGAAAGACAGCATGTGTGTTATGCTGTTATTTATTTGCATCTCGTCCTACGTTTTGCGCGGAACGCTTCGCAAAGCGGAATACGAGCCGCGTGTAAAATACCGTGTGCACGCGGCTGTAACGTGATAAAGTGAATCAAATCGAGCGTCTACGCACAATGTGACTGGCAGGTATATTTCGGAGTATACCTGTGACCGTCCGCACCTTGCCTGCGTGTCCGAGTGCCATTTTTAAGTCGTCTATATCAAGAACGAGCCGCGGCAAAAATACAATAATAAGAGAGAAAGTGGATATCGCCTTCACAGAGAGAAGGGAGAAAAGGAGGCCACCAAATGGATGATGATACGGAGAGATTTTGCGTTATTCATTTTCTTTTCGGATGCAAATATTCGATAAAAAGTCCCGCGGAAAGAAAACGCAAATGCTAACGTTGCAAAACAAGACGTGTGTGCGTCGTAAAAGATTAACAAGCGTAGTATATCTACCTTTAGAGAACGGCGGGAATATTCATAGTGGACAGACCGGGTGTGCTGTGCTTATTTCTCCTGTTTGCGTTGGCACGAACGTCTAGCATCATCAAGTGGTTGCTCTACATTGTGCTAAACCACGTCGGATTTATAGATAGCAGAAACAATAAATGTCTACGGGGCGTAATACGAGCCGTAAAAATCATTCGCGCCTCCGACGTTGCGTAATCCTTTGACGCGCAGAAGTACATTAATTCGCGAATACAACCATCTATTTTCGTGCCGGATAAAGAGTACGAGACATCAGGATGACAGACGTAACTTTCTATTTTTATTTCTCGATTCGCAACAATTCCTCGTTTTCTTGTAAATCTTTCGAAAACAAAGAATAATTATCGATCTCGCCGTGTCCTTCTGAGACTCTTAGCAATCTTTTGCATTTTCAAGGGGTCATTTGCCCCTTATAATTATAGCAAGCTACACGTTCTCTATTTTTATACGCGTTCTCTATTTTTAAATGGCTAAGATACATTGTACGTAGCGCCGGTTAATTTCCTGTCTACCTCGCGGCCGGTTCGGTAGTGGCAGTAGTAAAGAAACGACACGTATGGAAAGCTGGTTCTTTAATTAATGAACACGCCTAATATGCAAGGAACGTACCGCGCGATCGTTATTGTCGAATACCTTACCGCGAATCGGATCTCGCGATCGTTCAAGCAATTTTCTTCTCGAGCGAGTGAAAGCAACGCGCCGCGCTGGTAGCCGGAGCCCCGTCGTGATACTTTGCAGGTAGCCGCGCGCTGCCTCGTGTCCGCTTTCTTAGGATCATATTAATTGCAAACTCGCGCCCGCTAATCACACCGGGAGTTTCCTCTTTCGCTCTCCCGCTCGGCGATCCCAGGAACTGCATTTTAGTTGCGATGACCACCGTGCGCGAAAGAGACAGAGATGGAGCGCCGAGAGCGAAAAGGTGCATCTCGCGATCGTTTTTCTTGCGTACGAGGAGCACACGATTTCATTGTGTGCGCAGCGAAATTATTCATGCCAGTGAAAGCTAGTGTTACGGAGATAAGCGCCGCTACTAACGCGATGTTTGTCGCTTTCTATAATTGCTAATTAGTTGTAACAATTGACAATGCGGATTTGTAACTCTTTGTGTGATAAATATTGATGTTAAAAATTAAATTTGTTCACTGCTAAAATTATTTCTACACGGAAAGACTAATGTTATTGTAGAAAAAATTTAGCCGGAAACAGATCAGAAAATAATCCTATTTTAGCCAATTAAAATAATTAGATAGGACGACAAATAGGATAATATTGCTGCAAAAAGTTTTGACATTTTAGCAATCATTTTAAATGTCTAATATAATTTTTTTAAGTTTAATATAATCATTTTCAGGTCTGTATTTCTCAGCAAAATCGTTCTTTTCATATAGGTATTCGACAATCATTTTAATACTCCAATTCTTTTTTTTTGTCATTTTGTATTTCAACTTTCTTCACATTTATTAACGCGCCTACTTCGCGCACCTCCATTAACAAACGGATTCAACCAGTCAATGTTAAAATTGTAATTGCGAATTATTACGCGTGCTGCTAATAAATCGTGATAATTAGATATACCACCGCAGCGAATAGTGGAGCAAGGAATTCTCACGAGAAAGTACATACTTATGTTTCGGTGAACGCGGCGCAAAGTAATTATAATTTACAGTTGGCCCGACGGATCTAACGATTCTAGAAAAGCGTTTCGCAATACGGCCCGTGTAAACAAGCCAAAGATATCGCGCGATGTTAGCTCACACACAAAAGTAAAGATAGAATCACCACTAGTGGCGTGAGTTCGCAAGTACCACAGTGTAACGAACGATCCGACTTTATTTTTGGATCACCGGGTACATTCTGGTTAATGACGGTCCGGTGGTGAATTTAGATTGGATCTCTCTCTCGTCAATCAAGAAATTGAAACGAGGCTGATTAAGCGAGATACCAGCTTCCGGTTTGTTGTTTATCCGACGCGGTAGATTAGACACTTGTTTGTGCGCTACAATTTTACGTTATCATGCGTATCATCATTCATTAGCGATATTTTTAGACGATTTTGAAGTGCCATTCCTTAAGAACGTGTATGCCGTGAATTATCTATAATCTAATAATCTAAAAATATAGTGTTTGTTCCATCCTATCTCTCTACAACATCTCTACAAAATCTCAAGTCAAATAATATCATCATAAATATATTGTAGTTGTAGTTAAAATAAATCCTCTTGTTTCTTATACTTAATCAAACAAGATGTATATATAATAAAATTAATAAAACTACTATGTGTGTAAGCATGATGAATATATTTCTTGTTATAGCATAGTAATCTTGATCTACTCTGTCCTTGCTCAGTATATCAACGATAATTGCGAGAACAAACGCATAGTCGCGTTAAATTATTGTCTCCTTAATCAAGGCGGCAAGCTTCGGGCGCGAGTGTATTTGACTGCTTTACTTCGCCGTGCTAATCACGCTAATTACGAACTCGAATGTCTTCGCTTGCACGTCCTCGTTAAATTGCCGACACCGAAACCGCGAGATAAGGAAGCAAGTTGGCGAACCGACAAGCCATATGGATAGACTACTTACGAATCTCTATTACATCAAAAGATAAAGGTCTATTTGTAGAAAAGGCCGTGAAATCACGTAATAAAAGATATTAAGATTACGAAAAATTTTTTACGAAACTTATATATGAAGAGTTGTCCACATACATAAAAAAAGAAAAAATAAGGAACAGTTCTTCAATTAACTTCAGTAATACGACACAAAATTTGATTAATGCAATGCCTCAATTTTTCCATTCACTTGAGCAGTATTACAAGCGTGATTTTTCGTTCAATTGATATCTTTTGTTTCGATGGACAATAGAATAAGGCAACGCGATGACTGCGTCAAATCCATTTACACGAGATTATGCAGACAAAAAAAATTACACTTGTCTGTCTGTCTTAACCATATAAGGTGAACAATTCTTCTTTGTATCGATGCATTGGCGCATAATGAGACCCAGTCCATGTGATGGGAATGCAATATTATCGCAATATTTAGTTCGGCGAGAGAAGTCTTCGATACTATGACGCACAAGAAAAACACTAATACTAAAATCGATTGTGAAATTGATGCACGCAAATATCTCGTTTACTTAGAAATTAAAAAAATATGGAGAATATTCAGAAAGGAAATAAACAAAATTAAAGAAAACTTATACAAAACTAATTAAAGAAAGTTTGAATCTCCATATAAAATCTCAAAGAAATTAATTTTTCCACAGAAACATTAATTAACCAAGCATTATTTAACTTTTACACGCAACAAATAAAAATTTAAAAATTTTTAATTTTTAATTTGATAGACAACTGCTTTCATTGTTAAACAGCGACGTCTATTGACAACTATCCATTGACGTAATTCACGAATCGACGGCCTATCATTGAAAAAATATCTTGCACAAACAGATAACGTAATATTGATCATGCGAATAATTAAACCTCAAATATCTCCTAATTGCCTAATAAATCGCAAAATCGCCGGCCAAGATTATTGAGCAGAAATTAATCGAATATCATTCTACATTTTATCTGCGTGTTAATAAAAATACTTTTTACTTTTCTTAAAAACACATCTGTGTAATATATTCTTCCTGCAATAATTTATAAAAAATACTTTTCAAATATATTTTTTTCTCTTCGTTAATGAACAAAAAATGATTCTTATTCCAGAAATAAATCTACATTACTTAACTACTACGAGAACTTTCTATACCGTTTTTTGCACCGTGAAGTAATCTCATATATAATATTAATTAAAGATACACCGGTCAGATCTTCGTATCAAACATATGATATACTTATTATACTGTACTCATTAGGTTAAGCGTACTAATCCGATGCATATAATTTAATAATCTCGCGCTGCAACCTGATTCAAACTTCAATTATCTATTTCAAGTAGAAACACTAAACTTTATTGCAAAACTTCCACCTCGTGTATGTACGTCAGAAAGATACATGTTATTTAAAAGTTTTTTCTCCAATAGCACAAAACAATACAAAATGTTACGAATACAAAAATATTTCTTTACAATCATTTAATAATCATACTTGACTCTCTCGTAAAGAAAATCATATGAAAATGAGCGCAACGCAGAATTGGGGTCAAATTTTAATTACAAAATAAAATACGAAAAAAAAGGATTGCTTAAACTTCGCGATAAACGAAATCAACAAGGTACACGATACGCTACTGCAACTAGATATTATGCAACGGCCGAGAGGTTCCCTCGCCCTCTCTCATTCTCTCCTACCTCCATCTCCTTAGCGAAGCAACAAGTTGTCTCGCAGCGCGTGACCAACGACGGTCTTTCCGCGAAAAACTCCGATATTTCCGACAACTCCAACGTGGATTTATCTTATCGTGAGCGATTGCAAGACGCTGTTGTCGCTGCAAAATTCGCTACACGTGTCTTTACTTAAGGTATACTATGGATACACGTATATTCACGCTAATGCATACAACGGCGCAGATACATTTCACGATACGATAAGCACACACGCGCGAACCGCAATTTGCAATCCCATAAATTGTTCCCTATGAATTCGCCTTCGTACCTCGGGTTATATTTTACTAAATTCTACTTTTCCTACAAACTACTCGTCCTTGATGAGAAAAGATTGCCGGGTTCTTCGACCGAGATAGCGACTTTTAAAAAATGTCCAACAGTAAAGTTTCTATATTCTTTTAAGGAAACAACAATCGTGTAATTATACTTAATCATCAACATTTTTACGCTTTCTGTAACAATTAAAAAATCTAAATATAAAGAAGAAAATTTAGAGAATATCGACAGAAATAATTAATATTATCAAGTCTTTCTGATTAAAATATGTTACATGTCTTGTAAAAATATAATATTTGAAGAAATAATACGCAATAAAAAAATTAATTTTAATATCTATTTAAACACTGCTTGTTACACAATTTATACATTTTTAACTGTTATACAAAAATGTATATTCTCTTCGTGTTATCATTTTACATAACAGCTGTTGAAAGTACTTTGTACTACCACCACAATCAAATTACATTCTCTGACGTTTACAAAACTGCCCTCTCCGATTTTTTAATCACTGCTTCACGCTAGCTCAACGAGAATAATAATTATTCATAATCATAAATAGATAAATATAAACCGTTGAACTGTATTTCACAATTATCGTTAGAATATTTATTAATGTATTCCGACGATTAATTAAATATTTCATATTATAAAACAAGAATATCGGGATTATAATAGTTTCCAAGTATAAATTATAAAGTAAACTATTCACGAAGCTAACAGAGAAAGATTAAAAAAATTGTTTTCTGTATATGCGAGATTTTATAAATTTCACTAATTGTATCTGTATATACAGTAATATTGCTCTATCATTTCATTAGATATCAAAACTACGCCAATAAAAAAATGATATATCGATGTAACAAGTTTCAATTAAAAGCTTATTATTATAAAATATTATAAAAATAAACAAATCAACAAATTATTTATAAATCGACAAACGAATGTCTATATTTCATACAAATCAAATATTATTATCTCACAGATCCATTACCTCAATTAAAGTAAGATAATTTGACATTCACGCTACGATGCACAGCAACGGATTTGTAACGCTACGTTGATCTAAGAAAATAAAAGTGCATCCAAATTGTAGTAGGAGTGCTCGAAATAGCCAATATTGAATAAAAATAATTATTACACAAACGCATAAAATACTTATGAACGATTATAATTTAAATGATAAATAAGAAAAAAATTATTGTTGCTCCGCTGTTATTTTATGCTTCTCCGGGCCTTCTCTTCCTCCTCTAAGTTTCCATCATTTTACTTCGATCCTTCATGGCACACACAATATTTATCCGCGTAAACTCAACTAATCACGTTCGCGTGCGCAAATTAGAATATGTTAATCACACATGACAGAGTAATAGTATAAAAAAGAACAATCGCGCATCAACCAACGATGTGTTTAATCCCTCGCGATGAACAAGTCTCGATCAGCGAAGAGTTTTAAATTATCAATGTGCAAACATTAAATCTGTATCACGCGATCGACGAACCGAATATGAAGTTAAATACGGGAGCACCTATACTGATTAAACGCGTTGCGATGTAGCTCAAATCGAAGTCAAGTCGTTCTATGCTTGTGACAATCGAAAACCTCGAATGTATGATCAAAGTTTTCAGCTCGATATCGTGGTGCCACGGAAAGACCAGTTTTACTAAAGTATTTAAAAGTTTAGCTGGATACAGATCTAAAAATAATTCTGTTAAAATAGTTGTGTAGGACGCTCAAACTGCTTGTTGGAATATCAAAACTTTTTTGCAGCAGTGCTCATCAAGCCTGAACGACTTTCATAATTATTTTAATAGTCCAACAAAATTATTTTCAGATCTGCATTTAACTAAATTTTTACATCAGCAAAACCATTCTCTTCGCGTGTGACATGGTCAAGTTAAATTAATTGTTAAATCAAACACGAAAAAAAGTACAAATAAAATTCAGTATCGTGTGCGCAATAAGTACGAGTCCCCGCGATACGTACTGTTAATAAATAATCGATAAATGATCATCGACGTGCTTATGAATTGTTATATAAGAAAGGATTAATTGTGCGTGATAATCGTTCAATTATTCCATGCGAATGAACAGATCTCGAGTGATAATAACGCAACGACACAAGGCACCATTCAGGCCGCTTCGGCAGTCGCCGGGCGAAGGTATATGTATATGTTATATACAAAAATAAGCATTGAGCGCTCTACGTCAACAATCAATCACTGCAACGAAATATATTCACCACCTTGTATAAAGTAAAAATACGCTAGTGGTAGTTTTAACATAATTTCAAACGTGCCATCATTACACGTTGAACTCGACACGTTTATAAAAAGAATTAAATATATTTCTGTAACTCATTATTACATACATCTAATAACCTTTTTACAACCTGCACTAGAAACAGAATTGATATCGTGTTGATGAATTTCAATAAATCCACTAAAAAAATTCTGATAAAAAATTCTTGATAAAAATTCTTCAGTATTACAATTTTTGCTTTTAATTTATAATCTCCAGAATTATCTTGTATATTATGAGAACGATTAATTGTAGATAAAGAGCTCTTATGAAAAGAGACCATTATGTAACACGACATAACGAGTTATTTGTGATGTAATTGAAAAGAGAAGAATACAAAATGGTAAAAACAAGCAATAGAAATTATCATTTTTTAATTTCTATTTTTTTGTGCTTGATGTATCTATATATACGCATGTAAAATATTAATGTATTGTTTTATGTAATAATTTTTATGTACGCGTTTCCTCACAAAGGCAATAAAAATTTTAGATACTCGCCTAATTCCAAAATAATCATGTCCAGAAATTGGAACATACATGTAAGATTTTCTTTCGGTTTTAACGATTGCCGCCGCTATTCCGCCCAGCGGCTCGTTTTACAGAATTACGCGGCTCGCACTAGACGGGAGCAAACAAACAGATAAACGAATCGTCGACTCGTTGACCCAGTTACCGCTCCTCTCGATAGACACTCATAGTTACCCATAGTGGGAGTGACAATGAAGTCTCGCGTGACACCATTCACCATGCGATGGAAATATCGTTAGATAAATATTCATAATACACGTTTCGCCGTATTTGTAGCATATTAAATAAACACATAGCGTCAAAAATCGTTTATGTCGAAAGCGATTCAAGCCAAATTTAGGATGGCAAACAATTCGTGGAATACAGATATATGTGGTATTATGATAAACTGCAAATACGCATATTGATGTTCTTATGCATACGTATATACAAAATATATTTTTACACAGACTTACAGAGTTTTAATCTCTTCGCTAATGTATATTTTTTATATTTATTTTTATTAATTATAGTTATATTAAAGAGTCATTCAGTTATAATTTACTATAATAACTGTTTTATATATTTTGTTCTCAATAACTGATGATATAACAAAGCATTGGCCTTGTACAGCGTAAAATAATAACAGTTTATATAAAACGCGTTATTTATCAAATTTATATTCAAGAAAAAGAATTGTGTGTATTGTATATATTACATAATTCTTTTTTCTAAATATATATATATATATATATATATATATATATATATTATACATGTAATGATACGTATGTAATGATGGTATTTTGTTTCACGAAGCGTAACACTGCAATGAAATAACATCGCATTATTGAGTTTATGTAACCGGGACGGGCAAAACGGAACAGACCAATTAAATCTATTTGTAATATATGTAAGTGATATCGCGCGCCGATTATCGTGTCGGATCCACATCGCGTAAATGATCCATACATTAAGCCGAATAGTTTGCGTGAAATAAAGCGAGAAAACACATGCAGCGGTATTTAGCGTTGATAAAACGGCTATCAAGGTGAAACGGGTTTCTTATCTGGAGGAATATAAATATATACCAAAGAAATTTCGCTCGTTTTCTTAAGTGGACACTAAATTATATACTGCGATCGAGAAAACATTATTTTACACAATGATCGAAATTTTCGCTAAGGAGAAATTGATTTGAATCTCATCAAAGAATCGCGGCGGGCACCCTTTGCACAGTCGAAGAAGAGCACGTTTTGTCATTAAAAAAAAAAAAAGAAAAAGAAAAAAAATCGAAGATGCGGCAAAGATTTACAGCAAAACGCGTACTTTAATCGTAAATAGTTAATCAACGGCAAAACGCGTACGCGATCGTAAACTAGCCTACCGTAATAAACCGACGATGTCTACAGCGTGTATTAAAACTCGTCGGCGTGTTATGAATTTCCCGCGTATGTATTCAATGCACGTAGTAAGAGAGGCACCGCCTAGAGAACGTCAAGTATTTAATATAACATTGGCGCAACAACACCTCGGCCGACCTCAAAACGTTTGCAGCCGGTAGTAAAATGGCTTTTCTTAACTTTCTCATGGCAGCATCTGACCTATGAAAACGTTGGGATCAGACATAAATTTTAAGCTAACAAGCGATAAAATATATACACGTGTACCTAATTAAGCGCATAATTGATTTCAGCGAAGGAGGACGCTTCTTAAGAGAGACTATTTTCGAGAGTATATCTCTCAAATCCCCTTATGACTAAAATATGCATTTCGTGCTTCAAAAGTAGATTTGAACGTTTTGATAATTTCACGGAAAAGTGTTCGTACATCTTCTTGAATATAATCTTTCAAACTTTACGCATTTTGATATCTCAGCGAATTCGTTGAAGATGTGAATCTCGCAAGGAAAAAAAAAACTTTTTTTCGCAGTTGACAAGACAGCAATCTTGTGCGAATGCCATCATCTTTTCTCGAAAGCGACAAATCTATTAATAAGAATCAATCGCGTCTCCTTGAGGCTTGCAAATGTACGTACGTACGCTTCCTACGTGCGCTCAGCATACGAAAGATAAGCCGCGATTGTTGTCGTCTCGTCAGCGTTCGCACGTGTTATGCACGCACGCGCGCACGCATACATGCACGCACTCACGCGCCTCGCACTCGCACGCATTCAGTACTTATATGTGATGGTACTTTTGATGCGTGACATCATCCCGCACGACGAACCGTGGTGGCAGATCTGCGCTTGCAATTACCACACAACCGACCCAAGACCAGTCATAAAAAAACCGGTAACAGAAAAATTCACAGTTCTCGCACGTGTACAAACGAATCCCATTGATATACGCACGTACGAAAAAATTTCTTCTCGCTCCTCCGTTATATCTACGCACAAATATACAATAAATCTAACTAGATAATAAATAAACGATTCGAATAATGAATAATGCAGTCTCCACAAACAATCACGAAAGCGTAATACAGCGGAAAAGAGAGAATCTCGAGATTAATCGAAGAAATAATTTTGTTTCTTCTTTTGTAAAATATAATATATATAATGTAGCGAGACTGGAAGCCTCGAATGAGTCGAATCATATATTTTGTAGCTTCCTTCCGCGAGAGAGGGGGAAGACAATGCAATAAGTCATCGAAAGTGCCACGCGTTTCATTCCGGCCGCGAGATCTTTGATCCGTTATTATTGCAAAGACGACTAATGAGCGCTGCGCAATCACGGAGGGAAGTGAAACGAGACGTTTGATAAGTGTAACTCGTTACAGCCGGTTTTACGATAATAATAATTACACATTCTGCGGAGAACGAAGTCGACAATATATGAATACAATACGAATGGGAGCGATGAGCGAGACGCACGATAGTGCAACGTAGTGCGTAAAAATGGCCAACGTGTGAGTGCACCGATTCCCGTTGCCGGCCGTCCGCCGAACACGAGGCGATAAGCCGGATATATCTAGCCACACAGTTTTCAAGTTAAATAGATAATGTATCCCTCTGATATAAATAACGTAACCGCCATAATAGCGGTTGTAGACACAGTAATGTTGAATGTTTGGATTAAATTAATTTCAAATCAGAAATCAGAAATAGTTTCGCGAAGAATTCTCACAGATAATTTTCTAACGTCTCCATTTTCTGATACGGTGTAAAATTAACTCCATAAAATTAAGGAAGAGCAAAATAATTCTGCACGACGAGACGACGCTTACATCAGAAAAGCGTAAACACAAAGCGCATGGAAAAGCGCATGGCGTAAACAGACTTTGAAGATTGCAAAGATTACATGGAGGAAAACTTCTCGCTGTGGTAAGTGTGCACGTGCAAGCGCGCACGGTATCACGTGCAATCGCTATTATTGCTCGATAAACAAACGCGCGTATTTTCGAGAGAATAATCGCGCGCGCCTAGTATCGTACTAAGTGAGACACACAGGGGAACAAAGGGGAATTATATTAGAGGCGCAACAGCACGCGCGTCTTTGATTCGCATTTGGACACGGGCCCAGGTATTTCCGCCGGCGCGTTTATTGCGTTTCCCTGTCGAGCAGCGGGCGAAATTCTCTTTGATCGAATCGCTGCTACGCAGCTGTCCGCGCGCGCGCGCCCGGCAGCATCTGTGCCTCATTAACCGTGAAAAAAGAAAAAGAAAATGCTATCATTTCTCAAGTCAATACAGTATTGATTAAATTAGCGCGTCTGGTCACTTTATGCGTAATTCTTGGCCGCAATCGACTCCAGCGACTATCGCTTAATGAAACGTCAGTTCCTTTCCACGAAGAGAGATAATAGAAAAATACTTGGGATTCAATCGCTTTCCACAAATGCGCATCCTCGCGAGAGAACGGCGACAGCTTCATTAGGCAGATATCGCGCCACTGACGCTATTTATAGAACTTCGCGAGTATGCAAATAGATGACAACGAGAAAAATGATTCTCTCTCTTTCTCTCTCTCTCTCTCTTTCTCCATGCAGTCGTACACTCGATTATTCATTTGACCGAAAGCGATCCAATCTACATCAATCATAATAACGTATTAATCGGCATTAACCTGCTGCTTTAAGCAGATGCGATTAGTCCGATGAAACAATCAGTCGTCACGGAACCGAAACGGCTGATACAGATAGCGGCCATCCAGTTTAACTGGTCAGTCAAACTACTAACCGTGCACTTGTATCTTACGCCCATTATTCGAAGAATAAACGAGAGGTCAACACGTGTGACACTACGGAACGAGCGCGTACGATAATGCTAAGTAGGCGCACACTTGTGTGTGACGGCGCTTATGGCCGGTCGCGGTGATGCACCGCGTATCAGTAATTCAATAATTAATTAACTCCGTATCGATTTATTCTGTCACGTTGAAACGAAAGAATTCGTGATTGATGATTAACGCGACTTGCTAGAGCAAATTACTGCGACTCGAATCGAGAAAGTCTCCGTGTTTAATCGATAGATCGCCCGAAAAAACATTACTGTGTTAAAATGTATATATATATATATATATATCGTTCGTGCATCTTGCTCTTGTAGGACAACTTGCTGCTATGATTCATATAAAAATACTTTTTGTTGATTCGAGTAACATCGGCGCACGCGACGCTCCGCGTCTCTCGGTGGCGCTTAACGATCGCGCGCGATTTCGCGGTCCGCGTCGCGTGTGAGCGCGTGCCTAGCGCACATACATAACGTGCGATGCTTGTATGAGTGACTCTGAAAGGCACTCAGTATCTGGTGCGAGACACGAATCGCCAGACGCGCGAATGTGCGACGAACGAACGGCGTAGTAGATCGACACGTGGCTCGGACCGGTCGAGGTCGCTCGTACGCACTGGCGCGTACCAGGTCATTCTTGGGCCTTCGGGTTGTACGGGCCCATTTCAAGGTCTCTACCAAAAATAGGACACACGGGTTCTCGAGGCAACGTCACGGAGCGCCCGCTGTGCTTCCGGAGCCCTAATGTTA
The DNA here is from genome assembly GCF_013373865.1 of Monomorium pharaonis. Classification (NCBI taxonomy): domain Eukaryota; kingdom Metazoa; phylum Arthropoda; class Insecta; order Hymenoptera; family Formicidae; genus Monomorium; species Monomorium pharaonis. Next base: position 1,214,993 of record NC_050474.1, on the reverse strand, counting down.
CGTTATGTTACGCTGGAGATTATACGATGCGAATTTTAACTATCCGCCACATCTGCGGACGGGGATACAGAAGAATGCGAGGAAATTTATTCCCTCGACAGAAGGTTAAAGCAGCGTGCATTCAGATCGGAATTTAGACTGCCAGAAGCTCGGAAACTACGCTCGAGAACGTGGCACAATAGAGACGCGAATATCTCTCTGGTTCGCGCGCGTACCTCTTCTTCCGCGAAATGTCCGTTCGCGGAGGCGGATTACTGTCACGTGTATGTACGTATCGCATAAAAATAATCGCAGAAACGAACGGAAAGTATGCAAAGCCTTCAACTCGCACTCCAGATGCAGCAGCCTTTGATCGCGATATCAGAAATGCATGTCGGATATCTCTCGAGATTGTCCCTGTTGTCTTTTTTCTTTGCTTCCTAATGGAGAGAAAAGATATTCAAATCGATAAGGAAGAAGTAAGTAACAAGATCGCGGTTTCTGAATTACAAGATACATTTCGGTTTCAAAAACAGGCACTACGAAGAAATTTTCTTCGCTTTCTGCACATTTGTCATTATCATTGTACAAATATTTGCAATAATATCGATATAACCATAAGTAAAAATAGCCTTATCGGAGTGTAATATCGGTTCCCGAGACACCACGTGCGATTACGAGCTTATTGTAAAAAAAAAAGAAATTTTATAACGGAGATAACGCAAAAACAGAATCGAAGAATATTTTTTTCAGTCATCGCAAAATCATACGGTAAGCAAACGCACGACTATCTTTTCTAGCGACCTACTTTGATCCCTTTCCTATGATAGAAACACGAGAGAGCCTAGGAATATGCAGATAGAGTGCAGCGACGATAAATTAACACTTTGCAGACGCGCACGTTGCGCTGCACATCAGTGAAATATACTCTTTATTATTTATGTCTTGCTAATCGAATTCGTCATTATTTCAACAATAACAATTGCAATTTCAATACAATTGAGGTAATAAACTATAAATAAGTCTTAGAACTAAAAAATCTACTCAGTAAACAAATTGAAAGTTAATTTACCTCAGATAAAAAAAAGATCTTTTGCATGTTAGCTGCAATTAGACACAAATATCTCAACGTACTTTTTTTTTTTTGAAAAATTAAGAACCCTGTAATAAACTTGTAATAACATTCATATGTTATTTTTATGATTAAAGAATCCTTTTTAAATTTTTGTAATTTTTATTACAGAGCCTTGAGAAAAAAACATCCTGTAAATTCTTTAAATTATGCCGACCTCAAATCAACCCACGCTACTTCTTGTCCTTTGCTTAATTGTTAATCACCGGTTTTAGAAACCCCAAAAAAGGAAACTGGAAAGGTAATGTGTAAAGTTACGTAGTTCAGCTTGTAATATCGCCGCGCACGAAGGAAGGGCATCTCTTACCTGTTCACGCGAGTCTCGAAGTCACCTCGAGACGCATAGCGAAGTGGCGTGTATACACGCGTGCATACTGTACAAGTCCCTCCCGTATACGGCCACGGTGCGTGATAACGGGGCGTTTGACCCCGGTGTATCGCGAACTGGACTATAATCCGCCGCTGCGATGACATATAGTCGCGGCTACGATATTTTCGCACGCTCTCACTCGCGTTATTTAATGCCACCGTGGTATAACGACACGCGCGTGCAGTTGCACGTGGCGCATGCAACGTCAGTTTTGCGCCCGTCGCAAACGGACGTATGTGTGTGGTGACGGAAGGAAAGAATACGGACACCAAATAACTGATGCAGTACAAACCGAGTGTACGGTGATAATGATACGACGACTGCCGCATTATAACTTCACAGAAATATTATCGTTCCCGATTTTACGTTTTTTAATCATAAAACCGTAAATGTCGAAGAGAAATGACATGTAATTTATTTCCTGAAATATTATAATAAAATAGCATATTAATTTTTATAAGAAAAACAATTCCCTCGTAAAAGCATGTCTAAAATTTGAATCTTGCAATGCGTCTAATAATTCTTTTGGATTGCATTTTCTTAAAATAATTATAACGTAATTAATTAATATTTGTCCATTACAAATGTTGCTTTCACTTTTTTTTCGTCTCGAATTTGCGATGTGTAACAAGTACATTTTGAGCATGTGAAAGCTTTACTTGAAATTTTGGGAGAAAAAATAATAACTAGATCTTAATATTGTGAAAACAAATAATGAAAACGTAAAAGATAACGTAATTGTAGATAATGGGGGCATATAACGTTGAGACCCTAACTGAAATAAGACCATATAAGTAAAACCACTGTTCAAGAAAAATCCATTTAAAGTTTTTGTTTTTCAAAACAACTCCGTTAACTGATAATGAAGTTGTAGCTGTTTTCCAAGCATTCTGCAAAATAAAAACTTGCAGTTTTCTTAAAGCAGTAATAATGTTTTGCCCGAGACAATAGTTACCTCTAAATATTCTGTGAAATAAAGTGAAGTTTTAAATTAATTTTCTCCAGAAGGAAAGAATCTTTGCTCCTATCAGTAACAAATAAAATAAAAAAAAAACGAAATTACATGCATTACCATATCCTACAAACGGCCAAACAAACACGATTAGCCACCTGACATAGATTGACACAGATGATTATGATTATGGCAGAATTAGTTGGATAATTGCGCGATTCTTTTCGGTTTTTCACCTGAAAGATTGACTCATCCTCACGCTTTCACTCACACGGTCCTCGTAGCTCATTCGCCTTTTCCTTATCAGACGCAGTCGTCAATAAATCGTCGAATCCCCTCGCGTGATAAGAGCGCAATGAACGAGCCACCGGCATGCGAGTTTACTCTTTCTCTTTCTGTCTCTATTGCGTCTCTCCGCCACCGATTCGTCCCCAGTTGTCTACGTCGTTATATTTATACCGACGATAACATGAAGTTGCAAAGATTTGGGACTTTCGATAAATACATTTTAACACGTGTATTCCAATGACTTTTTTACGTAATGTAACGTGATAGGTATATTTCAGAAAGAAATATACCTATCACGTTAAATACGAAACAAATTTTAGAAAGAGAAATTTTTATTTAGTTTCGGAAGTAATTTAATAAAACCTGAAAACAAAATGTAAATGTGAAGACTATTTTTACCAATTACATAAGGACTTTTTTAATAATGAAAAATTACGGAATAAAAATTAATGTCTACAAAATCTTTACGTAATATGAACTTCTTTCTAAATTCATGGCTCAAAATAAAGTGAAAAAAAAAAAAAAAAAACACTAGCTAAGAACTTCGTATACAAACTTCTTTTCGCAATTCTGTGTAATTTAATCAAGTTGTCAGTATAATGAAATATCAAGCAACAAATGATAAATTATACCTATAAATCCAGATAAATTACTGTCATAAATGCAGATTGGGGATAAAATTAAAAAGAAAATTTCATAATATGTATGTGTAAGATGTTGATTCCGAGATGTTATACAGAGATCTGACAGACCGGTTACATCGTGCATGAATTTATATACGTCCGTGGCAGAGGGGAATCTCTGGCGCGCCGTTCCTTATCATTCGCGACAAAAACAAGTAAAACAATGATAACGAATTGTGCACGCGCGCCAATCGCCGGAGGAAGGTCGATAGCGGCATCGAAGCAGTGTGTCGCTTTCTAACGTTGATTTGTAAAAAAGAAAAAGAAAAAATGCTAGGTGTTAACTGCTCGGAAATATATAAGCAATGTTAATGAATATTAAAAAGTTTGAAGCATACTCGCGATAATCAAGCGAGCGGCAAAATGATTTTTTTTTAACATTAACTTAGTTAAAAATTACATTAAGATAAATTAAGTTTATTTAAAAATAAATTTTGAAAATTATTTATATTAAATGATAATATTGTAATTTTTTTAAATTATACAAAACAATTATAATATATAGATCATCAAAAAACGACAATATTGCTTCTTATGTGGAAATACATTTCTTTTTTCTTTTATGTAGATAAATTTTTAACTTGAAAAAATTAATTAGAAATTAAGAAGTTAATGTTTACATGCTTTAAAAATAAATAGTTAAAGTCAAAAATAAAATCTTAAAAACTAAATTTTAAATTAAGTTAAAGTTACTTTTTAGCTTTATGAAACTCTTAACCGTTTAACTATTTACTATACGGTATGTTAGTTTCCTTTTCTGTTCTAAAATACAATATCATTAAGAAATTACATTAATTTTCTTTATACGAATAGATATCTTTATTTATGGTAGTGACCAGCGTGTTCGCACTCATCCGTAATAACTGCTTTTTAATAGACCCATTTCCGTGGCCATGTGAAAAGGGCAACACGTGGCACCGCGTTGTGTTCCAACGAAATTATTTACAAGATCGCCGGCCAAGCATCGCCTGCGAACGATTCCCCAATGGTTTCTGGCATCAGCGGAAATCACAATGGATTCCACACACCACCGCCGCCACGTGCCGTGAACGTGATCTCCTCGCTCCTTTCGCGATTGCATCACCGATTGCACAGACTACTACCGTATAGTATCCGCGACTGCGGAGGCGTTGTAAATATCACGGAATGATTATTAATGGCGCTAAATCAACGTAATATTTCCTCCCGCGATCGCGCTTGAAATTGTAACCGCCTAAGAATGACGCCGTAAACATGAAGAGAGGGGAAAAAAAAATCGATTCGCGTGAGATTGAAATGTACACCACATTGCTAACGCGGGGATTACAGGCTTCACGACTAAATCCGGCCTGGATGAAATCCATAATGCCAAGATACGACCTTATGAATAATATTATTTTTCCTCTGTACTATATTTTATATTCTGTAAAATAGTGAAATCAATTTATAGAAATAATCGCATGTTACACCGGAGATAGCGAACAAACTGCAATTCTCTGAACTTTTAAATATATCGGAAAATTCTATGGTGCATTTTTAATATTATTCAAAACGTTTTGTCGAGAGTCATCTTAAAATTAAAAGCGACACTTTAATTATAATTTCAAAGATGTTGCCATTTCTAATTATAGCGCACCGTTGACGCAATAATCTCTTCAACCTGACCGACACATCACCGAGATAACAAACACTCTTGATAGGAATAATGCGCGATGGAGTAGAATATTAAACGCGGACGCCGACGCGCGCTCCGGAAACGATAGGATGAAAGTAGAATAGCAGCGTTTCATTATGCTCCGGGACAATGACCCACGGCAGCAACAGCAGATTATCAGCCTTAATGAGCGATAAGTAATATAAGCGCAGAGATAACAGGTGCCGGTGTTGTAAAAATATCGAGCGAATTCGGAAAGGGGGAGACTTACGCGAGAGGAGACATGTTTTAATGTTAGAATAATAGTGGAGTAGCGGGTTAATCTTTACAACTGTTAATAAATTAAACTGACAACCATAATGCAACGATAGTTAAATCCGTCCCAAACGAGCACACTTTGCCAGGTACTCGATTTTGCATGTAATAAAAAATCCACGCGATGTTTTGCGTTTATCTCTCATACGTGACGCACATAAATGCAAAGATAAACGCAAAAATCTGTATCACCTTTTTTTATTAAGAAGCAAAGATTCCAGCAAACTTACAAATATAATTTAACACTGAAATATTTCAATTTGATGTTTCGTCTATTTTTAAAGTACTTAAGGCTTTAAACATTTTATTATGTCCGTGATGACATTAAAAAACGACAATTGTATCGCATTAGCATGGCGAACTTCAGACTAGCGCTAATATATGTGGAAGTAAATCAATTTCCTCGGGCGCTCGGCGGAATTTCTCGCCGGAATTGCTCGCAGCCCGCGTTAATCCGTTATCGCCGACTTTCTTTACAACGTTGCCGTTTAACGACGAGTGAAACGACTTGTCCTTGACTCGTCTCACGAAACCGGCTATTAAAAGTTTCCGTGTCTGTTCTCCCTAGCGGTGTTTCTTTCACTCGCGTTTCTTCCCCCAGGCTTCAGCTCGCCTGCGTGCGACGTGCGTGCTAGATTGCGCGTATATATACTTCGGCGCCAAGAAGCACGTGGTGCTTCTGGCACTTTGGCGCCGCACGAGAGACTTCGAAAGAAGAAGGAAAGCCGACTGCCTGTCTGTCATTTGACGCTGATTTAGCAATTAAAATTGCGACAAGTTCGTTCGGATGGATTTTCACACAACGTGTCATACTTAACATAACAGTCGTATTCCTCTTCAATCGAAAATTTATTAATTTTAAATTGTTATCATGTTTTATAAAAATCCAAGATGTGGCCTAGACTATAATCAATAAAAAACATTTCACGAGCTTTGGAGATGTTAATAAGAAATCCTAATTTATTATGTAAAAGCTTTCAGCTTCATAAAAATATAAACAGATAAGCCCTTGCTGTTTCATGATTTTGTTAATATAATTTTAATTTAAATTGTCTCAGCAGTTTTAATTTAGAATACAAACACGCAAAGTCTTTTCATACTGTTCACGATAATTAAGTAATCTCTGAGATTGTAACCGCCGATAATTTGAAAAAGAATATATAATAAAGTCAAAGCACGAACGAAATTATATTTGGAAAAATTATTATAGCGTCAACAATAGTAGTTTACTTTACGAGAAGAAATGTATGAGAGGAGCGAAAAGGACCAAGGTTTATCTTCCCTATGCGGCGGATTCGTCGCGCCGTCGCGTTACATTATCGCCGGTGATGACTGTGATCGTGTTTATCTTACTTTACAAAACTGCTCCCTTCACACGTGATTCACTGCAGACGCGTATTGCGAATCGCACTTACGCCCGTGGAGAGACACAGCCTCGTAAAGTTTACTGCATTATAAATAAACGCCCGCGAAGGCAGCGCGAAACAAAAGGGCGATTCCCGAAATTAAGCTGAATGGCTATATACGTGTAATGTCGGAAGTGGAATATTTTTCTGAAATCTTTCGTGGAGTTCGGATAATATTCTCTTTCTGTAGAAAAAAAAAACAAGAAGGAACGACGTGAGATGCATAAAAATAGCTCTTTTGTTTGGTACATTTGTCACGCGAAGAGGATATAAAAGTCACTAAAGACAAGATATCTCAAATGCATGTGAAAACCTTTAAAAAGAAACAGATGTTTAGATTTAAATAGAGGTACATATGAGTCAACTTACAATGTAAAAATATTTCGAAATATGTCTTACATTCAGTAGTAGATAAACATCCTTTAGCTATTTATGTAAAATCGAAAATCATTTGATGAATGATAATCACGTGGTAATAATATTCCATTGACTTATCATATGCAAGCCCTTCATACATAAATACCTCACTTATAGCAAATTAATAGAATAAACCACATGATCAAATTATGAAACACTTTATATTGTGCAAAATATTAAAATTTACATCGATTGTAAATTTATTTTATCCCCGAACATTAATACAATTACATTTCAATCCTTAAGAAAATTTGTCTAGAATTATTCGGATTTTTTAACTTGATATTTTGTTTCTTATTTGTATACCTACACAAAAATATATAAATGAATAAAGAAATTAATACATACATATATATTTTTTCCTATTTTTTCCTATTTTTAAGTTAATTTATGTATTCCTAAATGATTTGAGCAATCAATAAAAGTAGTAGTTAGTATATCTATTTAAAAAATCTACCAATAAAGAAATCGATAAAATGTAATAAAAATTCGATCAATTAGTGTATGCGGCCATATTGAGATGTCCGAAAGGATGTCACAGGTGATCGATCGGTTCCCTATAGACGCGTTCAACGTGCGAGAGGCACTTGCCCTTTGATTTGCAAGTCTCTCACAATGTGCCCCTCTGGCACATAAATCCCCGTCGTTGCGAACGCCACGACCGCAAAGGGTTAATTGCTATATGTAAATCACACAGGGCCACACCACGTGTACGCGGTACACATACACCATACCTTTCCCCGATCGCAGTTTCGATCTCGTAACCTGCATCGGTTACATTATTTATCTATCGAGCGGTAACACCGGGTGATTCGAGCGTATTTATTAATGGACAAACGGACGCGTTCGCGTCGCAGAGAAATGTTAATTGAACGGAATCCCGACGTGATCCTGCATTTGTTGCCGTCGGCTTAATGACATTCCAGGAAGTTGAATCGGCGGCTTTACTCTTAAAGCCACCGCTTTTGATTCGGGGGAGTTCGACTTTCACGCGCGCTTAAATCGTTAAGCTCCACACAGCCCGAGTAGAAAGACACGCAAGGCGGAATCACGAATCCTGTGTACATACGATAATTAGAGTAATCAGCGTGCTTATTATATCCCACTGCTGGAAATAGGCTTCTCACACGCACAGACCAAATGCAAATGACAGGGAAAAATTTCTGTAAGCTTTTATTGAGTCTCAAGAGAAAAGATGAGCAGCAATAAGTGGAGAGAGAAGAAGTGAGCTTATAAGAATAAAATTATCATTCCCTCGTCCAATCGTAACGCGAGTTATCGCAGTAATGCGCTGATATTCCGCTGCAAATGAACACAATACGGAGATTTTTCTCCGCTACAGTGACGCACATTACACGTCACGGCAAATTATCGTTTCAGGTATGTGCAGTGACGCGCGGTACACGTCATTGTAGCCGAGGGTATACTTCACTTCTAGCTCCTGCTCTTTACGTACTCGAAAGGTTAACGACCGTTCGGCAAGCTTTATATTAAATTATCGTATTAACCCATTTGCATTCGCAGCCATAACATCTTGTCTCTGATATCGGAAACTATCATGAACTTTTCATAAAAATTGTTTCTTTAACTTTTCGACCTACCAACGTTCTTACCAACAGAATGAAACGCACATGGAGATTTCATTGACGTACAGAAATGATATGAGTTATGTAATTCATCTCTAGTCACTAAAAAATTTAACACTTAATATTTAATAAGACGTGTAAACGTATGCAGTATAGTAAATTACTGTAGTTTATGTAAATTTAATTCGCACCCGTGAGTCTCACGAATAAAAATTATATTTTATTTAACATAGTTTCGCGCAAATATTTATTTTGTTGTACAATATAATGGAGTAAATTTAAATATTCAAAGAGTAAAGGTGAGAAAAATTAGACTCGTAGATTACCGTAACCCATTATCAAGTCCTTGAAGTACCAATTAGCGAATCTATGCGTAATCATATCTGTTATGGCTGCCGTTCGAGATAAAACGTTACTTTAAGCTTACGCTTCAGAGTGTATCGCGAGAAATTAATAATTCTCTCTTCCACTCAACGCTGCTCCTCATCGACAAGCTCTCGCGCTCAAGGAAAATCCGTAAACGTATGTATTGATATTCGAAGAGGCAGGAAGTGAGATTCGAGCAAAACTCGCAGAGAACTGTAACGCATTATCGAGTAACCAATTATCGAAGCACGAATTACCAAAACCAAGCGTAATCGAATCTGCTGCGGCTGTCATTACGGATAAACGTTTCGTTGGATTATTCACGCTTCAACATATCACGGAGAAATTAACGGTTCTACTCGACGATTCGTTTCGACCGGATTCCGCATGAGGCCCCCGTCGAAATAAACGATTCCATGCGATATCGATCGCGACATTTGTGAGATTCGCGTGCGTTTCTCTGCGAAACGTCAGTCCGGACGAACGCGTTTCATTACGCAAATGATTTTCCATTTATTAATAGCCGCGATTTGGCAACCACTGTTGTTTATCAAGCTCGACCATATACGTCACGCGTGTATGCATGTAACACACGTATACTAGTTACTAACGAATTAACGTACGTACATATAGCGCTGTTCAGGGACGCTAATCGCCGACGTAACGTGAGTCGAGAATCCCTGATGTGATATTATTCGCGTCGCGGAATATCGCGTTACCGTAATATTAAATTTCGCGTAAAAGCTCTCGCAAGAACTATGACTTAGTATTTCAAAAACTTCTGTAACTAGACGATTCAGAATTACATGTAAGAATTGAGAAAATTATGTTTCATCGTATGGTTCTTGTTTGATTATTTTCTACAAAATAATCAAAATAAGATGTATAACAAAAGGAAAAAAAAATTAAAAAAGAAACAAAATTGAGAAAGTTATTAAAATGATTTAAGCATTTTCGATTTTAAATGTAAATTAAATCTATACAAATCGATTCGTCTAAAAATAAAATCAAGGGATATTGAAATAGATAAAAATTGTCGGTTTTTAAGTGAGATTGAAACTATTGTATGCACATATGTACGTGAGTTATATGTCAGTTCGTTCTATATACGCACAACCATAAATTGTAAATGATGGTGTTGCAAACGAACGCCGAGCACGAACGTTTCTCGCGCATACGCTCATGGATGGTGGGCAAAATTTGCACGTAATATGCGAAAGCGAGTTTGGGAATTTCAAAGCAGACATCGCTAGCTGACAACAGATGCACGATGACGGTCGAGTTTCGCATTTCGATAATTACAAGCGGAAGCTGTACTTTCCGCGTATTATCCGTTACGAACAGCCATCCGAGATGACAAACATTTTATGTAAATCATCTCAAATGTGTGCCAGTTGCAATTGCCACTTACACGGATCTCTTAATTTAAAAAAATTACTACTAGTAATTTCGCAAAAAATAAAGACTTTAATTTTCTTGTTTTCAAGTTATTCTTTTTTCTTCTCCTTCCTTGAATTTAATTATAACAATCCACAAAGACCTTGAAAAACGATAGTCATTAAATTAGTAAGTAGTGTAATTAACATAAAAAATGTATAACTCACTTGTAATTATGTGCGTGTGTACACACACACACACACATACTTGAAAGAAATTAGAAATAATAATTATAAATGTAAATTCAAAGATAATTAAATAATCATTTAATGATAACTATAAATAAATTACATCGAAGGTGCGATAGTAATATTACGATATTACGATACGATTATGGAAAATGAGCCATCTAATTACGACCACTCGCACGTCATCGTAAAGTCGTTAAGGAATAATGAGCACCAATTTTATCGGGTGTTACTTCGACGAGGATGTTTTCTCCGCTGTCATAATCATCCCGGTTAATCGCGCAACTTCGAGCCCGTGCTCGGAATGGCGAACGTGTCTACCGGAGAAGTCATTAACCCAATTGATCGATCCTGCAGAGTCCCATCGTTCGTATACTTTCACCAAAAAACGCGGCAGCGCTTTTACTCTCTTGTGGCCTGAAATCCCCGGACGAAAATTAAGCCCGCGACCTCGATATTCCCGTCGTCAACTTGAATATGCATGCGAATTCCGTCCTGTTTACAACGAGTATCTGGCAAGCTCAACGACGCGATCGTCACGAGTGACACAGATATTTTCTCAACCTCTAAAAGGCACCTACAGCCAAGCGAACGCGCCACAAACCGGTATAATCCCTCCCTCTTTCTCACAGTGAGCAATTCCACCCCGAGCTCGAAAACATATCGTTGCGCAACACCGAAGCAAAGCTATTATCGCGTGGACGTTAAATCGACGTTGAATGAGTGCAGTCCGCGAGGCGCGGTCTTCCAACTCGGTAAGGAAACGATTAAGAACCGATTCCGACCTCGGAAGTGCCAGACTCGAGCTCTTTATGGTCGTATAGCGATCCGTTTGAAAACAAATCATTGCGTAACAAGGACTGAAACTATTCTCACATTGACATCAGATCGGCATAATGGCTTCCAAGCCGGTAACCAGCTCGAACCTATCCCGAGTTCGAGAGTTCGGAACCGGTCTCTTCGTCACGTTGCAATTCCGCTTCGCGAGTTCGCGATCGAAAACATATTGTTACGCAACCGCAAGCGAAGTTAGCGAACATTGTTTACCTCCGATAGCGAAAAAAGTCATTTGACTTTTTAACATTTGAAAGTTAACATTTGCACGTGTGACATATCTCCAATATTAATGGTAAAAAGGTCTAAATTAATAATGCAAATAATGCATTAAGTACAATATTTATAAAGGTTGTCGATTTAAACGTCGTACCAGCGTTACGACCTGTCCGCACTAAAAGTGTCGACTTGTCATTCGCGCCGTTAGAAATAACCGTTTGCACAAGAACATTAGAAGTACATTAGGAAACTACAGTTTATATATACATGCAAAGCGTACAAAATGCGCGTGGCCTGTTTCCCTCAAACTTCCATAATGACTTTGCTGTGCATAAAAGTGAATAACCGCATCTATAGTGATGCTCGCTCGAGTATCGTGCTATTAGGATACGTGTGCTTGAAACTATTTATTCAAGAGAGAAAGACGCAGGAGATAATGCAACGTACTGTGCAACCCGAGTTCTTCTTCTAACAATTGGTTGGCGATTAAATATAAAAAAACCCATAAATAATCAATTACGTTAAAAATCATAATTATTAAAATTAGGAGAAAAATATTATTAATAATATAGCTTCAGTTGAAAATGTTATTGTTTATTGCGGCAAAATTCGGAAACTGATTTCTTCTTAGCAAGCAACTACGTGACTGCGGCTCTTAGTGCTTTATGAACATCTTTGTAAAATTATTATCATTATTAATGCCGATTTTGCGGATAGCGTGTTGCGCCACTTAAGTTGGATACACGTGAAAATATTCAATCGAACAGCGAACGATCGACTATCTCATTGACCAACGACACTTTGCACCTGCAACGCGAGTCACGTGCGCGCAGTGCGACAGACTCCGACAGAATGTTCACCCCAGACACTAACTGAGCGCTAATGACACTCGATTTAATCACGCGCGCGTATATACGTGTGTCCATATATATGCACGAATGTATATTAATTATACACGATACCTGTCTACCATAGTCTACCGATAGTCTGTCGACAGAGGGTTTAAACTATATCCGATACGTCGTTTAAGTAAATAGACGATAAATGGCGGAGGCTACTTTTAATCGCGAGTTTATTTGCACTCAACGATGGCTTTGATAAACTAGATTATTGTTATTCGAGACGCTAATTAGAGACTTCATAACATTAATTACAATTTGCTTCGCGAACATAAATTTTACATATGTATTACGGGAAGAAAATTCGTGTTTTACCTACGGATTACTCCTACCATTCATTCTCATGTACAAAGGTGTACGGATCATTATTTCCCTTTTCCACGGAGACCCAGCAACACGCGACTGCGAAATGCAATCTAATAAAGCCGCTTTATCGCCGCGTAACGCACCGTGCTTGCTGTGCAGCACAAAAGTCGGTGTGCAACTATGCCGGGAATACGGGCTACAATTTGAATGTAGCACGGCGTCATTTGCATGTCAAAGGATAGTACAGTCGATTATGCTACCCGGTGCGGACGCGCGGTAGCAATATGATCGCACGAAGGTCGTAACCAGGAACACGCGGAATTACGCACACGTGATTCTCGTATTCGACTCGAACGAAGCCCCCCGCTGATCCGCGTCCAAATATAAACCCACGTGCCAACATATGAAAATTGGGCCTCGTGTGCCGGAACAGATGAATAAACGCGTGCAATTTTCGTCGGCGAGAAGTTCGACGACCGCTGAAATTGGATAATAAGCAATGCCGCGGTAAAATTGAAGAGAATCGTTCTTCAAGCTAAATTACGCAACAACACCGACGATTACGTGGAGGAGTTGCGACAGTTCCATTAGAACTAAGAAAAAATAAAAAGGGAGTTTTAATTGACGAGATTAATTTAAATTTTGACGTAGCGTCTCCCTTCTTTTCTAAAGATTCCTAAAGATTCCTAAAGATTGTAATTATTTATCATGGATTAACAACAGTAATTATTAGATACACATTAGACCATTATTAAAATATATATTCGATGATATAATACGATCTTAATTACGCATTATATATGTATGAAAAAGAAATGTATTAAATTATAAAAGTGTCAAGATGCATGCAAAAAGAAATATATCAACTATAAAAAGATCGAGTCTTTATGTCATTATCCTACGGCATATTTAACTTATATTGTGTTATATATCATTATTCTCAAATGCCGTATACAATTCCTCAGAATAGGTGGTCCTATCGCCAATACGAGATAACAGACATTTCTCGGATATTCGCAAATGCGAACGTGACTTCGCGGTACATTCTTTCGCGAATCTTCTTTTACGTAAAAATTCAATATGAATGAAGATTCAAGAAGATCCCCCAAAAAATGAATTCAAGAAAGTAAAAGTAACAATAGGTTGCGCAGCTTGATATTTTATCATTTCCGACACAGACTGACTATTTTTGCATTGACACATCTAATATTACTTTCCCTTTAATTTTTTAAATAAAGTCGAAATTGTTTTTGGCAAAAATTATAATAATCCATAACGTAAATAATAATTATCTAAAATATTTTGAAATGTGTTTACGAAATGTAAACCTTTTCAATTTCTAAGCATCATAACGCGATATTCATGTAACGTATTGAAAGCAAGAATTTCAAGATGCCTTTATAAAAAACTTTGATAAAGAAACTAGAGCATCGCTCTAAATCTAGCATTAACTAATCGATGACGAATTTTCATGAATTATATGCGGTAAGTCTTCTATAAATCTAAATATACCAGCATAACATAAAAATTACAAAGATCGAAGAATTAAGACTATCTAATATCGTATTATGATTAATTCGAGGCATTAACGACGTTGGAACAAAAATAGATAGATGATAAGGTAGACGGCAGATAAGTTGGAGTCGTTAGAATTTTTTGCATTCTCATTGACTATATCGTGTTGACTTGCCATTTTATGATAATGGTCCTGGTAAGCATATAATTTTCCGTGCGAAATTAACGCGTTATAATTTTTATACGTCTACAAAACGTTCCTCTTCGTCTATATTTAAATCGCGTAGTCTATACTTAACACAATACGGTTATCACCTATCGCATCCGTACATAGAGATTTTTCTGAATTTAATAATTGCGTATATTGTACAATAATTATTGTACATGCAAATCCCTTGAGGGGTTTATATCAAAACCGTAATTTTTTCGTTTCTTAACATAATGTGTTTTCTTTATTTTATGAGTACTATATCTTTCATGCAAAATTAAGTCACGTGTTATTATGTTTCTATATTCAGCGTAAACTCACCTTTTCGTCGAGATTGTTCAGATCCGGCAGCTGAAAAAAAAATACCAATTGTATTAATAAAATACGAAAATTATAATAATATACAAATTAATTATTTAATATTTGAATAGACGTATTTAAAATTCGAATGAGCAAGTCAATCAAGGAAGAGTTGCCGAGTACATATCACTCAAATCATTTTTTATTGTACTTCTCATTTAATACTGGATTTGCATAGAAATGAACGTTGAAAATTGTTAGCACAAAACATAAAATTATTGAAAAAGTATGAACTTGCCATACCGTTACGTACATTTAGCAACTCCTCTGCTTCACATTCAACAAATCATTAATCGCGATACGAGAAAAAAAAGATCCAACCGGTCCACTAGGCACGTTATTAAAAACAATGAATATTATTAAAATTAATTAGAGATCAAAGTATTAAATGTTAATTAATGTAAAACCAAATATTCTGGTTATTCTTAATGAAATGTTAATTAAGTGTAAAACCAGATCGGACGTTTAATCTCATTGCCAAATGCAACATTGTCGATCGATGCAGCACGTACTCAACATAAATTAACAATATTCATACAAAGTTGATATAAATAGTAATTAAGCGAGACCTTGCGTGTGTGAGCGTCTATCATGAAAAAGAGGTGGCTTGTACGCCACCTATCCAAGTCATTTCGAAATGATATCACCGGCTTTACCGACGACACAACCAGTTACATCGATCCGCGCGTACATATACAAGAGAGAAATGCTTTGCCGTCGGAGAGGCACCCGACAACGTCGGCAGATGCCGCCTAGCGTCGTAAAATTGCGAGATCCCTCGCAAATTGAAGGAAATTGATGCCAATTTGTATCAATCAGCCGTCGCGGCTGGTTACATTCTCGCGAGCTCGGCACACAACGTGTTGGGATTAATTTAATACTCGATGCGTCGGACTGCTTGATTAACTTTCATGGTCGTCGTACGTGCTCCGAAAGAGAAAAGGATGCATATGCCGAAGTCCTACGTCACTTTCACGAAAATCGATTTATCCGACACGTAACGCTTACGTTTGTAACGCGAATATACATTTTTCGCGAGACAAGAAAAATTAATATCGTCGACTTTACCGGACTGCGCCATTGAACGGGAACTTTGAAAGGAATAAAAACAGCCAAACAGATATTACGTTGAAATAACCAAACTGCTAACTGAGTGTAATAATTAAAAATCAATATGAAATACATATAAACGTACGATAAAAAATGTTCATAATATAAGCCTCGATTCAGTTTCTTTCTATACCGGAAGAGAAAGACGGACTCTACCGTTAATTCTCGCTATGTACGGTACAAAGTAACTGTGGTCCGAGATTTATATTGAAATGCGGATGCCGCAGGATGAATTGATCCGGCCGCTGGATCGGATTATTGAGAGAGAGCTCGGCTATCGATTTAAGTTTTCAGCGGTCCTTTTAGCGGCCCCCGTTTCTCCTCCCCCTTAACCCGGACAATATCGGAACCGCTGACTGTCCTCGGTCAGCGGAATCCGTTGCTGCTCCAGTAAATGCGTAATCGCGCATAAATCAGAGCGCGGGGAAGGAACGAGGCGCCGCGCGGCGCGATGCATATTTATGCGCCCGCAGCGCCGAGAAATTAAATTCACACATTTCATTGGCTCTATAAAGCATGCGCATATTTCGCACGACGGAGAAACGCTGAGAATGCAAGTCGTGGGAGGCGGGCACGAAAAGGACACGCGGAAGGTCCGGAAGAGATTCGTGCTTCCCGTGATCTCTTCCATTGTCCGCGCATACTAATTGGATTGCCTTCATTAAGACGTCCGCGAGCGTGGGCGTCGCGCGCGACGAATTCATTAACGATTCAACGTGGCAGCGGCGGCGACGGCAGCGCGTTGATGACGCAAAATTTTTGTACAACCCATATATCTTCTCGCTGCACGGCGCCACGACAGAGCCGTATTCTCGATTGCGAAACGCGTGAATGTCTTAGCTTATACTTATTCATAAGATTCAGATTATGCGGGATGCCGAATAATTTCGCCAGGGAAGATATGTTAAAGGAAGTTGATAAAAAATTAATGTAGTGTTTTATGATGTTACTTGAAATATCGGCTAGTATATTTCAAATGACGTCACGTGCAAAAACATTACATTAATCTTTCGTCAACCTCATTATTTATCCAACAATTGTTTGCACAAAATATGACTGAGTTTTTTAACTTTGTCAAATTATCACATTAACAGAAAGTTGAACTTTATGATCAAGCTCACATATTTCGTAAATAAAATTTTAATAATTCATACAATTATAATATGTAATTATATAAAATTATATAATTATAAAAGATTTTTTAATAAAAAACTAGAAACTTTAAAATGTCACAATAATTTGGTTTGTATACATTTAACATACGTAACACTAAAATCTTTACCGAGATCTTTGCGCGTTTTCGACTGATTGAGCATTCGCCATTGTCGGTCTACTTCGTTTAATTTGGCATTCGTATCCACACGTCTTCGTGCATTTGTGTGCGCAAGATTAAGGATTGAAATAGTTTAATGAGCCGTAAGTAGGTAATTGCGTGTATGTCGCGTGTATGCGAGTAGTAAATAGATTAACGGCTGTGAAGATGTCTATGAATGCGTATGGCTTTATTCTGGAAAATAAGTGAAAAGAGAAATCTTAAAATAAGATAGATACATTGAATCGATCAATGATGGAACTTGAATGAAAAGAGCGGCTCCTTTTCAACCTAATTTTTAATAAAACTCACTGCATGCATGGAACCATAGCAAAATGAAAGAATTGTACTTAATAATTCAGTCTCTCAATAAAATTATTCATTTACATCCCGCAACGAATTAATAAACTAAACTAAACATTATACTGATATTATATAACAAACAAAATATGAGCACAGATATATTTGTGCAACAATTTCCGCAACAGCTCTTCGAGAATAATTTGCGAGCTTGCAACGAGTAACGGGAAACTGACGCGGAAACAATGGCTGTATCTTGTTTGCGTTTTATTAGAAACATAAACAAATAGGATGTTGTTGATTATACATTCTCGTGGTCTATAACGATCCATGCATAATCACGCTTATGTATACAGTTTACTCCCAAATCTCGTATGCGCGCACAATTTGTCGCAACAGCATTGTCGCCGCATGACGACGGCACTTTACTGCGCGTGTGCGATTTACAACGACGAGTAAACTTTGATTTACCGGCGCCATCTCGGCCGAACGAAATTTCTGTGCCTGTGCATTCACAACAGCGAGGAGAAAAAAGGAGGCGACGTTGGTGCTCGCCGCGCTATACAGCACCGTAACGTTGAATAATCCATCGATTAGATCCCGCCTTTTCACCAGCACTTGATAAAATCAGCGTCGTTGCGTATTTTATTCCGCGGCCACCGTTTTGCAATCTAAAATTTCCCTCGATATTCTTCTATTCTCGTTCCCAGAAAACTTTTATCCGCGGGCATGAAAAATTTAACACGCGGTAGCAGTCGCGTTACGACGAAATATCTGCATCTTTATACTTCCACCGTCGTAAATGGCAACGAACAATGCCGAGCGATACGACGATATAATGAAATATTTCATCTGCGGAATATTTTATGAGTTAATGTTGTAAAGGATAGTACTTTCTAGACGTCGCGTCGCGTCGCGTCGCGTCGCTCGCGAATAAACCTTCGAACAAGTCGGCTATTAAATTATGTATATGTCTTTCGTCGATCATTTTGTGCTACGAATAAAGCAACGATTTATGAATATTGAAGCAATAATATTATAATTAACGAAGCAGACCGACAACCGTCATACTAATTACATTATTTGACAGATTATCATTGAGTCATCCAATTATTTATAAATCATTTCACCTCTTGATCAAATTATTAATAATTATGCCGCAATTACTTCCAGACGTGCACCCGTTGGCTTCACGCTAATCACGTTACGCTCGTCGCACCGTACTTCTCCGCGAGTTTCTCTCTCATTCCAGCATTTTCGAACAGCATTGTCGATTAAATATACAAAATCTCAGCGAGCGGTTGCAGTCTTCCGTGAAATTGCACGAAGTGCAGTACCGTTGCAGGTTAAAGAGACTGGGTTAGCGGGAGAGTCTCTTTAGTATTACCAGCCTCGTCCGGAGCAGAACCTCCTTCGTTTCAGCAGTAGAGACTTCGCCGATGCTCTCGCGCGAGCAAGAGAGAAAGAGAGAGCGAGTTTCTCGCGCACGTAAGCCACGTAGAAACTGGCTCTTCCTTTGAGGTTCTCGCTCGGTTTCGCTAAACGAAAAAATTTACCGCGAGCCTCTCTCGTCTCGTTGAAATTTATTTCAACTCGCCTCCCGCGAAGCTCTCATCTATCTTTCCGGTCCGTAAAGTAGAACTCGTGGTACGTTCCGAGGGTCGTGCCGACCGACGGACATAAACTCGCGCGTGCACGCAAGACCACGCGTAACGAATTTACGGCCGCCGACAAATAGAAGACGTTCATATAACGGTAGTGATGGTCCTCAAACCAATGACCGGCGATAGCGTACGAGAAGCCAAAGAAATGTACATAGGAAAACACAGACGGATTTGCGAGAATGAGAGCGGCTGAAAAAATGTATAGTTTCATTAACAATACATTAATAAAAAAAAAAAATAATGTATATCAAGTGAACGTCGTAATCGGACACTCTAATTTATTGATATCTAATTTTTTTTCAATAACGCGTATTATATTCAAAATTGAATAAAGTTAGTTAATAATTTAAATAAATTCGTATAAATCTATTATATAATAAACTAAAATTTATTATAATTTGAAATATTAAAGAAATATTAGTGTAAAATTACTGAAAGTGACGTTCGTTTCGGGTAGAATATTATTTTGTAAAATTTTGTTGGATAGAGAAAAAGAGCGATACGTCGCGCGCACGAGACTTCATAAATCCAAGTGATAATTTGATATCTTCCGAAGCAACAGCAAAATAATGATGCAAATTGCGCAAGAGACAGAAAACATGATTTTGTCGATAATATCACTTCGAAATATAGTAAAGCAGCACGACGCGCCGTAGTCCGCGTAAACGGTACGACGGTTTTATTGTCGCGTCGTCGACGTCACGTCTGAAAGAATCTATTTCTCGTTCTTCAGACTGTTATATCATAAGTATCTGATACTCGTGCGAACTATGAGCACCGTCACTGTATAATATAACGGTGTCGGCTCACGACGGCGAATATTCGCGACGCGCGGATCAGATGTTCGACGAGTGATTACGTTACAGACGCAATTACTGGCGCATTCTTTAATGACAGCTCATCAGACGTTTCTTTGGAGAACGGCACTCCTCCGAGAGCTCAAAGTCTCGACGACTTTGCTCGCCGATAACGTCACTGCTGCTGCTGCTGCTGATGCTGCTGCTGCTGCTGCTATTGACAAGTTTGTTGGTAATTTTCGAGAGTTCGTTTCCTTAATGTAAATTTGATGGCATGTATTCTGATGGGATATCCTACATAACACATAAATTACAGGCTGTTGTGTATCATGCTTACGCTTTATAATTGATTCCTTGGATGTTGTGTATCGTGAGAAAATATTATAATATAATATTCAATAAATAATTTATCAAGACAAATCAATTCTCTTCTGCATATAGAATACACATGAATTTAACAAATTCGTAAAAATTTTAATCCCCATTCCGCTCTCCTATTCTTTAATCTTACTCTACATTATTTATATCGTATCATTTAGGGCTAATCGGAAATTATACATCTCGGTCTTTGTATGTCGCATGAAAAAAAAACTAATTATAAAAACTGACATTAAAATCTTTATCTTCCCGATTACCATCATCACTTCAAGGTTATTACATACCGAATATCGTGTTCTCGCAAAAGTGATATTTGAACATTGGAGAATTAAAAAGAGAAAGGAAATAAATAATGTTATACGTAGATATTGAACTTGTGCTACGTACAAAAAGTGACGGCTTATCCGCCATACGAAGCTGCCTCTTCGGTTGTCGCTTCGCAACATCGACAGAATATAAATGATAGGAATATTCCGTGCGATCAAGTTGTTTCGAGTTCACCGACGACTTCGTATATTACGAGCAGGATATTACACCGTTCCCCTCGCTTTATAATCCTACAGCATGTCCGCATGGTCTTGCGAATTCGTAACCGGCTGTTACTCGGCTCTTAATCTAAAAGCTAACGATACAGCGAGGTCCATAAAACGGCCAGGATAAATCTGCAGTAGCACAGCTGCCGTACGGGACCATTAAATCTTAACAGCAGTCAGTGTAACCGATTTCTGGGATAAGAGAGAAATGGAAGAGAAGTGAATCGCTTGTGCCTCAATACCATCTGTAGTAAGTGTAGGTTGAATCAATCATCCGCCAACGACAAATAGTTCCGGATTTTTTGTTCACTTATTATTATTTCATCGCCTTTCTATTACACATACAAAATATTAACAAAATTTGGATTACCTGACATTTAGCAAAATATAATCGTCTTGAATTTTGTACCGTTATAAGATCGACGTATATCTTACAAGTAACTATACAACAATTATAAAAAAAGTCAGTCAAATATTCTCATTATCTATAACATTGAAAATCTTGGATAACATCCAAACATCAACGTCATCTGTCTCGATTATTAAATACTACAACTTATTCTTAAAAAATATGATTCTTTGAACGAGTTCTGAATCTATGGCTCGTTATAAATACAACCTCGTTCATCATGTACTAAATCAAGAAACTTTTCAACTTGTTCAAATTTTGTAAAAAAAAACTTTGCTTTATCATAAATTAAATTCAAAATCGCAGAAAAAACAGCTTTGCAACTGTTGTAAGACTCTTCAATTTGTTCCTGTTGCATCTAAATGTATAAATCAATCGTAAAAATATTTTTTAACAGTTGCAACTGTTTCCTGCTAACGCAGTTAATTTTCAACATAGGACTCTATAAGACAACATAGTCTCCATTAAGAGATCGTCGTCGTATTGATCGTATACTGCAAACGCGATTACAGTCATATAATCATTGCATTAAAACCCATTTATCTCTCTAACTCGATTCATTGGTCAAACAATTAACCGCGCGATGATTCTTGTCCCACGCCATTTCAGACAAACTTCACTCGAACATCCAACGGTCCACATTCAAAGGTGAATAACAAACCCCCCTCTGCCTCAAAAATGCTCAGTACTATTACAATATTCATAATTATGGGTACCGTAATATACAATAATATCTTATCATTCCTTGACCCAAGGATTAAAGCCATCGTGGACCATCAGATATAGCTTGAACGACCATTGAGGCCACCAGCATGAGAATATGGATGTCAATATCCGAGTATACTCATAGTTGAATATCAGTCAAAGGGATGATGTTGCCGATGCGAACCTTTCGATTGACGACTCGCCGCCGCCGTGATCGACGATAGGAGGCGGCGCGATCTAGCCCCCGATCAGGAGCCAAGGCAGGAGGATGGTAACACAAAGCGCCGCCACGCAACTAGACAGCATCGCCAACGGACTCGCGGCTGTTTCCATTTCCATGTTCTCCGCGCCACCGTAATCCTCGTCGGGCACGAATTCGCGTATTTCCACGTCGCATCGGAAGCACACGCGTGCCGTGCTGCTCTTGAAGTGAGATCCATCCTTGCGCAGCACCTGCGCCCCCGAGCCCTTACGCTCCAGCTTCCAACCGGGCTCCTGCATCAGCATCATCCCTATATTCTTTCGTCAAATTCGAGCGTTTCAAGATCAGAGACCCACGGTTCCGAATCTTCTCGATTCCCGCTGAATTCGTAGGTCGGACTCAAAAATCGCGAGAATGTTTGCCAAATGTTCCGTGAGGCGAAAATACGTTCTCGCGGAGAAACAGCTGGTTTAATTGGCTTCCAAAGACCCGCGTCGTTTCTATGAAGACAATATCTGCGCCAGCACCGCCGTTGTCTATTGGAAGATATACTGTCGATACCTGTAAAGGAAAGTTCTAGCATAAATCGGTGGACTGCGCGCTGTATCACATGACGATGGCGGCACTTTAATAACAAGATCGATCGCACACGATGGTTCAAAGAGACGATTCTACGTGACGAAAAGTTTTCATTAAGTTATGAATTTAAGTTATTGTAGAATTTCTTTTGTTTCTTGAATGATTACGAGTCTCGAGATCATTGGTTGCTAGATGTTATCGAAGGCTTAATTTTGTTTAATATGAGCAATAATGTTCTTAATTCATATTTCATATTATTAGAGAATTATATAGATATGTTTGGAGTCTTTTTATCTTTTGTTACTTCATTTACTCTATACTATTTGTTGGAACAATCGTACAAATGCATACAGCTGCTGCAAAACTTTTCTAAACCTCCGCAGCCGCGGCTTATCAAACATGTCACGTTTTATAAATGCATTACGGCCTCGAGCAAAAAGCCTAGAAACCGTTCATCGTAGTTCGTCGGCGATTCATCTTCCTGCCGGCTGGAACGAGTATTAATCGAAGCAACTTCGACAACTTCGCGACAGTTTCCGGCAGTGAGATCGCGGATAACGCACACTGTTAATACGGCCTCGGTCGATCGCCACATTGCACACTCATATTCACGATCGCGAGTAATTTTGTAAATGTACCGAAAAACGACGAAATAAAAACACACCCAAACCGAGCAGCGAGAACAACAAAATATACTAAAATTGCAAATAACAATCCGCTTTTATATTGTATAAATGTATAATAAAAATGTACGTTTTATCTGTTCGTATAATCTTAAATAAATATTGTAATTCTTTTAAAATAACTATCGTTGATCAAGAGAAATAGCGCGCAATTTTCGAGAGGTAATAAAAACAGCATTATAATGAAATTTTATTTACGAAAATCAATAAAGATTCGCACAGTATTAAAAACTTTTTATTACCATAAAAAAACATTATCCCAAGCTTTCCAATGCCAATGCAATTAGTACTGTTACGTCTATTTTTATCCAGCACAGCACATCCATTAAACATTTACACAAACATTGAAAATTAATGTGGATTAGAGAGGTACTTAAATACAGACGAATTGTTTATTTTATCTTTTATTTGTTTCTGTACTCAATTTTCTACAGAACTCTGAAATAGTCGGTGTTGCACTGCAGGTAATTAAACTGCAATTTGCCATGTCGATGACTACGGCTTGTCAAATTAAACCGTTTGCATGCGAGGCTAAACAGGTCGGGTGACAATGCAGCCTAATTATAGACGGTCGACAACTCACAACACCGATGTGGACCAACGTGAAAAGCGGATTCGCGATTACGATTATTGAGGATACACGCTTGCGCTCGACTATTATCGTAGTCATCGTCCTAATTCTACATTAATATTAGGATTTTACTGTTTATGACATAAACAAGACTAATTGCTTTTAATATCAATTTTAAAATTTATTATACTGTGAAATATATAAATATTTTTTTAAAAACTATAAAGAAATTATTATATGTCATTAAAAATTAATTAATAAAGGTTAAATAAAAGCTAGCTATATAAAATAATTGTTTCACATCGGTATAACCTCCATGATTATTCAAAACTTATACTTTGTCAGTTAACAAATATCACCGTATAATTTCGCGTGTTAATTATAAACTACAACATAAATTTAAAGTACATTGCGTCCGAACTTCGTGAATAACAATATGCTTCGGCATAATGAGATAGTTATTACAATATTAATACTCTTGCATAATTTTGGAAAAGTTACGCGCCGCAAATATTGTTTAGCGTGTCAAGTAGTTTTTGCGCATAGTAATTTTTAACTTTTAATTGCCCAAATTTGATTAATATAATCGTAGCTCGATAACTGAAAGTATAATAACATATTTGAAAGCAGACTTCATCATTGCCGCGGGGTTTTTACAGTTCTTGAGACAAGAGAAAACGCAAATGGAAGATGAAAAGTACCACGAAGTACTTACAACCATTTTTCTTGAAGTTAGTGAGACGAGGGTAATAGAATTTCCTTACGACCCGAATTTCTTTTGCTTTACTTTGCCGCAAGAATAATGACCATTGATTGTTGAAAGGTATCTTCCTATTCGAGGAAAAGATTACGATGCAGAAATTAAAGTATTAAAGTCAAGTACGTTCGTTAGTTGAACAATGGAAGGTTTGTGAATGCAAACAATGGATATCATCATTGGACAAAGTTCGATTCCATTCCATTCCATTTCTATTAATTTACCGAAGATTTAATTTTAATTATAATAAAGTTAAGAATATATCTAATTAAAATGTATTTTGTTTCATTAATTTAATCAAGAAAATGTATGTGCGCAGTAAAGTTAAAGTTAATAAATTGAGAATAAACAAATATGTATTCATTTTCTCACCCAGCCTAGATAAAAAAATTTATTTCAGCCGATTTCTATTTTAGTTTTCATTTAAACACTGAAAGCAATAACAATATTTATTTTTTATGACTATTTTCCTTTTATTATTGGAACTTTGTAGATAAAGTTTCACGCACGAAACACAATATCATTTAAAAGTCTTCTTTACTTTATCTATGTAGAATATAAAATCAAAATTTTATACGCGTTATTCTCGAAACTTGACTTTGGATTCTTTTCACGGTTCAATCCTTTGAAAACTGTTTTATTTTATAGCGTGAACATACTTATGCAAGTTGCCTCTCAATTCTTTTCGAGATTATATTTTATTCTCGACGAAAGTAACCAGCACGTCTATTCATTCAATTGTAAGCAAATTACAATGCGAAGTCGAGCCAACCGAGAATTTTATGGTGATAAACGTGACAAACATCGAAGTTTGTATCGAGAAAACGACGCTTTAAACTTCCTCGAGTTATTGTAGACCGAAGGAAAGGGTAACGAAGTTACATCAATGACGTACCCAAAGCTTTTCTATGAAGCTATCACTAACATAGTCAATAAGATAAGCATTGGATACATCAATGAAAGTATCGCCGTAAAACTACTGA
Organism: Monomorium pharaonis; assembly: GCF_013373865.1. Classification (NCBI taxonomy): domain Eukaryota; kingdom Metazoa; phylum Arthropoda; class Insecta; order Hymenoptera; family Formicidae; genus Monomorium; species Monomorium pharaonis. The sequence continues at coordinate 1,188,917 of NC_050474.1, read as the reverse complement.
CATATTTGCTAATCGTTAATCACTACTATTTGCATCATTTCATTGGAAATATTAAAAGCGTGAGCAGAATTTACGTCACAAGACAAAGAAAGAAAAACACGTCATCGCGAGTACTAGTTGAGAAAGTGCATTGTATTTACGAACAAAGTGCACGAGCAAAGTCCTCGCGATGCGGTAATAATTCTGAAAACCTGTCGGAAAGTCGAAATCGGAAGAGACAGGCTTATTCCTATTTCTCGCATTCCAGGACCAATGTACCTTCGAGTCACAACTTGTACTACTTTCTCCGGATAATTAAGAATTTTATAAAAAAAAGAACGCTCGTCGTCATATGTATAGACGCCATTCACGTCGATACGTGCGAGGAGGCGACCATCGTGAATGCGAGTCATTTATTGTATGAATACGCCATTGCATTATCGCGGATGAGATAGTCCGCGATTTCTCTGACATCCACGCGAAGCGTCGTTTCCATTACTTACGGTAAAAACGACACGTGCCACTCGCAGCTGTATGATAATGTAAATATAACTCGTGGAAGAGCTCGCTAAAAAAAAATAGTGACCTCATTTAAAACTAATATTTCCGCTATTCGCGACAGCATATAGATGTATCAGAAAAAACCTGAAGCGAGTACGGGGTACATTGTATGAAACCTCACAACTCTTTCCTCAAACAACGATAACGAGACGCTTCGTGCGCTTATCCCGAGATTGGTTATCTAAAATGTACGAAAACATTTTATTATCTTCATGAATAATCTATTATCTCTCGTGATCGCGTATACGAAAATAAAAACTTAAATAATGCGTATGTAATACAGAAAGGACGTTTCATTGCGTGACATTTCCAATGGAAAACTAGATGGATGTAAAAAAAGAACAATAAATATTCAAATATGTATAACTTGCAACGGTACGTGTAAGTGAGCACCTGTATCAGAAATAAACCCAAGGACAAATGTACCTAATTTTAAAAACGAAAGAAAAAAGTCTCTGATTACCATTTTTCTTCCAATTTCCATGATATTGTACTTGCTAATAGTCACATTCCTATATCGGAGAAAACAACATGTACGCGACGTTAACTAAATTGTATAAACTAATCAAGCAGCTGATCAGCTTTGTTATATTTAAGATAATTGCACGCCATAAAAAATTTTGAATACTATTTATTCGATAAAAATCAAAACGCTCTCTTCATTAAAAACACAAACGAAAATGTGATATTTTTTTTCAGAGCAGCAACTTTCGGAGCGCGAGTATTCATATATGTATATGTATGTCGCCGAATGCGACGGCGGGACGCGAAAAATCCGCTCGCGGATCATGTCATTTGCAAAGGCTTTGTAGCCTTTTGTTCTACGAGCTGGTAAATCTCGGCGCAGCTTTGATGCTGCAATCCGGCTGAAAAGCGCCACGGCGCGCGGCGGCGCCGCGCGTTTTCCATGAACGCGGAATTCACGACAGCGAAAACACGGAAAAATGCCAGCCGCGCGTCATGTCAGAGAAATGCGGGTGAAAAACAGCGGCGTAACTGCAGTTACGGGAGAGTTTAATTTCAAGCGGTTTTTTATCCTAACGGAATTTTCATTTGGAAAATTATTCGCAAAGGTATTTTTTAATTTTGCACTTAAAAAACATGGGAAGAAAAAATTCATTAAAATTAAGAAATTTATAAGTGCATTGCGTCAATCTACGTTTTATTGAAAATATAATTTTTTTTATACGTTTCCGTTGTAATTGTAACGCATAAAGCGCTTTTTCCAAATAATGAACGAAAACTGAAAGAATGGCGACCGCGGGGGACCTTACGAACAAACACATTCGTTATTTTCGGTTTTGTAATAGTCTGGTCGACCGAATCGACAAATCTGACGGATTCGGCGACGCCCGTGCCAACGGTCGTTCTATAATTCTTTTTATCCGCCACAGCCATTGTCCTTTATCCAGCGGCAAAAATCTCTATGTCCACGTTGAAAAAGGGAGTTGTCGCGCGCGTCCGGAATTCTCCGTTTTTACGGACGGACGAGAAATATCCTTCGGAAAACGCGAACACGACGTGCCGTTTCGTGCAAACGCAGGTACGGCGATGATAAGGGCGATCTTTTTCATACAGCCGGGATCACAGTATTTCCCAGAATAAAAAGCGCTGATTCCGGACTTGTGAAAACTGTTAGTGCCGGATGATGATTATTAAAACTTAAATTTTTAGATCCATTGATGTACAGATTGTTGGAAAATTTCTAACTTTATCGATATCACGTCAACTCTATATATAAACTAGTTGAAAAAATAAATTATTATTTTCACACAGCATCCGTAACACATTAATAAATAATGTGCAAGAAAAACCGTTTTGCTAATGAAAATTACAAATGGCAATTAAATCAATAAATGCGATTAAGTATTAGAATTACGTATGTAATTATTAACGAGATACGCATTTATCGCGTTTTCTCGACGAACAGACCAATTTGCGATATACATGTCAACATTACTGTTTCGGTACTCTTGGCTCTTACGAGGAAACTGAGAACAAAAAGTGTGTGTACCTCGTCGCTTCGCGTACGTTTCGACTTTGTACGAAACGTAAGCGTAAACGATACGGATGAGTTACAAGTTACGTAATACCTAGATACTTTGACCACGTAAAAAAGGCATAGAAAAGCGTACACCTTTTAAGTAAAGTGTTTTGCAATTATTTAATTCTCCATTTTTTAATTGATACTATATTTATATTACGTTTATATTAAAATCCAGCAAAACATTTCAAAATATCAAAATTAAATTATATTCTTTACTTTAAGTAATCATACACCTATGCAGAATAAGTTAATTTTAGTAGTTAATATCTCATAATATTCCTACGCCTTATTTTTGTATAAAATAAAAAAAAATAAACACGAGTCTTCTTAATCTCCAAGTAATATTTTTACTCTTTCCTTAAAAGCCAAATACATATAGTCACTGTATGTACGACTTAAAAAAGCGCAGAGTTTAAATAGAACGATGTCAAAGCTAAGCTATATGACAAAGATAAGCTAGATTTACTAGCACAAACTTTAAAACCATAGTAACCATTGCAAAACAGCTTTGCTTTCATTACACAAATTTGACGAAGCATAGCTACGCTTTTCAAACAAATAATTACTAAAGGAATTGCGTCATAATTATATTCGTCATCTTTTTCCATCCAGCTTCCAGTACCATCAGGATAACTTTTTAATTAAAGGAATAAACTTCTTGAAATTCAATCGCGTAATTATACTACATTTATATTCCAAATGGTCTCGAAAGTAATGAATAGAATACAGCAATTACGCTATTTTCTATATTTATATTATTATCATATTGAATAATTTTAGCACAATTTAATAATGGTTTCAAAAGCAGTGACGCAAGAAGTCAATAATTATAAATATTAATTTGACGTTAAAAACGGCGAAGCTGACTTTGCATGTTTTTCACATTTAATCTCGAGTTATTGGTTTCACGCTCCAATTTTTGTCGAGCATCAGCTGAGTCGACAAACATTTAGATTAAACCATCTGCCTGTATAATTATACAAAATTTTCGCATATTTACCAGTAGACGATTTTTTGTCCGAACAATTCCTTAAATCTATAGAAATCACATTTTTTTAAAATAAGATTTCTTCTAATTTTTTTTGTAATATCTCATATAATTAACAATAATAATTAAAAATTTTGTCAAATATATAATTTACTATGCATAGGTAACAGCATTTTTCCAGAAGCAATATTTTTATAAAGTGTAATATGGCCGTCGTTCATTTTATTATAAATGTATAAAAAAACTGCTAATAAAAATACAATAAAAATGATAAAAAATATATGGCTTTGGCGAATGCAAAAAAAACCACATTTTTTATTCCAATATAAAACACGAATAAGACGTAATATTTTCCACTTGATAAAAATCACGAGAATAACACTGAATAAACATCAAGCCAGATTATTCGCACTTGGCAGGAAACATATAAATTCGCATAAAATGAAAATGCCTCTTCATTATTTTTTTTTACATCACGTGTTGCGAAACTACTTCGGAAACTACTATACGTACCCGGAATTTGGTCGCGATTCAATAAATATATTTAATCACGAGTTTATGCGGGGACGTTGTGTAAAGCCCGGATATACGTTTACATAGGCGACAAGGGCCGTCACTTACCACTGCTTACAATGACGACGAACCGGTGAACGTTCGATATTAGCATTTCAGATGCCGCTAAGTGCACAGGATAACAATCTACAGAGTGTACCGAAAATGCGCGCTTCTCGTAACAAACATTTAATAATCAGGTATACAATACGTAAATTTCGAAAAATTGTATACATTATTAAATAAATCCTCAGTAAGTCGAAAACACATTGGCAGAATAATGCGTGATCCTTAATTCAATTCAATATAAACTTTTACGTTCAATTTTTGTTCGCACAAAAGTAATCAGGAAAAGAATTTCCCTTAATAATTCGTATATCTTCAAAATTGTATTTGCAATATTATATAATTCGATGAGATTACATCCTTATTAAGTGAAAGTCGGAAACGTGCAAAAAAGAATTATATAGTAAAAATAGATACAGCAAGAAAGATAATTGAATTAATTTCAATTCAATTTTCTCGTATAAAAGATTAAATTATTGATCCAATTACAACCCAATTTAATGACAAAAATCAAATCATACATGTCATTCATATCCCTTAATTAACAAATTACATTTTCAAATAATTAATAAAACTCTTTCAACTCAGTATTTCCTGTCACTTTATCAATTTAATTTTAGAGACCGATATATCCTCTAATATTTCTTTTTCAAACTACTAATTTTTAGTTTTTTTAGTCTTCTAATTAACGTCAATCGTATTTTACGATAAATAATTTAATTTAAATTCTTTATGATTACGATCAATATAAATACATTAACATAATTACCACAATATAAAAAGAGAAGGTGGTATTATGGCCACTCATAATATCTTCATTATTAGATAAAGATTTAATGATTGCTTATAAAATCATTTTGTTTAGTAGCTCGCAGTGAAGTAAATACTTGCTCATTCTTTTTAAATTTAAACGTATTATCGCACAATTACGTGTACCTTTAAGTTTTTTTTATACTTAATATGTATTATTTAGGATTTTTAATACTGTACAATATATTCTGCAATATTTCCTGCTTATTTTGATTATATATATAATTTTATAACAAAACACTGTATTTTTTAATACACAGAAACTAATTTTTTAAATCTATTTAAAATAGATAGAGACTATCTATTCTTCTATTCATATTGAATTCAGTGCTTTAATACCTTTCGCAAAAAGTTTTTCTTCTTACAAGACGTCGCCAAAATGTATAAGAAACTTGTTCTCTATCACTCGGTTGACCTAGAAAAACAAACTACGACGCAAAATCGGACGCGCATTTCCGCTATCGCACTTTTCAGCACACAATCACATCCAGCAACCAATATAACGATCCCCGTCATAGATCATTTCGCACGCGCAGCTTACTCAACGTTGTATTAACATAATGCTAACACATACAATATCTTTAATGCATGCCATATATAAATTCGACAACAATTTATGACACTAATAAATAATTTATTGCTGCGGTAAATAAAAAAAAACTTCATAAAAATAAAAAAACTTCATAAAAAACACACGTCCTTGGTTTTTGAAATAAAAATCAATTATTCAAGGAATCTTTTAATATTGATGACTTTGTTGATAACAGAAATACTTTAACATAATAAAAGTTAAAAATTATGAATGATTTAATATTTAGCAATTTATTAATACAATAACATTAAATACAAAACAATAAACGCGCAAAATAAAACAGATTTAATTCTTTAATTATTCAAAAATGTATCTTAAATTAAAATAGAAGAAGAAAAGAAATCATATTTTATACGATCTTATCGATGAATAATGTATAGTGAATATCATACAATGAACAATAATAACCGTATGTATTTTTAATTTGAAGTTTAACTACTTTTAACGCAACGAGGATTTTTTTCTTTGTCATTTCATCCCTTTCTACACATACCTGTGAATAACCGTGAAACAGAAAAAGAAATCTTGTCAAATCACAAAATCTTGGACACGTGACTATCTTCTTAATTCAACGACGGAGAATCATTTAATACAAAGCGAGCGAAGCCAAAGAACGAGGCGTTGCAATGACACATCGATGATTTTGTTGAATAATGTCGCAAACACTAGACCACGTGAAAACTCCGATTCGAACACGCGTCGTGTTAAGTGTTTACCGTTAAATGTTGGTATGTCCGAACGCGAGGTTATACCATCCTACCTCAACGGCGTGCGATACGAAAATGGGAGACCTCGAGATGCGACGCAACGTTACTACCGGCCGGCAGGCTGCGCGCGTCTGTGTGAATACGTTGCGATTGACTCCGACCGACGGAGCCGCGTGCTGATTGGTTCAAAACTCGGAGACGCAACGTGACCAAGACAGTTGTTCTTTGGAACACAGTTAACTAACATGACATTGTATCAATAAACACGAACGTCTGCTTTACTTCGTTACAATAAAATTCGATGAAATTTGTATCATTCAATCTAAACTTGTTTACCTTCAAGATTCATTACTTCTATCTAATCTAAATTTGTTGTCCCAAAATTCTTTTCCGTACTTTCAATTTTTAGATCTATTGTTATATATATATAAAGAGAATGAAATAAAACTTCTTTGTGTTATTTTTTCCCTTGTTTTTGCGTTTAGTTACCTCATCGCCTGTTAATACAGAACTTTTAATTAAATTTTTAAGAATGTAATCGAAATTTGTGCAAAATTAAATTTACTAATTACTATAATTTTCGCTGATTTTAATTAGTAGCATCAGCGCGCAATTTAATACAAAGGGCACATGTGTGGCCGGGAATGCGTAGTTGACGTTATTTTGTGTGCGACCTTGTTTTGGGATTTATCGCTTTCACTTTGTTGCGTGCCATCCACACGCAATTCCTACTGTAAAGCTAGTCTCTCTCCATATAGAAACCGCATGTCACAAATTTCATAGATTAAACAATATATTTTGTAATCCAATAAATTTTCATTCGAAATATGTCAATTAATTTCACAAAAAAAATTATCGCTTGTCAGATCAAGAATATTCGTGAGTCAATATGCTATTCATTCTAAGAAAACTGCAATATAAAAAACAATTTTTTCAAATAGCTTATACTAAAAAGACAAAGGTTTTTTTAAGATTTCAGGTAGTCTTTACGTTTCGACAAGGTTGTACTTACTGTAAAGCTTTCTAGTAGTAAATTGGCCAACCATATTTATGGAAAGAAAAGAGAGAGACAATATGACAACAGACTTTCACATTGTTATATACCGTTCACATTCATCTTCTTTCTAGGATATTTTTTTAAGTGCTGATACTCTCTCTTTTCTTTTCGCAATATGTATAATTTTTTTCTACTTGAATCTAAACGTATTACGTTTTTACTGAGAATCGAGATTCTTAAAAATAATATCTCAGAAAGATCATAACAAATTAAGATAATATTATTTTACAAAATAATTGATGAGATATGGATGTACAATGGCTAGCATTCAATTGTATAGGAAATCATAACAGAGCCTCTATTCAACTTAAGTATTGATATTCAACGTAATAGTATGATTTCTAGATCTTTTTGCGGAGACGCAATTTGCATCATGTCAAATATCATTATATAAATATGCAATATCGATGTGACTCAGTCAGAGCCAAGAAATTGCTATTTTCAAACGTTCCGAGTGATAACCCAACGATATAATTAAATGAGACAATTCAATTGTTATGAAAGCAACTTGTAGTGTATGATAGAAGCAATATTCGCGATTTGTTTTAAACAGATCATTCGCTTTGAAGTCGATCCAAGAATTGTATAGCAATGGCAATTTTTTTGCGGTGGCATCGTTCATGCAATAGTACGCATTTTTCTTCCCTTTATTTGCTTATCTTATCTTCCTCCCTTTTCTTTGTCTTTCTGTACTTTGCTGACTTGCACTAAAGATAAAGTCGTTTTACTACCGAACAATACAAGAGAGAAGATTGTTCGTTGGGTATACTTCAATGAATACCCACGAGAATGGCGAATTTCCTAATGAGGCACGAAACATGCGCTTTGCAGTATCGCGCTTGATACAGAAGTTAGAGGAGAAATGATAAAAGAACATTTATTTAAGAAAAATCATACGAAAGAAATAACATTTAAATAACTTATTTCCTTCCAATATTTTTGTCCAATACTAACATTATTTTATTTCTGTATCATATATTATTTGTACGTAACATCAAATCAGTTTCTCTCTTTATATGCATCGCTCGTTATTTAAATAAATAGAACGATCATGATATGTTCAGCACATCACAATTATTCAAAATAATTAAAATTAAAAACTTTTTAATTATATCTTTTCTATGCATTTGATAAATATGCGACTGACCAGCAAACATCATGCATATTTATAGTTACCACAAACATCAATACGGTAAAAAATTTCTCAACAAGCTTAATGATTTGTAAAGTTAAGAAACTATTCGAGAAATATTCGCGAATTCCCTAGAATTCCTTAAAATGTAGGTCTCTCAAGAAGACATGAACAGTTACGAGAAATATCGATCAAATAAAATGCATTTATATCTAAATTATTTTAGCAGAGCAATATGAAACATTAATGTAAGCTCGGAGAAAAAAATCGTTTCAATTACATGTAGTAGCTCTTCTTAAGGAATAAATATTTTATTGCACGGAGTAATGACTAAAAGATTATAGAAAGATATACATAATCATTTAAAGGTATATTAAATTTTGTAAAAACAAAAACAGAAACTAAATGAGATGAATGTTACATAACTTAACTCATTTATCGAACATGAATCTCGCTAACAGAGTTCATCGTGAATTGCAAAAATCGCCGGCGCTCTCATTCAATATCTTTATTTCACAATCCTCACTTTTTAACAAACTAATTATTAACAGAGAAATTTTTGACACCGATAAGCTCACTAAATTGACAAGTCAATAAAAGTGATAACAACAACTTGAGGTTGCTTAAACGATAAGGTAGAAGTCGTAATATCGGAGGCGTGTCGGACTTCGATTAATCGATCCTATTGTGAATCAAGTCTCGCGGTAAGCTAACCCATGTTTGTCATCGCGATAGAAATCCGAGCTCAAACAATGCCCTTCCATAAAAAGAACTTATGTTTTAGCTCTCGACCACCCGCAGAAAGTATAACAGCAAACGTCGATACGAATGAAATTCTACTCTCAACGAGAAGGAGGCCAATGATACTCTTAACGGCTTACAATCCGAAGAAATATCTTCGAGAACGATTGAATCAATAAAGCTCACGTCGTTGAGCTTGATTAATGTCTCATCGAATTAATAATGCCATTGTTATTTTGATACACCGATTACAATATTTCAATACTTCCATCAATATCTACAGAAAATAGCTTAATCGTATCTGCACAAAGATCTAGTTCTCGATTGTTTAATATCAAAAATTAAAATTAAAATTTTCAGTTAATAAACCTTAAAGTTTTCGTTGAAAGAAAAACAATCTCAAATATCTGATACGAAATTTATATCAGTCTTTCTATTACTAAATAATTTCGCACTTGTATATCGCATATATTTTACTTTTTGTTAACAAACCGTTTATTTCCAACTAATTACCTCGGGAGAAATATAAGAGAAGCAATATACCAAGGAAACATAAAAGCCACTCACTATCTCGACCGATATCGACGCCATAGATTAACATCGACAGGAATGACATTTCTATCGATCCGAAGACATAACAATTAAATTGCGATAGAAAGCTATTGCGAAAGATTCTCTTACGATGGTAATCTAAGAAGTAACGCAAAAAGCGGCCACACGCAAAGAGGTAATCAACACGGGTGCGATAAGGTAGTATCATTCGAGAGAGATTACGCATTCAATTCTCCTTTTAATATATCGACGGTGTATTTCCTAAATACCTTTTTAATCTCTACATCTGCTAATATTAAAATATGCGTTTGATAAGTATCTCATTAAAAACAACAGCTCTCTCGTGTAAACGTACTTGACTTAGTCCATTCTCTTTCAAAGATTATAATATCACCTATATTACCTATAACATTTAATTGATCGGAGATTCTGATTCTAAGAGAAAATCAATAAAATTAGCTTTAGAAAATAAATTTGAATTATCGAATGTCGAGTCATATTTTAATAACATTTAATAATAGGAGATATTCAACAAATGCCGATACAAAACATCTCCTATTATATCTTGATGAAAGGTTTGTGTCAAATGTCCTCATTTTCAGTTCGCTACCAAACATATTCCCGAGTTAATATTTCCATATTCCGCTTACGGCGAATATTTATTTGCGCGAAGGCCTCCGGAGCGGCGCGTGGACTGCGTAAAATGGGGTGGAATTTACATAAAATATCTCGCAATTCCGTCGACTGCCGGCCCTTTTTTCCGCGTTATATCCCCGCTATCGCGTGCATCTATTTCGCGTCAATGATATCGCCGACAGCGAAAAATGGTGAGAGAGATCCGAAAAAGGAAGAGAAAGAGAGAGAAAGAGAGAAAGTCATTATTATACATACGCTGGCATACCGATAAACGCGTGTGTATAATTGCGTTACACAGCGCACTAACATCGTTATATCTTTGATAAATTATGTTGCTGCCGAGCGCAATATTTTTTTAATAAAATTACCAGCCAGAGAAGGCTTGCAAAGTGTACACCCTACGCGAGCGAGCATGCGACGCATCGCATAAATGTCGTTGAATATTTCAAACTTCGTCGGTGTTCGTCCACTAAGCTCTAGAGTCTTTTTACGTTACGCTATTTTGTTTGCATACTACAAATTAGCTCAAGAGATGCTATCATCTCTTGTAACACTCATTTTTTGATCAATCGGTTATCGGAGATGAAGCACACAAATTTAACGTAAGTTTAACATATAAATATTAATCAATTGCATCTTTAATATTTTAAAAATTATTGTATACATATAAATTTTCTGTTTGTAAATTTAACTTATATATCTATTTAAAGAGTATGAAATGTTTGTGTCATGTTTTTTTTAAACTTTTTCTTTTGTTAAAGAAAATGAGCTATTTCTAACAAAAATGCCGGAAAAGTTCCAATCAACACGCTTTCGAAAAAAAAGATGATAGGATAGCAATCCTGTGGAAATAAAAACAACGAAATAAACTGGAACTTTGGATTAAACGTCGTGACGAAAATTATAATACCGTAATTCCGCGGCTTGATTTGTCATTTGCAGTTATTGTGAACAAGTTACGGTTTCGAATTCTGCAGCAACGTTTCATCGTTGCCATGGAAATTGCTTTGACGACGGTTTATTGGTTTCGCAACTAGATGTAACATAATTAAGCGGCAGCGCACATGACATGCCGATTTTGTGTTGCTGCGCCGAAACGAGCTGTAATTTCAAACAATGCGTACGCAACGAATAGTTACTTTGGTAGAAAACAGAGTATTACGAACTCTTAACTTTATTTCTTACGAGTTGCAACAAAACGAATAAGAGTAAAAACGGAAGACGTAATTCCCAAACATGATAAGATAGTCGCCATCGTCGCATTGCGTTTATCGTGTTTCTGCGGGATCTTACAAAACATCGAGCGACGAAATTAAAGCAATTGGTACCTTCTATTCATAGGAACCATTACGTCGAATTGATAAACGCACGCGAGCAACCGACGACAATTGACGCATTAAACAAGATGAGGCACACGATGTCAACGACCCGTATATAATCATATATAGATAAAGATGACGTCAGAAAAAGATAAGGGATCATATGGACAAAGTGACCACTTTATGCTGCTTTAATAACTGATACATTTTTTCTTCGCGTGGAACAAAAAAGATAGCATAATACGCATTATCATCCCAATAATAACTTGGCATTAAAATACTGATGCATATTTAGAATTTTTCTAAAACGTTATCTTGATAAACTCGTTATTCAATGAAATGATTATTTAATGCTACGTAATTCCTGAAATTAATACCGTCCTGATCAAATCAGTTCGTCTTCAGTCATATAGAGATATGTATAACTCCAATTTTACATAGGGTATACGACGAGATGTCGAAACGGCACTAGTTTAAGGACTAATTAATGTCATTAGCGCAATAAACTGCGCGCTATCCCTTTGCGGTGGAAAGGCTCTGCTCTGCTGTGGGCTTTAAGACTAATAAGTTAAGCGAGCTGAATACCACGCTCCAATACGCAATTAATCGTCACTTATCATGAAACAAGAAAATAACATTTCATAGAAATATAATGCACAACATAATAAATTACTAACCCTAATCTGAAAATGAAATAATTTTAACGCTAACATAATAATATATATTAAGAAATAAATGTTTAAATAGAAAAAAATCGCAATTGTTATCGAAAAAATTTTCGTCTGAAAATAAATACGCGATATAATTCTGGGAATCAGAAACAGAAAATACGAAATATTGGATCCGCGGGCACAGAACATTTGTCGTTCCTCTTCATACGTGTATTATGAGCGAGATTACGTCCAAACGATGGTAAACAAATAAGATTGAAGATTTAATTCGATTTCTAATGGAACTCGCATATTAGGCATAAACGCATTGCTAGCAATCGCTTGACCAAGGAACGATATTCATTGACCTAGTTCAGATTCCCGTTAGCTTTCAATCCCTTCACCCCAAGCGTTCTATTTTTCGCAAAAAATCTCGAGTGTTTCTGCAATATGATGTGCAAATTGGCTGTGGTGTCAGAAATTTGGGTCACATCGTATTCGATTTTGAGAAATAACGGCCGAATTGCGGCAGCTACTATCGCTTTTCCAGATAAAGTGAAACTTCGTTTATCCGAGGCATTCTCGATACACGATGCCGGTTCCGCGATACCTCCGAGAAACTACTATAAAGTAGAACGTTCGATAATATCCCTTGGAAATTGACCGGCAAGGATGTGAGGTAGTTATAAAAGAGAGGATGTATCTTCGAGTGATCCGATGAAAGCGTCGGCGGACGAGAAATAGAGCAATAAAATTCCTTATAGAAAAGCGAAAGAGAAAAGGTACTCACTAAGAAATGTAATCCATAAGTAGCAACGTTATTCTTTGAAAATGATAAGACATAAAAATAGTAGCGTGATACTTCTAAGAGCGAGACGAAATATGTTTGTAATCGATATGTCGCAAAATGATTTTTACAGTTAGTATCTTCAAATAGTTATACACGCGTTTGCATAATCTACTATGCGGTTTCTTTCTTCGCGATATTCCTGCTTGCATTCAAGGATACCGAACACGATATTGCGCATGAATCGATCAGTTACACGCAAGTAAGATCTTGTATGGATCTAAAAAAATGATAAAAATTACCGAATAGCGATGCATCATCGCTTGATATCCGCGTTCTCGATGATCGATAGTTATTTCAAGTTCAGCGATGTTCAGAACATACAAAATAGCATAAACATGACAGACAAATCAATAAGCAATATATCACGTCACAGGATTTTCTACGATAAAAATATTTAAAATATCGGATTATTGTCCACGAGAGAGTTCTTTAATCAAAAAAGCTTTAATATGCATTTTGTAAATCGCAGTAGTTTTATATTGTTTCCATGAGAACAAAATCGAATAAAGCTCCTTAAATTATAATTTCTTGCTATCTTCTGGTCAACTCACTTTACAATAGGTTTCTTAATAATCTGTATTTGGACGACAAATGTAAAAAATAAAAAAGTACCGCATAAAAATATTCTTTCTGCAAAAAATCCGCAATTCTCTCTGCAAAACTGTTTTAAAGCGACACGATTTTTGCGCCAGAGTAAAACCATCGTGTGCGATTTGTTTGTACAAAATTATGTATTCGTTCACACTTACCTGATTTATTACAGAGATGCCGTTGCAAGTCAGGGGACGCACTTTAATCACTTTATAATGAAGATCGTAAAGATTACGAACCTAAAGTTTCTGGTAGACACATAAAATTCATACAGTATGTTTTTTGAAGAATTAACAATACAGAAACTTAACTTTACACATCACATTTTCCAGAATGCACCGTTTCCAATTCTGCGACATCGTGTATATAGCAATTGAACTTAATTATGAATGACCGCGTATTTTTACATTCTCTTCACATAAAGGAGAGAAAAAATCACGTAACGATAACTACACTGTGCAGCACGTGCGGATAATCATTACGAGCTCAACACACGTTTATACGATAATTCGAACCAATACATCCCCTCTCATTTAATGCTAACGTGCACATTAGCAAAAGCGACTTGCAATCTTATCTGAACTGAAGACGATAGCGTTTATTAAACTCCGCAAAGTCGCGTAAAAAAAAATTCGATATTATAATCCATAAATTATCGCGTTATGTAATATTAAAACTGATAATAACCGTAGCTCGCCAGATCGTGGTCTCTCTTGAAATATAGATCGCAATAAACTCGTTTATTAGCAGCCATAACATAAATTGCAGTGCAAAATGAATTTCGCGTTAAATGTGTGCAACGCACAGTACGTTGCATCAGCAATTCTCGAGCGTGAAACGCGATTCATGTCATTATTAGAATACATTGGAATTCATGACAACAAAATAACATTATAATAACCACGACATCAAGAGCAATTAGATAATTAATTAAAATTCCTTGCGTCATTGAGAACTGTTTATTTAAAAAAATACTCTTTTAAAAGTGGAAAAATATACTCGTTAATTGAGATTTTATTAAATAATGTTAATTAATCAAATAACTAATTATACAACGCGCTTTAGAACCGCGTGATAACTTGATCATTGGCGCCATCTATCAATTGATATTACAACCGTTATTCTCTCCTCTATCTTATATTGATAAAATAAAATAATTTTTACAAAATAAAATTAAGTAAACAAGAATAATAGTAGTTTTGATTAATAGTCGTAATTCTAATAAGTAAAATGATATCAATCAAAAAATTTAAAAACTACAAAAATTTTTAAAGCAGGTAAAACGTAACCAATATTAATTATAATTTTTGCACAATTCTTTTCATCAATCAATAAGTAAAAATTTTGAAGAAATAAAAATATTTTTAATAATATCTATAAAGATTACGTATGTCGACTCGATCGGCAATGCAGTTTTCCTCGTAGACAAATCACAAGGAACCCATTTCAGCAAACAATGCCAGTACTTGCGAATTAAAATAAATTAAAGGTCACTGAGGACAAGTGAACGCTAGACCGATTTGACATCCGGTATAATGTGCGCCAATCATCACGACCGACTCATTACCGACCATTGCAAATCAGCTGGCGAAATCGTTACTAACGCCAAGCCATGCGGTGGCCCATATTTCGCAGCAACATCAACCGATTCGTTTTTCACGTCCCACTTTTTGTGACGGCTGATCACGAATAAAATAAACCTCGTGCTGAACATTAAAAGAAAAAAAAAAGAAAGAAAGAAAGAAAAAAGTTATATGTCCGTTTTATCGCGCACTTATTATCCGTAACAATAGTTGTATTTATTGACGTGTTTATGATTTTGATCAGAAAAGTTTGCGTTTGACATTAAAATGAATAGCATTGTTAAAAATAGAATATTTTCTAGCAAGTTACATTATAATAATAATCACAATATTATTTTACAAACATGAAATAAAACGACTGATTATATTCTGGGTATTCGTTTTACCATTTAACACACATATTTACTCTTATTTATCTCATTTTGTTTGAATTCAGCATTGAATTGCAAATTGTTTTCGCATAAGATAACCGTAATGCTGCATCAATGACAAAGTTGTTTAAAATACATCAAAACTGCATTAAAGTCCCATTAAAACCGCATGAATATCAATTAACGTTAATTGTAATTTTAAAAAATTTTGTTCATCTTGAGCATGAACTAGAAAGCAGATTAAACCGCGATTAATTTCATCAAATGCTCATTGAAATGATCACGTAAACACAAGCTGGCATACTAATTTACAAAAGTGACTGACACTTGCAGAAGTACTTACCTCCGAGAGAGGGACGAAGGCACTAGGTCCATCGAAAGCCGGTACTGGTACTGGAAGTCCTCTCTCCTGTAAGAAAAAGAAAACAAATTTTCAATTTTATCGTGAATTCTATTTGAATCTAATATCACTGTGAAAACACATAAGAAAGATCGCTCTTCCAACAGCCCGGCTAGCTCAGTCGGTAGAGCATGAGACTCTTAATCTCAGGGTCGTGGGTTCGAGCCCCACGTTGGGCGGTTTTTTTTTTAATCAACGATAGCTTTTGCTATTTTTATGAAATGTTTTTGAAGTATAGTAATAAAAAAGATTTTATTGTAACATGTATATATGTATATATATATATATATATATATATATATATATATATATATATATAGGTTAGAATAAATGTACAGCCATATGGCAAACAATTGAACTTTTCTAATGAGAAAAAATCTTATTTTAACACTAAATTAATTAAAATATTTATAAACTTCTCTTTAAACATAACTATTTTTACGTTAAAAACTATTTAACATAAATAAAAAAATCATGAATGGTTATTAAAATGCATTATGATTTCGATATAACTGACAGTGTTTCATATAAAAAAATATTTAATCTTTATTTAAAAAATGTTTCATTATTAACATTTTATACAAAAAAAATGTTGGAAGAACGTTCATTCTTTAATAAAATTATCATAATACAACTAAAATGCCGCCTTTGTAAATAGCACATTTTAATTTCTACTAAAAAATATTTCTACTAAAAAATAAAAGTTAGAAAAATATTTTTGTTTCCACAGATATTCGACCGTACAGAGAGATAAAATAATTAGACATTTCACAAATTATACGTGATTATCGATGTCGCGATACGATACACTGTGTTTTATGTGTAAAGCTTCCTTTTCTTTTCCTGGTTTCCTACCGGCTTCGTGCCTGAAAATTGTTCTACACTATGTATAAAGCTTTACACACAAGTCGTATCGATCGGCCTCGAGTGTGACAATATCGGTGAACAGAGGCGACGGATTCTATTTTGCGTCCATATGTGTACAATTTACATTTTTTGTCTTGCTATTAGAAGATGAAATATCCGTATAAATTGATACATCATTCTTTCCTATCATCCATGTGTTTTATCCCCCCCTCTCTCTCCCTCTCTTCTTTTATTAAGTATAATTTATTTAAAGCAATAGTTTTAATAATTTTTAATATGTAAGCATTTAAAATATTTATATGTTAGAAAATAAATAAACTTACGAATGCATTTATGAAATTGAATAACATACGAAAAAGATCTGTTGAACTAGATTTTATATATATTTTATTTATTTCCTTTCTTTAAACTTTTATATTATTCATATGCAAACTCTAATCATGGTGACAATCCATAACTGTTTCTAAAATTAATATTAAAAAAAAAAACAACAAAGAGATGTGGTACGTTACTTTGATCTTGAGAACCGAGAAAAGAGAAAGAGAGATAGCCGATTATTTTTACGATCTACTTTCATCCTACTACCAGAGAGACGATTGAGACCCGAGTATATTACTTTGCGTCCTTGTGAACGTAAAGTCCAAGAAAAGGAGTGATACTAAAATAATATAAAGTTGTCAACTAAAAATTGCTTTTTTATCAATCTTTTATTTTACTATTATCTGATCCAATCACTCGGAATTTGAATATTTACAATGCGCGATTGTTCACTTGTTTTTGACAAACTAAATTATATAACAGTATTGGCAGGTATTTCCTTCAATGGCATTGGCGCGCAAATTAAATCAATTCACCATGTTATTTTTTTCGTGAAAAAAAATTAACTGTCACCGTGCAATAAGATTAATGACCGACATAAGAATTCGGGGGCACAGAAAGAGCAACTCCGCGATAGGTCGAAGTTACTTTAACCACGAACTGCCTAGGTATAAGATATTTTTAGGCCGCAGTTCAAACGCCTCCCCAAATAGCCAGTCAAAACAAGTCCATTAATATATAGCCGACGGTTACTCCGGTTTATCTTTTATGCATAAGCACATCCTTCGCCAAATTATTCCCACGTATTCATTTTCAAGCTGAAGGTGATTATTTCGTCCAGTCGTCAACTACTGTCCAGACATCTCAAACTAGTCTAATCAAAGATCTTCAAGATATCCCGGAACTAATTTGCAATGAGACAAGATCAAAGAACACGCACACAATTTTAATTCTTTCTCCAAAGAAATAAAATTTTATCCCAAAAAGTCAATAAGTAAGTAGTTATTTTGATTCCAAAATAATATCCAAATAGCTACTCAGACTCTCAAATGTGTATCTCACGGTAGTTTATTTATTAAAGAGAGACTATAAAGTAGCGGCGTATTAAGAGCAAAGGTAGAGTCACAGTAGCGTAAGAATCGCGCTCGGCACTTACTCTTCGCGAGGAACTTGGATAAATTGCCGCAAAGCTGGAGAGATAAAACTTGAAATTCTGGACAATCTCAATTCCGCCGCGGAATATATACAGAGTATCTTAGAATTATTGCACTTGTTCCTCGAGCCAGGAATACAGAAATTCCTAGCTGAGGAAATGGTGATTGCTTCAAAATTACATCAATAATCCTCGGTTCTCTCTCTCTCTCTCTCTCTCTATTTACAATATTTCTACAAAAATAAATTAAAAATTAGAACTTTAAACTTTTCTGAATTAAAAAAGCTATAATTTTTTAAGATTTAAGTAAAAAGGCACATAATCGTTAATCTTAAATTAACTTGCATTAACCGCAATAAATAATAATCAAAATCTTAATAACTACTTTTTATTTGTGATAGAAATTGTAACACTAATTTCATTTTTTTTCACAAAGACAAGCAGTTCGTCTAACAGAACAGGTGTGATATTTTTGAGATATATCTCTGCACACGCGTCGGTATGCGTTCTGGCAAGTATAACATTTTCAACTTTGCCTCGTGTTGCCTAATAAACTTCAAGTACGTGGATACTCAGCGAGAAATGTTCAGGCGAATGCAAACTTCAGTTGGAATCGTTGCGAAAGAATTTCGGCCGAGTGCACGCAAGAGTGTAAACTTCGCAATTGTGCTAACGTCTGCTCTCCCCAAGATTTCGCGAGCGAAACTTTGTACGACCGTCGCCGCATCTAGGCTATCCGTTATCTCTTTCGCATCGGTCGTTTCACAAAGATTTTTTCTTCTCTTCCGGAATGTCAGAATGTCTCCGTGTGCTCTGACTCAAGGCACACAGTGCAATATTTAATTTCCGTCAGAGAGTCTACATAGACAATCACAGACATTAACGATAAGCTGTTCTTTTTTTTATTCGCAACTTCCTTTACTGCACCTCTTAAAAACTGAGATAATCAACGTGAAACGATAATTCGAATAAAGTTCCTCAGAAAGATGTCGAGGTTTTAATGACAAATAACAATGAAAAATATTCGACATTCTTGTTGATTCTGATAATTTTTTAATCAATCTTCCAAGACAATATTGGAAATTTCGTGTGATCAATCTAAGATTAGATTTTTAATATTAATTTCCAAATCTAAATAAAAAAATAAATAGCATCTAATAAAATGCAATTAATTCTTATAGTTAACTTTCATATAGTAAAAATATTATTAGAACTAGTTCAAAATCTAATACTATAGTATAAAATAGCTTTAGCCTTGAAATCTAATTTAAGATAGTTGCCAATTAATGTTAACACAGATTTATTTAAACGCGAAAGACGTATTATTATTTGGCACATTGGCCAAGCCCGAGAGACTCCAAAATAAATCGGTACACAATAATTTTCACTTACCTTGACCATCTGGAGGATTTCCGCGCACTTGATCCTGACGTTCTGGAAAGGACAGTTAACGCTGAGTCTGAGTATAACCGGCAGATGCAACGTCACCAGACTGAGGTACTTGTTAGCCTGCGCCTGCCTGGGCCCGTCCAAGGCATTACCAAGATTCAGCATCCTGCCAACATCGCCAGGCGTCACTTCCGGGCTCTCGAGCACTCGGCCGCTCTTCGAAGACACGTCCTCGTCCTGCGAGAGCGGCCTCTTGATCTGACCGGCGCTAAACTTCCTCTCGTCGTTCTTGCGCAGATAGTCCTGCTGTGCGCGACGAGAATTCTCCGGTACATCCTCGCAGGCCGTCTCGCAGTTCTCCAGGTTCATGTCCTGATGGCAGGAAGGCTCGTTCTCGTTTTCGAAGCCGTCGAGAGTGTTAAAGACGACCCCGTCGCTGCGCGCTGCTTCGCTCTCGTTAAAGGAAACGTCGTCATCGGCGCCGCCGTCGTAGTATCGGCGCTGCTCGTGCGTTAGCAGGTCGCCGCCGGCGGCGATCTTGGCTCGACGGTTCAGATTCCGACAGTCGAATGACGCGAGGCCGCTCAGATTGTCATCGAATTTCGGACTCTTGCCATACACCCGGGTGTCCGCGTCAAGCTCGTCGTCTTCCAGCTGCTTCTGCTTGGCCTTCACCTTCACGTAATTGTTCTTCGCTCTGCCGGGGCAATAGTCGTCACTTGTCGATCTGTCGCTCGATGATGAGCCAGGGTGCTGCTTCCTCTCGGTCTCGCTGCTCGAGCCGAATCGCGGGCACCTGCCCTCGACGTTGAAACTCTTGCTACCCTCGTCCGAAGACGTCGAGTGGCCGGACCTGCAGCTCTCGACGCCGTCGCCGCTGGTGTATCGCTCGCGAAGTCGCCTCTCGTTTAAAAGACGACCGTCCACGCAGTCGTACGAGCATTCCGGATTGTTTTCCTCGAGAAATGGAGGCGGGTTGTCGTTGATGCTCTGCGGAAAAAAGCCCTCCGTCCGGAACGTGTCGTGCGATAGCTGCTGCTGGTGCACACTCTTCGGCGATGATCTCGTCGGCGATCGTTCCACGCTCATATCGTATCTTCACCCAAACACGAATATTATCGATTAGAGGTCAATAACGACGGGAGTGTGCACGTGCCCAACTTATAAATCTTTTGAGGAAAACACTATTTTACTCGCTACTCGAATAAGCCGTAATACCAACAATCATTTATAAAGTAATTTGAAATGACCTCATTCAGTTGATGAATTATAAACAATAAAATCGGAAAAAGATAAATTGCTACTCGTTTTCATCAAATAGCTATTATGGTATCCAGATTTGTTACGATCGATATAAACAACAATTTATTTATCTTCTATCGCGAGGCTTTTCCTTTATTCGCGACTTTTCCGATGCAATTGTTTTTAATTACGTCAATTTTCTAGCATAATTTATTTTTTCTATTCATTTTCTGTCAGAATTATTTGAAAATTATCTTCCGAGAAGTGCTCTGTGATTTTAGCAAGTCGAAACGGAAGCAAGCTGTACGAATTTCGTAAAAAAACAAGACTAGGAATCGCTGCAACGTTCGATCCTTGCAGTTACGTTAAAATGAATATAATATCCTTCCGTGCTTGTTATTAATCCTCATAACGTGCACATTTTAATGAACCGCTCGTGATTATTTAAATACCGCGTTCGCATCAGATTTTACGTGTTTGCGTGACTGAATGCTGATATTAAATCCAGAGCCAATAATTTGCCGAGAGAGCACGAAACGAAATGTTTGCTCCAATTAAATATGTCCGCTCGATCAAAATGATGATACGTGAAGCGTAGAGTATTTTAGGAAGTGTTTTGTTACACAGTGCACCGCATGTATATTATTTGTTATTTGATAACCACTAATTGATTAATTGTTAATCAATGATCCAAGTAATTGACATCGGTAAACAAGCTTGTTCAACAAATTGTATAATTTTAATGCTCTTTAACGTTGCGCCCGTATTTATTTAACAAGGCGGAAAATGGAATGATTGAATTTATTACAGCATATCAATTAAACCTAAATATTTAACAAATGCGGCGAAGTATGTTTACACAATTTCAAAGTTAGCAAACGATTTATACGATCGTGATTAAAATACTGCAATCTTATGCAATCTAACATTATGCAATAAATGACAAAAATTTAAGTTTCTATTAGAAACCACGAGATTGTATAAAATGAAAGAAAATTAATCAAATTTAATATTCGCTTGTGTGTGCATCAGTTTGATATAATTTTATTCAAAATAAACGGTTGAAAATAAATTTTCATAATATGAAATACAATAATGGAAAAAAAGTTACCTTCCGTCCTGACTGTGGAACTTGCCACTCGCGCCCTTGACGTCCTCGATGTCGCCGGCGTCCTCCCAGCGATTTGGACTGCCGACACCACCCAGCCATCCTTCGACAGTGGTCCTGGCAGCGGCCAAGGCGATATTCCTGGCCGCTTCGTCTCTGGCACAGAGCGGCGCCAGGAATCTACTGACGAGCTCGACTTCGTCGCCCTTGGTAGAGGCACCGCTGCCCGATGAACTGCTCGGCTCTCGGTACATCTCCCCTTTCCCGTATCGTCTCGTATACGTTGTTTTCCTTCCGTCCGATCCTTGTGGAATCCCTTTTTCGTTCCTTCGAAAGCAATCGCACGGAGTATCGAGGCGCTCGGACGCTCGGCTCGATTCTCAGGATAAACAGTGCAGCAATGGACCGGCGGGAGATCTGCACCTCTCTCGGCCCTTGTCTCTTTTCGCAGGGAAAGAACTGGGCACTTTCGACTATTTTGCGAGGCCGTCGAACAATTCTCCCACGAAACGGCGAAAGTAATCGTCGACGCTGTAAGAGAAGAGATAGCGTCCGTTATCATCAAAGTCCCAAGTTTATTTTAATTTTCCCGATCGCGTAGATCGCCCCGCGCGGATCGTTGTTCTCTGTGTCTTAAGGAATCGAAATGCAGTACAAACAAAAATTACGGTCGACTGTTCGGTAAATCTTCTCCTTAATCTAATTTCTTTCTCTCAAATTTCATTTGTATCACGATTCTAGTTTTGTACGAGAATTTTGTACGAGTGTGCTACGACCCTTCGCTTTAAATTTCGCCCTTACCTGAATTTTTTTTTATACCGACAATGGAATCGCCGCGCGCGTTAATCTCTCTATCGAGCGAAAAGTCGTTCCCGTTTTATCGAAGATCGCGAATCGATCGTTGCTCGGCTCGATCGATTGTTCGCCGATTAAACGGCACTCCCGACGTTCCCGTTTCCCGACGCTCCTTCCTTCTCTAGGCGACGGAGAAAGAAAGAAAGCGAAGGAAAAAAAAACCGACGGAAAGACGGCTTACGAGAGTAGATCGCACGCGCGGTACTATCCTCGCGTAATTACGCTCGTTTCGTCGCGCGTTTCGCCGTAAGAGAATCGGCCGTAAAACTCGTTTCTCGGAGGATTTTACCGAGCAGGCGGTGCACCTCGAGATACGTTTCAGGGCGATAGAAAGTAGGCAGGAGGCGTCGGTTGTGCCGCCGCCGCCGCCGCCGTCGAGGCGATCTATCGAGATTCGAGTTGAAGGAGCGAGAATAGAGGACGCGATTCTCTGACTCACGTACCTTGCACGGAGAAAACGATCGACCGACGAGAACGTTTCAGCCTGATCGGATGCGATCGATCGCTTACACGCGTCTCTCCTCTTCTTTCCTCTACTTTTGTACCTCTTATGCAGTGCTCGTTCTTCCTTCTCTCTCCGTCTCTTCTTCTTCTTCTTCTTCTTTACTTTTATACTCACTATTATAGTTGCTATTATATACAGTCCGTACCTCTCTCGTTTTCTTCCGTGTCAACGCAATCACCGACCGAATCACATTTTCCTTCACATCGTCGTCGCGCGCGTTATTTCACCCTCGAAATTTCTCGCGAAACTTCCCGTATGATGATACCCGCAGTCTACTCGCACACTCGCGTTCCTTCCAAGGACGTTACTTTAGTCCATGAGGCACCTGGAAGCAAGAGCAAATAAAACCATGGGATTAGAAGTTAGAAAAGAAAATATACCTCTGCGAACAAGTAAGCAAGGCAAAGAAAGAGTCTCTCCTCTCTACAGACAAAATCATTTTCCTTTAACGGATTCTGTCCTCCGTGCGATGGACGTGGGTGAAACTCGGAAAGTACCGTCGCATTAGGGCGAAATGATCGGCATCGATCAGAGAAAGAGGAAATGAAACTGCACGCGGCAAAAAGACAGATTATGACGCGGCAAAAGCGCGCACATTTCGCCGAGTGATTCCGCCGTGACCGTATTGGACTTCAATTTACCGCCGCGTAACGTACCTCGATCGATCTTGCGCTCTTACGCCGGATGGATGTAATACGTTAGCGACGTAAGAGGCCACCTCTAATAGGGAAACACTTTTCAACGGTACGGTAATAACCGACGGATTATCGTTCGAGCATTGTGCAATAGCGATGCCGGGGCTCCGTAACTCCTGAACCTTGAAGGAAATCAGTATTTCGCTGGATAATAATTGATTCCTTCGCGATTGATCAAATTGCTTAGTTCCACGATATATAAAACGGACTAATCCATCAATTTAATTTACAATTATCTCGCGGCAAATACGAAAAATTATCATGCAACGCGCGCTTAATCATACGTGACACGTATCGCGAACTGAAATTGTAATGTGGGCAAGCAGTTTTTCAGCGCGTAGATTCATAATTCTGCTTTGCTGGCGCTGCCGACTGACGTCCAATTCGGAGCGATCAGCTAAATTAACATTTGCGACGTGACAATATGCTGGGTACGTTCTAATCGTATGCAAGATGCGAATAATCTTGGCGCGACCCAAAGTTGAAAATGGCAACCAATTAATTACCGCACAGGTTACGGGATCGCGCGATTAAGTATCATAGTTGAGGTAGTTTACGATTTGATTGATCGATTGTCATGAGAGAAAGTCTAGGTCAAGGTTCCGAGGTCAGGAAATGAGAAAGGTCGCGTCAGAGTAGCAATTTGTTGAGGGATCACGAAGGAATAAAATATCGAAAGGAATAATACACTCTCACAATAGAAAAGAGAACCAATACAGTAATAATATGTCAATAAAGTTTCGCGATGTAGCGACGTAATGTAATATAGTAATGTAATATAAAAGATCAATCGCTAAATATACATACATATGATAAAGGTGTAAAAGCGAGAAAGAAATTCGTTTCGGTCTCACGGTGCATTAGCGCAATTGCGCAAACACATTCACGCGTTTATTTCATACGCGCGCTTTCTTGCGTAAGTCGTGGAAAAGTCTCGGACGAGTTGTAAGTTGTAACACTCGCGATTCCGTTAGAGAATCTTCGCTAAGAGAAAATGGTTTTCAACGCTACTTCTGCTCCTTCAAAACTTATGTTCACTCTTGTTTATTACCAACATTGAGCCGCTAATGGACTCCGGATCCGTCGAGTTTATTACCGAATCAATAATATGAACAAATCAATGATGCGTTACAGTTATCCCTCACATATCGCAGAGATATGTTGATCAACTAACGGAATTTTTCAAATCTTCCGCCATCCAGAACGTAAATGTTAATGTGTGATTTTTGCAAACCTGTTACAGCTTGATTAATGATGGTTTCAAGGTAACACTTAGGTCAAAGTATAACGTACACGTAACACTTTGCATTTAAGTTTTGATATTAACACTGTACTTTTACCGCGATCAGTGACAGTTGATTATACTCTTTAACCACAAGACCGAGCGAATCACATATGAGACTTTCACAAAAAGTGTACTATAAAGTCATCTTTATAACTGGTAATAAATGTATGATATCAGAATTTATGTGAATGAAAAAAATATAAACTTCTAAACTTGGTCACTCAATTGTACGTAACTATGTAAATACTGTTACTATTCGTCCTATTAAAATTTATATTCACGCGGTAGTGTGTCAAGAATATAAAAAAATGTATTATACATTGATAGTTTTATGAAGATAAAAACTGATATTTCGCTGTTTGTTCCGAAGGTTAAAAAATATTAAAAGGATTTGAAGTTGCTATTGATTTTCGAAGACTTGGTTTATCCGTTTAACCTATTTATCAATTTAGAAGCTATTTGTATACTTCAAAATGTGTTTACGTATTTATTTAAAAAAAACGTACGTCTGCATGTACGCATAATAATAAAGTGATTTAATTGGCACAACGTTTCACTTGTACATGTATAATTAAAACAAGAAATAATTAAACGTAGCCAAGACCGGTTCTTCCAGGCACTGTAAAAAAAAAATAAATTCAAAAGAACGCAAGATAATGTAATCTTGTAACAAAGATATAAAAAATTGTAAATAATGAATCTCCAATAAATATCGCATATTGATGAAAAACAAAAACCAGTTTATCTTTATTAATGTCGATAGTTATAATACGAGAATAACGGTATTCTCTTCTTTTTTGCCTCGTATGTAAAGTGAGAGAATAATTGCAATAATTATTACTTTAATTATTTATCGTTTATTCGAACAATCATTCTACTCGTAAATATTAACGGGAAGCTATAAAAGATGAGTACGCGTACATTTATGTAATCGATAAACCAGTAACGCAGCATCATTCAAAAACTTATTTATATATCGTAAAATGTCAAAAAGATACTTAATATAAATGCTTAACAGTACTTGTAAGAAATATTGATGTTCTTTGAAAACATCAATATTTGGCAAAGTTGCATACATAATGTATTACTTAAACGGTTATAGGACCCTAGCGAATCTCGAAAAAATTGAGTACTTTTGAACATTGTATAAAACTTTTATTTATAGAAATAAATAATGCTTTTCTGTTTTGCAACACATTATTATTATATATTTATTAAATAAATTTAAAAAATACATTGCAAAATTATATTGAAAAAGTTGTTAAGCTTTAAAGATATTTTTTTCAAAACTTTTTGTAAAGCGGTAGCCACGATAATACGGTTAATTAAAAAAAAATCCCTCAGTAAACTAAAAATACTATTATTGTTTATTTATTTTCACATTTATCTTAATTCTGCTTACTTTTTTAAAATACATTTTCCAAGCAGATACTATTTATTGCTTTAAATAAACGTTTTACATCGTTTTTCGATTCGCTAAAGCTCTATATCCTTTTAAAGAACTTATAAATAAATGTTGACTCGCAAGCTTTCTAGCGATCTGTATATTTACGTTATTACAGCATGACGTTGGTGTGTTCAGTGTCTTCAAAAATAATCCCAAATAATTCTCTCCCTTAACTTTGGTCCACGTATCTCACCTCTCGCAATCTTACGTCTCGTTTCGGTCGCGGACGCGCGCCATCTCCGCGACGATCTAAATATTTATAACGCCCAGAAGAGCCTAAACCCTACCGCTTCGCGCGCACGCTTTGTTGAATTATTAATGTCGCGACTGCCGCGTGCTACCGCATGCTCGCGCTCTCGCGAGCTGCCGTGCATTCACGATATACCGTACACGCTTTTGTCTTTCGAGATATAAGGATGGTCAGGGCACGTCGGAGAACGTGCGAGGTGATAAAACGGTCGCGCGCGACGCGGTTCGACTCGACTCGCTCAAGCGAATTAAATAGAACGAAACAGAAGCAGAAATTTTAACTACCCGCCCGCGAAATAATACGTTTTATCGTAATTTCATCTTCGCGGAATTTATCTCGGCGTCGCGTTCGCCGAAGAGCGTGTTTTACGGCCGGATCGATCGCCGAGATACGTACATGACCGCAAGATCATCTACTCTTTGGTAATGACCGCTTATTTACGAGCCTCACGACGCCGACGTCGCAGATGGGATTAACTTGCGAGATGCATACGAGTAATGGTGCATTCACGCGCTCTTTCTTCGCCGTGAGCTCCACGAGGGATTATCGTAGAATGGAGGATTTCCCACGTTCTCTCATCTATGAATTTTTACGATCAATATAAGATATATTCTCTTGAAACCGCATAAAACCGGATCCAATGCTCTTTTAGTACCGAGCTCGTGCCTTTTTTTGTTCGTTCCTCCGCTAGTGCGTTTGCACTCTACTTTATACATGATTATGATCGAAAATTTTTATTTCCGAAATATTAGTGCACGCATATTTGAAATCGAAAATCTGCTAATGCATAAATTAAAAACGCGACTTTACACGTTCCTCGCGAAAAGAAATGCCAATTCAGCGCCAATAACCCAACAAAAAAAAAATGATTCACGCCACACGAAAACGACGTCATCAGGATTATTTTCGCGAAGCGAACTAACGCGTAACTGCTGCCTGGCACCAGCGTGTACAACGCTAAAAACGCAAAGGCGGTAGTACCTGATACGATGGCGTGTCATCCGTAATCTATGCAAAACCATCCGTTTTTTAAAACGCGCTACGTTAGTAAAAATAGTATATTTTCCAAATAACATTCGCGATATTTACGTTCCATTTGTAAAGGAAATGTCTGTACTGTTATTGCGGCTGAGTAATCCTCATGGGGTGTACGCACGCGCGTACTTTCTGAAAGTCACCTGTCCAATTCAGATAATACGAGCGACGACGAGGCAGCTATGACTCGGCTTCGCCGAAGGACGAGATCGATCGTACGATGATAACACACCGCATGACAAAAAACTCGCTAAGTGCGCGAGGCCGTTACAGATCCAATGCCGCTCGACGATGGTTAGCGCGCGAATTGCAAAAGCACCGGTCGAGTTGGCTTTTACGGCACTGTGACACGCGAGAGAATGCCGATAACATTTGATGAACTGGGAACGAAAAAGTCGCAAAAACTTTTTTTTATAGCGGGACCCGGTAATTTTATGGTCATCGGATTTTTCATACAAAATGGCGCGATGCCATATCTGAAAGATCCCACGATTTTTCTAGCTGTAGATATCACGGCTCACAACTTGAAATCGATTTCTCCTTCATTTCAAAGAAAAATATAGAAATTTTTAGTTTGGCATAAGATATCCAGGTAATCAAAATTTTTATTAAAATTCTAGATATAAATATTCTTTTTTAAGTAACAACCTAATGGAATTTAAATATAAATAATCTTGTCATTCAATTCTTTAATTTCAGTCGTAAATTTAATTTATGGGCATGAAACTCGTATATCATCCGCAAAATGGTTGCGGATGCACGTCCGAGTGACGATGACCCATCTTTATGAATGCAACATTGATTCTCCGATTCGAAACTCGAATGGCATAATAAAATAACGATGAATATATATGAAGGATCAAAGGCAGCGCAAAATCGTTAAAACATACAAATTATCATATCGACTTTTACTTCCGTTATTGACAAAGCCGTCACGTTATCTCTCTCTCTCTCTCTCTCTTCGATTACTCGTAACTTTTTTTATTGTGCTAAAATCAGTCTGTAACAATATATATTTTAAAATAAGTTTTTGTATTCTTAGTAGCCTATTTTTAACAATCAAAAAAGAAATATTAATATACTTGCTCACAATTGTAATTAAATACTTTTAATATTTAGGATATAATATTTAGCTTAATATACATAATTAACATTATGTATATTAAGCTTTTGCACCTTTAACTTTTCCTTATTGAAAACGACTAACCGTAAATTTCGTATCTTTCGAGAACAAAGCTTGGGCTCTGGGGCTTGGACTTTTCATCGATAATCGCAACTTATTTCACGATCGTTATTCTAATCATCATTAATCATTCCAGGAAAGTCCTCGGGGCACGCGTTCGAAGGCGTTGACCGATCTGTACGTACCCTAAATGCAACGTTGATTCTGTTATCCCGGTCGAACGTTGGCGGCATAACAAGTGAGAGATAGATAATGGTATTACGCGCGGTGAGGAGAGACGAGACGGAAACGAGGCTACCTCGACTAGGAGGCCGAGATAGACGCACGTAGCGGGAGGCGGAATACGATCCTGATTGCCAAGGAGAAATCTTGCAGCGTGATCTCGGACGCGAGCGAGGCATAATGCGTCTTCGTCGAGGCGAGCGAGGAGAGTATTAAATTATAGATACAGTCCGGAACCGTGACCGGTGGCGAGCAACGGGTTTAGGGAAATTTCGGACATATGTATCTCGGTACCAAGAAGATCTTGCAAATTGTGCCAGAACTCTAACTTGTCAAAGTTTTCGTGTTCGCATAAACTGCATTTTTTCGTTATTTGATATATTTCATTTCTCTCGTAAGCTTTTCCAGCAATTAGTAACTCTTCTAAACTTTCTCAAACGATAAATATGAATTAAAATACAAATAATTTAATTTCTCCACCGTAAGATAAATTAATTATTATAAGGAAGTTCCACACATACAAACATAATTCTTTTAGTTATAGTTATACTATACAATGAAAAATAATAACTTGAAAAATTTTTGGGATGTACCTTTGATTAACGAGTAAAAATATGAACGTGTCCGTATTAAAATCTTCAAAGAGCGCCTGCTTGCATCATCCGTTAGAAAAAGTAAAATTAGTTGTGTTAGCATTCTGCGAATAAAATAGCCTTAAACATACAACTATAGAGGAGAGGAGCGAGAGAGAAGAGGGGGGAGGGGGAGAGAGAGAGAGAGAGAGAGAGAGAGAGAGAGAGAGAGAGAGAGAGAGAGAGAGAGAGAGAGAGAGAGGGAGAGAGAGACAGACAGAAAGAGAGAGAAAGAAGTATAGAGTAAAGATTAAAAAACAAACAAGGTTCCCTTCTATGCCTTCACGCTATTAAACACGACTTGCAATTATCATACAGCAGCCTTTTAAACGACGATCCCAGGTCGATATTAATGATTCAGCTTGGAAAAAGATAGAAAAATGAGAAATGTCCTATTACGGAAAAAACGCAAAGAACGCAACATTATTTAATAAAACAAAAAAATTATCCCGACAATATCTCTTTAAAAAAGTAAAATAAAACATCTAACAAATATAAAAAAAAATATATAGAAAATTTATCACTAAAATATGATAAATAAAAATAATCTTTAAAATTTGTTAGTGTATCTTTGATTTTCTGTAAAATGATAATATATAAATAATGTATTACTTAATTAATAAGTCCTACATGTTTATATTAAAACCATTATATTTTTACCCAAAGCTAGTCGTAGACACGTTTTAAACATACATTATCAAGATTTATGTCGTCACTGTCAACCATTGTATTATATTACCAAAGATTTAAGCGCAACGCATACAGAAATATTTTCCAAAAGATGTAATATACACATATCGCGATTACAGAATAATGTTCGCCATTTAACTCACTATCATAAGTAAAACACAAACTCGTCAATATTGGCCTTAACATCGTATATAATTTCATCGCATGTAAGTAACGTATACGTTATTATATAATAACGATAAATCTTGCCGAGACCATGACGACCACGACCATATAGACCATTTACATCACGGACGTAATAAGAAATAAAGATGTGGTATTCGCCTGCATGATTTAGGATTGCGGATTGAGCCTTACTCACACATTCGGACGATATAACGCTGCGTTTAGGTACGCAAGGTAATTCTTGCATCCTAAAGGAGCACTCCGCGTGTCATGATTAATCGGCTAATTGACTTTTCATGAATTTTAATGAACACAGCCGGACGAGTACTCAAGGTAGTAGTTTGTATTCATCTCGCTAATTTGTGTGCAGAGTAGATACATTGTTCGCATTAAATATATACTGTACAGAGCAGCCTCTGCGCATTTTCGCCAAGAAGTCCTTTAGCAAATTTCTAGAACGCACGACTTCCTAGGAAAAATTTAACAAAACCGACGGATTGAATGTTGCGTATTAAAAAAAATGTCAAATGTTTTTGACGGCAGAAATATAAAATTAAAATCCTGTAAAACTAAATTCTGGTTAAAATAAAATTAAAAATTATATCTTTCTATATATCTATATATACTTTCAAAATCTCACTCAAGTAAAGTTTTATTAAAATTATAAAATTATAAAATTAAAGAGTATACTGTGAAAAGAGAGAATAAGAAGCATAAGAATTCGAAAAGTTCAGCGCCACGCACAGTGATTGAAAAAAAAAAAAGAGTATCGACTCTCGCAATCCGAGGAACCGTTTATTATTCCGTAACGTTCGCTTATCAATAGAAAACCGCATGTGAACGAGTTGACCTGCTAAAAATATTGCATTAAACACATGATGCAATATGCGCGCATGCGGGTGTGCACGTGCGTGTGCCAGCTAGCTCTCTCGACAAGAAGAATCGTCAAAGATCTCTTGTGTAAATCATTCAGGCACAAGATGGGGCCCCTCCCCGTTCAGTTCCATCGATTGCATCGCCCCGCGGAGATGTGGGAGTACGAGAGGTGCGCCGTGCGTCGGTTATGCGTGAATAGCGCGTTCCGTTGTGTAATCCGCGCATCGATGCACTTTAAGGCGCGTTCCCCTAAACCGGAGCTGAAGCATACGTGCGATACGCGCTTTGACAGATCGGGACATCAAGGGCGGAACTGAAGATCCCACAGACGTCTCTTGCCATAGGCAAACAATTCTGAGATTAATTTCCATTTCATTCAATTAAAATACCGAGATGCATCGGGAGTAACAACAGATTGAGATGTAAACGAAGCACCTTGTATTCTTAACAAGCTCGATTTAAACGGGGTATGCAATTATCAGAGCTAAAGAAATTAAATTAATTACGATCTAATTTTGTCCCTATCTATTTACTTTCATATTATTGAACTTAACGACCCGACGAGAAACTTACTCGGTAAAGGGCCAGACTGTGTGCGGGTAGTCTGCCCTATACAAACTCGCGCGCGAAGAGACAGGCCTTTTTCCCTCGGTAAAGTCAAATCGACCGAACATGTTCATCGGTCCCTGTAATCGAGTCAACGAATTTTCATACTCGCAGAGACAGAACGTCTCTACCAGACGCTAATTTCACTGCACATTACTACGATAGGTGTCATCTTTTTTTAACTCACAGACGCCGAGAATAAAGAAAAAACAGAAACAAAAAAAGCCAAATTCAAAGCAAAAGTACATATATTATAATAATTTGGGGATTAAATTGCCTAACGGAGACGAGTTAGCATATTAGATGCAGGAATTACGAGGACGCGCGTGGATGCAAGAAGCATCGAGAGGAAGGAGTGCACACAAAAAAGTGCAAATAAACCGTCCGCTTAACCACTGTCGGTCGGTCCGTGCTTTCCGCGGCTTGGCGAGATATTTGCGGACTCCACCTAAAGCTAAGTGAGTACGCACATATACTTTCTAATTATACGTACGATCTCGTCTCTTCCATCTACTTTTCACGTCGATCACGCGGGGAATGTAAGAACGCGAAAGAGAAATAAGTGAAAAGCAGGCGTGTCTGCGAGAACGGAATCGTTAGGCACGAGACTTCTCCGCCGGAGATTTGTAAAAGAAACGCCATCGGCAGTGCAAAAAGGAGGGGGGAAGGGAAAACTTCTGCAACGTGACGCCGGAAACGTACGATGGCTTCGATTGTGATCCGGCCGAGATTTTTCTCGCACAGCGCGGGCAACGTGATCGTCAATCGACGTCGATACGGTTTCGCGTATAATACCGGTGGATTATATCGACAGTCCGCAAAAGGGACGATGAAATATTGATTATTAATGGTCGGTGAAGCTTATTTGCGATGGCAAAAATATACTAATGTAGAAACGGGAAAAAATTGCACTGTTGTCACCGATGTGACTGATGTATAACATAATTAATGTTATTATACATTATTATAATTGCATTTCGTATAATGCCTTAAGAGAGCTCGGCTTTTACAATTCTTAGTCTCGGAGTTAAAATCGTTATCTTAAATGGATGGACTCTTAAAGCGGTACGAGATCTCCCTCTTGAATCCTTTACTTTCCACATAATTTCTGGTTACGTGACAAATTTAAAAAAAAAAAAAAAAAAAGAAGCCAAACGTTTCTTACCAACGAAACCTCGTCGAGGGATAGCATCGGAAAAGCTAGTACATACGGTATGGAGATGGCGAGCGATGTTTGCAAAAAGGACGGTAGATACTACGTGCTGCTAGCTATAGCACAGGCAACTGCATAGAGTGCAACAGCGGTCGAATTGGCACACACTGCTAGTGCAACAGTCCCGCGGCTTCTATGCGCTATGCGATTCATCTAATGCATTTCCCCCGGTCCTCCCCTCCTCCCGTCTTCCCCGCACAAACGGGAGACTATCAAACTATCTCGATGCAATATCGATAACGATCCAGAATCTCGCACAAATATCCCCTCATGCGAGATTCGTTGTGCTCCCCGTGCAGTTTTGTACGTGCGGTTTTCCCGAGAAAGTACAAAAGTAAAGTTTACCCATTTTCTACCAATTATACCGTGTTATCGCTTATCAAACAGATTGCCAGCTAGATTGCTAATTGGAACATAAAATGGAGAGCATGATAGAGCCGCGATGGAAAACAGGAAGCACTTTGGATTTAATAATTTAAGTCTGTATACAGAGGTAACTACGCGATGACGCGAGGTAATCCAGAAGGGAATGAAAAGAATGAAACGGAAACGTCGTAAATGCACGAGAATCGCGGAGTTTACTTTCTTCCTCGTGATAGCGCCTACCGTTTAGCGCACGCGATTTGCATGGAGAACAAGCGATGCACCTACGCTCCCAAGGAGCTCTCGTGAGAAAGGACACGGGGGAAGGATCAACGATCGCTTGTAAACATCGAATAGCGAATCGCGGAAATTTTCGCACGACCCTGATATTTTATGACCCGCCGCCGTTTTACGCAAGGATGTAATGCCGTCCATTTGTCTCCCCGTCCGTTCCCCTCCACCCCCCCCCCGCGTGTCTCCTCCGGTATATTTTCATTATGCGACCGAGATAACAATTCCATTCAGCGCAAACAGTTAAATTATACCGTACGTATGCCTCAACAGATCACTCGCATCTACCGCAATATTTTCCCCGTCTACTTTTAAGGCCAGTCAGGTGCAGCGTATCCGCGTCCGCTCGCGCGAAAAATGACATGACATCGCGCAACGAGAAGCTAGCCCTCCCTCTTTCGTTCCTGGCAACGTTGTATGCACCGCGGATAATTAAGAAATCAACGGATCGTTATCGGGCAACTGATAAATATGCATCGGGGACGCGCGTTTAGCCGCTCGCCATTGTTCCGAACGAAATGTCGCGAGTTACCTCGGAAATTGCTTAACCGCCTGCCACGACCGACAAGTACAAGCGACGAATTTTTACTCTGAATTCATGATTTCTGGAATTGACTCGCCTCGTTTTAAGAAAAAAAAAAAAAACCTGTTTCTACGTATCGTGTACGCGTATCGATTTGAAAAACACGAGATGGACATGAACGCGAAAAAGGGAGCACCGCGCGCGGAGACGACGATGCTCACGTTCTACTCTAGTTACTCATCGTTTCTCGACGGTGTTTCGGACGGTGACTAAACCGCACGTTCGCAGAAATCCCCTTTCATGAGATTTGGTAAAAATAAAAATAACGAAAGTGACGTTATTATTACAACTTGGTATTTTCGAAAGCATGTACATGTAAAGTAGTGATAAAGTTAAAATAATGTGAGTGCTAACGAGCGCGATAACAATGAATTACCGCTAGAATTAGCGCCATTAACGTTACGCTCTAATTGTGATGCACAAAGAAACGTATCAGTTTATTGTGTCGCAAAATCCTACCTTCAAAATAGCATACAGTAAAAACTTTGATTTATTTCTTTTTAATTTATCGATGCAAAGTAGAGTGTGAGCAAAACATTTTAAAAAATTGAACGTAAAATTAAACACAACTTTTTTCGTTAATAGCACAATAATACAATTTTAATTGTAGAAATTGCAAATACAATTTAAAAAAGTAAAAGAATATATATATATATATATATATATATATATATATATATATATATATCTGTTAATCTTCACCGCCTGTTAATCTTCATAATGATATAGTTCTCTCAAAATCACTTAGAGTGTATCTTACTTCTATATTAAGAATATGAGGTTTTACTTATAAGGCTGGAACTATAAATAAAAGATCAATTCCGACAATGTCGAAAGTCACACTGCATCTATAATCAAATTAGTTGCATTATAATGTCCGGCAGGTGACGAACGGGCAGAGAGAGAAATGGTAGAAAGGCGAGACCGTAACAGAAAACCGCGGAACGTAATCCAAACCTAAACAAAATGATTCGACTAAGACGACGGACTTTAATCGCGTTTCAAGCGAGAATAAACGAGCTAACCTCGGCGATCTCTCGCGTGCGCCAACCGATGGAAAAAGAGAGAGAGAGGAAGGGGGAGGGGGCATACAATCACGGTACGGTGGGGGATCAACGACCGTAAATTTTGTTTACGAAAATCCTTTCGTGGTGAGAAGAGGCCTTGAAAGTCGGGTCCGATAAGTGAGCAGCCCGTTCACTCCTCGGCGATACGTTAACGCGTGAATCGATGTTTCGTTGTCAAAAGACCGCCACCGCAGCGCCGACGCGAAGAACTCTCTCTACAGCGTTCCGGGTGCATTTCGTTTCATATGATCGCGAAATGACTATTAAAAAGAATCCGTACCAATTTATCTTCAAAACACGACGGGGCATATCTCTCTGGCGCTCTCGAGCAACATTCGCGAGGCCTTTCCTTTCGAGGAAATCGTCAAAATGATGGAAATAGACTAGAATCTATACTATAAACGATAAATTGAAGAATTGTTAATATGACTTGAATATTAATGTATTTTGATGAGAGAGCATGTAGAGCGTTTCAAAAAATTTTTCCTCGAATGCTCTAAAGAGACTCTGAATTACCACGATCACGTTTTCTCTCGGCATAGCACCGCAAATGAAAGAGATTGATAAGGTGCACGAGATAGTTATCCAAGATCCCGCGAAATTTACACCGAAAGCAGGCGAAAGCGAAAGATACCTCGGGCGTTTTAATTAGAACGCCGATGCAGCACACTCATATCTCCATGCGGATATGGTAATACAGATATTACAGTTGATAACTTCATCTCTCAACGTCTTACTGGACTTTTACTTTGTACTTCCATATTTATTTCTCTCAGTGTAACCACAAAAGTAACAATAAATGATATACCGCGAAGATTTCCAATACGTAAGCTATTCTCTTTTCACACTCGTGCATATGTGTATGTATATGTGAGATTTCTGGCCTTATAATAATACGCAAATAAGAAAAATGTGTGGTTGTGTTCCTAAGGATAATATTATATTTCACGCTACGGCAATTTTACATCAGACAGAAAAAAATATCTATAAATAAGTCTTACATTGAGTTATGTTATATATTATATAATGTCACATTATGTTAACGTGTCAAACGGGACTGTGTAGAATGTAAAATTCAATAATGCAATTAGTCTTCTCATAAATAAATCACGAATCGCGTGCAATGATACTAGTTCCACCTCCAAATTTAATGCGTTAATTCGTTTGTATCAACAAGTGGAACAAACTCTATGTGCAGCAATATTACAGAATACGAAATAACCTGCGAACGTTACGACCAAACCACGCGGTAAAAATTGTTCAGTATGTGGTGATTTAGCAAGTTAAGAGCGATACTAAAATGATTTATAGTACAAGAATTTATACACTTAGAGCGCACTGGCGAATGTTATATCATTAATCACAAGAAAATTCAGACTGAGATTGCAATAGCCAATCTGGTTACGAAGTCTAGTCGACATGTTCCATTGTGAAATACAAAATTAATTATAGTTTAATAAAGTAAAATAAAATAGCACTTTTATAAAAATTAGTCACATACATGTACAGAGTGTGTACTCAAATTTTGTAAAAAAAAAATTCCCTGAGAGTTCCCCATTCTTTTAGAAATTTTATTTAAAATTTTAGACAGAATTAGAAAATCTTTTAACAGTACGGCTTTAAACAAAATAAATTATCATTTAATATTCCCTAATCACATATGAGGAAAAGTCACGAGTTTTAAATATTAATATAAATTAAAAGTAAAGTTCCAGAAATTTTTTAAAATTCCAATAAATTTCCATGATTTTGTCATTTAATCTATAATTTTCAAGAATAAAAAAAGAAATTAAAAGGAAATTCCCTAAAAGTTCCAAATTTTTCCAGTTCTTCCCAATAGTACACACTCTACGTGTAAATTTATAGCGTTGCAAACCTTTCCGACACGCGCGACGCAGGCTTTGCGGAACTTTCTATTTGCCTTCTTGGCCGAGAGCTAATAATCAACGCGTTCTCACACGTTGATCGGGATGATATCCGTTATCGGTTATCAGCCGCGGCCGCGGTGTTACGCGAGCGAGCAAACGTATACCGATATCGATTGCACTTTTCGAATCGCGCGGAACGCGGCGATTATTCAATCTCTCGAGTGACACACGCCGCTGCACGAACAGCGCCTCGCTGTCTGCGGAGGCCTACCGGAGGCCCCCCCGCTTGAACGCTAACACCAGCGGCTCTCAACGCCAAGATTCTCAGAATGCAGCCTCGTAACGTGCATAGAAGTCTAGCCGCTTAGCAACAACGAAACGCCTGCATCGAGAGAGAGCGAGCGGACGAACGAGAGAGCGAACGCTGGTCGCCAACTGTACGATAGATGCGCCAGTGAATGACCGACCGGTTGAGTAATACTGTTGGACAATCGATCCTTTTGCTAAACCAAGCTGAATCAGTCATTAGTCACTCGTTATAGGAGTGAAATATTACAAGTGGTTTTTTTTTTTTCATTAAAGTGTCTCGCGTTTAACTCGGTAATATATACGTGCATTAATAAACGGCGCTTGTGAATTTACGTATTCACTTTTGAAGATATTTTTTAAAGAACTTTTTTATATCCTAAAACTTTTTTTTTTAGAAAGTACAAAAAATATACGGTAATATTAATGCAACTGTGCATTTTATGACCGTTGGTTCTAAATATAAAGACCACGTGTACGGAAAAGCCTCAGTTACGATCAGCCTTTTTAATATAAAATACTTTCTAAATTAGATTCAATAACTATTACCATCATATATTTAACTTTCAAATAAATTTTACTATTAAAAGCTAATAGCAAGGAAAAAGTTTAAAATGATGGAAACGTAAGTAAACCAATATAAATGATTGCTTTGATTCATGATTGCAACTGCTAATATTTTCTCTTACTAGGAATTAAACACTTTAAAGTTCTTATTAGAAATTTAATGCTCTATTTTCCTATAATATTGAAGAAGTTATTTAAGTCTAAATCTAAAAAAGTCGCGTGTGTGTGTGTGTGTGTGTATGTGTTCGCGCGCGCATGTAATATGTATACATTACGTTGGTTTATATGCACACGTGCTGAACTATCCGCTCGAACTTCCATATTTTATGTGATGGCATAATAAATATTATCGTATTCATTAAACGCGTTTTTACCATTTCATATTAAAGCGTTAACTGGTTTTTTATCATTTTATTGAATCATTATCACGCGGTAACTTCCTTTCTCTCTTTTAATTAACGATACGTTTAATTAATTATAAATTTATCGTAGTGGCTATCTTCATCGCGTATCTTTTAAATGCTCATATCCATATATACTTTTATGGCAATTTCTTAATAAAGGATTATAAAAAAAGCTATATAAAAATGTTAAAACATACTCGCGCGAGGGACCGTGGTGAATCACTCCGTGTTCTTGGCTGTGTGATATGAATTGGGTAGTGCGATAATGAACTTTAGCTAAGTTGTCCCACGGACGAGTATTAACCCTCGACTGAAGCACTGCAATCCGCGTTACATAACCGAAGTTACCGAGTACCCGAGGGAGTCGAGAGGATGTATTTCCATCACGTTGAAGGCCAGCGAAGTGTTTTCCCGAGTAATATCTTATAATCCTCAAAGCGCGTGATTCGCACGAGTATAGCACTCGCGCCTAGGTGAAACTCTATAGTCGAAATAACATTTTCATATACATTAGTTTCCTACAATAACATTAGTTTCCATCAGCGGCTCATTAATATACTACTTTTCCTCTTGGCGTGACGGAACGAAAAATTGAAATAACTATACGATAATCCTATATTCGTGTGCGGGCGCGAATTCCGAGAGGTTCGATCCCCTTCGTTGACTTTGCGATTTTCGCGTGTCGTCGCGTAACACAAGCTGCAGACCGGGGTCACGGGCTTACCGGCGCGATGTAACGGTAATCAGTGCTTATCGTAATAACGACGAGATTACTGGTACGGGAATGTATCCGCGGAGAAGTTTGAATTATTTAGTGCCGACGAAGTGGCGTGACACGTGTCGTTTCGCACAGCGAAAACGGTAATTTCTGCCGCGGTGAATAATCGTCGTATCTCCGGCACAAAGGAGGTAGGTTGTAAAGGAAGAAAAGCGATAGCGCAGAGTGTTCTCAGCCAGATATGCCGATTCATTTATCTACCGGATTTTGTATGATGTGATTCTTCCTTCTCATTCTCTCTCTCTCTCTCTCTCTCTCTCTCTCTCTCTCTCTCTCTCTCTCTCAAACACATTTAATTTGAAAACGGATATATTGTTGCGCTGAAATCAAACACGAGATTTCATATTAAATAAAAGAACGAATTCAGAAGCAAACGGCAAACGTTTAGCGCTAAATGCGCGGGGAGAATACCGGTCCGTGCAATTTTTCCTCCACCCCGCCGGCCGGGAGATCGAGGCCCCCGTACAATCGACGTTTTTACGAGCGAGGCGATCCACAATGTAACCGGTTGTTGCGACGATAAAACGCAGTCGAACGACGGGATCGCAACATTTTACTGCCGCCGACGGCAGCCCAATTACGATCAATTTAACTGCGCGGAGAGAATTTCTTTCTGGCCGATCTACGCGCCGCGGCGCGTAAGCTAACTCGCGATACTTGAAAAAGAAAACAACGCCGGCGAAACGGATCGGTAAAGCCGATCGATTCACTTTACCGCGATCTCCCGTCGCGTCGTCGGACGTCGACAGGCGGAAGTTTCCGTCCTCGGGGTTTGACGGCGCGCCGTTAAACTCCGGAAATGCACGGGCTCGTTTAAACCGGGCCCGTAAAATAAATATCCGCAAATTTCACCTGCAAACAAACCGCGGGCAACAAGGAAAGCCGAGTGAAATCATCGCGTTGTCCCTCTGAAAGCTCGTTAACGAATAAATGATCGACAGTTAAAATCGGAGCTTCCCTGTACGCGAGGCCGCATGTGCCGTGCGAGCGGCCGTCTCGAATCGCGTGTTCGACGATGGTGCACACGGTGGCGAGCTCGCAATTTCGGGTCGTTTAGATTTCCAGAAGTACCGCAATTCCGACTGCCGGTCGACATCGCCGCCTTTTTTATCGCGTCTCACGGAACAAGCACTTGTGAACATAATCGCCCCGTTTGCCGCGCTCGTAACGAGGAGAGAGTAGGAGGGCTTTTGTACCCGAAGACTATAGTTCGCGTCGCGAACACAAATATGATATGAAATTAAATCTAAACGTTGCGCCGGCACACGAACCATAGTAGCAGATCGGATTATTTGATTGAAGCCCACGTCTGGTCGTTCAAAAGAATAAACAAAGAAGAAACTCAAAGGTAAGCGAAACAAAAGCTGAGACAGGTGGAAGACGCGTATCTCACGTTTCGTCACCCGCTGGAAATTTCGTAGAGCTACATTGTGAAAAAACATCGATTAAGGATTCACTTCTTACTCCCTCATTCAATTTCGGCATTTCATTCGGGGATGATGATAACCCGGAAGCGACTCTCTCGCGATCTCAGGCACGTGTGTTGTGCCCTCGCGCCTCCCTCTTGCCTCCTTGCACCCCAAATTAACGTGCACTCTTTTCCCTCGCGTCATTCGAGACGGCGCGCGTTCGCCGTCACGCGGAACGTGCCGAAGAGACGCGCGAACGAAACGGTTCGGAACTGGTTCAACGAAGTCGGTCGTTCCCGGCGGTGCGCGCGCGACGAACAATGCGAACTTTTGCGAGGAGGGAAAGAGGGACGAGCGAACGAGCGAGCGAGGGAGGACGAGGAGGAAGAGAGGCGGCAGAAGAGCAAGCGAAGAGGAGGAGGAGGAGGAGGAGGAGGAGGAAGAGGGAGAGAGTCGCGCGGAGAACACGTGAAAGGCGATTTAAAGGGAAAAAGGAGGAGCTGGCTGATAGAAAAGGAAGAACGCGGGAGAGAGGGAGAGAGAAAGAGAGCGAGAGATACGGAGTGGAGGGGAGGATACGAGCATGGCGAACCGGTCGCAGCCTCCGCTCGTCAGCTGGAAGCTCAGCTGCAACCGGGCGCGGTGACCTCGACGTTGCAGCGCGCGGTGGCGCGATGCTTCACGGAAAAGCGAGTCGATTCGCGAGCGATAACGGTCCGCCGATGCCACAGCGTTGTCCCTCTTCCTTGCCCTATCCGTCTCCGAATCCCAACGCCCCCTTTTTTTTTTCCTTTAGGTCCTTCCGCGAGGGAAAGATGTTCGCGCTTTCGCGACCGCGCGTGCTTGAATCACGTGCACACGCACGAACACATACATTGCACGCACAACCGCGAACGATGTTGCGTAATTCATCCAAAAGGTGACCTCTGCGTAAATTCACACCGCGAATTATGAAACGTGTTTTTATGAAACTATAAATATAACATCGTAAACAACGAAAAGAGAAAAAAAACAACTCCGCTTACGTAATTGCTCGTCACTTTCTAAAACTCACGCCGAGGTGACTCGCCGATGTTCACGGTACATCCTTATTAATATATCAATTATCTGAATTCGCGAGTCTTCTATCAAGTATCGGAAAAATTGAACGAAGAGTACGGCTTCGCGATACGGCTGTTTCCGTCGTGCTTCTTACAGCTTCGCGCGAAACATCTCATTATGATTTGAACAGTTTATGTAGCAGCGACGCGGAACGCAGCCTGCATAATTAAATCTTACAATAAGGATCCAGAATTAAATTCGCGCAATGTATGGCATCGTTCTCGGCAATGCCTCTCAAGAGTGGCATAAAGACGAGAGCCACTTCAGAATGAACGACATTACACGAGATTACTTTCGGTCCTCGGCGAATTATTTTCTCTTATTCTCAGGCGAGAAATTCATAATGAGATTTCATGATTAGAAGCGCGCTATCCGTACAACGACAAATATATATATATTTTTTTTTTATTGTCACGTCAACACGGTTATACTCTACCGCTTCGCGAGACTTAAATTCGACTCGCCTCTTGTTCGAAATTACGCGAATGATGAATGGGCGCTCCCGCTTGTGCAATTATGCGTGCCGTTCATGTAGTTTAAGCGCGTTACCTAATGAAGTATCTTCTCAAGAGAGAAATTTCATCTTCAAAACGGAACTATGCATCTTTAGATTTTCGATAATTTATATATCTTGCAAGATCACCGATCTCCTATAAGTTTACTCGAATAGGTGAATATTTCGCCTGCGTACGGAAAAAAAAAACAATATTTTTACACAAGTATTTCAATATTTATAGCTATAGATACGAGTCGAAAAACAACTTTGTTAGATCATCAAAGTATAATTGTGTGGGAGCACTTAAGCATGATGATAACGCTGCAAAAAGTTTTGACATTCTAACAACTTAAACGTCCTATATAATTATTTCGATAGTCGAGCAAAATTATTCTCAGATCTGTATCTAGCTAAATTTCTAGATACTTCGGTAAAACCATTCTTTCCGCGTAGAAAATAATAACCGGTTTATAAGTAGCGATTGCTCTAATAATACAGCGTTTGTACCACTATATTATTAGTCGTCATAAAATTCTAATAAAATAATACATAAACTCACACACACACACACACATTTCGTTCATCTCGTTTGATCATGAGAAGTGCTGCTGCTGCTGCTGCCTTAAAATATACGTTTGAATAAAGATTTCGCCTTAATAAATACGTGGGAGAGGCAATTTCCTTTTCCGAGATGATCAAAGAGATGCTAATTTTCCCGCGATTGTCCGTCACGAAAGATATCAACTCGGTTACCGTAGTACCGAGACGTCGACGGTACATGTCGTCGAGGTCAACGCTGGGAATCGACGAGAGAATCTCGCGAGGTGAAATCGCCGATGTACAAAGTATCACGTATCCGTATAAGAGGACGAAGAGAGTCATTCCCGTTCTTAATAGAAGCGCAAAAGATGCACGCTCGAGATGACAGCACAGCAGCTATTTCGCGAGAGTTATATATTTTATATTAAAATCTCAACTATCAACGAGAGACAACATTAATGCCGTGAAACGGAAATAAAACATTTTATGCTGGAATATTTAGAAAAATTTTCGAGGATAAATATAAATTTCAGGATTTCTCTGGAAAATAATGTAATAAAAAATTATTTTGCAATATTCACTAAACGATTAAAAAATTATTTTTTTTGTTGTATTAATCGAATATTTATTTGGCAATATTTCAGTTAACATTTTGGTAGCTGTTACCAAAACAGCTGTTTTCAGTGTTTTCACAATTAAAACGTGAGCTTCGGACATTAACGTTGGAAATTAAAGGCCCTTGTTCGCAAGAATCTCGTGATAACCGCACAGAAAATTACAACGGAACTGATATATTACAACTATTCATAATAATCACCCTAGTAGACAATATTAACTGCCGCAAAGGTGCGTTTTGGGATTTTAAATCATTGAGAAAACAGACGTGCGAACGGACTTTTAGGGCGACGACGACGACGGCTTTCGAGAACA
Organism: Monomorium pharaonis; assembly: GCF_013373865.1. Taxonomy (NCBI): domain Eukaryota; kingdom Metazoa; phylum Arthropoda; class Insecta; order Hymenoptera; family Formicidae; genus Monomorium; species Monomorium pharaonis. Next base: position 1,144,294 of record NC_050474.1, on the reverse strand, counting down.
AAGGAACGACGGACACGATGGAAACTTCCATAAGCAACTGCGAAAAATGACACAACGCTCTCTCGCGAAGAGTTTTCGTCGGACGCATCGAATGCGAGAGAACGAAACAACGAGAACTAGCTGTCACGTCAGCCTGACAAGTCGACTCATCGGAGGATGCGAGAGCGTTCGATTCCACCGACCTCGGTTAGCGCTAACCCTAGCTAGTTCAACCGAGCCATCGCCATCTCCTCCTCCTCCTCCTCCCCCCCCCCTCCCGCTCCCGCGATCCCCTGTGCCGTGGCTTCAATATACCCGAGTATGTCGGGGTCGTCGTCGTCGTCGTCGTCGTCGTCGTCGATCGACGACGTGCGATCGGGGTAAACCGAATCATCTTCCTGTGTCACGCGCGCGCAAATTACACGCGGCCACGTAATCCGCGCGGAGACGACGAGTCGCGAAATTAAAGTTTTCCAGGATTTAACCGAGACACCGTCATCGTCGATGACAACGACGAACGTGACACGGCGCACGTTCGCGTCGAATCGAGCTCCGGTAGCGGCGAACCGGTCGGTCGGTGCATCAGCTGAGAGCCCAGCTGAACCCAGAGAGAGCGACCGCTGTAATAACCTCAACCTATCTCTCCCTCTTTCTCTCGCTTACAGGCGCGCGCGCGCGCGCGGGGACACACACACACACTACATGTACACATACACACGCACGCACACACTTGCGCGGCGATTTTCGTAAAAAGCGCCGTCGACAGGATCAGACACGTTACCTGGTCTGCCCGCACGGCGTCCCGGTGGCACCGGCGATGATGATCCGCGAGGTCTCGCCGACGGTGTCCGCGAAACTTTTCGAAAGCCCACTCTCACAATGGAATCTTCCAGTAGACTGGCCGAGCCGGCGACGGCGGCGGTGGCGGCGGCGGCGGCGGCGAGCGGAGCGCGAGCCGTTCTCCCTTGCGTGCGCACCCACCGTGCGCGGCGGCCGTTCGGCTTTTTCGACGGGGGAAAAAAGGACGCGGTTTCGTAACGCGCACAACCGGCGACACCGACGGGACGCATCCGCGTACCCGGCACCGAGCACGCTGCGCGTCACCGCAGCGTCCGAACGTATACTCGCTCGCAGCACGGGGAAGCGCGCGGACCACCGCGGATACCTGACGCATACACAAATATACACGTGTACGCACGCACATAAACACACACACACACACCCGCGCGCGCGGGTGATGACAGTTCGGGCTCGGCGAGCTGTCACTCGGCGAGCGAGCGACACGGATTCGCGACGAGTGTCGCCATCTGTCGTCGACCGCCCGTCAACCGCTACGTACCGACCGTGATTTCGAAATGGCGGTATCGCGTCCGCCAACCGCCTCTGGGAGACCGAAATCATGCACGATCGAAAATATTGCGAAAAGGCTCTCTCGCGCGGGACGAGGCGCATTTGCGCTCGTAATGACGATTCTTGCAGCCCCTTTCCCCCCTTCGCGACAACTGAAACTGCCGGAAGCAAAACAAATGCGAGCTCGATCGCTGCTAATTGCAGTATTTGCAGTTCACTGGTCGAGTCGTGGAAAATCCGTTGTACGAGTAATATGCCTACACGCCGTTTATATTATGCGAAGTATATCGTATGCAACTGACTTGCTCTTTGGGCGATATCTTCGACTAGAAGCCCTGCACGGTACAATTGCGAAGGCTCTTAATTTCCTAACGAACACGCGAATCACACTCTGAATTCAGGTTACACTCACCGAAACTGATCCCGCCTTCGATCCCGGTCGACGAGACGACGAGACGACGTCGATCACGAAGATCCATGACAACCTCCAATACGATCACTTTAATCCCGACACTCCCGGTACGAGACGCGTAGGATTTACGTTCCTAACAGCGAAAAATCGCCGATTAATCGCGGAGCGATCGCGCTACGTGCCGACTCCTAACCGACGCTCCGTGGAAACTGCCGTGGTGACCCCGAATCGAGCGCGCGAAAACGAGCTTAGCGAGCGAATATAGAGACGATTTGAATTTTCCAATCAGAGTTAGACGCTTGCTAGCTTTCCGATCGTTTTGAAATTACGGATAATTGAAATTAGATGATTAGAAACCCGTTTCTTGGCTTTCTAATCATTATAAAATTGATTGCAAAAGATTTGAATTATATCTTTCTTTTGCAATTTACGTTTGTTTTTTTTAAATACTAAACAGACATAATATAAAAACATACCTTAAATGATTTGAAAAACTGTCTCAATGTTCATTCTTGCTTTACTTAAAATAAAACATTAGACAAATAAAAGAACCAAGAGAACGAAGACAGAAATATTAAATATTTTCTCACTTTTTTTAAAAAACTTTCTTATGATTTAAATCTTTACACGCGCGACTGATAAGTGAAAGCGTCTGTTTAAGGATCTTAACCAAATAATATGAACACTTTGTTAAAATAAATCGCAGTTGCGTTAACTTTTTATTATAACAACTTGATTTCTTTCGTACAAAAAAGGAACGTTTTCAGTAACGTTTATAACATGCAACAATTTTTTATCCCACAGACGCTTACGTATCGATTGCAGTTTCACTTAATAAATAATATCATTCTCCAATTTATTCTCTCGTTCTCTCACAGTTCTCCTACACACTTGTGTATTATTTATTTCCTTCAAATAATGCACGCATCGGTCAAACGACTGAAATCTCCGTGTGCTATTTGACACTCCGTTTCGTTGCGTGGCTATTATAAAAGCATCTTAATATAATCTCACAATTCCTAAATTGATATTAATCGAAACGCATGCAATCTATTAAAATTCAATGTAAGTATTGCGATATATTCGTAGAGATAGCGAAGTTTTACCACGGCATTAAATTGAAAACTGCTGATGGAATATTTCTATGTCTATTGGCAACTCGCGTAGTATTGCGCCGTGATAACTACGACGACACGTTAACGTATTTTTCACTTCGCGATTATTGTAACCGCCTTTTGAGTCTTTGCGCGATAGCCGCGACGAGCGCGGCGCCTTTGCCGCTTCCATCTTCCGCGTGGATTAATTTAAACTGCAATTAGAATAAATGTATTTTTAAACGGAAGAAACTTTCATAGACGGTAGAAAATATGGAATTATGCAAACATATAGTAAAAAGTTATTTTCTATTTATATAAAAAAGATGATTTTAAAAATATGTCGAATTGTTAATATCAAAAATTTTAAGTATTTTTGCAATTTTCACTTTAAAAAAATATTTTTTCTATTATTTAATATAAATTTTAGTTACAATTAATTAGTTTACATAATCCAACTTCAAAAAACACAACTTTTTATTTTAATATTGTGTTTTCTAAAATTAACTTTTAATTTAATTTAATCTTAATACAAGTTTTAGCATAATTAAATTAATTTTAAAACTTATTAACTTTAACTTTATTTAGTTTTAGAAATATCAACCTTGCTTAACCTTGCTTAAAATTAATATTATAATTTTTAACTTATATGCATACCTTTCGACCAGGTGAGAGAAGCGAGATATATTGTTTCATCCAACCTTCTAATCGAGGATGATGCTTGTAGAGAGATCCGTCTACGGCAATTGTTACTTGTTCCTTATCAATACGATCCAGCAAACTCGCAAGACCTTGAACAAAAATTATTGATGAGATTATGTTAATCTTCGCCTCACAAGCATATAAACTTCAAGGTAGCTTATTTATTTACATATCGACACTAAAAGAGCTGCGCGATTAGATGCGACTTCGCACACATATTGAACAATTCTGATGTCATCTTCGTCTGGAATAATGCCGAATTTCCCAAGGATCTCCTTCGTATTGCTGTCACCGCCGTCCACCGAATCCCTGCAATCACAAAATTAAAGATAAACAAGTACGAATCTTTAATTAAAGGATTAAGTGGTCAATTTAAATAAACTTACTGTTCGATGTGCGACACCAGATCAGTGGTAAGATTACCGGGTGTTAGGAGACTGTCTGATATAGATTCTCCTACAAACAAAAGCCTCTCTTTGTTCAACTTTGCAAGTATCACGCGCACCACTTCACCGAGATATTTGCCAGCAATATATTTTTCAAATCTAAAAAAAAAAATAAATCACAATAATGTACAAAAGCCTCTTTAATAAACTTAAAAGCTAATTTTAGCCTCAAGGATTCTTGAAGTATTTGGAGTTCTTATTTGCGCATCTTCAAAAATTCTTGTGTTTTATAACATACAGTGTGTTCTATAATTGGTGATACAACAGAAAGGATAGTGATTCTACATGAAAAAGTAAGCCAAACATATAAAATAAAATTTGTTTTGTTTTATACGTCATTTCTGAGATAATTGAATTTAAAAATTAGCATATTTTGATAATAAAAAATAAAATATCTCATATGTCTGTTTATTTTTAAAAAAAATTTTTACTTGCAATTATTTATTATGTATTATTTCTTATTTATTCATTAATTATTAGTTAATCAAATTTGATATTCAAAACATTTAAATTAAACTTTTGTACAAAAGAGATCGATATTATAGAAATGATATCCGTTTCTTATAGACAGAATAATTACAACCAAATTAAAGATAATGCAAACGAATTTGTAAACTTACGTAAATGAATTCACGATAAGGGAATTTGCGTCGTTCTCTCGATCGAAATCCGTTTTGATGAAGTCCAAAACTCCGTTATCGCCGAAGGCCCCCCACTCGATATCAATGATAACCTGGAGCAACGAAAATCAGATCAATAACTTACGAATATCTTCGCGCCAAGAAAAAAAGAAAAGAATGTTCATTAAAACAACCGGAAGATTCCATTTCACATCTAATGCAATTTCACAATCATATTTTCAATATTATATATAGAATTAATAATGGGATCTCTTTGATTGCTCTTTTAAAAAGTACAACTCATTATGATACAAAAATTTGGATAAGATTTTAATCATAAAATTTGCAAATCTTTAAGTAACTTTTATAAAATGTGATAGATATGTAAAAAAATTTAAATAATTTATATTCACTTTAGATTATATTTATTAATAATGTGTTAATTATATTAATATTTAATAATTCATATGTGTTACTCATATTGTATCAAAGCAAAACTTGATGTTTTTTTTAAACAAAAAAAATACATTTCACAAAATAAGTTTCTAGATCTCGAGATTAACTTTAATCAAATTTGTTGCAATCAAAAGTTTGCATCAATATTGTATTACGAAAATGCTAAATTCATTTTTGAGATTGATAAGTTTAGTTTCTTAGACATTTTAATCCAAGTTTATTTAATATGTAAAATTCCAGACAAGCTATTTGGTATCGCTAATTTTATGTGCTTTGCAGGAACAGCATGTAGACGATTGCTCTTTTTATACTTAGCATCGCGACATTACTGCGTTTATTTGATATATATATATATATATAAATATTCGCGATAAGAATTATCGAGCATTTCAGTCGGCTTAAGTGTGTGACGGAGAAACGTCTTTAATATTACTTTGTTCTTTTTGAAAATTTTTATTAAAAATTGAAATAATATCAACGTAAATGTTTTCACATCTAAAAAAAATTGGCACTTCTATCTTTTATATAATATCATAATATATCGCAAACTCACTTCTCTCTCGCCATGTCTTTCTGTTTCCCAATGCTCGACCCGATCCGCGCGTTCCAGATAACAGGCGTTGCTGCCAGTACCCAAAATAAGTGCGATTGCTACATTAGGATCCAAAGTCGATGCCTGTACCAAGGTACCCGTGGTATCATTTAAAATTGCTACAACCGTCACCTTTGTGTCGCCCCGCCGATCTAAAGCCTCTCGCAGGAGTCTTATGACGTCTTTATTTACAGCGTCTGGGCAATTAAAAGTCTTGGTCCAAGTCACCAGAATACCGACGTCCAACGAATGTTGAATCATCGGAAACGAGAAGGTAAAACCTACGTAAACACAAGTCATCAAGATTAAAAGTGAAAAAACGTGAGAAAATTATCGAATAAATGTATTATAGATGGTTATGCTAATAGAACTGATTGCATTGATATATTTTCCATCGATTCCCTACGGTAAACAAAAGTGTTCTCTATCTTGTCGCGAGACGTTGTTATTTATAGACAGTATCATGTGGCAATTTGCTTTAATTAAAGATTTCACGCGTTCGATATTCTGCGTATCACAGTACTCAATTTACCAAGGGAAAGCTCCACATCCTGAAGACCCTGAGAAATGACGAAATCGCTGACACACTCAGCTAAATAGTCAAACAGGGGGATTGCCGAGCCGACCCTTAATTCAGATCCGATATAATATCGCTTCACTTCTTGTCGTACGGGAGCACCGTGGGCCAATTCCAACAGAACTACGCGAAAGTTAGTCCCACCAAGATCGAGTGCCAAGTAAAGACCTTCTTCTACAAACACACATTCTAACCATTAGTATTAATCTTGGATATCTATTGATATTTTTTTTAACTATGTTCTTTCAATTCTTAACTGTCCAACGATATTCTTTTCATTATCTGAAACAGTTCTCTGGACGTACATAAACTGTAAAATTGTAGAATATATATTTTTATAATTTTAATATAAATATATACAGGAATATTCAAAATTAAACAGTTTTTTGTCTCTACTATTAATATCTTTGTTAAATAGTGATAAGACTTGTAATAAAATGCATATTAATTAAAAATACGCGCTATTGTTATGAATTAAGAACAGAAACTTCTTCAATAACCTGTTTTATCGAGTAGTTCCGGTATATAAGTGTTCTCCATCTGCAACGAGGACGGTTGCTGGTGAATTCCTTTGTTCATTTCCGAAATGAAAACATCCTGTATCTTCCTGGCTGTCACCGCGGAGAATCGCATTTTCGCCAAGTAGTTCTCAATCTATAAATAGAGTTTTTCTCTTTAAAGAATGTGTTACATATGACGTGTAATACATACGTCTCGATATATCTTTATGACAATCATCGTTACTGAGAAAAAATTTTTTTCTTCGATCCATGAATGCTACCGGTATCTCAACAAACAGGTATCTCACAGAGATACGTACACACACGGTACTGTTTACATCTTACATTATGTATTACGCAGTTTCTAATAGAATTCTCAGATAAACTGCAGGAAAACTCATGTCGCACGTGCAGCATACAAAGTGCCATATTCTTAATTAATTATACATATCTAACGTAACAAATAAGATTTATATGTTCATATTTAAGTGGACATTTACTATAATTGTTTAAAAGATATAATAAATTATTGTCTCTTAATATCTGATGTACCGTACGTAGCTTATTATGCATAAGTACAAGAAACTAGTTTAATAAATTTACATGTATTATCTTTGTTATGAATTATTAGTTTTTCTAAAGGAAACGGTTCTACGCAGACAATACTATGCATTTCTTGTAACGTTATATTTTGTTTAGCAAATTAATATGATAAATCAAGAAAAAATTAAACTTAATTATATAATATTCATGAATTTTGTGACACTCATAGAAGTAATTCACAAATATTACAGAATCTTTACATATAACGTTATATAATGTTATTAAAAAACTGCTATTGACGACAATTTCAAATTTTATATATTGCAAAATGTTTATAATAATTTAATAAAATCTAACGCTATTCTTGCTATTTGATTTCGTTTTACAAGAAATGACTGTGCATAAAGATAATTATTACGCAAGCATAAGTATAAAAGAAATAGATAATGAATAATGTATCAAAAGATTTATACATTATGTATGTATATTCTCTGCTTCAATAGGTTTTCCAACGAGTCTACGTTGTTATCTATTAAACTATTAATTGTTCGTTCATTCTAAACAACGTTTTAACAACACATTTTAACAACGACATTACCTTTCGATAACCCTACAACTTAGAGAGCAAGATAAAACTTGTGACGGAAGTCACGATAACCCTAAAATCCGACTCGATCCACTTTCATCTGAGCTGTCTTTCGGGGTAAGATACGCACAATTATATATTTAAGCAAGATTAAATAATCTTTCTAGTAAAAATCTCAATTTTTTATTGATCATGTATCAAATTTATCATACGTATCAAATTTAAACGCAATACAATTATAGAACATTTGTTAAAAGAACATTATAACAATAATTAACTTTTAAAAAATTTTGAATATTATTTAAAAAATATTATATTTATTAAAATATTATATCTTATTCAATTCTAGAAATAAAAGATAATGGTTATTATATTTTTTGCATAAGTATTCAAAACACACATAATCTTAAAATCTAAATATTAAAAGATAAAAGCGTTTTAAATTTTCTAAATTTTGTTTTACATTCATCCAAAAAGATATTTTACATTTTTAATATTTCTAAGGAAAAAGATTTTATATTGATGAGACACTTCTATGGATCACGCCTGATAAATATGACATGTGATATCTAACATGTGATAATTATGACATCGAACGCGTGATACGATTATCATAATTATTATAAAAGGAAGAAAACGAGTCTGTAGATAATCGGCTCATTAACATCTTAGAAAGTTACTCTTTATGTATATCTACATTTATTATAATAATTGAATGTGGTCATTTCTTTTTTCGATTGATGTTGTATTCTGTGAGAAAGCTCTGAACTCTGACGTGTGAAAACTCTAACAAGCTTGGTAATTGCACTTGCCATAAGCTTAACATTAAAAAGATACTTAAATGCAATACCTGAATAAAATATAATTTTTAACCATTTAATACAATATATATTTTTTTAATAAACATACAAATATTTTATATCTACTACTATTTGCAAAATTTATTTAAACTTAAATCTTATAGACTAAAATCTGTATCGCTCACTATATTTAGAAATTCGTTAAAGAGAAAAGAATAATTCAAAAAAGCGAATTACAAATTTTAATTAATAACATATGCAAAATACTAGAGTGATATGCATGGTATCTCAACATGAGATACCATTGGTTTCTTATAAATATTTTTCTAATTTTTACTTTAATTTGTATAACTACAATTGTCACGAAAGAACAAAAAAAGTGTACAAATAATTTTCATAAGTTTTTTTATTATTCAGTAAAAATTGAATTAAACCTAATCATCGTTTATTTCGTTACACTTTTATTAGCTTTTGATATATTAATAATATCAGTTTTCATTTTCATCGTACGATTTAAAAGAACAAAAGTTTAAAATAAACATGGAATTAAGCATTAAAGATAAAATATAATACTGTCTACGTAACATAAATGTTACGTATGACGAAAAAAATATCAACTCATATATGCATTATACTCACTTTTTGTCGTTTAACATCGTCGGAAAGTATTAATGACGATACTTGAATCGCCTCATGAAGTGCATGGTCCGCAGGAACGACCATGTCGAAAGGTTATCGAATCTCTGAAAAAAAAAAAAAGAAAACATTGATAATCGTGAATAAAACATCCAATCTGGTTCAAAGCGACAGCAAAGTAGAAGATGCCGGTTTAATCACATGTGAGTTTTTCTTTTTCTCTTTCTTAATTTTTATTTTTAATCAATATTGACTAATCCTTTCGGACAAATTTTTTATTTTATCTCTATAATATTTAATCAAATAATCTTAATTTTATTTTACTTTACTTCGACAAATATATTTTGCAATAATATTTTTGTCTACATTTTATTGTAATTATTAAAAATTAAGAGATATATCTTAATAAATTATTATTAATTTTTCCTTTCTTTCACAACGGAAATTATAAAAGACGGTTAGTTTGAAGCAAGTAATTTCTGATAACATGTTTTACTTCGTTCATAAATTCTGCGTCATCTAAGACAGAGTTTCCCGTTGTAACGTCATGTAACGTCACGTATGACTATAAATCAATTAACGTTCTCGATTAATGGGAAATCAAAAAGTGGAACGCGCGTTGCATCAGCGATTGTGCATAGAAAAGTACTTAATGAACTAAGTGTTCCGTAAATTCTGTACATATCACTGAATTTACATATATTGTAACATAATTTTTTACATAACTTTACAACGTAATAAGTTAATAATAAATCGTTGCACTCTGATACGTAAAGATGTAAAAGAAGCTGGAAAAATGCGTTTTTTAATTAAATAGTCTTTCAGTTGAATAGCTCGTTAGACATTTTTAAAAAATATTAAATTCTATATTAACACTAATATTAAATTCTAAAAAATATTAAATGACGAAGTACATTAAGAATCGAAGAGACCAAATCGAACGTGAAATATTCCTCTTAGAACAGTCTTTCGAACAGTTAATCGATAACAATTATAATCAGGTTCGATAACTCATACAACTTGGGATGGATATTAATTCATGCATGAGTTTGAATATCAATTTATTGTGTGTGTGTGTGTGTGTGTGTGTGTGTGTGTGTGTGTGTGTGTGTGTGTGTGTGTGTGTCATATGTTAGCAGTTAACGAAGCTACATTGTACGTTTACCAACAATTATTTACATGTCGATATAACTATAAAGCTATGAAAGTTGAATCAGTCATATTTCGAGCCTGATCAACTGGTTCAGGTAGTTGGCCTCTCACATGCTATTACTACAAGAATCATTTTTCTTATTTCCCGTCTTATATATCGAGTTAATTTAACTTTTAAAGTAATCTAATGAAATTCTATACTTATTATATATAGTATTTAATTTGGCCATACATCTGTAGCAAAATATTAATCATTGCATGTAATTATTCAGAGACCGCATTTTCTATGCAAGTAATTAAATTTTAATAAGGTACGGACAATTAAGTTTTACAAAATCTTACATTCTTTTAATTTAATATAAAAATTTCAAGATATTATTGGTCATTCAGCAATCGATAAGTGATTATCTAAAAATTCACACTGGTTGATGTGCTTATATTTGTCAACTGCAACATAATCTGGTCTTAAATTATGCAATTCTAAATCAATCAAAATCAGGTAGAGAAGAGGCTGCGCAAAGCAACGAGATGTTCTTTCCGAGCTGCCAGCCGGTGGCGAATGAGGCTCCATTGAAATCAATTGGAAGGTGCAAAACGTCAACTAAGATAATTCAGCCAGTTGACCCGCCGTGATGATTTTAATCCAGAGCGCAACACGCACACTCGTTGTATAATAATCCCCTGGTACTCGATGGCCAACATGGCATTTCACTGCATCTTCATTGACTCTACGACGTTGAAAGAAACTTTCCAACTTGTGTGATCCGCAACGTGACGCCGTTTCTTGACATTCCCAGCGTATCAACTATTTATCCTTCATTTATCACACTCTCTGCACCAAACAGCGCATCAACGATTAAAGAATATGACGTAAGCATAACGTTAAAGAGGCGTCACGAGATTAATGGAGTTGCAAGGATCTCGCGAATGATTTAACCGACAATATTATTGATAGTCATTATTGAATACCTCCGCGATTACTTTATGGACTTTTACAGACTGCTCGTTAACTAACGGATTTAGTGAATAGTTTAACATTTTCTATTAAATATTAAATATTAAAACAATATTGTTAAATCAAAATAATATATATTTGTTTATTTTTTAAATCTTAATAAACATTTTGGTAATTTATTTTAAATCAAAATTAATATTTATGTAAAATTGATAAAATAATAAATTTCGTTAATTTCGCCAAAAACCTCAATAAACGTAAAGAATTTTGAATTTTTGATATTTTTAATTTTCAACTTTAACGAACTTTTATTCAAAATTAGAAGACAACAAAAGCAGGAAATACACCGTATGATTTATCTTTGTTACGGCAGCAATGTATGTACTTCAATTTAGTCGATGTTGTACAACTCTTAAAGATTAGGTTTGGCGTCAAGTGCACTCTAGTTATCTAATCGAGTGCGCTTCTCCAAAGAGTATATCATAATCATAAATACTCTGTCAGCCGTTTGAATAATAAAACTTCATTATCGGCGAGGGCATGGAATAAATCCTGGTGACATCTTGATGCGCTGCCTTGATGCGTGGAAATCAAATGCAGTTCACATTTTTAAAGAAATTCGTTTTCAAACACATCTCTCATATTCCGTGATTTATAAAAAAATTAATACAACATATTGATTAATTTTCAGCGATTAATATTAAAAAGACAAAAACTTTTTTCATTAAAAAAGCTAGTAACTTAAGAAAGTGATAACAAATTTTAGTCACTGTAGGGTCGGTGAGTTTTTAAATAGAACCTGTTTCACTTAAGATGTAGGCGTATAAAAATAACGCGACTGAGACGACAAACTCTTCATTCCTGGAACGCAACAGATAGATAAAAGACGAAGTCTTATAAATGACATTGGATGGTGCGATAACGTTTTGTCACATAGACAAGATACAACGGATGTCACGCGAATTGACGTAAAACGATTTTTGTCACAATCTTCGTTTAATCGACGTTTTAATAAGTTGCGAAAACTGGAAGAAATATGCCACGCAATTCGATACCATCTAGCATTCAACAGACGATCGAAATCTCATCACTAATTACATGATATTACTTATTTCGAAACTCGTACGTTGAACAAACACGATGATAAAGCAGCTGGGTTTTACTTTTAATCGAGAATCAGAGACCCCGTATCTCATGATGATTATGCTATCATATGGGAATTTTAACATTCGTCAAATAATTTTGCGTAAGTTTGCTACTTTGCGCCAAATATGTGAATTTCTCTTTTCTTTCTCTCTTTCAAATATACGCGTATCATTACAATTACATTAGCTGGCAACGTTTTCTTTATATAAAATCCAACGAACTTATCAAGAAATATTTTTATTTGGAAAAGAAATAAGTATTAGAAATTCTATACAATTGAAGAATTTATAAATTTTAAATTATAAGAAGATACATAATTATATACTATACTAACTTGTTACATAATTGAATATAATTTAATTTTGTAATTTGACACATCGAGAAAATAGGAATTAGAGATTTTTTAAATAATATTATAGCTCTCTTACAAAGTATCTAAATTTGGACGTAATTTTACCATAAAAAATTCTAAACTTTTATGGAAAGTTTTTATAACGGCTTTCGACTCTCTTATCATAAATTCTAATCTGATTGATACATCAACAAAACTATTTAACGCCTGCACAGCCGATAACTATTTTTATGTTATAATCTAAAAACATTTCTCCGAGTAGGCTTACTGATTATTGCCACGGTAATGCATGCTTTCGATTATGTAAGCAACGCGAAGAATAGTAATTGAATATGAATCGAGAGATTCTGTCGCGCGACTGAATTACGTGGCAGCGAAACGTTTCAACGAGAATCACGTGTTACAACTGGTGTAACAACCGGCGATAACACACGCTACGTAATATTTCAAGGATCCACGTGGTTCTTGCTGGAAAGTAAACATCGAAGCGAGACCACGCGTTGTTGATGAATTGATATCTAAAATGCGATGATATCTTAATTTCTCCATGTTCAAATGAATGCCAAATCGAAACATTCATACTCTGATAAATCGTGATAAATCGCGCTGGAGAATAATTGGAATCTCATTGGAATATTACCACTATGGCCTTGAAACCGTCATTATAGGATATCATTTCTAACGATTTCTAATATGGTAACCTCGATTCATTTTTATAACAGCCCATTACTTTACACATGTTTGTCATTTATGGGAAAATGGCTTTTTTCTGTATTTTATTTAAAGCAATATATATCAATTCAAATCGGAATGTAATATTCGCTTATATTAAAATTCGAATTACAATGTCAAGAACAGCAGCCTGGCTCGAATCGAGGAGACAGAATTTTGTATCTAATGCTGATTATAGAATTTTGGATCAATAATTATACGTGTAATTTATTTCTTTTGGAGAAAAACTCTAAAATTAGAGTTCATCAATAAAACAAAACTGCAAATATGCTAAAAAGGTAATTTTTTACTTCAGGCTTCTAACTTTAAAGATATATCTAATAATCAGAATAATCAATCCTAAGAACATTTTATTTATAACATATTTATAACAAGAAATTTCATGTAATTTCATAAAAAAAACAAACGTATGTTGAGTTATTGAAAATGTTCATTCAGAAATAAACTCTAGACACACAGTAGTCTCAGCGATAATCACCTTGCTGTGTAACATTGAATTACCACATCTTACAAAGATGTTTACCTTACAAAAACATATATCATCAAAACAAGTTTTTCGCAGTTCAAACATTTCATACTTGACAGTCTCTTAAAAAGGCCTTTGAAAGAAGGCCTCCCGTCACAACAACCTCGTGACAGTCGACCCTCCATTAATTCACGAGTATCGACAGGTGGATGGTCCAGGACAGGTAGATGCACCGGTCTCAGTGAGGCAGGAGGGCGCATTTAATGGCAGCACTACTGACCCGATTTTACGAGATACGGTACCTGATTTCGCACACGTGCGCACCCCACTTCCGCTGATCTCCGGAACGATCGATGCGAGGCGACCGACGACGCTGGTTGCTGGCTGGTCCTCGCGCTCCTGTCTCTCCGTAATGCACGCGTGAACGGATCGGCGGCAGCGGCGGCGGGAAAAAAACACAAGCTCACGACGAGGCCGAGCGGCGACTGGTCGTGCCTCCAACGAGCTTCCAGCCACGATCGTCTGGCCCGCGATATCCACCACTACTGGCCGCGTGCGTCACGTCTGTATTCCGGCGACGCGTAAACGCGTAAATGATACGAGGGGTCACGCGGATACACGCGGCCACTACCTCTGCCTCTCGCGCCTTCGTCTGTGACGTCTACGAGTACACAGAAACAACCCGCGCAAATCAACCGAACTGTTATGCGAACTGTCGAACTCACGGCGTGCCTGTTGATAAATTCGAAACCGGATTTGGAGTCTTGGCAAATATTTGGTCGAATGTTATCTTTCTATCTTGTGTAGCTGCCTGGACTGCTTTCACACCTGATATCTTTGACTTTACCGAAAGTCCTCAATCGAATTAAAACTTCCAAATCCAAAAGGTAGAATAAGGTTAATTCGAAATTATACGATAAAAATTCTTAAGATTATTCGTTATTGACAGTTATTTATTCCCCTCTTATTTCTCTTATCATAGTTTATGACTCTGAAACACTATCGCTTAAGGAGTAATCGATCTCGAATTAAAATCTGTAAGAAGTAATCAAAGAAGTTTAACGATTTCATTTGACTAACATATGTGAAGCATCGGTCATTGACTACTTAATATATACAATAAGAAACAAGAGAAATAATATACGCTTGTGATTGTCAGAGTGACTTAAAATATTAAAGCTTATTAGGAAGCCAAGGAGTCTTTGTTATTTTTTTTTATTTTTTAAATAAAAATTTCAATCTTTTATTTCTTTTAAGAAATAAAAACTTAAATTATTCTAAAATTTTAAAATGAAAAAAATGTTAAAAATACTTATTTTACTATCTTAAGTTTGCCCATATAACATGATATGGGATATTATTAGATACATTTATTATGGCACGTGGCTTATATACGCATCTCGCATGACCGTCACGTTAATTCATTCAGGCTCAGTTCACAAATTCAAATATCTACACGCACACGTGCAGGCACAAATAAATACATCGATACCACATGGGACACATGGTCAATCATTAGTCAAATGAATCTATCAATCATCTTTTGCGTTTTATCTTTAAATCCGATTTTTTATTGCATGCATTATCTTAAATTTGTTAACGTCATCTTTTAATTCATATTCACAAAGGTCTCACAATAAGAACTTATACGCATGGATGAGATAAACAGATTAAGAAATCGTTCAATTAAAACATTGTTGATATATATATGTATATACATATGTACATACAGAGAACCAATAAAGTAACATTCGTCTCTGTAGATTACATAAATTGAAAGAAGTTTAATTAAAACAGCTGATGTATGTGTTTAAATTTAGACTATTGCAATTGCCCATGCAATCTTCCTTTAGTAAAAATCAATCTTAGATTATTGAATATACGTAAGTTAAAAAATATAAAATAAATTATAGAAAATGATTTCTTCATTTATTTTAATAGAAATGTAATAAAATATCTGTCATTCGTATATTAAACATATTATACATATATTATTGTTACAAATTTTTAATAAAAAATTGTAAAGAAGTAAATAATTATCCTATAATCCTATATATAGCATGCAATATGTGACAGAATTAATAAAGAATGTCATACATGTTCAAAACTGTAAGACTGACTGTTCCAAAGTGAGAACATTTGATCTGCTGACCCATCTCATTAAATCTCCAATGTAACAGAACTACATATGAATACGTATGTGTTACAAATTTAGATCAATAACCCTTTTATGAACGATTTATTGCAATTATAATAGAACTGATACACACGTGACAATCAATGTTAAATATGTTAATGTTAATATGGCAAAAATATTGTATATTAGTGTGTAATATTGTGTATTATATAAAATAATTAAACGCATAAACGTTCTTTGTGTTGTACAAATATGTTAAAAATCATAGTATTAATGAAATTACACACTTCCGAAAAAATTTAAGATATAAAAAGTATAACTAATATATAATTCTTTCTTTAATAACATTTTAATGTTTCTTACTTCAATTTTGAATGTTTTTAATATAAAACGTGGTCAAATATGTGTGTGTGTGTGTGGTGTGTGTGTGTGTGTGTATGTGTGTGTGTGTGTGTGTAAAAGTTACTTGTATAAACGTAGTATAATTTACATACATTTTACTACACAATGTTTCTACATATAATTATATTCTCATTATAATAAACTGTATAAATCTATATAAATGATTTTATAAACTTGTAATAAATACAATATATTTACTCAGGCAGGAGATCATCTCCGAGTTCTTCATCACCAAAATCGTCATCTCGCTTTCCAGCTGCTGTCATAGGACGAGTCGGGAGAGGTCCTATAGGATCTGCATAACTCGTACCTAGAAGCAAATTGAAAATTGTTTTTATGATTCTAGTAACTATAATAAATAAATAAATAACATATTTAGATACTTAATATATTAATATATTAATATAATCATATATCACTATATATCATTATAAATATCATCACATTAGACAAAGACGGACATAATATGATATAAGTATTCTAGCAATATCTATCCTCAGATTCATAGCTCCGATCGGTAATACGTAACGGTCTGCCAAGTGTATTAAGTGATAAAGAGAGAACAAGAATAGACTAGTCAAAGCAGCCGCAGTCATCCATCATTTATTCAATCCATTAGAGTGGCTCGCGAACCACTTGTACATCACTTTTGCTGATGCTTGCATTCAATGAAAACGTGTAATGCTAATCGTACTAAAATTACTAACTGAACAACCGTAAAATTTTCCACGAAGTTAATGTAAAGTTAAAATTGCATAGACTACTAAAGTAAAAATTCTACCAGAGCTACAAAAAAGTTATGTAAAACGTAATCGTATTATAAAATGCAAATTACACAAATTTAATATTTCTTCAATAAATTATGTAAAAGTAAATCAGTAGAAATATCAATATATAACGATTTTTTAATTTTACAAAAAGTTTTAATAATTGTACTTTGATAATCATTTTTTCCTGAAATTGGTCGTCGATCCGGACTTGGTCTATGATCTGATAATATACTCAATCCTGAACCAGCTCGAGATGACGTTCCACTATTACTCTTCCTAGAACCTACACAAAATATATAATCAAGATTTAATTATCATTTAAGAGAAATATTTTTTATTGTATACATTATTCAACATAAAAATTAGTAGCAAATTTATTAAATCTTAATGTCCATACTAATTGTTACAAATTATTTGGTGCCTTGAAATATTGAATTATAAAATTTGTACCTGTCGTGCCCGGTCTTGCTGAACCTTGTCTTTCTTTTAATTCTTTAGCTTTCTCAGCCTTTTTTAATTCAGTTGCATACATCTGCGTTTCTTTCAATCCCAAATCGCTACATAGTCTGACCAAAAATTTTAAACATTCTATATTATCCGGAAATTTATTATGAATATCTTGATATTCCGTGAGAGCTTTATGAAATTGTCCAGTCCGTCTTAAACACGCGGCAACTAATAATCTCCACCTCGGTTCATCTGGCGCGAGTTCTACCGCTTTTTCGAAATAAATCAATGCTTTCTCAGCAACCTTAAAGACAGAATAGTGTATAATAAAAGAAGAAAATGCGTACAATATTTTGTAACTTTGTTATCGAAAGCAACAGTTATTAATAACAAAACTTGTACCTGCATTGATATAAAATATGACCCAATCCAGTCTATCACTTCAAAATTAGCAGGATAAAATCTGTGCGACTGTAATAAATAAATACAGTTAATAAATACACATATCACAAAATATTAATATAAATATATAATATTAATGTATAATTAGATCAGCATAAAATTTAGTTATTAAAAACACTCACATCATTATAAAACTGGAATGCCTGCTGCTTCTCTCCTATTAAATCATACATTTCTCCCAATTTTTGTAAAACACCTGGATCAGATGATATTATACCTAATAATTGATTGTACCTGTTTAAAATTCGAATTAATATTCATTATATTTTTATTTGCAAATATTAGAAATTGATCATAGAAAATTTAAAAATAAATTTAAAAAATAAGTAAAATATAATTTAACTTAAAATACCATTCAGATGCTTGATCAATATCATTCATTAATTGATACAGATGACCAATTTGATATAACGTTTGTGGATCATGACGAACGATATTACGAATTTTCCAAAAACACTCTAAAGCTTCTTCATACATATTTTCTTTTTTGTAAACTAAACCTATAAATAAAAGTAATGTTGATATGAATAAAGTAATACACACACACACACACACACACACACACACACACACACACACACACACACACACACACACACACACACACACACACACACACACACACACACACACACACATGTACATACACATATTAAATAAAAATATAAAATTAATATAAAAAGTATTTGTGTATATCGTGTGCATAAAGATAATTCATATTTAAACATTTAAGCAGTTTTTATAAAATTATTACCTAAATTATATAAAGCTTGTACATGACTAGCATCTGTTTCTAACGCACACAATAAGAGCTCCCTAGCAACATTCAATTCATCTTTTTTAATTGCACAAGCAGATAAATTAACGTATGCCGCTGCATTGTAAGCATCAGCGTTACGAGCTGCTTCTCCATATTTTTCAGCTTGGTCATAATCTCCTTGCTAAAAGAAGCTTTCTGCTTAGATGTAAAAAACAGATATTTGCAAATATTTATAAATATCACTCACGAGATAGTAGATGAATGAAAGCATAGTCGCTGCCGCACTATTAGCTTTAATGTCACGATTTTCAAACATTTTTAATGTATCTATAGCTAATTGTGTCTCTCGATTCTGCAAAAATACCATGGCTTTGTTTATTTCTAAATCAGCAGCTAGAGCGCTATATGCCGAGGACTTTATAGCATCAACACACCTAAAAATAATAATGACGTAAATTTTTATAAACAAACTAGATATTGAAATATAATGCATATCATTAAATGTTATAATTCTATAATTAAAGTATACCAGGCAAATCCAGCTGTAAGTGTATCCTCAATAACAGGTGCTATAAGTTTTGCTGCACAAAGTATTGTTTTCTCTGCTTCCAACTTCATTTCTTTTTCCAATTTTGACAAATCGTCATTCTTTATTACTTCATTTAATATATTAGACGCAACATCATCCTACGTATAAATAAAAAATATAAATAGTATAATGGTACGTATAATAGTATATGGTTTAATGTATAATTTATAATTTTATATATATATAAATGAAAACTTATGTTTATATGTGAATAAAAATATTCACATGTAATCACCATTTAACATTTACAAATAAATAAAATGCGTTTAACAAATAAAAAGAGTAATGAGAAATCCGTGTGAGTATTGAACATTGATGAAAAGAGGCAAATGCCACAAATAAATCACTATGGAAAATATGTGCACCTTTATGTGAATTATATAACACATACTGTGATATATAGCAGTGCAGATGTTGGTAATTCTTTAAAAGATATAGCTCTAGTAAACACAGTATGACAGTGCTGAACTCACAGGATGTATGCTATACTTGTCCTCCTGATCTACATTAAGCTGTACCTCTAGTAACTCAAAAAAAGCTCTTTTCATCTTATCACGATGAGATAACGCGAAATGACATAAAACAGCATGCAAACCCGCTTTAAACTCGGCTCTCTCTCTCATCACCCACTCAAAACTATTAGCTGCCTCTTCTAATCGACCCATTTGCACAAATAACATTCCCATGTTATGCATAATTTTTATTCTGCGAAATATTTCCCAGATTAATGATTATTAGTATTGGCATAATGATCCTTAAGTTCTCGAAAATTGTACAAATTAAGAAAGTAACAATTATTATTTACCTTAAATCTTTATGGGCTGTTGGGGCTTGATCAAATGCCATTCGATACATTTTTATAGCTTGAGACAATTGTCCCATTTTTACATAAATGTTACCCATATTAACTTTAAGTCGAGCACTGTTACTAAACATCCTGTTTCTTGTTATTGCCTGATAAGTCGCTATAGCCTCTGTATACATTTCATTATTCGTATATTGAACCGCTAAGTTGAACAACACCTGTAGAAAAGTTAAAAATTTATCCATAAAAAATAAAAGTCAGATTATAACTTTTATCAAAATTTTTATATCGTCTTGTATTGTTTCTTTACTCGCATCTTATAACGGATTTCCAGATATATAATGAAATAATGTTAAAACTACACTAACATAAAGAATTAGAAAATAAGAGACAATAATGATTTAGTGAGCTTACTGCAAACGTTAAATCTATATTATGATTATCACTAAGGCCAGCTTGTTCCTGCAATCGTATAAGAGCTCTTTCCCTTGAAGAAGCTTCACGCGCGCGTTCTAAGGCGATCTTTATATTATTTTCTGAAGCTGCCTGAGCAGAAGCTTCAATCAAACCCATTATTTTTTTTTCTGTTACTTTTATCTTCTCTTCAGGCCTTAAATAGAAAAAATTTATATAAATAAATTTTAATAAAAATTTTTCAACATTATGTATATATATATAATAAAATTATGAATTTTACGTGTCTTCTTTATTAGTTTCCAATGCAGGTGCGGGACCTTTAGAACTAGTCCCCATATTAAGAGGATCAAAAGCCTGTTGATTGCTGGTATATCCTGCACTCCTCACTGCTGTCATAGGTCTAAGCCCAGTCATAGGTTGCATTGCTGTACCATTTCTTTGAAACTAAGAAAATAAAAGCGTAAAATCGAATACACTTACTAATATATCATACATTAAATGTATAGTACCAGTAACATTATAAAATTATAATAAGATATGTAAAGTATCTTGCTCCGGCGACAATTAATGGCAAATTCTTTATTCAGTGTAAAATTCATTTTTCTTAATAATCTCTACATTATAAATCTCATCTTATAAAAAATTTTCAATTTAAATATTTGTTGATTTTACATTAATTAAAAATTATAAATATAATTATTTTATACATATAAAAACATTGTTGTTTTTACTTGTAAAGCCTATTCTACAAAAAATTGTTACCGAAAAAAAATGAAATCTAAATACTTTCGATAAAAATTACATATTATAATTATACCATTTATGATAGGATATCCTTCTATATGTAATTACATATAAACTCTGGATAACTTACTCGACTTGACGTTCCAAAGCGCATTGCAGTGCCTGGTGTTTTTGGAGTAAACTGTCAAATATTAAATAATGTATAACAAGAAAAAATAGATATTTAATTGCTAATAATTGCAGTTTAATAAATATTGTGTTATGCAATAGAAAATACTAAATATAAAAGTTTCAGCACTACTATAAATAATATAACTCATTACTATACTTACTATAGATCTTTTTCCATAACTCGTTTTGATAACTTCCTGAAATAATTCATCTTCCTCAAGATCCTTAATACTGTATACCGATGGATAATCATTATATCCCTTATAAATGTCATCCTCCACTTCTGCGGTAGACATGGTTAACAATTTTATGGTATTCCGTATAATTGTGCTTCTTTGTTGCGTACAAAACACTTATATACACTTTAAATGATTAATTTATAAACTCTGATGTATATTTTCAAATAATTTAAGTTGAATAAATTAAACAACAAACTATTTTGGAAAGTGTATTCCAAAACGAGAAAACAACAGCTGACAGCTGATCGCATAAAGCAGAAACCAGCAGAAACTGTGCTGCGACTTCGAGCTTCGACCTCCGAGCAGTCTGGGCTTCGAGTAAGCCGTCGCACGCTCGATTGCAACGTGACCTACATAACCTACGTTCGGCCGAATCGATTTCAGGGAGTGCAAACTCCTATCTTAAACAAGGAGACCGATGTATTGTAGTGCCATCTGCGCTTGGACTCGGAAATAAGGGAACTAAAATGGGTCATGTGATAAAGAGAGGGGATACGCGCGAATTGAAATAAACTGAAAAGTGCGGCAAGAGCAACAACGAGGACCAACGAAAGACTATGGACCAGGACAATCAGGACAATTAAGAAGATTGGGAAATTGAACAACTTGTAAAAGCGATTAAACAGGTATTAAGAATTATATACTATTTGATTACATTTGTATCAGCTTAGGATAATAAACAGAAATACAATATCAAAACACTTAACCTAACTGGAATATTCGTTACGAAATGCTATTACTAAATAATATTACTAAATACAATTATTACTAAATAA
This sequence comes from Monomorium pharaonis, assembly GCF_013373865.1. NCBI lineage: Eukaryota > Metazoa > Arthropoda > Insecta > Hymenoptera > Formicidae > Monomorium > Monomorium pharaonis. The sequence continues at coordinate 1,121,479 of NC_050474.1, read as the reverse complement.
TACTACTAAAAATATAATAGCTTGCATCATTTCAGCTTATTATTATTTAGAATATTTATTATTTAATATTTTTAAGCAAAACATACCTTATTTACAACACACACACTACACAAAAGTAGCTTTTTAAATATAAGTTATATATGTATGTTATTTAATTTAAGATTATTTTTTTCAGGAAAATGGTGTGGAAGTGCTGTGTACCCGGATGTACATCATCTTCAAGGGTTCCAGGCCATAGATTGCCTGCACGAGATGTTATAGCGCAGATGTGGTTAAAAGCAATTTGTTTAAATGACATGATTGGTGAGTTTTGAGAAAATTGATAACTTAAAAATTATAGAAATGTTTATATTTATTATAATTAATTAATAGTACCCAGATAGCCAAGCGAGATTGAACATATCGGGCAAACTAATACATTGCATGTATTGTAAACTTGCCCACAATTTGCTGTTATTGTAATTTGCGTTGTGCTATGCATCACATTTTTTTAACCACACCGGATATAAAACCTGTTGTTCAGCTATACCACACTAATTCACACTATTTTTTCTTCTAATATCGAAAAAAAGGTAAATGGTCACTTAAAGGTGTGTGTGTGTGTATACTTATGAAAAACAGACTTATATCTGACAGTCCGCAGTCTGTTTATAAGTGGGACGGGAAAAATTTGTTGCATTGCACTCTAATTATTATTTTTATTTAATATTTAATTTTAAGAAAACAAAATTTTTTAATGTACATAAACATTATTAATAAATTTAATTTAATATATACTTATTAATTTGTTTTATTTGGAAATTAAAATATTTTGTAGCATTTACTACACGAATACTATATATGCATGGATATATGTGTAGAGTGGTTATGTATGCTATCTCACGTGACCTTCGTCACGTGACTAATTTAGTTCCTGGCTTCCGAGTCCAAGGATAGACGGCGCTGAAAATCGTCCCCTTCCATTCCAGGTATGAGTTTGCACCCCCTGATCGATTCTGCTCGACCCGTCCGCTATGTTCACGTTTATTTGGTTATGTTTCATGCTATACCCGTAAATTTTACAATTATATGCATTCATATTTTAAATCCGTTTTATGCAAATGTGCATAATCGTGTTCTATAAATGTGCAATACCACGTAATATACATGATATAAATTCAATTAATTGATTTGATAAAAATTCACTCACCGATTGCTATCGTTGCTCGATCCTGCTGTTGATGCTGCTACTGCTACTATTACATTCCTTTTTCGGTTTTGATTCTGAAATTGTGATAAATATTATTCCTAAACTCAAACATAAAAGCAGATAAATTAAGAAATGTATCACTTGAAAAAATAGTATATTTAATACCGAGTCGCTTGATTCATATGGATGCCGTTTTTTGCTGACATCATCCTGCTTTTCTCGAATCGCACATTAACAACGATCGCCCGATTACCTTATTCGGCACTCCCGATATTACGGATAATATATCACACACGAGTAAAACGTAAACTACGCGCGAGAATTTCACTTGGCGCGACCGTTACATTTGAAAAAGTGAAAAGGACGATACGTCTGATTGGCGGTGAAAATCAACCTGGCACGAAAGTGGCGTGACGTCACGTAACTTCATGGAAACACAGGCCGAGGAAAACCGTTTGAATGAAAATTACGCGCCGAGACACAACGAACGGAGATAAATTCGTTTCGAAAATTTCGTATGCTCGCACAACGATTAGTAGCACTTCACAATTAGCACTCGCGATATTTTACAGAATGTATTCTCTTCGAGCAAACACTTGGCTCGAACACACACGCGAACACTTACTCGAGATCGAAGGCAAACGCATCGACGCCGCGCTTTACGCATGAATAAGTCCTCTGCTACGTAAGATCTCACGGCTCGCGTATCGTTTACTAGCAGCACGACGGCACTATCGCCACAACACCGTACCTGCACAATACCGCACAATTCAATTCTGAACGCGAAATACGCACGGAGTCGACAGAGCGTCTGATGCGTCTGACCGGCGGCGCTGGAGCGGCGTACGTGACTGGGGAGCGCGGAGCAACGGAGCAACATGGCGGCAGCGGCGCAGGCGCGGCGAGTGGCGCCGACTAGTGCCGAGTACCGCCGAGTGTACCTACCAACGGTCACGTCCGCCGCTGCCGCCAGTTCCCTCACGCTCCAGCGCCGGTCGGACGCATTGTCGACTCCATGCGTGCTCGCGTGTTGAGAATTCATTGTGCGCAGGTACGGTGCTGCGTCGAGAATGCCGTCGCGTTAACAGACGACCCGCGAGGCACCGCGAGGCATCGTGCGTTCGGTTTCGAGTGAAGTGTTCGCATACGCATTCGAGCAAAGTGTACGTGAAGAGGATAGAATATCGCGTAGAATACACGTAGAAAACGTAGAATAAACGTTCGGTAGAATATCGCGAGTGAATTAAGTGAAGTGCTTCTAGTCGTCGTGCGAGCTTACGAAATTCCATATTTTCGAAACGAATTTGTCTCCGTTTGTTATATCTCGGCGCGTAATTTTTATTTAAACGGTTTTCTCGGCCTGCGTTTTCACAAAGTTACGTGACCTTACGCCACTTTCGTGCCATGTTGATTTTCGTTCCGGACAAAGTTTTCGTGTGCGCGTATTCGCTCGAAGAGGGTACACAATCCGTTCGGTAGAATGTCGATCGTGCCAATAATGAAAGTTTATTAGTCGTCGCATTTATTTATGTCATATTAAATTTATTTTATTTATTTTATTTGTTCGAAAATACAACTAAAATTTTCACATAATTTAATCTTTTATAATTTAATTTTTTATCAACGTGAGATACGTCGGTAAGTAATCGACGTGCGACGTGCGATAATAGTACCGATCGTGGGACACGGAATTAAATACAGGCTTTCGTTTCGAGATGTCACTACCGACGCGAGATTGAATCATTAGCTCCTTGATACAGCACGCGTTCGTAATAAAAGTCTTTTCAACAGTTTAACTGTGTGTTCTCTGTAACTGCATCAGTATTGTACTTTGTTAAAATGTGACGGATACACGATTACATGAGTGCGAGAAAGAGATAAAGTTTTTTGATCGCAAACGCATTTCTGCTGTCTTTTCAATCACTTTATTCGAACGTGACACTGTGTGACAAAACGCGCGCCGACATTTTGGTTACGTTTCGAAATTTGCAGAATGTTCGTCGCGTTCGTAACGTGAATTATATAGATGTTGAATACTACCGATGTTATTTCGAAACTCGTGCCTCGTTCGGATTGGAACATCGCATTTCGTCGAGCGTACCAGCGTTTCATCGCGCCGCGTTTTCGGGAGTGCTGACCGACATTTAATTAAAAACGAACCGCAGCCGGTTCGTCGCGTCGCGCGTTTACTTAATTCAGGAATGCCGTTCAAATAAATGAACTATTACGTATTATTCGCGTGTGTCCTGTGCAACAAGAGGAGCATAAGATGCAGGCCTGGGAAAGGCATCGGGCCTGGGCAGAGCAACCTTAGGGTGAGCACGACTTATTATTTGTTAAATTTAATCATTTTTTCTATTTGGTTTTACCTTGATAAATTACAAAATTAGAGACAGTCACGAAATATTTCACACAAATTTAATTTTACAAAGCTTTTTTTCTTTTGGAAAATATTAATTATAAAATGATTATATTAATAATTTAAAGAATAAAAAGTTTGATACATAACAATGATCTTTCATCTAATATTGATAATCGTGAGCTCTATTTTAATTTGAATCTATTTGTGTATTAAAGTATTTTACAAAATTATATATATATTCCATTACAAATACAAATACAGAGTTACCTGCTGTAATTATTTTTTTTAATATTAATTGTTTTTTCTGTCCTGCTATAATTTGGACTTTGTATTTGTTTGTTACAGAACCATAGTAGCGAAGTGTCCTGTGCAACGAGAGGAGGAGGAGACCTGGGAAAGGTAATTAAATGACAAAGCAGAGAATGAATTTTATGTCTACATCATTTTATGTCTATGTCTACATCTACGCCTTATTATCTATTCTACGAGTCAAAGTTCACTCCAGACTCCATATGAAAGATTGATAATTTAAAAAGAAGACAATCTAATAGAGACAAAGTAATAAACTTATGTTGAATATATTAAAATTACGAAGGAAGGGTAGAAAAAAGAAAATTTGATTGGAATAATAAAATACAATTTATTGCTCAGAATTTATATTTTACACAAAAATAACAGATTGTGTAAAATAAATATATTATTGGCAGTACATAAATAGTTGTTTGTATAAAATCTCTAGTATTTAATAAATACAGTAATAAATAATAAATAATTATAATCAATAATAATAATAAATAATAAATAATAATAGTAATCAATAAATAAAATAATTATTATATTCATAGAAAAATATAATAATCTTTTAATAAATAAAAAATAAATTATATTTTCCAACATATAGTTTTGGAAGTTACCTAAATTTAATAAATTAAATAAGTTAATATTCTACATTAAATACATTAAATATATTTAAATTTGTTAAATTAATAACTGTGCATTCATATCTTTTTGTTCAATATAAAATACCTGAAAATATTCGAATACAAAAACTCGAAAAATACTTCAAAAATTTATAACTCACATAATTGATTCTCTTTATCATTTATATATATGTATATATACTAAATTTAACTTTTACTATATCTTTGGCACAATTTTTAAATATCTTTTCAAACTTTTTAAATATTCTTTTTAAATTATTTCGTATCTTTTAATAGTGCCAATTTTAAAAATTTCACAAAAATTAAATAAGTTATAAACATCTACTGTCATTGAGCAATTTAAATTTATATGACCTCTGAGACTTTATTAGATGATTTCTTTTTAAACTCGGCATGTTTGTTGCATTCAAAGCCTGCCGCTCGATCCAGATATGTGTTTAATACCGCGTTTATGATAGAGAAGACACCAGGTAACTTCAGCACGTGACAGAATAAGAACTTCTGCAAACTGTACAATATTTTCTCTGATAAACTAAAGGAATTGTACAAACTGGGCATGTTGAGTCCAAATATGTCACAGAGTCGGAGCAAGAGCACTTTGTAGCTGTTTAAATGAGCGATGTAACCTACGCCCTCGTTAAGACACATAGTCATGTGCTCCCATTCAGGTGTCACCGTTCTGAAATTCGGTTTTACCCAGTACTCGATGAAATCTTTAGTTCGCTGGCGTATGTCCTGCAGACTGCCGCGACAGAAGTTGTACTGATCTTCGATGCCCAACAGATAGCCCAGTCCGCGCCAGAGGTGACAGAAAGCCTCCAGATCCTCGTTGCTCGCGTCGTGTATACCGAATTGTTCCGGGTAGAGTACTATCAGACCCATACTGGCAAACTGCGTGCCCGACATATCGCCCTGATTCAGACCTCTCGTTCTCGTCATCGTGTAAGGACACTGCTGGTTCTTTGCTATCGGGCACGCGTCTGCGAAATCTTTCTTAATCTTTCCCAGCACAGGACACCATGGGTTTTGAATCTTACTTTCCTGATCGATCTCCTCAAAGCTTTTTTTGCATAATTTCCGTCTCATGGCTCGGTGTAACTTTCGCACTCTCTGAATGTCGCGATAGGCTGGCGTTCCTTTGCACCAAGGATCGCTCGTATACCAATTCCTGAATGTCCTGATCGTTCTGAGGTATCGCTCGAAGGCGCGATATGGAGTGTTTGACTTCTGACTGAGGATCAGCGGTTTTAATCCGTCAGAAAAGCTGAATATCTGTAGCAGACCCATCAGGTTGCTTATAGAGATAACGCTGAAGTAACGCTGGGCAAAGCTCTGTCCGCGATAAAATTTATCCATGTCCAACCAATCCGGCTTTGTATTCTTTTTTCGTTCACAATCTCCATTTTCAAATATCGCCGGCAAGACGTACCTCAAGGATTCGGGTATGTTCGGGAAATATTTCTCAATATTGTTTATCAAATGATCGTATTGATTCTTGATTGTCCACTGATCGAAGTGCTCCGGTAACTTGCTGTTGTTGAGTTCTTGCTTGCATTTTGTTATGAATGTTTTGCGCTCGTCAATGAGATTGTCCAATAAATTGTTCGATTCGTCGAAACTGTCAAAGGAAGAGTCAAAACTCGAGATACCGCTATCTCCCTCGATTTTTATTTTGAGGAAGGTATCGTCAATCGTATTATCATTTAAGAAATTCTCTTTAGAATTATCTTTATTGCTTGTGATTACAAGCGTAGGCAATTGAAATTTTTGCGATTTCAACATTCGAATACTTTAAAGGGCTTTTGGTGGCCCGCTCACTTAGTTAAAAACCGCTAATCCGATGTTACTGTTGAATCTGTTTAAAAAGAAAAAAAAATATATATATATTAAAATAAGACTTATCTAAATATATGCAAAATTAATTCTCAAATTATAGTTTTTTGCTTTTGGTCAAATTGCAATGGATATGCAACGGATAAATTACTAAGTTAATCGATTAATACTGATAAGTAATTTTTTAATTATCCTTGCAATTTTTCAAACAATTAACTTATTAAAATAAATTTAAGTTAAGATTAAAATAAAACTAATATCTACTTACACTTTGAAGAAAACTTTGGGACGCTGTAGACTTGGAACTTCTTGAAGCGTTCAGATACGTTAGCTTAAAAGTTTTAATACTTCAGTATTAATACTTCACTTAAATAATATAATGAAGTGTATGCACTTAATGCTCTCTGTGAATTGATTGAAACATGCTTCCCGTTGACAGCTAATATATACTCTTAGTGGAGATTTCCCCTTCTTTCTCTTCGCAGAAACAAAACATTACATGAAGTCATTTAAGAGGAAGTTTAACATATTTCCATCAGGGGAACCATCAGGAACGTTATCGCATACTCATACGCAATTGCGTTCTTAATGACGCGGTTAATCAAGCTGTAAAATGTAAACATGTTTCTTTGCAGCTTTCAAGGGATTGAAGTACAGTAAGGGGGATTTCCATTTTAAAAAAGTGCATAATTAAGTGCATAATTAAGTGTTAGTTTGTTCAAATACTTTTCAATAATTAATTAAATTAAGACTTTAAGAAAATGTATATATATATAAGAGATAAGTTATATTTCTAACATATATTTTCTAAATCTGTGTCATAGAAAGTTTAATCCAATTTATGTGCTGGAAAAGTTTATATCTTGGAAATATAATCATGTCTTTGGTATCTTCTTTCTTTTTCTCTTGAAAAGTCATTCAAGAATTCTTAATGTATATTATCTTTTGGACATCAGTAGTTATATGAATCATAAAGTCAACTATTATAATGCTTCCTATTATTATAGATATAATTTTTAATTATATCAACAAATAAAACTGAGAGAGAGAGAGAGAGAGAGAGAGAGACATATCAAAATAAAAAAAATTTTTTTAATTACTAAAATTAAAAGTCAATTTTTTGTATTATTAATTTATTTAAATTTAATTAACTTTAAATAATATTTCTTTATTAATTTATTTATTTATAACAATTACAGTAACAAGTAATTATTTATTTATAACAATTACAGTACAGTAATTGTTATAAATATAATTTTTCTGTTAAGTATAATGTTAAAAAGTTGTAGAAAAAAACTGTAACACATAAAATATTTTTGTAACTATTTGGATAAGAATTATCTATGATAAGAATTTTTTTCTTTTGTTTTTTTTGTGAGGAAAAAGAATTACATTGCAAGTGTAAAATCAAAGAAATGTATCAATAATTAAATAATTAAATATTACAAAATAAAATTAATTATTGATTTCACAAACACGCATAGAAATTTGAGAAACATATAAATAAAGACGTTTCATATGTGTATATACTTCCGGCCAAAAGTTTAGATACACTTACGATTTTCTTGCATCTCACAAAAAATTAAACACTTCGGTGAAAAAAATCGAAAAGAAATTTTTAAACACACATCATAAAGAACAAATATAAAATGTTAAAACAGTATTTTATCTCTATAATACCTTGTTTCTAAATTACATAAAATCAAAAATTGATATTTTTTAACATAACATATTTGTTTTACTTTTTGAAGCTCTGTAGCTCTGATGAAACATTATCGCACAGACAAAATTTAATATAAAAATATTTTGAAGCATTCTAAGCCTTATAAAATACTTTTTGAAAAAATTGTTACGTAATGATTTTTCGCAATAATATCAAATTTTATAAATATAAAAACTCGTTTTTCATAAAATCTGTTTTAATTTTAAATCTAAATATTTACAAAATAAAGCAAAAGAAAATATTTTTTATAATATGCTTGGTTAGCATAATTTTTTCAAAAATTTTTAAAGATTTTTTTACATTCAAAGATTCTTTTATATTTTTTATAAAATACAAGAAAATTGCAAGCATTTTTGACCGAGAGTGTATATTATGTAAAAGTATATTATGCACAATGCGTTATCAAAGTCGTTAAAATTTTTACTGACCTTTTGTATTGATACATAAAAATTGATACATAAAAAATGAGAATAAGCATTTTGAAGATATAGCAAGAAATATGATAAAACATAACATTAAAGATTCCAACAACCCATATCTACTTTTTAAAGTGCAATAAAATAAGTACGTATAACTTTCACAGTAGATGTCAGTAGATATATTTTGTTATATTTGCAATTTATATTAATTATCTTAAATTATATTAAATAATATAAATTATATTAAAAGAACCAATTGCTTTAAAACACATCTTTATTATTAATCTATATTAAAATTTAATAATTAAATAGAAACTTTAAGAATTCAGACTTTAATATTTTTCGCAATAAGTTTTATACAATTTTTTAAATATCTTTAATGTAACATCGTAATCAAATTAACGATTAATTTAATTAGAAATATTAATGTTAGTTTTAGTCTGTGATTGTATTTCAAGTTTGACATACCGGCACGTAGTTGCACACAACCGAAAATATGCATTTTATTATTAAAATTGTATTAAACTAAAATACACTTTGATCAAGAATTGGCATTTTATCTCTAGATTATATTAATTCTTTACAATTACTATAATTATATGAAATAATAGAAAGATTGTAAAAAAGTTATTAAATGCTATCGGCCCTCTTCCGAATTCGATGTGTGTAACACAAGAGAAAAAAAGAGATTGAATCACAAGTGGCATCAACAGGAAATGTTTCAATGGAAGCAGCCAAATCCATTAACGTCATAACATTGAGACGTATTCGTAGAAATAGATTATCCCTAAAGAAAAGAACAAAAGGATAACTTTTATGAGAACGAAGTTGTGATATATTGCATTATAAAAGATCAAGTTGAACGAGCATATGAATCATATTGAATCATGGTGTTTGTTTTATACACATTACACATAATAATGCCACGATTGATAATTGGAAACTTTCATATAACGTCAATTAGATATAATCATGCCTTTTACTGTATCCGTACCGTATTTACGTCATCAGTAACACGAATTGTATAACTATTATATCTATTTTATGTAGCTTTTTATTTTATTTTGCATCCATAATGCATTTATTCGTTGATTTTGAAAGATAGACTTTAACTATACGAAATATAATTAATTTAATTTATTTCAATCAAATATCTTGATAATTATTTTCTTAAGTTTACTTAAAAATTTAAGAGAATGTTTTAAGAAATACAAAATATCTCTAGCTTTTTTCACTTTGTCTCATAGAAAGCTTAATTCAATCTAGATTTTCTACGGAAAACTTCGCATCTTGGGAATATAATCACATTTTCCTTCTTCTTCTCTTGAAAGAAATTCTTGATGTATGCTATCTTTTAACGTCAATCGTTAACACGCTACGAATGATGACGCCAATAAATACTTTCTCCTGATTATCGTTAATGCGTAAAAAACTTAAACAGTAAACATTTGAACACAAATGCCATGTACCTACAATTATCAAAATTTTGCAGAAACAAGACGTGTGGTAACAGTTTGAAATCTAATGAATAGTTAATCTTTGATTAAGATCATCAATAATTGCACCGGTATTCTTATCTTTTTTACTTCATTGAATTTTAAATCTTAAAGTGCACGGGAATTGTCATAATTTTTAAGAAATTTAAAACTTATGTTAATACAATTTCTTTTAAAACAAAGGGCATAATATATTGCATAAAATAAATTATCAAATATATTACAAACTTCAATATCGCTTTTATGTTATGTAAGACTGATAAAAGAAATGCATAAGAAATGATAATAGGCAATTTATAGATAAAACAAAAAAATATGGGAAAACGTGGCATTAGAGATTACGGTATAACCCGTATGTTTATTGCAATAAAATAAAAATGTAAGCATGACTTCCATATATATGCATCTATTATTGTCATAAAAAATATTATCACTAAAAAATAATCTTGACACTTCACCAATAATTATATGTCTGTAAAAATTAGTTGACACAGATAAATAATTAACAAATACTATGATATGTATTATATACACTTAATGAATCTAATTAGCAGAAGCATAATTTATAAATAGGATACGTGATAACCAAAATTCTAGCAAATACAAAGAACAGTGATACATTTTGATTGTGATATCAAGAAATCTGTCTACATCAACAAAAAATTTTTTGGGGTGATCACATGTTTCGGTAGTCGAATTGAAAAAAAAAACCTACACGGAATGTAACAAAAATCACACACAGATTCAAATTTTAGTTGAAATATTTTATAAATATATATATATATATATATTTTTTTTTTGTAATAATTTCTTTGCAGACCTTTAGGGATTCGGAAAGGAAAAGATCTTATAGATAGTAGATGCTTGCTAGCATCAAAAATATTAAATTGCTCGTTAATTTAATATTTTTGATTTGTGATGTTACATGTTTCGGCTTCATTTTATGCAGATTGTGTATCTGAGACCATTTAATAAGAATTTATTATTAAAGCCTATTAAAATTTAATAATTAAATAGAAAGTTACTATTATCTATTAACCGTTGCCGGTGATAATCAAGGTTATAATAAAACAATTAAGTAAATGCTACTAGTAAAGAACGATGCATTTGACGCATTTTTAAACGATTTCAATGTACACAACTCAAGCAAATAAAAAGATTAAATTGTAAGTAAAGCATCAACAGGAAATATATGTCAACAAAAGCCAGAAGGTCCATTAATGTCATTAATAACATCGAGACGCATAAATTTTTGCAGAAACTATACCATAAATGGTAAGAAAGAAGAGGAAAGATTATCTCAAAGAAAACAAAGCAAAAGGCTATCGTTTGTTACATGAAAGGTGATGTTGCGCTGTATTGCAGTACATTATGAAAGATCAGTGAAATATGTATAAATCATATTAATCATAACATTTCTTTTATACACATTGGACGTATTTTACGTGTTGACTTTTCAGATAGTAGAACATAAATGAATACTTAAAAATTAATAATTGCACATTAATTAATATAT